>NC_135893.1:62408992-63011090 GCF_964194155.1 Cetorhinus maximus
ATTTTCCTCTCTTTAGATCATCATGACCAAAAGTTTTCACTGGGTTAGCTGCAATTACTTAGTATCTGATTCAGGAACTTAGAAGCAGGAGTAGGCTATTTAGCCCGTCAAGTCTGTTCTGTCATCCAATGAGATCATGGCTGATCTAATCCGCCTTTGCCTCATATCCCTTAATTGTTTTGGTTATCAAAAAATCTATATTCTCAGATTCAACATTAACAGTTGTCATTTGTGGAAGAGAGTTCCGAACTTTTACCACTCTTTGTCTATAGAAGTATTTTGTAATTTCACTCCTGAAAAATCTGGCTCTAATCTTCACACTATGCCCCTTAGCCCTTCTCCCTCTTTACCCTATCTGTTCCCCATAATATTTTGAAAACTTCAACCAGATCACCCTTAACCTTTTAAATTTGAGGGAATGCAACCGTAGTTTGTGCAATCACTCCTCATGACTTAATCCTTCGAGTGCAGGATCATTCTGGTAAACCTACAATGAACTTCCTCCAAAGCCAATAAAGTCTTCCTGAGATATGGTGCCCAGAACTGTTCAAAGTAGTGCAGATATGGTCTCACCAGGGTTTTGTATAGCCTGGAAATTACACACCAATTACTAACATCTATTGTGAAATTACTAGAGTTTATAATTAAGGATAGGGTGATTGAGCACGTTGAAAATTTTCAGCTGATCTGAAAGAGCCACTATGGATTCATGAAGGAAATGTCATGCCTGATGAATTTAATTGAATTTTTTGAAGAGGTGACTAAAGTAGCGGACAGGCGAATGTCAATGGATGTCCTGACTGCTACCCTCTTGTATTTTAGTCTTCCAGATGTAAGGGTTAACATTCCAGTAGCCTTTTTGTTTATTTTCTGTATCCGTTCATGGCATTTTAATGATCGATATAGCTGGACCCCCAAATTTCTCTGGACCTCAACTGGTAATATTTTTTGACCATTTAGAAAGTATCCAGTTCTATCTGTTTTTAGGCCCAAAGTAGATGACCTCTTATTTGCCTACATTGAAATTCATTTGCCACAGTTTTATTTTTTCACTTGATCTATCAATATTGCTTTGCAATGTTATGATTCCATCCATGCTGCTTACAATGCCATCAGCAAATTTAGATATGTGACTTTCTATCCCATCATCTAGTCCTTAATGAATACGATGAATAGTTTGTGACCCCAAAACAGACCCTTCTGGGGTACCACTGGTCACATCATTACAATAAAAGTGCGTGCCTGTTATCCCTATCTCTGTCTCCTAACACTCAGCAGGTCAATACTTTGCCTTCAGTTCCATAAGTGCCAACTTGAGCTGACAGTCTCTTATGAGTAACTTTATCAAATGCCTTCTGCAAGACCATATAAATGATATCCATTGACATTCGCCTGTCCGCTACTTTAGTCACCTCTTCAAAAAATTCAATTAAGTTCCTTCATAAATCCATAGTGGCTCTTTCTGATCAGCTGAAAAATTTCAAAGTCACCCTATCCTTAATTATAAACTCTAGTAATTTCACAACAATAGATGTTAGTAACTGGTGTGTAATTCCCAGGTTTTCATTTCTCACCTTTCTTAAATAGCGGAGTGACATACAATTTTCCAGTCTAAAGGAGAATGTTTCCTGAATCAAGAGAACTTTGGAAGATTATAGTTAGGGCACCTGCAATGTTCTCACTTACTTCATGGGATGTAAACCATCTGGCCCTGGGGATTTGTCACTCTTTGGTGTCATTATTTTCTTCATTACTGTTTTCTCACTTGTATTAATTTTGGTGAGTCACTGCCCCTGATTCATCATTAGTTTCCT
The DNA here is from genome assembly GCF_964194155.1 of Cetorhinus maximus. Classification (NCBI taxonomy): domain Eukaryota; kingdom Metazoa; phylum Chordata; class Chondrichthyes; order Lamniformes; family Cetorhinidae; genus Cetorhinus; species Cetorhinus maximus. The sequence continues at coordinate 62,410,807 of NC_135893.1, forward strand.
TGGGATATCCAGCATGCTGACCTCTTTCCCTACTGTAAATACTGATGCAAAGTAATTAATTCAGCATGTTCACTATTTCTTCATTTTCATCACCATTATCAATTTTCAAGGGGCCCACATTGCTCTTGACCAACCTCCTTTTCCTGATATAGTTGTATTGTTCTTCTGTTGATTTTGATATCTTGTGCAATATTCTTTCCTCCTCCCTCTTTTATAACTCTTACTATCTGCTTTGTCACTCTTTGCTGTTATTTGTATCTTTCAGCATTTATTACTGATCACTGTTCCCATTGCAGTTAGCAAAAAAAGATTACATCTTGCTGAAAAAAAATGCTGAATAAGTGAAAGATTTTTTTTTGCTTTGGAAACTCCGGCTGGGTGTTATGTGTTTAAAATAAATAACATGAAAACACCTGGCTGGCAAATTTCATCTGGCTTGGTGTGATCTGAATGGATTCTGTGTTGTATAAGTGTCTGGCACTGAACTGGAATGGATTCAGTGTTATCTGATTTTATCTAATCAAAGTGTTCTTTATCCATGGTGTGTTTAAAAGTTTAAACAAATGAGTCATTAGCACATGAATAATAAATGTGCTGAATTTTTTTTGAACCACATGGTTGGTTGGTTTGCTTCAGTGAAAGGTTTGCTTGAGAGAGAAGGGAAAAAGGAAATAGTTGTAGATCTTGACAGACTTAAGGTCACTGATGATGATGTGATTGAAGAGGTAGCCATATATGTGTATGCGGAAATCAAAGTGCTGGGTGAGGGTGAGGGAGATGAGAACAAGATTGACCACCTCTATGATGTGCCCTAAGATTAAGTAGCCTGAAGAAGTCATTGCCAAGAATAAGACATGAAGAATTATCCTCGGGGGATAATTATCCATCAAATCTCTCCCCAGTAAGAGCCATTCTTCAAAGTACTTCATTGGGACATCCTGTGGTCACAAAAGGCAATACAGAAATACAAGTATTTGTTTCCTTGTTTTCATTCTCTTTATTTCTTTTCTTCTTTCTCTCTTACTTCCTCTGTTTCTTTGTTTTTGTCTCTTTCGATCTTTCTCTCTCCCTCTCTTTTACTCTTCTCTCTTTCCTTCTTTTGCTCCATTGGCAGTAAAGGCTTTACTCTCTCTGAGAGAACCTGTGACTTGTACCAATGATACTGAAAGAGAGTGCGACAGAAGAAACCATTCAGTCCATTTCTTTCACCAGTCCAGTTTTATCCAATTCTGGGGCCAGTTATTCAGACATTCACTGGAAACCAAACAGACTGTTCTGTAAAATCTGCAATTAAAACCTGATACAAACAGGCGAAAAAATCCAGAAACATCATTGCAAATATAGAAATTTATCTGTACAGAACTGCAAGGGGGAAGGGGGAGATTTACTGGTAAATATTACTGTACAATGCAAGGTGTGAGCGGTGTGTGAGCAACAATTACACGGCACAGTCCAGTCACGGTGTACATTGTACAACGAACAATGCCCCATGTACACTACAGTGAGTCACAGTCACAGGACAGAGTCATGCGATAAATAATATCCAATATTCCAAGGCATAGGATTTTCCTTTTATTATATATATATATAATATATATATATTATATATATATAGAGAAATCCTTTACACTGGTTTTAAAGTTCAGTTTCAAGAATTCTTGGTGCATTCAATTCTTCTTTAAAGAAGTTAATATAATCGGGTAAAAACAGATTTTTTAAGGTTCCTTTTTTTGGTCCAATTTAGTCTTGATGAATGAGGAATCAAGATTTGTGCTGGCTGGAAACTCCTTTCCAGTAATCCAGAATATCATGCAAGTCCTCATCTGTTGCAAACTGTACTTTCTTCCTCAGTGCGTACCCTGCAGCGAGGTATTCATCCTTCCTGTGCCATTTCTCATGCGGTTTGTATCGCTCCCAGACCCCCTTTGAGGGTTTGCTGGAGTATTCTGGGCTGGAGGCATAGCTGACGCTGTGGTACTGGGGGGAGAACTGAGAGTAGGCCAGATTCCTCCTAGATCGAGATCGTGGGAGGGCTTCAAGGACACATGGGCTTGGACTCCTCACCTGCTTTCGCTCTCCATGGTGCAAGCCAGCGTAGAGGTGTGAATGGTCGCTGTAGGGTTGCATTTGCGTCGTTTCTGATCTTACAATTCGACACGGGGTCCCAGTCAGGATGGCACTGCGTGTCGGAGACGTCCTTTCAATATATTTTGCCTCAGATTTGTACCTGGGACCGGCATAGATGTCAGAGCGCACCGACCTAGGGCTACGCATGGAACAGTTGGATGAGATACTGGGACATTTGGGTGCTGCATCCATACTGCTGTGTCTCTTCAGTGGGTGGTAGCTTTCCCGGTAAATAGGGGACAGGAACCCAGATTTCCCTTGAGACTGTTCAGCAACCAGAAAGTCCTGGGGCTCCACTGATGCCATGGCCCTAGCACTGGGACCTCGGAAAGAGCTGGTCTCTGTCTGCAGAGCATCAATGCAGTTATTGATTATCAGATTCACTTGATCCACTTCTTTTGCTATGGTCGATATCTCAGCAGCAGAGTCCTGGCTTTCACCGAACATACTCTCAAGGATGTCTCTGTGATACGGATGTTCCCCTGTCCTCACATCCATATAATTCCCTCGACTGAGTTTTGGACTTTCAATCACCTCCTGGAGATTGTACTCTTCCAGATCCCCTGCTGATGGCAGGAAAGGCATCCTGGATGACATGATGTCAGAGGGCGGGACGGGCTTCTGGGCCATTTGGGTGATGGTGATGGTCTCCAGCTCTGGGGCATATTTCAGCTCAATGATAGTCTTCTTAGCGTTTCCTGATTTCTTGTTCTTTACTTGTTCCTCTTTTTTTTTGCGTAGGCAATAATAAATTACACCCAAGATGATGACTATTCCAAAGAGGCAACCCAGAATGGTCATGATGTAATGAGTGGTATTGGAAGCGGCTGGTAATGGTTTTGTTATGGTTTTAGCCCTTGTGGAGAATGTTACACAAGTTTGATTGTATCTCAGCAAATTATGAATGGAAGTCACACAATATGTATAGTTAGTGTGAGGAATTAACTCTTCAATTTTAATTTCCTCTGTTTCAGTGGCAAGGTTCTTTATATCTGTGTACATGCTGTTATTATATTGTACCAAGATGTTTTCTTTCCTTATAGGGGATGGAATATGGACCATCAGGGTTGCTGTTGTATAGGTGATCTCTTTTAACTTTATTACTGGTGTGTCATCAACCTTCATGAAGGGAGTCTGAAAGGATATCAATGGTGTAGATTCTTCACCTGATGGACAATCTTCAGCTTCACAGGGACTTTCTGGGACGGTAGTAGTTGAGGGTTTCTGTGTGAAGATGAACCTGGGATCAATAGAATAAAGATCTTCATTACACATGGAGGCAAGCACACTCAACGCATCCTTGGAACTGGCGTGGCCTTGGTTCAGCAAAAGATACCCAGCAAAATCTGAAGGAGATGTACATTGAGTCCGATCATAGCTCCTGGTGGTGTTGTTGAACTGCACCAGCCATTTCAGGAAGCCCAGCAAATTGCAGGAGCAGTAAAATGGGTTGCCATAGAGTTCACAAGTCGTGAGTTTGCCAAGACCAAGGAAGGTGGAACTTTCCAATGTTTGCAACCGATTCATGGACAGGTCAATGTTCATTACATTGGGACATTCCCAAAAGGAATTGGGACTCACCACCTCAATTAGGTTGGCCTGGAGATAGAGATATTCCAGCCTACCCAGCCCCCGCAGGATTCCTTCAGTGATGTTCCGAAGCTTATTGAATCCCAGTTGCAAAACACGCAGGTTGTACTGGGCAGAAAAGGCTCCATCCTCGATGTAGGAAATCTGATTCTTGGTCAGATTGAGTTCTGTCAGGTTTCCGAACCTGTTCAGTGAGGAATACTGGACACTTTTGATCTTGTTCTCATTGAGCCGGAGGTCCACAATGGTGCTGTTGATGTGCTGAGGAATGGATTCGTATGGGGGTTGGTTTTGGCTGCAAATTGCCAGCCACACAAATCCTTTCTCTCCCTCAATGAGCCAGCAGTCACCATAAACTCCAGCAGCATTAAACAAGGAGGCTAGAGAGACCCAGAGAGTGAAACTGTGCAGAGCCATCCCCTTGTGCTCTCGGGGTTTGTGAGCAAAGAGCTGTCAATAGCACCCACCTCTACAACAAGTGATGCTGAATTGTTCTGTGGGCCTTAAATCAAAACTGTCCTTGAAACTGTAGCTGTTAAATTAAGGTGTCATTATTTTCTTGTCCATATAATTCATGATACTTCCCTACTCCGGATTTCTTTCTGTTAGCTTCTCTTTTGATTCCTTTGTAGTTGCAGAACATTTCTTTAGATAATTTCATCTGCTTTTCTGGAAAATAAAAACAGAGAAAAATGCAGTGAAGATTATCTGAAATCATTTTTAATCAGGTTGCTTTCCTACTTTAAATTTCAAGCAAACCAGTCCTAACTGCCTTTCAGCTGCTCCTGTTCTGCATCAGCAGGCTAGTGTTTCCCATTTTATTTTACCACCATGTTCACTTGCTGCCTCCTTAATTTTTCCAATGCTTATCCACCTGACTTTTGAGACAAAATATTAGTCCGAGTGAGAGGTTTTGATAGAGTAAACAAGGAGAAGCTGTTTCCTATGGCATGAGGGTCAGACACAAAGGAAGTTAAAGGATTCTGTAAGTTTAAAAGAAAAGGCCTATAAAGTTTCCAGAAACCTGAGGATTGGGAGGATTTTAGAATACAGCAAAGGAGGGCCAAGAAACTGATAAAGAAAAGGAGGATAGAATATGAATGTAAACTAGCATAAAAACATATTGGACTGTAAAAGCTTCTATAGGTATGTAAAAAGGAAACATTTGGCTAAGACAAATATGGGTCCATTACAGGCAGAGTCAGGAGAATTTGTAATGTGGAAGAGAGAAATGGCAGAGAAACTAAATGATTACTTTGTGTCTGCCTTCAATAAGGAAGATACAATAAATTGCCCAGAAATAGAGTTCCAAGGGACTAGGGAGAATGAGGAGTTGAAGGAAATTAATCTTAGTAAGAAGGTTGTGTTGGAGAAATTAATGGGACTTCAGATTGATAATCCCCTGGACTTAATATTCGACATCCCGGAGTGTTGAAAGAGGTAGCTATGGATGGATTGGTGATCATCTTCCAAAATTCTATAGATTCTGGAATGGTTCCTGCAGATTGGAAGCAAATGTCACCACAATTTAAGAAGAGAGGGAGAGAGAAAACAGGGAACAACAGACCTGTTAGCCTTATACCAGTAGTAGGGAAAATGCTGGAATCTATTATAAAGGATGTGATAAATGGACACTTGGATAATCATGATCTGATTGGGCATAGTCAACATGGGTTTATGAATGGGAAATCATGTTTGACGAACCTGTTGGAATTTTTTGAAGACATTACTAATAGAATTGATAAAGGGGAGTCAGTGGATGTAGTATACTTGGATTTTCAGAATGATTTTGATAAAGTCCCCCATAGGAGGTTGGTTAGCAAAATTAAAGCATGTGAAATAGGAGATAATAGGAGTTTTTCCAGGTAATTCTGTTTTTGTTTTGGATTTCCAGCATCCGCAGTAGTTTTTTGTTTTTATAATATACTGGCATGGATTAAGGATTGGCTAACAGGCAGAAAGCAGAGAATAAGAGTAAACGGGTCATTCTCGTATTGGCAGGCTGTGATGAGTGGGTACCACAAGGGCCAGTATTTGGGACCCCAGCTGTTCACAATATATATCAATGATTTGGATGCGGGGACTAAATGTAATATTTCCAAGTTCGCGGATGATACAAAGCTAGGTGGGAATGTGTGGTGTGAGAAAGATGCAAAGTAGCTTCAAGAGGATTTGGACAGACTTAGCGAACATGACAGATGGAATATAATGTGCAAAGATGTGAGGTCGTTCACTTTGGTAGGAGGAACAGATGTGCAGAGTATTTCTTAAATGGTAAGAGATTAAAAAGTGTAGATGTACAAAGGGACCTGGGTGTCTTCGTCAATACTGAAGGCTAACATGCAGGTGCAGCAAGCAATTCAGAAGGCTAATGGTATGTTAGCCTTTATCGCAAGAGGATTTGAGTACAGGAGTAGAAGTTCTGCTTCAATTGCATAGAACCTTGGTTAGACCGCACCTGGAGTACTGTGTGCAGTTTTGGTCCCCTTACCTTCGGAAGAGTATTATTGCCATAGAGGGAACGCAATGAAGGTTCACCAGACCTACATCTACCCTGTCTATCACTTTTAAGTATTTTGTAGGTTTCAATGAGATCACCTCTCATTCTTCGAAACTCTAGAAGAACACAGGCCCAGTTTCCCCAATCTCTCTTCATAGGGCAGTCCCGCCATTCCAGGAGATGTTTCCCCTGGTTGGGGAGTCTAGAACTAGGGGACACAATTTCAGAATAAAGGAGAAACCATTTAGGACCGAGCCAAGGTGAATTTTTAAAAATCATCTTTGGAATTCTCTAACCCAGAAGGCTGCGGAAGCTCAGTCATTGAGTATGTTTAAAGCAGAGATTGGCATTTAGAAATCTATCAATAAGGTAAAGGGATATGGGGATAGTGTGGGAAAAAGGCATTGAAATAGATGATCAGCCATGATCGTATTGAATAGCAGAGCAGGCTCGACGGGCTGAATGGCCTACTCTTGTTCCTATGTTCCTAACGAGAAGGCACAGATTTAAGGTAATTGGCAAAAAAGCCAGAGGAAACAGATGAAGTATCATTTTTTTTTTACGCAGTGAGTTGTGTTCCGGAATGTGGTGCCTGAAAGGCTGGTGGAATCGGATTCAACAATAACTTTCATAAGGAAACTGGATGGCTATTTAAAAAGAAAAAAAATTGCAGGGCAACGAAGAAAGAGAAGAACAGAGTGGGACTAATTGGATAGTTCTCTCAAATAGCCGGAGACTCGGTGAACCAAATGGCCTTCTGTCCTGTATCATTCTATGAGTCTAATGTAACATTAACCTCTCTGCCTTTCTCAGATGCTCATATGCACTTGCAGTGTGTTCTACCATTCCTTTGAGAGGGTCAAATCTATTTGGGATCAGTTTTAAAGTCTAGGCCGAGTAAGAGTGATGATGGGGGACTGTAAATGTTAAACCTTGTATGTTATTGTTCTTCACAAAGTGTGAAATTGCTCCCATTATTTATCTGTCATAAAATGTCCAGCCATGTGTTCTTCATCGCTGAGTCACCTTTGATGGATTCATACCATATGCATGTATCAGTGAAGGCTGTAGATGGACAGGTCAGAGAATCATAGGACAGAATTTTCACTGAGTGGATGCGCGCCTGACCTGCTCGAACATAAAATAGCGCGTGATGACATCGGGTGAGCGTCCCAACGTCATCGCACACTTGCACAATATTTCGGTCGGCGGGCGTGGGAGGGAGTTGGAGCTGCGTCCGCCATCAATTATGAAGCCAGTTAAGGCCATTAAAAAGTCAACTAAGTTGTATTTTACGTTGCCTGTGCGATTTCATGCTCATCATACAGGCAAAATGGGCAGGTGGGCAGCCGACAATTTGCTAAACCTCTTCCAAAGGTGGGATAAAAAGGGTCAGCAGCATTGACAGTGTGAGTGGAGAGAAGTTTTGGAGATGTTTGCTGCTGGTTGCTTATTGGTACTTGGCAGCTTCACCCCTATTCGGGATTTAATTCTTCGCATTTCCAGGCTTTGTTGCAGGACTTGTTGGTGTCCCCAAGGCCCCCGGAGGATTTGGACCATGTGGACTCTTCCAGGTATCAGACAGCTTTCCGTTACCCTGATAATGGGGATTGTGGTCTTCACTGGTGGCACCTCCTCTGAGGAGGAAGAGAGGGGCAGAAGGGAGAGGAGGCCAGGTGTCCCAATGCAGCTTCTAGGGGAGGGACCTGTGGGAGGAGAGGCACAAAAACAAGGGGCGCAGGGCCAGCAAGAAGTCCAAGGCGGAAGGGGCTGCAGAAGATGCCACTTTCCTGCTGCCAGGGTTTACAGGCAGCGATGCAGCTACCTCAATATGTCTGAGGTACAATGCCGAAGGAGGCTACGCCTCTCAAGGGAGACTGTGACCTCCATCTGTCAGAGGATCGGCCCTGAGATCAGCTCCAACAGTATGGGTGGACACCCCATGCCAGTGGCTCTGATGGTCACATTGGCCCTCAACTTCTATGCCTCCGGCTCTTTCCAGGGGTCAGTGGGGGATCTTTGTGGAGTCTCCCAATCAGCTGTCCACAGTTGTGTCAAGCTTGTGACAGAAGCTCTGCTCAGGCAGGTACTGACCTGTATTCTTTACCGTACGGACAAGGCCAGCCAGGCTGAGCAAGCTAGAGGCTTTGCAGCGATTGCTGAGTTCTCCCACGTCCAGGGTGCCAACGACTGCACACATGTGGCCATCAAGGCGCCAGCAGGTCAGCCGGGTGCCTTCGTCATCAAGAAGGGATTCCACTCCATGAACGTGCAGATAGTGTGTGACCATAGGATGCATATTCTGCAAGTCTGTGCAAGGTACCCTGGCAGCAAACATGATGCTTACATTCTGAGACACTCCCAGGTGCCGAGGCTGTTCAGTGCTCCAGCCCGAATGGATGGATGGATGACTGCTGGATGACAAGGGCTATCCATTGAAAAGGTGGCTCATGACATCTCTGCGCCACCCAAGAACAGAGGCAAAGCAGTGTTACAATACGAGTCATGCCTCCACAAGGGCGGTGGTAGAGAGGACCATAGGTCTTCTCAAGATGCGCTTCCGATGCCTGGACCATTCAGGGGGTGCGCTACAATACCCCCAGAGCGGGTGTCACTGATACTGGTTACACACTGCGCTCTCCACAATCTGGCACTGGCACTGACAAGGGGGGACCCACTGGAGGAAGAGGATCTTGATGCAGCTGCACAGGCCACAGATGATGAACCCAGTAGTGAGTCAGAAGAGGAGCCTGGTGAGGAGAATGCTCAGGGCATGGAGGCAGACAACACTAACCTCCAGGGAGGCAGGGACACCAGGGATGCCTTGATCCAATGCTCCTTCAGCTAGGCTACCAAAGATCTGCATCCACCTCATGCCAGGGCTACCGTCTCCATCCCGGATATCTGAAATGACCCTTTCATTTGCACCCAAAGTCCATTCAATGCCTGTGAAATAAAGTACTGAGTCACTCACATCCAGCATTACATACTGGCGTACCCTGCACCAGAAAGAAAAAAGGTGAAGCCATCAGAACCAAAGCAAATTTAATGTTATTGTCACATTGAAAGCATAATGACATTACCATTACTGGTGTTGACGTCCACACCAGCAGACATATAAACCAAACATAAATGAACAGAAAATCACCCGCGAACTGTCCCTCTTGTGCTCATGGTGCCTTTAACTTACGTTTCTGAGTGCTCCATCTCGATGCCCCCTCTCCTCCCTGGCACCGGCATTGGAGGCAGCCCGCTGACTCTGTTGTCTTGTTGGCCTTGATGACCTTGGCCGTCATCCTCTGGCCAGTGGAGCCTGTGCTGGCCCCGCCTGGGAGGGAGCAGCCAGTGCCACGGCTAGCATCTCCCCAGTCATCGCAACCTCATCAGATGCCATGGTCATTGGCGGAGGAGCTGCTGCCATCATCCAGAGTGCCCTAAGAGGAGCCCTCAGAGACGATGATGAGCTCATGCACCAAGGTGAGGTCACTCTGGACCTCCCTGCTCATAATTGATGGACGCGTACCAAGCTGGTATACTGGATGCCTCATCCATCTCCCACACTGGCACTGACCACCTGAGGCCATTGCTTGTGTGAGGGCTTTGCAGCTCCGAGTGCAACCTCAGGAACCCCTGATTCTGTCCCTGGAGTTGCCTTTCCATGAGAGTCGCCACTCTCTCAATGGAGGGGGAAGTGTGCTCGGCCATGAGGGTCAACGCAGTGCTCATGCTCCTCATGGACTCCTCCGCAACAGAGGCCATGGTACGCAGACCCTCAAGGATCTCTGCCAGATCCTCCCGCTCATCCTGCTGGACGTCCACCATCTGCCACATAATGGACGACTCCAGAGGCTCATCATCTGCCTTTGACTGAGCACTGTCCTGGTCCCCAGCAGTCCCCCGACTGCCGGCACCTTGGGCACTCACTGCCTTTGCCTGCACCTCAAGTGAGTGATATGCGCTCTCATCAATGTGCACCGACATTCTACTACCGATCTAATGCCCACCAAGGTGCTGGTAATCTGCGCTGATGCCTGGTTCAGAGACGGGGTGTGACGCAGGTGCAAATGAAGCCCGGTGGTCCTCTGGCATCAGGGCTGGGCCTTCGGGGTCAAGAGAGCGAGTACGAATCTAAAAGGGAGAACAAGGACATTTGATTAGTTAAAGTCATCACACTGTCACTGTGTATGCCAGGCACCCTGGTGAGACAATGGAGATCTACATCATGTGCCAGATGGACGTGAGGGTATGTGTATGAGAATGGGTGGTGATGTCGCTTGAGCTGGAGGTGAGTGAGATGCCAGTGAATGTGTGATGGGCTTGAGTGTGTGAGTCTAGAGTAATGAGATGGTTGCCTTACCCTGGCTGCACGGATGAGATCATTCATCCTCTATCTGCATTGGATGGCCAACCTCTTCTGTGCAGCATTGGCACTGACCACCGCTGCCACCGCCTGCCATGCTTGATTGGTGATGCTGCTGCCCATCCTGCTGCCAAAGCCGGGGTAGAGAATATCGCGCTGGGCATCCACGGCATTCAAATGACATTCCAATGACGTGTCATTAAACCTGGGGGCTGCAGTTTTTTGCCTTTCCTGAACATCTTCCCTGCTGGAAGCACTGAGATATGTGCACATGGCTGGACTTCAAATATGGCATCCAGCGTGATGAAGCGGCGAGGTGATGGCGTGGCGGACAAATGAGAGTGTGCCCACCATGGAAACGGTGTGTTTCTCGGGAACGCATAAGTAATGCGGCGGGTTTGGGACAATACGGCGTGAAAACCCGCCATCGTGGCTGGCGGGTTAGATGTCGTGTTACCCACCTGCTACCGCACTTAGTGGAAATCTGGGACGATTCTGCCCTCTGTTTCTCTCTCTCTCTCTCTCTCTCTCCTTTAAATTACTCCTTAAAACCTGCCCTTTGATCAAGCTTTTGCTCACCTGTCCTAATGTCTGCTTATGTGGCTTGGTGTCAATTTTCTTTTGGTCTGAATACGCTCCTGTGAAGCATTTTGTGATTTTTTATTACCTTAAATGTTTTCTATAAATATAGGTTGCTGTTGTTGAAGTCTATCTCATCCTACTTTTCCTTTTACCCTGCATCCATATGTCAGTGCGCATGACTTCACTCTTTCCTGGCCTTGTAGGACCTCATAACAAAGCAACTCTTTCCTTTCCTTAGTTTCCCCTGCCTCAGGCTATCCACATTATTTTAAAACTCTATCTTGGTGTGGTTTAATTACTACCTCCCTGATTTACCATGGCTATAATCTCACACCTGTCAACCTCTCGCACGCTGTGGCCTGGCTCATCGCTATAGTTATTATTTGTTTTATTAGTTATGATGTGGGAGTGTAGTGGGTCCAAAACTCAGGGTCATCAATATCAGATCGTTATGAATAAACCTAATAAATAATTCGGGAGAAATTTCTATACCCACTGATTTATCAGAATGTGGAACTCGCAGCCATATGGGGAGTAGTTGAGGTAAATAGCATAGGTGTGTTTAAGGAACCTAGGTCACAAAATCACAGAATTGTTACAGCATAGGAGGCCATTCAACCCATTGTGTATGAACTGGCTCTCTGAATGAGCAATTCCCCTGGTGCTATTCCACTGACTTCTCCCCATAACCTTGTATATTCTTCCTTTTTAGATAATAAATACAGATATGTATATGAGAGAAAGGGTTAGAATGATATGCCAATAGGGTTAGGTTAAGTGGCGTGGGCATATGTTCATATGGAGCATAAACACCAGGATAGACTAGTTGATCCTAATAGTATATTTCTGTGTGTATATTATGTAATTCCAAGCACTAACTAATGGCACACAGCAATAAAAGGGAATATAACTTCCCTTTAACCATACTGCTCACTGTAATGCCTGGCAACAGATTGCTTGTGCACCAAAACTACTTAAATAATACATTTACAGGCCTCCAGGAAGGATGTGAATGTGGAAAATACTGCAGTGAAGGTTCAGAATGGGCAAGTCATAATAGCTCTGTTGGGTATCTTCATTGACATGAGCTAAAAATCGCTTCCCTAGCCATCTCTGAGCCTGACCTCTCAACTTTCACCTCGCATGAAGAGATCGGAAGAGAATTATTGGTATTGTACCATAAATCAAAAACTTGACTGTCCAGTTAATATGTCCATCAGGAATCTATTATACACTAAACTTAACTCCCTGCCTGCTGGCCCACAATATCATATGAATGTGATGTTTTACATGAGAGATGTTTTACATCTCTCCTGATTGTTATTTGCAATGAAGTCGGTGGAAGTATTGTTCAAAGGCAACAACAACAACTTGCATTTACAAAGTTCCTTTAACATAATAAAATATCCCAAGGCACTTCACAGGAATATTATCAAACAACATTTGACACCAGCCACATAAAGAGATATTAGGACAGATGACCAAAAGCTTAGGCAAACTGGTGGGTTTAAGGAATGCCTTAAAGAAGAAAAGAGAGGCAGAGAGGTTTAGGGAGGTAATTCCAGAGTTTGGGCTCTAGGCAGCTGAACGCATGCACACCTATAGTGGAGTGATTAAAATGAGCAAGAGACCATAATGGGAGCATGCAGAGATTTCAGAGGTTTGTAAGACCGGAGGAGTTGACAATAAGGAAGGACAAGGCCTTGGAGGGTTTTAAACATAAGGTTGAGAATTCTAACTTTGAGACATTACTGGACCTGTAGCCAATGTAGGTTAACAAGCACATGGTGATGGATGAATGGGACTTGGTGTGAGTTATGATATGGACAGCAGAATTTTTGGGTGAGCTTAAGTTAATGGAGGTTGGCCTGGAGAGTGTTGAAATAGTCAGTCTAGAGGTAACAAAGGAATGGATGAGTGTTTCAGCAGCAGATGAGCTGAGGCAGAGCTGGAGTTGGTGATATTATGTATGTGGAAGTAGGCAGTCTTGGAAAATTTGCTCCATGTTGTCTTCACTAGGATGCAACTGAACTCAGGTTGCTTTTTATTTAAAGAAACTGAATTATAGAATGTTTATTGTTTTGATCTGCTCTTTAAAATTTATATAAATATTTAAATTAACTTGACACCCCTCTCAGAAACATTCCAAAGTGCTTCAAATAGAATGAATCACAACATACCTTGACCACAACAGGTTCAGCATTTCATCAAACAAAGGCACCACCTTCAACAGTGCAGTGCTTCCTCAGTTATGTGCTGAACTGTAAGCATGTATCATATGCTTAGCTCTTGGAGAGGGATTCAGAGTTTTAATTTTCCCAACGGGAGAGGGAGGAATTAGTTCAGTAGCTCTGGGTTAAGGAGGAAGAGGGAAAAATCAGTTAGGGATCCTGCTGCTGATCGACACATCATTGGATAGTGCAGACATAGACATTATGTGCGGGCAGGATGCTCCATCATTACCAGATAGTCTGCTGTCATTCACGATGTTCACACACGAAGAATAGCTACTTGATTAAGATATTAGAGGTTTGCTTACACTGCATGCAACTTCTCATAAGTCAGAGAAAAGGAAACAATGGGCTGGATTTTACGGGAAACGGATTACCAACACCCCTGGACTAAAAGTTGGTCGGCACCTCGCCAATGTGAAATCCAACTGCCCCGCAGCGATAATATGCTGGGGGCGGCATTAATTGGATCAGAGTGGGACTTCCGCCCCTCAGACACAAGAAGTCCCACCCTAGAGAACTGATGGGCATTCTGATTGGCTGGCAGCTCTGTAGTCCTAGCAGTGCAGTTCGCGACTCCTCAGATACTGAAGGAGTCCATGTACAAATGCAATCAAACCTAGACAATATCCAGGCTTGGGCTGACAAGTGGCAACTAACATTCACCCCACACAAGTGCCAGGCAATGGCCACCTACAACAAGAGAGAATCTGACCATCGCCCCTTGACATTCAATGGTATTGCTGTTGCTGAATCCCCCACTATCAACATCTTGGGGGTTACCGTTGACCAGAAACTTAATTAAACTAGCCATATAAATACTGTGGCTACAAAAGCAGGTCGGAGGCTGGTAATTCTGCAGTGAGTAACTCACCTCCTGACTCTCCAAAGCCTATCCACCACCCTCCAGGCACAAGTCAGGAGTGTGCTGGAATACTCCATTTGCTTGGATGAGTGCAGCACCAGCAACACTCAAGAAGCTTGACATCCTCCAGGACAAAGCAGCCTGCTTGATTGACACCACATCCACAAACATTCACCCTCCACCACCGACGTACAGTGGCAGCAGCATGTACCATCTTCAAGACACACTGCAGGAACTCACAAGGCTCCTTAGACAGCACATTCCAAACCCATGACCACTACCAACCTGAAGGACAAGGGCGGCAGACACATGGGAATACCACCATCTGAAAGTTTCCCTCCAAGCCACTCACCAGCCTGACTTGGAAATATATCACCACTCCTTCACTATCGCTGGGTCAAAATCCTGGAACTCCTTAACAGCACTGTGGGTGTACCTACGCCACACAGACTTCAGCAGTTCAAGTAGGTAGCTCATCACCACCTTCTCAAGGGTAATTAGGGATGGGCAAAAATGTTGGCCTAGTCACCAATGTCCACATCCCATTAAAGAATAAAAAAATGTGCCAGAAGAGGATAATGGCCACTGCTGGGACTACAAGCAGTCCCGAGGAAGAAGTGAAGCTGTCTCCTGAATTTCAGATAAGTCTGAGTATTTGGATGGATATGGCTGAGACCCTAGCAAGGTGGGGGTTTGTGATTAGGGAGGCAAGGGGGTGGGGGAAAACCATCTTAGGGGTGGGTGCCCCTAATGGGCACAGGGGACCTCCAAAAGGCGGTATCCCCTTTCCTGCCTGCCAGCAGTAAAAGTTGCGTGGCTGTTCCCTGTTGCCCCCACCTTCCCCCACAGACCGAAAAATTGCAGCGAAGGCAGAATGAGGTCCTTAAGTGGCAGTTAAATGTCCACTTAAGGGTCTCAGTAGGCCTAACCGTGGGCAAGCTGCCTGACACCTTATCTGTACCAAGTCAGGAATGGGCAGGAAGGCGGTGGGCTGGCAACCCGCTTTATTTTACATGCCCCTTGCTTTCAAATATGCCGGCAGGGGACCATAAGATTCGCCCCAATTTGGAGAGTGCAATGGATTTGTAAAATGCTGAGAGAATATGATTATTGCTAAATTTTAGCTATATTTACAGCCATGACCTTGGTTTAATTTGCAATCACTGGAGCATCCATCCCTCACAGCCGTCACTTTGCTATGTGTGAATGAAGATGGTAATGAGATGTAACACTGAATCAAAGTCAAAATTGTAAGGTTGGTATAGGTCCTTGGAGCTGCACAGCTGTCCCCCATGAGAATCTACTTATACAAGTGTCATTTGTGTCTGAGAAGCAGGCTTCTGTTACCGGCTGCCAGTCTATGAATCTGCAGGGATATGTCCTGTCACATTTTAAATTTTTTATATTGTGAAAAATTTAAATGAAGAAGTAATGCTCCAGTACAGGCCATTCTCTGAAATTGAAAAGATGAGATAACTCAAAAAGTTTGCATTAGTGTGTGGCTTGTGAGAAAAAAGTAAGAATTTGCAATTGTATCTATGTCCTTAGGACTTCCTAGAGCTCTTTACAGATAGTTGGGTACTTTTGCAATGCAGTCACTGCTGTAATGTATGAAATGCGGCAGCCAATTTGCATACAGCAAAATCCCACAAATAACAATGAGGTAAATGACCAGATAATCTGTTTTAGTGGTGCATATTGGTCAGTACTCTGGGGAAAACTCACCTGCTCTTCTTTAGTTAGTCCCATAGGATCTTTCATATGCACATGAGAGGATAGCAGGGCTAAAGATAGCATCTCTGAAGAATCTCAGTGCATAAATCCACTGGAACTATCAACTGGAATATATGCTGAAATATCTAGAGCGGGGCTTGAACCCAAGATCTTCTGAGAGATGAGAATGCCACCCACTGAGTCAAGGCAGACACTAGATAAAGGAAGAGAAAGAAGTCTAACTGTCTTGAATTCGTTGAATATAATGAATTGGAGTAGGAGATGGAGCAATGTGTCTTGGCTGCTATAGAATAAGGATTATAAGGTGAAATAAAATGTAGTATTTTGGAGCTTAGTTGGAAAAAAACAGGATGCTGATAGTCACGATGAACATATTAACAGGAAGAGACATTAAAGGTCCAAGGAACGAAGAGGGGTCAGTCATCAGAAGACAAACAATATCATGTAACCTGTTCAAATCATGAGGGATTTTTATAGAGTACAAAAGGCGAAATTGTTTTCACTGGCAGGAAGGTCAGTAATCGGAGGGCAGAGATTTAGGATGATTGCTAAGAGAAACAGATGGGGAATAAGAAGAAAATATTTTATGCAGTGTGTTGTTATGATCTGGAATACACTGCAGGAAAGGTCGGTAGAAGCAGTTTCAATAATAAATTTCAAAAAGGAATTGAATAAATACTAGAAGGGGGAAAAAATTTCAGGGCTATGGGGAAAGAGCAAGGGGTGGGGCTAAATGGATAGCTCTTTCAAAGGGTTAGCACTGGCATGCTGGGCCAAAGGGCCTCCTTTTCTACATGCCTCTATGAATGAGTTTTTTTCAAAAATGCATCTATATGATAAATGTCCTAGAATTGAGACGTTGTGGAGCAATTATCATATCCAGGAAACCTGGGAACGGCCCTGTAAGGAGGATTTTCTGATAACATTTCAAGATTTCAAAAACAATCATTAGCTGGTTTTTTAATAGTAAAACAACCAGTATTATTTATGTCTAAGAATGTAGGGAACACCTTACAAGTTAGATGGTCTTGGCAAATGTTCATTCAAGAGTATTAAATTATGATTTCATAAAAAAGCAAGTGTTTTCACAAGAGTACAGGCAGCTTTAATGGAATCTATTAAAACTAGATGCATGCAAGGACATGACCAGAATGCCCATTCCTGATGACTGAAACACTGGATATGATTGATGCAATGTCTATGCTGGCGCAGGCTCTATGGCGGAGCATATAAACTCAAATACAGTTCAATGAGCTGTGTGTGTATATTTAATCATCCACAAATGCATATTCATGAGAATCTCAAATTGCAGACTGTAATATATGCATAAAATAAGCACTTGCAGGCGTCAACTGATTACAAGTTGTGTCTGTATATGACTGTTATATAATAGTTAGGTTAATTAACTATTTGCCCAGATTTAGGAGAATTGCTTATTTTATTGTGTTATTCACACTACCCTCTAAGGTCCTGACTTGGGTATTTTCATGCAGCTTGCGTATATGAATATGTACGTGTATGAGTATGCATGTGTGGGCAAGGGATGCTTTGTACATTTGCATCTAGGCATCTCATCTCATATTTATGTGCATTAATTCACATTGTCCTCTGTCTACATCTAAAATGGCCTCATGCAATAGTAACCTCCTGCCATCACCACCACCAGCCCCCACCCCCACTCTGCTCCCACCACACTAACTTGCCAATAACCTTTGACAGGGTTTAAATGAGTAATGTTGTCACGGCAGCAAATGAGTGGTAATGGTCACTGGATTGTCAAATCATCTCTCGTTGCCTCTTGAATTGCTTTATCTGAAACCTAATCCAGTCTTAATGTCCTGTGAATGTAATCCCTTGAGAACTAACGTTGAGCCCAAAAATAGCTTTAAAATTTGTTAACATTTTACGTAAACTAGCCTTGTATTCCCTGCAATGTAGATGGTTAAGAGTTTTGAGGTTTGAGGTTTGGATTGAGGTTTTTTGACTTTGAAAGAAATTGATAGGGTAGCAAGAGGGAAACCGTTTTTGCTAGTTGTGGAGTCTAGGACAAAGGAACATCATGTTAAAATCAGAGCCAGGCCATTCAGGATAGAAGCAAAGGGTGGTAAAAGTGTGGAATGCTCTCCCACTAAAAGCAGGCGATGCTAACTTAGTTAATAATTTTAAATGTGTGATTGATAGATTTCTGCCAGACAAGTGTATAAGATAGAGCCAAGGCAGGTGGATGGAGTTAATGTACAAATCGGCCATGATCTTCTTGAAAAGGCTCAAGGGCTGAATGGCCTAAACTTGATCCTATGCTTAGAAGTATTGACATGTTAACATTTTTAAATTCTCAATCTGATGCTCAAATATTTCCACGGCCTTGCTGTTCGCTATTTCTGTAACCTTCCCCAGCTGTATAACCCTGCAAGATCTTTGCATTCCTCCAATTCTGACCTCTTGCATTTCACCAATTTTAATCACTCCACCATTGGCAGCCATGCCTTCAGCTGCCAAGATTCTAAGTTCTGGAATTCCTCACTTAAACATCTCCATTTCTCTACCTCTGTCTCATTCTTGAAGACACCCCTTAAAATGTAACCCTTTGATCAAACTTTCGGTCACCTCCCTAATATCTCTTTAGGTGGCTCAGTATCAAATTGTTTTTGATAATGCTCCTGTGAAGCACGATGGAACATTTTACTATATTAAAGATGCTATATAAATACAGATTGTTATTTGTGGTAGTAATGTCTTAAACCCCAGAAAAATTACAATTGTGTTAGTCTGAGAATAGATGCAATTCTTTGACTATATTCATGTGATATTACATAGGTCTAATTTCAGGCAATTTAGTTTGGTTGTGTGGGACAATACTGTGGGTGTGTGGAATGCTCATCTGATTAACATATACATTATTATAACTATTATTCATGTGGTAAAGTTTTGAGTTTCTTGAATGTCGTTGGAACTGCACCAATGCAGGTAGGTGGAGAGCAAGCCATTGCACTCCTGAGTTGTGTCCTGCAGGTGGTAAAGAGACTTTGGGGAGTCAGGAAGTAAGCCACTCAATGCTGTCTACTCAGTCTCTATGTATTGTGCTGTTCATCACTTGTGATTGACAGAACTGTCTTCCAGAGACCGTTTAGCCTGCATTTGAGACATATGAGATTAGCTTCCAATCTCTGGTTTTGACAGTCATGTAGACTGCATGGATGAACTGGTGCCCAAGTTGTCCATGTACCATATTGCATCTTGAAGGTCTGCAAAGGACATAAACCTAATGATCCTCTTCAAAGAAACACATTCTGAACAAAGCATATCAATCATGCTGTGTCTTATGCTTATTTACACTCTTTCATTTGTAAATTAACCTGGCAAGAGGTTTTAGCCTGTACTTATTGGTGTAATAAAATGTTATTTTCTGTTTTCAGAAGGAATTGAAGAGTGATACACTTAGATTGGAGATTAATTATTAAACCTGGGCCCACTACCTGTACATGGCAGATAATAAGATAAGTGGTGATTCATAAAGGACTCTGCTTATGGAGATTGTCTAAATTTCATAAAGGACTCTGCTTATGGAGATTGTCTAAATTTCATAAAGGACTCTACTTATGGAGATTGTCTAAATTTGCCAAAGAGCAGATGGTAAAATCAGTTAAATATCACTTCCATAATCTGCCAGGTGTAAACAATACAAGATCTCAGAAAGAGAACAAGAGAGTTTGAATTGGCTCAGTTTGATGTGGAGGAAAGGCAATGCCAACACAAAGCCACAATACACAATCTGGTGTCAGAGGAAGGAAACAAATGCTAGAAGCAAGGGCATAAAGCAGTTCAGAGTGAGGCAGAGCAACACCTGGTTGGGGAGGCAGAAGAGGAACAGTAAAGACAGAAAGAACTTGCATTTATATTGAGGATTTTGCATCCTCAGGATGTCCCAAAGTACTTTACAGCCAAGGAAGTAATTTTTATTTGAAGAAGTGTTCACTGTAGTTAAAATGTAGGAAATGCAGCAGCTAATTTGTGCATAGCAAGGCCCCACAAACAAAAATGTGATAATCACATTTACTTACAAGTATATATCCATAAAGCAACATCACAAAAACAGATCATCTGGTCATTATAACATTAATGTTTGCAGAATCTTGCTGTGCACAAATTGGCTGCCACATTTCTTACATTACGATTACTGCGACTACAGTTCCAAAGAGGAATTCATTAACTATAAAGAAATGTGCGACCTCCTGAGGTCACAAAAGGTGCTGTATAAAATCTAACCTTATTTCAAATTATAAGGTAGGAAATGACATGAGCAAATTAATAAGATTTGGCTTAAATAGTAATTTGGTAGAACAGAACTTGAGTATTGCTGAAAAAGGAGACATGTCTCAGCTTTTCGTCTTGCACTCATTAGGACAGTTGCAAGAATACTAATATAAGGGGGAAAACAACAATTTATACTATATGTGAAGAGAGGGCTGATTGGTTGGCAAGTGGCGTTGCCTTGACC
This sequence comes from Cetorhinus maximus, assembly GCF_964194155.1. Taxonomy (NCBI): domain Eukaryota; kingdom Metazoa; phylum Chordata; class Chondrichthyes; order Lamniformes; family Cetorhinidae; genus Cetorhinus; species Cetorhinus maximus. Next base: position 62,431,294 of record NC_135893.1, read on the forward strand.
AATCAGCCCTCTCTTTGCATACAGTACAAAATTGTTGTTTTCCCCCTTATTGGTATTCTTGCGAGTGTCCTGATGAGTGCAAGATGAAAAGCTTGGACATGTCTCTTTTTTCAGCAATGCTCAAGATTTGGATTATTAGTAAACCTTCATGGGTGGGGGAGAGAGCTTTAGGATGGAGTGTCAAATTTTGTTCTCTAATGCACCTTATAATGCACCTAATGCACCTAATAAAGCACCTTAGGACATTTTATTACAATATAGGTGCAATATAAATGCAAGCTGTTGTTGTTGGAAGACTGACCCTACTATTTAGGGGTTTGGCACCTGCTGCATTTAAATGTGTGGAGTACTGTAGATTATGATGTAGTAAGATGAGGGCCCTTAGTGGGTTGAAGGTGTAGTCCTGAAATATTACTGAAAGCTCAGAGCTGCGGTTACTGGCAGCCAGTGTTAGAAATGAAAAATATATGGAAATTGTTGCTTGAGGTACAAAATGCCATGAATTATGATGAACTATGGGAACTAACGCAGAAAGATCATTTTCTGGAAGCTGCTCCAGTTGATTTAAGGCCACAGTTGCTTGACTAGCAATCCAAAGTCCTAATTCAAATACATAAGTGAAGTAAGTGTTTTTTCTCCGGCCTCCCAGGCTCTGGAGATTCCATTGGCAGATGGCCCAATCCAGCTGGTGAGTGATTGGTCAATCTGGTGATCAGCTGACTCTTCATGAACTGGAGACTAAACTACCGACAAATTGGATTGGTAGCATAATGGATATGTTATGGGACTAATAATCTGGTGACCTACATTCGAATACCACTTCATTTAGGCAACTCACCACCACCTTCTCAAAGGCAATTAGAGATGGACAATAAATGTCAGTGATAACCCCATCCTGTGAATGAATAATTACAAAGGGGGTTGAGTTTTTTGGTCAGTATATACACTGAACTTTGTGCTGGCCAGAGAGACCATCCGAGACACAGTTGGGGAGAGTGGGATTGCCAGGAGCTAAGGTCATTGAAATATGGTACAGTTCTTACACTTGGTCACTGAGAATGAACAGCTAACAGGGGACTTGCATGTGAGAAGAGCTGGGGACTAGTAACCCAGAGGCCTGGACTATTAATATAGAAGAAAGAAGTTACATTTCTAATGAACCTGTCACCACCACAGAATATCTTAAAGCACTACACAGCCAATGAAGCACTTTCTGAAGTATTGTCACAGTTGTGATGTAGGAAACACAGTAGCTCATTTGCACACAGCTGGCTCCCACAAACAGCAATGAAATATGTCTATTTTTATGAATATTGTTGAGGAACAAATATCATGGATACAACTGCTTTTCTGTAAATAATACTACTGGATCTTTTACATCCACATGGGACGACAGACAGGGCCATAGTTTAGTTTCATCCAAAGATAGCACCTCTGACAGTGCCGCACTCCTCCAGTACAGCACAGTGGTGTCAGCATAAATTTTGTGTTCAAGTCTTTGGAGTGGGTCTTGAACCTACTGCCTTCTAACTTAGAGGCAAGAGTCCTGAGAATGAAGTACGACAAGTATATACCATCGTGGGCGGTAAAAGCAGCTGATCATTTTAAGGAATGCTTAGTCGTGATTGTGGGCATTTCAGTGTTGCTTCTCATTGATGTTGGCATGAAAGTGTCTATAATGAGCGACAAAATCTACCATTGTTATTTTCCACAACTTCCTCTAACTCCTGTGACACTCTTCACATGATAACAGTTCCAGTCTGCTGCAAAAACATCACTCTAGACAGATTCACATTTTATGTAGCCAAAGGCAGAAGCCTTATGTGCGTAAATCTTTAAAGCTTGACTTCAAATTAGAAGACCCCACTGGAGCACATACTAATGTGATCAATGACACAGGCTATACACAATGTATACACTTCCTTATTTACCAGATTCGGGGAGATTAATGGATACTGTCATGCTCCTCGCTTCAACATGTCAATTTTGCCAGTTTCGCAAAATTTGAGATCATTGTAATTTGTGCTGGAGTGTCACAGAGCTGAAATGACTTGAAGCAGATGGGATCTTTAAGTGAATCAATTCATTCCCTTGGAGTCATTGTCTAATTTCCCAATTTTTACATCATGCAATGGACGGAATTTTCCGTCCCTGTTGGCGTTGGGCATCATGGCGGGTGTATGGCAGGAAGGCCAAAAATTGGTTTCACGCTGTTGTTCGCCTGTCAACAGCAGGCTGCGTTTCCCACCGCCGGACATTGGGAATGTCATTTTAAAACATCTGCATATTATTATAAGACCTGCTCGTCGAGATCACCCCCCCCACCCCTCTGGATCATCTAGGCACTCACGCTGACGTGTTTCACAACAACATTTATAAGGCGTACACCTGGCGTGCTGTACTTTGAGGGGAGCTTGGAGGTGAGTGCTCACTAACATTGCGCAGCACTCTCAAGGGTCGTCCATTTGACTTCAAGGTTGAGGTGTCGCGCATTCAGGCGAGGGCATGGACAAGGGCAAGTTGCTTTTCTCTGGCTGGCTGACAGTGCGGTGCTGGGGCAAGGGCTGCACTGCGTCTGAGGCGAGTTGTGGGGGGCAAGGCAGCCTGGTCTGATGGTAGTGCGATGGTTAGGGGGGTGGTGAGGGAAGTGGTCACACATTAGGGGAACCTTGTATAAAGTGACCATTCCTCCGTAACTGAAACAGTTCAGGCACAGCCACATCGACATGTTTGGAGTCGGGCTTCTAGCTTATCTGCTCACTCAAGCAACGCAGAGGCATGAAAGTGCCACCAATTGCTTCTGAGATTTTCATCCCTTGGGCACAGACTGCAAACTAATGAGCATTTTAGTGGACTGCAGAACAATTGGACATCTGGGCAAGTTGTACAATCTCCTTGCAAAAGCTGGCCATGGAGCTGGTAGAGGCGCTCACAGCCCCTTGCAATGTCATCATTCAGGTTTTGACCCATCTCCCACATGGTTCAAGCTAACAGTGCAGCCTTGCATTGTGGGATAGGGGAATGCCTGAGCTGAGAGCAAAGCATGCAGTCCAGTGAGCGAAGCTGCTGCCAATCAGTCAGGTGGAGTAGGGCAGAGGTGGGTGGGGTTTTGGGCAGCCGTGCAGCACACTAAACTTTGGCCATCCAAGGGGCCTTCAGACTTAACCAAGAGAGATTCCTAGTGCACCCATGCTAACCCACATGTCTCTCTCACCCTGCAGGAGGACTTCTTCAGGAGCATGGAGCCTGGTGACCTAGCTGTATGCGTCATGGCTTACAGCCAGTGTAGACGAAGGAGAAGAGAGCAACAGAGTTGCCTGGCTGGACAGAGGGAGGAGCAGCACCCTCAAGCTGGGGCTCCCATGCACACCACTGAAGAGCCACAGCGAGCCATCGCTGGTCGGCACCTTAATAGACCCAGGGTCAATAGACGGCGCTTGCATTCCTGCAGATGATTGAGAACCAGTGTCGCCGAAGACTATGCATGTCCAGTGAACTGATCAGTCACATCTGCTGCAGGATTTGGCGACACGGGGACATGGAGGACATCCACTGCCATTGCCCATGAAAGTGACCACGGTGCTCAATTTTTACACTAGTAGCTCCTTTCAGGGCTCCGCAGGTGACCTCTGTGGGATATCGCAAGCCTCCAGGCACAAATGCATCCATGAGTTCACAGAAGCCATCTTTGCAATGGCACACAACTTTGTGCGTTTCACCCGGGATCAGGAAAGCCAGGAAGCAAGAGTGCTGGGATATGCCCAGATCTCAGGTTTCCCACAGGTGCAGGGTGCTATCGACTGCACTCACGTGGTGCTCAGATCTCCATGGCAACAAGCGGTCATCTACGTTAACTGCAAGGGCTTCCACTCGCTGAATGTTCAGCTGGTGTACGACCACCACAAATGCATCCTACAGGTCTGCACGCAGTTCCCAAGGAGTGTCCATGACTCCTACATTCTTAGTTGGTCTCAGATCCCTGACATCTTCCAGGGTGCAGAGAGGCTACGGGGTTGGGTCCTTGGGGACCAGGGCTACCCACAGAGGACGTAGCTGATGATACCCGTGCAGCAGCCTCAGAGTGCAGTAGAGAGAAGGTACAATGAGGCTCATGCTGCAACTCACACTTTGGTGGAGCAAACCATTGGAATGTTGAAAATGAGGTTCTAGTACCTGGGCCGGTCTGGTGGAGCCCTGCAATATAGTCCACAGAGGCTGTCACGCATCATCGACACCTGCTGCGCCCTTCACAACCTGGTGCTGCAATGGGGAGAGGAGCTGGCTGAGGAGGAGATGGAGGAGCTGCACGTCTCCTCAGATGAGGGCACCTATGGAAATGAGGGTGAGGAGCTCCTTGAGGGCGAGGATGATGGTGATGAGGCCATCACACTGGCCAAACGAGGCAGGTGCACTCGGGAGGCCTTCAGAGCTGCTAGTTTTGTGGAGGATGATGACAAGATGCAGGGAGGAGACACCATCGATCCTCACATTGCATCTGTGAGCGTTTGACTCCTGTCTGGCTTCTGGCAGTGCACATACCCTCTGTGATAAGGCTCCTGTCATGGAGACGCAGTGGATGCCCATAGTCCCTACTTCCCAGCAGGATGATGACGACATGCAGTGGGGACACTCCATAGATCCTCACATGGCTTATGTGATTGTCTGACTCCTGTCTGGCTGATGGCAGATCGCTTGTGTTTTGTGAACAGGGTCATATTATGGAGAAGCAGCGGGGAAACTTTAACTTCTCCTGATCCTATGGCATACTTCGTCAGTGAAGCCTTAAGGACCACACTGTCACTGGACACAGATGCTGATGAGATGGTGGGTCAGCCACACCTCAAAGGTGCTGAGAGCACACGGAGAGAATAACAAAACTCTGTGCTGCCAGCCCAGGACATTCTGGCAGCAATGATAAGCCCCATCGAGGTGCAGGTATGACTGATGAGTCTAGTGACTGTGAAGGTGCACCATCAGTGTGCTGGGAAAGTTGCACAAAGCTTAGGGAAGAGGTCCTGGATGAGACACCTGGCTTCATCTTGTGCTGGGACCAAGGTTTTACATCTGATTGACATGAACACTGCTCATCAGAACAAGGAGCCATAGGCAAGGAGTCATTCTTGGGAGTTTATTTACAATAGTGAATATTATGTACAAGTGATTAACACCCGTGTCCAGACTGTGGAACTACATCTTCTTAACCTTCCTAATCCTATATCTTCCTATATCTTGGTGCTCCCCCAACATCCACAGCAGAGGTGGAGGCAGCCTGCTGACTGCCACGCCGTCTGTGATGTCTTTGGCAGGCGTCCTCTGGAGGGCTGAGACCTGGAGGGCCCCAGTCTGCTTTTGGGGTCCTGCAGTGTGGCAGTGGTACCCTCCACGGCCTATGGAGATGGAGCTTCTGGGGTCACAGGAAGAGGAGATTCGGATGGGCCGAACAGTCCTGGAGTCACCTGGGTGGATGGCCCTGGGGTGTGCACCTGCTGATCCTCCTCTCTCTGGGTGCCTGAGGGCCCCTGGCTGACTCCTTGAGAAGGGGAAGCTGAAGTGTGATCAAGCTGCCCCGCATCCCTCTCGCATTGACACTGATAGAGGCCAACTATGCCATCAACGATGGAGTTCAGCCCATGCAGCAGTGCAGGAATGATGCCCTGGATCAAGTTCTCCATGGTGGCCGCCTTCCTACCAATGTTCACCTCGGTGCGTTGGCATGATGGTACAATCACCTCAAACTGAAGGCGGATTGTCCATTGTGCCTTGCAATCTGAGGAGGGCAGCTGCCATCCCTTCTTGCTGTTCCAGTGATTATCACTGCGGCTCCACCAATTGATTAAGGACCTATTCTAGAGGCTCATCATCTGACTTGGACTCAGTAGATCCCTTGCCTCCAGCAGTGCTCCGAGTGCCGGCCACCTCGGGTGTCCCTGCCTCCGCCTGCTGTGGAACAGATTGTGTGCTGTGCTCACCAAATAGTGAATCCAAGCCTGCTGTACATCTAGATCCCACTGAGGTGTGTGTCACTGCACTGGTGGAGGGTGTGGGTGAGCGCTGTGATGGGTCTTTGGGGGTACTGTCTTCAGGGTCCTCATCTGAGGTACTGTCAGCGCTGGAGTCGGGGTCCAGGTTCCCTGAGGGTGACGTGGCAGTTGTGCTTATGAGAGAAAGTGGAGGTTATTAGTGCATGGTTGCCATGGTACACAGAACAGTGGACTCACAGTTGAGTTGCCAGAGGGATGGTCTGGTGCATGACCCTCACATGGATGCTTGGTGCCGACCTCACCGTCCTCTCTGGCCAGCTCTAACAAAGGGAGTGAGAGCCTTGATGTTTGGCACTCCATCCCTGGTCTGGGACCTCTCCCTTTTCTTGTGCGCAATCTTGACCTGCATGATGGAGAGACTGTGAGTAAGGTGCATTTCCAGCCAACTGAGAAGGATGCCAAGTGTGCATGTGTGTGTCTTGAGTGGAGCCCTGGATGGGAAGAGGAGGCGATCTCCAGAGGACATGAGGCCAGATGGAGATGTGAGGGTGTGTGTGAGAGAGTGAGTGGTGATGTCCTTGAGCTAGTAGTGAGTGAGATGCCTGTGAATGTGTGATGGACTTGTGATGTGAAAGTTTAGAGTAATGAGATGGTTGACTTACCCTGGCGACACAGATGAGATCATTCATCCTCTTTCTGCACTAGATGGCTGACCTCTTGTGGGCAGCATTGATCACCGCTGCCACTGCCTCCCAAGCTGGATTGCTGATGTTGCTGCCCCTCCTGCGTCCAGAGCAGGGATAGAGGACAACACAGAGGGCCTCCACGGCGTTCCAGAGATGCGTCACTGAATCAGGGAGCTGAGGTCTTCTTGCCTTTCAGGGCCATGTCTTCTATGCAGCAGCCCTGGGCTGGAACCACTGAGAGGCATGCACACGGCTGCACTTTAAATACAGCAGCCAGCGCGAGGAAGCGGCGAGGTGATGGCGTAGTGGGCGAATGGAAGGCCAGCAAAATCGTGTGTTTCCTGGGAATGCAATATTAATGAGACGGGAATGGGGCCATACGGCATGAAATGCCACCATTGCAACTGGCAGGTAAAATGTCCTTTTTCCTGCCTGCTACCGCGCTTAGTGAAAATCTGGGATGATTCCACCCGATGTGCTAACCTTAAGGCAGTCAACAAAGCAATCATTCCAGATGAAGATCCACTTCCCACAATTCAAGAACTATCAGCATCATATCACGATTCCACAGTCTCCCTGAAGCTCGACATGCGATGGAGCTATTTTAAGATACCACTAGTGGAGCAAAGCCAATACCTTTCAACTTTGTCATTCACAAAGTTGCGGTTCAGTACTGCAGAATGCCCTTGGACTAAGTACAGCACCTAGCACATTCCAGAAGATTGTCTCTTCAGTCTTGTCAGACAATGAGGGGATGCTGAACCTACTTGACGACACTGTTGTCCATGGAAAGGACAAAGCCGAGCATGATCAGCAATTATCAGCAGTGCTAACTCGACTCAAACAACAAAATTTGAAGCTCAGCAAAAATAAATGCACATTTTGGGCATCCAGAATTGACTTTTTAGGGCACAGAGTGACAGCAGCACGAGTAAAGCCTACACATTTTAAAAATATTCTTTCATGGGATGTGGGTGTTCCTGGCAAGGCCAGCATTTGTTGCCCATCCCCAATTGCCCTTGAACTGAGTGGCTTGCTAGGTCTTTTCAGAGGGCAGTTAGAAGTCAACCCCATTGCTGTGAGTCTGGAGTGACATGTCGGCCAGACCAGACAAGGATAGTAGATTTCCTTCCCTAAAGGACATTTGAGAACCATTTAGGTTTTTACAATAATCGATAATAGTTTCATGGTCACCTTCACTGAGACTAGCTTTATATTCCAGCTTTTATTAATTGATTGAATTTAAATTCCACCAGCTGCTGTGGGGGGTTTGAACCCATGTTCCCAAAGTATTAGCCTAGGCCTCTGGAGTCCAGTGACATTACCACTACACCATCATCTTCCCACAACATGCCACCGTCAAAACTATTCATGTGCTCACGACCCTATCCAGCATGAAAAAGCTAGCATAGCTCCTCAGCACTGCCAACTTTTATCACAAATTCGTTCCTAAGTATGCAGAGATCGCAAAGATTCTTTGAAAGCTACTGCACAAACATGCAAAAATGGAACTGGGCAATCATTCGTTCACTCTCCGCATTGATCACCACATTGTTAGCTTTGACCAGCAATGACCAGGATCTGGAGATTGATCTCTATGCATCTACAGATGGTCAGATCATCTTCATCAGTACAATTTTGAGGTCAAGTTCATGCAACCTAGTCGCTGACCTGCTTAGCCATACCAATATTGCAGATAGCATCAGTGGTAGCAAAGCGATTTGCGACATTGAAGACTACATGATCATAGTGATTTCACATGTGACCTAACTGGTTCTCAAATGTCCTTTAGGGAAGGAAATCTACTATCCTTGTCTGGTCTGGCCGACATGTCACTCTAGACTCACAGCAATGTGGTTGACTTTTAACTGCCCTCTGAAAACTGGAATTGGGCAATCATTCAGCAAACAGTATTTGACATGTTCAAGGGGAAGACTGCATCTCCGTCAGTCCTCGAACGTTTCAACCCACATACGGAAACATATGTCACAACAAATGCCTCCGGAAATGCGATTGGAACATACTCTCACAATACATTGAAGTAAACAAACGATCAACCACCTATGTATACATCACCCTTGTTGTCAGAAACTGAACACAGATGTTCCATTGGAGAATGGGATGCACTGGTCTGCATCTACACTTGTGAACAGTGGCACAAGTATCTCTATGATAAAAAGTTCACTCTCCGCACTGATCACCACATTGTTAGCTATGACCAGCAATGACCAGGATCTGGAGTTTGATCTCTATGCATCTACAGATGGTCAGATCATCTTCATCAGTACAATTTTGAGGTCAAGTTCATGCAACCTAGTCGCTGACCTGCTTAGCCATACCAATATTGCAGATAGCATCAGTGGTAGCAAAGCAATTTGTGACATTGAAGACTACATGATCACGGTGATTTCACATGTGACCACGAATCTTGTTAAGCGAGACAAGTTGAAGACAGAATTGGCTTTATGCAGAAAGTAAGCCAGTACCTAAAAAACGAGTGGCTTCAGGAAATAGAGGAAGAATTGATCCTGTACTACAGAGCATGCAATGCACTCGTATTGTTTGATGACAATTGTATTGTGAGCGGTTATCCCGAAAGCTCTAATGCAATATGTATTGCATTTTGCCCATGAAGGATATCCGGGTGTTGTTAAGACGAAACAACAATCCTATGAAACTGTCTGGAGGCCAGCAATAGACTGCTGCATAGAAGAATTCATTAGAAACTGTGTAGCATGTACACTCAGTAAAAAAAAATCTATTAAACTTTGTCCTGCACCTCTGCAACCGACCCCATGGCCGACAAAACCATGGCAACAACTCCAGATAGAAATTTTTGGAAAAGTGCAAATGGCCCTAGCAATCAACATTTTTGCTTATTGTTCATGATCTACATAGTAAATGGCTGGAACTTGCTACAACAAATTCCACAACCACCACTTCGGGCATTGACATTTTAGACAAATTGTTTACAAAATGGGGTTTGCTGGAGACTAGTCACTACAGACAGGATTACAGTTCGTTTCCAGTCAGTTCAAGGAGTACCTAGCAAGCTACGGAATTCACCACCACCTGACATTGCAATAAAACCTGCAATCAAATGGTGGTGTTGAACAATTCAACAGGGTGATCAAGGACAGTCTGAGAGCTAATGTGTCAGAGGGGAAAACATTTGAACAATCCGTTCTCACCCTACTTTGTATGTATCCATCCACCCTACACTCTGACCAGGAAGACGCCGGCCGGACTTATCACTGTCGTAACTTGCTGAGCATTCTTAAACCATCACTACTATGTCAGATCGAAAGCAGAAGAAATCGCAAAGTGACAAGGTAAAGCAAAAACTATTTCGATAAGCGAACACGTGCAAGAGAAGCATGTTTTGAAGTTGGAAAGTGGGTTCACATCAAACAGCTAAACTGTGACCACAAACTTGCATCAACTCTATCAGGACAAAAGCAGATGAAGTGGTTGCTCAGTAACAATGCTTATCTGTTGGATGGCAATACAAAGTGGAACGTGAGATGCTTGATAGCGAGCAGACCAGGACATTTCAAGGAATATGATTATGAGGCTACATTTCCTTTTCCAATGAGTGACTGCAACGTTCATCATCTGCCTCATCGAGCTGATCACGTAGATCCACAGCCTCAAGTTCATGGATTTCAGTGCCATCATCAGCGACCTTCATATCTCAAAGACTATTTCTGCACTTAGGGAAAATGGACACATTGAACTCTAAGAAAAGAGTCAATGTTTATATGATTGTTGTTTAGGATAGTTTAATTTAAAATAAGGGGCTGGATTTTATAGCGCCCCCCCCAACACCCCACCAGGTGTGTTTTTGGTTGGGGGGCATGTAAAATATGAGGGGTTCCCAACCCAACATCTTCCTGCCCACTTGTCACCCCCCCCCCACCCACCCCCGCCAAGCTGTCTCCCATAATATAGGGAGGGGGGAGGCGGGGGGGGGGGAGGTGCCAAAATCAGCTGCCTGTCTGCCATATTTAAATAAATAGTTATTGGTCAATTGAGCTTGTAACCAAGCCAACTGACCAGGATATTACACTACCTATGCCAATAACATGGTTGGTGGGATTGGGCAGTTTGTTTTTTGAGGCCAAGTTGAAAAAAGGCAGGAAGGAAGGGAGGGTACATCATTTCGGTGGGAGACACCCATTCCCCCTCCTCAATATATGGCCCTCTCTTCATTCCTTGCTGCCTATGCTCCAAAACCTGACCCCATCACCCCCTCACTAGTATCCCTCCCCACCTTAAAAGCCCGGGCCTTACCTGTCTCTGGCAGCCATTGCTCTTCCTGTTCCTCATTGCAGTCCCAGCTGAGCTCTGGCGCTGTCAGGACTGCAAGAGCTGCTGGCCTATCTGATTTTATTTTTATTTGTTCATGAGATGTAGGCATTGCTGGCTGGGCCAGCATTTATTGCCCATCCCTAATTGCCCTTGTTCAGAGGGCATTTGAGAGTCAACTGCATTGCTGTGCGTCTGGAGTCACATGTAGGCCAGACCAGTTAAGGACAGCAGATTTCCTTCCCTAAAGGACATTAGTGAACCAGATGTGTTTTTACAACAATCGGCAATGGTTTCATGGTCATCAGACTTTTAATTCCAGATTTTTATTGAATTAAAATTCCAGATTTGCTGGCAGCTCTTGAGGGTGGGACCGGCAGCTCTTGAGGGTGGGACCTTTTGTCTGCTGAGGGATGGATGTCCCACTGTGAGCTTGTTTAGCAGTGCACTATGTCCGCAGGGCAAGTTTCTTTCAGATGCTTCGGCTGCCGGCCAACTTTCCTTCCGGGTGTGGTGGGGGGTGGGGTGTAAAATCCAGCCCAAATGTGGTGGGGGGGGGGTGGGGCGTAAAATTCAGCCCAAGGTCTTTTAGTTTTACAAGGGGGGAAAATGTAGTATTCATGCCTGTTAACTGTTCCCTGTGGTGTTAGTCAAGCCAGGGTGTGGTTATAGAATGAAACAAAATCTAAAGGGAGAGAAGCAGATTAGTAAGCAGACATTTTAAAAGCACTGTGAATAAGGCTCCTGTACACACAGAATCTGGTATGGCATCTCCACATAAAACACAACAATGGGGCCTTGGAACATCCACCTGAGAAGGCAGATAAGTCTCAATCAAAGGACAGCACCTCTGACAGAACAACACTGACATAAGGCTTGAGCCTACAACTTGCTGACACAGTGGCTAGACTGCTATCTGCCAACCTGACACATATCTGGCAGCCTGTAGAGATAACATCAGCAGAGGGCAGTGAGAGCATGTTGGCCCCTCAACAGGGCTTGGGGTACCAAGAGATGGAGACAGAAAGAAATGAGATATGACGGATCAGTAATAAGAAAAGATAACAAGAGCAGATAAATGAGCAGATAAATAGCTGGGATGAGTCAAAGATGCACAAATGGTAACAACTGTTTGTAGTTTAGATAAAAAAATTATTTGCTTTAATGCAATCTGAAACATTTGACTTGAAATCTTGCAGAGTCCAGTTATGCTTATATAAATTATGAAACATGAAGTTTCTGATGTCATTAACTTGAGTGTTCTATCTAAGTGCACAGTTTAATAAGGTTTACATAAAAGGTTCATTAATAAAATATACCAAGGGCGGAATCGTCCCAGATCTGCACTAAGTGTGGTAGCGGGCGGGAAAAAAGACCTTCTAGCCGCCAGCCGCACTGGCGTCTTTTCACGCTGCATCGTCCCAATCCCGCCTAATTAATTATGCATTCCTGGCAAACACGCTGTTTCGATGATGGGCAGGCTTTCATTTGCCCGCCATGCCATCACCTTGCCAATTCTTTACACTGGGCGCCATGTTTAAAGTGCAGCCGTGCTTACACCTCAGTGCTTCCACCCCATGGCGGCTGCAAAGAAGACATGGCCCCAAAAGACAAGAAGACTGCAGCCCCCGGTTTAATGACGCATCCCTCGAGCGCCTTTTGGATGCAGTGGAGGCCCTCCATGATGTCTTCTACCCCTGCTCTGGCTGCAGGATGGGCAGCAGCATCAGTAATCCAGCATGGGAGGCGGTGGTCAGCACCGGTGCCCTTCAAAAGAGGACAGCTACCCAGTGCTGATAAAGAATGAATGATCTCCTCCATTCCACCAGGTTAAGTCACTCTTCTCATCACTCTCAACTCACACACCCCTCACATATCCACAGGGATCTCACTCACTGCCAGTTCAAGGGACATCACCATTCACTCTCTCATACATATCTTCATTGTCCTCATCCCATCCGTGGGACCACTTAACACCCACACATGCCAGGCATACTTATCATCTGGCCTGGCAGGCGTCCTGCTTACACTTTCTCCATCTGTATTCATGCAGGACAAGCTGGCACACAACAAGAGGGATAGATTGCAAACTGGTGGAATCAAGGCTCTCACGGACTTTGAAAATAGAACCATCCAGCTGGCTGGCGAGGATCTGGATTGATCTTGTGCTAACGGTGAGATCGGCAGTGCTCTACCAATTGGGGATCCATCAGTGCAATATCCATCAGACAACCATCTTGTGAGTCATGTGTCCTGTTCCGCAGTCCCCTGCCTTGCACTAATTATCCTTATTTTCGCAGGCACACCTGGGAAACAGCCGATGCAGTCCATGACCCAGGGCCTCGAATTAAGCGCTGAAGAAACCTCTGAAGTGGAACCTGAAGGCACCTTCATTGAAGACCCATCACAATGCTTACTCTCACCCTCCGCCAGCGCAGAGACACATACCTATCTTTAGAGTAGCCTCAAGATCACAATCTGGTGAGCACATCACACTTTCTGATCCATAGCAGGTGGCAGCAGGGATTTCCCAGGTGTCCGGCACTCGGAGGACTGCTGGAGGCCAGATATCTACTAAGTCCGAGTCAGATGATGAACCTCTGGACTCGGTCATACCTCAGTTGTTGGATCTGCAAAGGCAATCTCGGGAACATCATGAAGGGATGTCCGCTGCACTCCTCAGGTTGGATCAAGGCATGATGGTGGAGTCCATCCATCTTCAGGCTGAGGTGATTGCACCGGCACGCCAATGCATCGAGGTCAACACTGGTAGGATGGCAGCCACAATCGAGACCTTGGTCCATGGCATCGCTTTTGCACTGCTGCACAGGCTGAACTCCATTGCTGACAGCATTGTTGGCCTCTAACAGTGTGTACGCAAGAGGTGTGCGGGGTAGCTCAATCTCACTCTAGCTACTCCTTCTCAAAGAGTCAGCGATGAGCCCTCGGGCATCCATAGGGAGGAGGATCAGCAGGTCCACACCCTGTGACAATCCACCCAGGTGATGCCAGGCGTGTCTGGCCCATCCGAATCCCGTCTTCCTGTGACCCCAGCAGCTCCAGTTCCACAGGCCAAGGAGGGTGCCACTGCTACACAGCAGGACCCTGAAAGCAGGCTGGGCCCTCCAGGTCTCGGCCCTCCAAAGGACGCCCCGCCAAAGTCATCACAGCCTGGTTGCCTCCACCTCTGCTGTGGATGTCCGGGAGCACCAAGACGTTGCAGCAGGGTTAGGGAGGTTAAGAAGATGCAGTCGCACAGCCTGGGCATGGGTGTTAGTCACTTGTACATAATGTTCACTATCGTAAATAAACACCCAAGAATGTCTCCCTGCCTATGGCTCCTTGTTCTGATGAGCAGTGTTCGTGTCACTCTCTTGTGAAATCTTGGCTCCTGCACAAGATAAAGGCAGGGGTCTCAGTCTAGGGCCTCTTCCCTGTGCTTTGTGCAGCCTTCAGACCAAAGTGATGGTCCGGCCTCACACTCCCTGGACACATTACTGATGCCTGTACCTCAATGGTGTTTGTCATTGCTGCCAGAATGTCGTGGGCAGGTGTCACAGAGTTCCATCATTCTCTCTGTGTGCTCTCAGCACCTTTAAGGTGGGGCTGGCCCCCATCTTGTCAGCATCTGTGACCAGTGACACTGTGCTCCTGAAGGGGTCGGGCGCTGAAGACTGACAAAGGATCAGGTGCATTTAAATCTTCACGACTGCATCTCCATGACATGACCCAGGTCACAGAGCACAAACGAGCTTCCCTCGGCCAGACAGGAGTCAGACATTCACAGCAGCAACGTGAAGATTGTTTTTTTCATTCATTCACGGAATCTGGGCTTCGCTGGCTGGGCCAGCATTTATTGCCCATCCCTTGTTGCCCTTGAAAAGGTGGTGGTGAGCTGCCTTCTTGAACCGCTGCAGTCTATGTTGTGTAGGTACACCCACAGTGCTGTTAAGAAGGGAGTTCCAGGATTTTGACCCAGCGATGGTGAAGGGACGGCGATATATTTCCAAGTCAGGATTGTGAGTGGCTTGGAGGGGAGCTTGTAGGTGGTGGTGTGCCCATCTATGTGCTGGTCTTGTCCTTCTAGATGGTAGTGGTCATGGGTTTGGAAGGTGCTGTCAAAGGTTCCTTGGTGAATTCCTGCAGTGCATCTTGTAGATGGTACAAACTGCTGCTACTGTGCATTAGTGATGGAGGGAGTGAATGTTTGTGGATGTGGTGCCAATCAAGTGGGCTGCTTTGTCCTGGATGGTGTCAAGCTTCTTGAGTGTTGTGGGAGCTGCGCTCATCCAGGCAAGTGGGGAGTTTTCCATCACATTCCTGACTTGCACCTTGTATATGGCGGACAGGTTTTGGAGAGTCAGGAGGTGAGTTACTCATCGCACTATTCCTAGCCTCTGACCTGCTCTTGCAACCACAATATTTCTATGGCTAGTCCAGTTCAATTTCTGGTCAATGGTAACCCCAGGATGTTGATAGTAGGAGAATCAGCGATGCTAATGCCATTGAACATCAATGGGCGATGGTTGGATTTTCTCTTGTTGGAAATGGCCATTGCTGACACTTGTGTGGCGCAAATGTTACTTGCCACTTGTCAGCCTAAGCCTGGATATTGTCCAGGTCTTGCTTTATTTGGACATGGGCTGCTTCAGCATGTGAGGAGTCACAAATGGTGCTGAACATTGTGCAGTCATCAGCGAACATCCCCACTTCTGACCTTATGATGGAAGGAAGGTCATTAGTGAAGCAGCTGAAGATGGTTGGGCCTAGGACTCTACCCTGAGGAACTCCTGCAGTGATGTCCTGGAGCTGGGATGACTGACTAGGATTTTTAAAAAGAGCGGGAGCTGAGAGTCAGAGCGGAGATTTAAAAAGAGTGGGAACTGAGAATCAGATCGGAGATTTAAAAAGAGCGGGAGCTAGACTTGGTGCTGAAAGTGGCGCGAGGACAGAGCGAGAGTTCCAGGGAGACTCGGGGCTGAAAGCAGCGCAAGGATGTCATGATTCAAAAAGTGACGTGACGCAGGGGAGGCAGCTGATTGGTAAGTAGGGTCAGGTGAGTACTTCTAGTTGTACTTTTTTTTTTACCAATTAAATTGCTGCAGTCCATTAGCTTAAACAAAATAAGGTGAGGACTTTGGACTGTAGTGGGAGTGTTTGGAGTGGAATAAGGCCCCTAGTGTAATTAGTGTTCTTTAAAGGGAAATAACTAAGAAGCTTAATCTAAAGCGAAGTCTTGGCAGCAGAGCTCTCACCTGTGATGTGCTCCTCCTGCACTATATGGGAAGTTATGGACACATATGTGTGCAGGAAGTGTATCCAGCTGCAACTACTGGCTAACCGCATTTCGGAGCTGGATCTGCGGGAGGATTCACTGTGGAGCATCCGCGATACTGAGATTATCAGTGAGGTGGTCACACCACGGGTAAAGACTGAACAGGCAGAATGGGATGGGTGACCACCAGCCAGAGTAGAGGAAGGCAGGTAGTACAGGAGACCCCTGTGGCCATCCCCCCCTCTAACAGATATACAGTTTTGGATACTGTACGGGAGATGACTTCTCAAGGGAAAGCAGAAGGAGCCAAGTCCGTGGCACCATGGGTGGCTCTGCTGCACAAGAGGAGAGGAAGAAGAGTGGCAGGGCTATAGTGATAGAGGATTCAATAGTAAGGGGAACAGACAGGCGTTTCTGCGGCTGCAAAAGACACTAGGATGTTATGTTGCCTTCCTGGTGCCAGGGTCAAGGATGTCTTGGAGGGGTTGCAGGGCATTCTGAAGGGGGAGGGTGAACAGCCAGTGGTCGTGGTACATATTGGTACCAATGACATAGGTAAAAAAGGGATGAGGTCCTACAAGCTGAATATAAGGAGTTAGGATATAAATTAAAAAGTACGACCTCAAAGGTAGTAATCTCAGGATTACTTCCAGTGCCACGTGCTAGCGAGAGTAGAAATAACAGGATATATCAGATGAATACGTGGCTGAAGAAATAGTGTAGGGGGGAGGGATTCAGATTCCTGCAACAATGGGACTGGTTCTGGGAAAGGTTGGACCAGTACAAACAGGACGGGTTGCATCAGGGCAGGACTGGGACCAATGTCCTCGGGGTGGGGGGGCGGTGTTTGCTAATGCGGTCAGGGAGGGTTTAAACTAGAACGGCAGGGAACCTGAGCAGGGAGACAGAGGAGGGGGAAAGAAGGATAGAAACAAAAGTCAGAAAAGTAAGAAGCAGAAGTGGAAGGCAGAAAAAACAAGGGTGAAAAACAAATGGGGTCATAGTGCAAAATAAAGCTAAGATGACTAACAAGGTTAAAAAGGCAAGTCTAAAGACATTGTATCTCAATGCGCGGAACATTCGCAATAAGGTAGATGAATTAACAGCGCAAATAGATACAAACAGTTATGATATAGTTGCAATTATGGAGACATGGCTGCAGGGTGACCAAAGATGGGAACTAAACATCCAGGGGTGTTCAATATTTAGGAAAGACAGACAAATAGGGAAAGGAGGTGGGGTAGCATCGTTAGTAAAGGAGGAAATCAATGCAATAGTGAGGAGGGTTATCAGAAAATCATGATGTGGAATCTGTTTGGGTGGAGATGAGAAACACCAAGGGGCAAAAAACATTGGTGGGGCTTGTCTATAGGCCCCAAAACAGTAATGGAGATGTAAGGGAAGGCATTAAGCAGGAAATTAGAGACACACACAATAAGGGTACAGCTGTAATCATGGGTGACTTTAATCTACATATAGATGGGACAAACCAAACTAGCAATAATCCTGTGGAAGAGGATTTCCTGGAGTGTGTACATGATGGTTTTTTAGACCAATATGTTGAGGAACCAACTAGAGAGCAGGCTATCCTAGACTGGGTATTGTGCAATGAACAAGGATTAATTAACAATCTTGTTGTGTGGGGTCCCTTGGGGAAGAACGACCATAAAATGATTAATTGTTCATTAGGATGGAGAGTGAAGAAGTTGAATCCGAAACTAGGGTCCTGAATCTAAACAAAGGGAACTTCGAGGGTATGAGGCGCGAGTTGGCAATGATGGTTTGGGCAGCCTTACTAAAAGTGGATAGGCAATGGCTAATATTTAAGGAACGTATGTATGAATTACAACAATTATTCATTCCTGTCTGGCGCAAAAATAAAACAGGAAAGGTGGCTCAACCATGGCTTACAAAAGAAATTAGGGATAGCATTAGATCCAAAGAGGAGACATATAAATTTGCCAGAAAAAGCAGCAAGCCTGAGGATTTGGAGCAGATTGGAATTCAGCAAAAGTGGACAAAAAGATTGATCAAGAAGGGGAAAATGGAGTATGGCAGTAAACTTGCAAGGAACATAAAAACTGACTGTAAACGCTTCTATAAATATGTGAAGTGAAAAAGATTAGCGAAGACAAACATAAGTTCCTTACAGTCAGAAATGGAGGAAATTATAATGGGGAACAAAGAATTGGCAGAAGAATTGAACACATATTTTGGTTCTGTCTTCACAGAAGAGGACACAAATAATTTGCCAGAAATGTTAGGGAACCAAGGGTCTAGTGAGAAGGAGGAATTGAAGAAAATCAGTATTAGTTAAAAAATGGTGCTAGAGAAACTAATGGAGTTAAAGGCTGAACAATCTCCAGAGCCTGGTAATCTACATCCCAGAGTACTACAGGAAGTGGCCCTGGAAATATTGGATGCATTGGTGGTCATCTTCCAAACTTCTATAGACTCTGGAGCAGTTCCTACAGATTGGAGGGTGGCAAATGTCACCCCACTATTTAAAAAAGGAAGGAGGGAAAAAACAGAGAATTACAGGCCAGTTAGCTTAACATCAGTAGTGGGGAAAATGCTAGAGTCTATTATAAAAGACATGGTAACAGAACACTTGGAAAGCGTTAATGGGATTAGACAAAGTCAGCATGGGTTTATGAAAGGGAAATCATGCTTAACTAACCTACTGGAGTGTTTTGAGGATGTAACTAGTAGAATAGATAAGGGAGAAACAGTGGATGTGGTGTATTTGGATTTCAAGAAGGCTTTTGATGAGATCCCACATAAGAGGCTAGTGGGCAAAATTAAAGCACACAGCACTGGGGATAATGTACTGGCATAGTTTGAGATTTGGTTGACAGACCGGAAACAGAGAATGAGAATAAATGGGTCTTCTTCTGGGTGGCAAGCAGCGGCTAGTGGTGTACCACAGGGATCAGTGCTTGGACCCCAGCTATTCACAATGTATACAAATAATTTGGATGAGGGAACCAAACGCAATATTTCCAAGTTTGCTGATGACACAAAACTGGGTGGGGTTGTGAGTTGTGAGGAGGATGCATGGACACTTTAGGGTGATTTAAACAAGTTGTGTGTGGGCAAACACAAGGCAGATACAATATACCATGGATAAATGTGAAGTTATATGCTTCGGTGTGAAAAACAGAAAGGCAGAGTATTATTTAAATGGTGATATATAGGGAAATGTGGATGTACAAAGGGATCTGGGTGTCCTTGTACACCAGTCAATGAAAGTAAATAGGCAGGTGCAGCAAGCAATTAGGAAGGCAAATGGTTTGTTGGCTTTCATTGCAAGAGGATTTGAGTTCAAAAGTAGGGATGTCTTACTGCAGTTATACGGGTGAGACCACACCTGGAGTATTGCGTGAAGTTTTGGTCTCCCTACCTAAGAAAAGATTTACTTGCCATTGAGGGAGTGCAGCGATGGTTCATTAGGCTGATACCAGGGATGGCAGGATGGTTGTATGAGGAGAGATTGGTTCGACTGGGCCTGTATTCACTAGAGTTTAGAAGAGTGAGAGGGGATCTGATTGAAACAAAAAAAAATTCTAACAGGGCTAGACAGATTGGATGCAGAGAGGATGTTTCTCCTGATTGGGGAGTCTAGAACCAGGGGCCGTAATCTCAGGATATGGGGCAGGCCATTTAGAACTGAGATGAGGAAAAATTTCTTCACTCAGAGGGTGGTCAACCTGTGGAATCTCTGTCACAGAAGGCTGTGAAGGCCAGGTCACTGAGCATATTCAAGAAAGAAATTGATAAATTTTTGGATATTAGGGGCATCAATACTGATGATGGAGAGTAGACTGGTGGGTGGTAATTGGACGGGTTGGATTTGTCCTGCTTTTTGTGGACAGGACATACCTGGGCAATTTTCCACCCAGCCAGGTCGATGCCAGTGTTGTAGCTGTACTGTAACACCTTGGCTAGGGCTACAGCAAGTTCTGGAACACAAGTCTTCAGTACTATTGCCGGAATATTGTGAGGGCCTATAGCCTTTGCAGTGTCCAGTGCCTACAGCCGTTTCTTGATATCACATGAAGTGAATCAAATTGGCTGAAGATCTGTGATGCTGGGGAACTCCGGTGGAAGCTGAGATGGATCATCCACTCGGCATTTCTGGCTTAAGATTGTAGCAAATGCTACAGCCTTACCTTTTGCACTGATGTACTGGGCTCCTCCATCATTGAAGGTGGGGATATTTGTGCAGGCTCCTCCTCAAGTGAGTTGTTTAATTGTCCACCACCATTCACGACTGGATGTGGCAGGACTACAGAGCTTGGATCTGATCTGTTGGTTGTGGGATTGCCTAGCTTTGTCTATCACTTGCTGCTTATGCTGTTTGGCACGCAAGTAGTCCTGTGTTTTAGCTTCTAGCTAAAAATGACACCTCATTTTTAGGCATGCCAGGTGCTGCTCCTGGCATGCCCTCCTGCACTCTTCATTGAACCAGGGTTGATCCCCTGGCTTGATGGTAATGGTAGAGTGGGGGATATGCCGGGTTAGGAGGCTGTAGATTGTGTTTGAGTACAACTCTGCTGTGCTGATGGCTCACTGCACCTCATGGATGCCCAGTCTTGAGTTGCTAGATCTGTTCAAAAAGTATCCCATTTAGCACGGTGGTAGTGCCACACAACACGATGGAGGGTATCCTCAATGTAAAGGTGGGATTTCATCTCCACAATGACTGTGATGTGGTCACTCCTACCGATACTGTCATGGACAGATGCAACTGTGGCAGGCAGGTTGGTGAGGTTGAGGTCAAGTATGTTTTTCCCTCTTGTTGGTTCCCTCACCACCTGCCGCAGACCTAGTCTAGCAGTTAGCAGCTTTAGGATCGGCCAGCTCGTTCAGTAGTGGTGCTACCAAGCCACTCTTGGTGATGGACATTGAAGTCCTCCACTCAGAGTACATTCAGCACCCATGCCACCCTCAGTGCTTCCTCCAAGTGGTGTTCAACATGGAGGAGTACTGATTCATCAGCTGATGGAGGTTGGTACGTGGTAATCAGCATGTTTTCTTGCCCATGTTTGGCCTGATGCCATGAGATTCCATGGGGTCCGGAGTCGATGTTGAGGACTGCCAGAGCAGCTCCCTCCCGACTGTATACCACTGAGCCCCACCTCTGCCGGTGGGACAGGACATACCCAGGGATGGTGATGGTGGTGTCTGGGACATTGTCTGTAACATATGATTCCGTGAGGATGACTATATCAGGCTGTTGCTTGACTAGTCTTGACTATGAGACAACTCTCCCAATTTTGACACTAGCCCCCAGACATTAGTAAGGAGGACTTTGTCGTTTCAGGAGCCTAGGTCGATGCCAGATAGAATGCCCTCACTACATGTTGTCATCATCCTCCTGGAATCGAGCGACTATTAGGCCCTCCGCTGCATCTCCATGACAGGTGCCTTATCACAGAGGGTCTGTGCGCTGCCATAGCCAGACTGGAGTCAAACATTCACAGATGCAATGTGAGGATCCATGCCATCTCCTCACTGTATCTTGTCATCATCTTCCACAAATCTTACAGCTATGAGAGCTTCCCCACTGCGCCTGACTCATCTGGCCAGTGTGATGGCCTCATTGCCATCATCATCACCTTCAAGGATCTCCTCACCCTCATCCCCGTCGATGTCCTCTTCATCGGATGAGACCTCCAGTTTCCCTATCTCCTCCTCAGCCAGCTCTTCCCATTGCAGCGCCAGATTGTAAAGGGTGCAGCAGGTGACGTGTGACACCCTCTGTGGACAGTATTGCAGGGCTGCACCAGACCAATGCAGACACCGGAACCTCATTTTCAGCATCCCGATGGTCTGTTCTACCAAGGTGCGCGTTGCAGCATAAGCCTCGTTATACTGTCGCTCTGCTGCAGTTTGAGGCCGCCGCACAGGTGTCATCAGCCATGTCCTCTGCAGGTAGCCCTTTTCCTCGAGGAGCCAACCGTGCAGCCTTTGTAGACCCTGGAAGATGTCAGGGATCTGTGATCAACTGAGAATGTAGGAGTCGTGGACACTCCCTGGAAACCGAGCGCAGACCTGCAGGATGCGTTTCTGGTGGGCACCTGCGGAGCCTGAAAGGAGCCACTGGCGTAAAAATTGAGCACCGTGGTCACTTTCATGGTCATGGGCAGTGGATGCCCTCCATGTCCCTATGGTGCCAAATCATGCAGCAGCTGGCAGACATGACTGACTAGTTCCCTAGACGTGCAGTTTTTGGCGACATTGGTTCTATATCATTTGCAGGAATGAAAGGCGGCGTCTGTAGACCCTGGGTCTCACTAGGTGCTGACCAGCGACGGCTCACTGTGGCTCAGCAGCGTGTATGGAAGCCCCTGCCGCCCCTTCTTCTTGAGGGTGCTGCTCCTCCCTCTGAACAGCCAGGTGCCTCTGTCGCTCACTTCTCCATTGTCTCCTCTCTCTCTATTCCACGAAGCATACAGCCAGTTCACTAGGCTCCATGCACCTTGTGTACTTCTCCTGCAGGATGAAAGAGAAAGAAGCGTGGGCTGACTTGAGTGTTCTAAGAACTTTTCTTGATTAAGTCTGAAAGCCCCTTAACGCATCATGGAGGGTGCTGGCCACGACTTTGATAGCCAGAGTTTAGTGTGCTGCATGGCTGCCCGAAACCCTACCCTCTTTCGCTCACTCCATCTGACTGATTGGCGGCAGCTTTGCCCACTGGACTGCATGCTGTGCTCTCAGCTCAGGCACAGGCATTCTCCTAACCTGCACTGCAAGGCTGCACTGTTAGCTTGAACCATAGAGGAGATTGGTTCAAACTGGAATGATGACATTTCAAGGGGCTGTGAGCACCTCCACCAGTGACTGGTCCATGGCTAGCTTTTGTGAGGAGATTATACAAGGAACCCAGTCATCCAACAGTTCTGCAGTCCACTAAAATGCTCATTGGTTTGCAGTCTATGCTCGAAGGGTCAAAAGTTCTGGAGCACTTGGTGACACTTCCATGCCTCTGCATTGCTTGAGTGGGCAGACAAGCTAGAGGCCCGACTCCAAGCATGTTAGTGTGGCTGTGTCTGAACTGTCTCAGCTGCGGAGGAATGGTCACTTTATACAAGGTTTCCCTAATGCGTGGCCGCTTCCCTCCCTCCCCACGCCGCACGTGCTTGTGCACTACCATCAACCACAGGACAGCCCTTCCCCCCACCAACTCGCCTCCAACCGAAGGGTAGACCTTGCCCCCCCAACCTGCCTCAGCCTTGAAGCCCAACAGGTGACCCTGGCGAGTGCTGCACAACGTTACTGTGTGCTCACATCCGCGTTCCCTTCGAAGTGCAGCCTGCCAAGTGCACGCCTTATATATGCTGTTGTGAATGCCAATGTGCTCGGGTGATCCAGCATGGGGGGATGATTCCGGTAGGATGGGCTTATAATGACACGCAGCTGTATAACAATGAGGTTCCCGGCGTCCGATGGCGAGAAACACAGCCCACCATTGATGGGCAGAGTGGACGATTGCAAACTACTTTCACAACGTTGTGAAACTGATTTTTGGCCATCTCGCCATATTGTCTGGTCACGCCACAGAACACACCTGGACACCAGCAGGCACGGAAAATTCCACCCTAAGTGTATTTACCAGCCTTTGCTAGTGTAGGCATGGGCACGAACTATTTTACTAAATAGGTTTAAATATCTGTGATGAAATGGAAGAAAATTTTAGATTCTTTTACTTATGCTTTCTGATTTTTCCATTCCCCATCCTAACTGGACTCACTTTTGGTTCTAATGGTAGTGGAGTGAGGTGAGGGGGTATAATGGTGAAGGGAGTGAGGCGAATATGTGAGGATGGAGGAGGTGCGTGCTTGAGGGTGGAAGGTGAGGGGAGGACAAGGTGTGGGTGAGGGAGGGGCTGAGGTCAGGGTGTGTTGGTGGATGGGATGAATGGCTGAAGGGTGAGGAGGTGAGGGTGGAGGATGAAGGGTGAGGAGGTGAGGGTGGAGGATGAAGGGTGAGGAGGTGAGGGTGGAGGATGAAGGGTGAGGAGGTGAGGGCAGAAAAAAAGAAAAAAAAGCCAGTGCAGACATGATGGGCCGATGTTCAGCTGTGGGTTGGGGTAGTTCTCTTGCTTTTGAGTCAGACAGCTATGGGAGCCCCACTCTTGAAACAGACTGCAACATTGGTTGGGATTTTCCATGCCCACTGGCATCGGGTGTGTTCAGTGGCATGAGCGGACGATATGGCACGATCCGTTTCACAATGGCGTGAAACCAGTTTGCAATCATCCGTTCAGCCCGCCGATGGTGGGCCATGTTTCCCATCATTGGACATCAGGAACCTCATTGCAATACATCTGCATATCATTATTAGACCAGCCTGCCGGAATCGTCACCCCTCACTGGATCGTCTGCCCACGTCGGCGAGAAAACATGCCAACGTGTTTCACAGCAACATATATAAGGTGCGCACTTGGCGGGCTGCACTTCGCTCGAGATTTCAAGGTTTGTTTGCCTATCTTGCTTCGGTTAGCACTCGCAGTCATCAGCACCAGACTTCACAGACAGCACCACATCACTTTTAGGGGGCTAATGGGCAGTTTTCTACTTACCAGATCAGCTGTATGTGGGTGGCTTTTCAATGGCTGCAGGGCTAGGACTTGCTTGGGGATGGGGAAGAAGTGGCCTCAGGCAAGGGAAGAGGCTGCAGGACCAGGATTGTACTGCGGAAGGAAGGTATCCCAGGTCAGGGGAGCACATGTTGATCTGTGCAAGTGGCCTCCAGACGGTGAGGACTGAGGAGGCAGTCTCCAGAGGAGATGAGGCCAGGTGGACATGTGAGGGTATGTGTGTGAGAATGGGTGGTAATATCCCTTGAGCTGGCAGTGAGTGAGATGCCAGTGAATGTGTGATGGGTTTGAGTGTGTGAGTTTGGAGTAATGAGATGGTTGCCATATCCTGGTGGCATGGATGAGATCAAGTATCCTCTATCTGCATTGGATGGCCAACCTCTTCTGTGCAGCATTGGCACTGATCACCATTGCCATTGCATTCCAAGCCAGAGCGGTAATGTTACTGCCCCTCCTGCGGTTAGATTGGTGGTCGAGGATGTCACAGCAGGCCTCCACGGTATCCAAAAGGCGCACGAGGGCTGCAGTTGTCTTGCCTTTTAGGGCCATGTCTTCTTTGCAGCAGTCCTGGGCTGGAAGCACTGAGCGCGGCTGTAATTTAAATGTGGTGCCTGGTGTGATGAAATGTCAAGGTGATGGCTTGGCAGGTGAATTGGAACCCGACCGCCATTGAAACGGCATATATCCTGGGAAAGCATAATTAAGGTGGTGATTTTGGGATGATACGGCGTGAAAAGCCGCCATTGTGCCTGGCAGGTAAAGCATAGTTTTCCCCGCCCACTACCGCGCTTAGTGCCAATCTGGGATGATTCCGCCTACTATCTTTTCGATAAGACGTTAAACTGAGCCCCCCCGGAGAGAAGGGGAAAATTCTCTGTGGCGCATAACTCACCTCCTGACTCCCCAAAGTCTGTACACCATCGACAAGGCACAAGTGAGGAGTGTGATGGAATACTCTCCACTTGCCTGGATGAGTACAGCTCCAACAACACTCAAGAAGCTCAACATCACTCAAGACAAAACAGCCCGCTTGACTGGCACCCCATCCACTATCTTCAGCATTCCCTCCCTCCACCACTGACGCACTGTAGCAGCAGTGTGTACCATCTACAAGATGCACTGCAGCAACTCATCAAGGTTCCTTTGACAAACCCACGACCTCTACCACCTAGAATGACAGGCCAGCAGATGCATGGAAGCACCACCACCTGCAAGTTCCTCTCCAAGCCATACACCATCCTGACTAGGAACTATATCACTTCTTCCACTGTTGCTGTGTCAAAATCCTGGAACTCCCTTCTTAACACCGGGTGTACCTATGCCACATGGACTGCAGAAGTTCAAGAAGGCAGCTCACCACCGCCTTCTCAAGGGCAACAAGGGATGGGCAATAAATGCTGGCCCAGCCAGCGAAGCCCACATCTTGTGAAAGATTTTTTAAAAAGTAACCTGACCAATGTTTATCTCTAAATCAAAATTACAAAACTCATTGCTATTTGCTGTATGCAAATTGGTGCAATGTTTCCGACATTATAACTGTGATTACACTTTCAAATACTAATTGGCTGCACCGTGCTTTGGGATATTCAGAGATATTGAAAGGTTCTATAGAAATGCCAAATTCTTGCTTTTATACTTTGTGGCACCTTAATTGACTCAGAAATATATCAAATACAAACTCAGTGCTGTCCTGACTATATCTATGCTGACATACTTTCCAGCAGCAGTCATTGAGTGACATAGAATGGACAGCACAGATACAGACATGTGCGTCAACTGGTCTATGCCGGTGTTCACGCTTCACACAATCCTCCTCTCACACTTCATCTACCCCCTTCAACATATCGTTCTACTGCCTTCTTCTTCATGTGTTTATCTAGCTTCCCCTTAAATGTATCCATGTTATTTGTCTTAACCACTGCTTTTTAATACTTGGTGGCAAGGCCAGCATTTGTTGCTGATCCTTAATTGCCCTTGAGAAGGCTTGTGGAAGGTAGTTCCGCTCTCAACACTTCCTGCATAAAGATGTTTCTCTTGAATTCTTTATTGGATTTATTAGTGACTATCTCATGTTGATGGCTCCTCATTTTGGACTCCACCTCTATGCCTAATCTATCAAATCCCTTCATCAGGTCACCCTTCAGTCTTCACTTTTCTCGAGAAATATTTCTGGAATAGCAGTCGAGGACAGAAACTCTTCCTGGTTCTTTGACTATCTCAACCCAGGGCTGCTGAGTCAAAATACAGGATCCCAAAATGACCCAAGTTGAAATTGGTTAACTTGAAACAAGCCAGCGATTGAACCTGAGAATTCCTGGCCTGACTGAACCACATAGATACCAACTGAACTCCAGGGAATCTTCATTCTTGGTATATGGAGCTTTATGATGTTAAAGGGAGTGTCGCATTTGCAGCATGATAGTAATATCATGAAATTATGTCCTTACAGATGAAAATTGTTGTTTTTCCTGTCCAGCAGATTACAAAAACAGCAATGGCAGAATTCTGCAAGTTTGGTCAGCTTACTCAGCCAAATGGGAAAGTGCAGAGTGAAAAGAAGGGGAAAGGGAAAAGAAGTATTAAACCCCAAAATATCTTGGATATAGTCGTTTGGTAATATAGAACTTTAGTGTTGCCCTCATCAGGACAATTTGCAAGGAAATACCAATGTCAAGGGAAACAACATATACTTTATGAGAAAAGAGTACTGATTGGTGACTGTCAGTCACCATCAACTGGTGCATTCCCTTGGTAATGCCTCCACCAATCAGAATCCAATTGCCAACCAATCGGCACTCTCTTCTCATACAGTATAAATATGTTCTTTCCCCTTATATTGGTATTTTCTTGCAAATTGTCCTGATGATTGCAAGACGAAAAGCTTCAACAAAAAACGGCAACGGGAGTTCACATCCTCTAATAGGAGTCAAATACAGTGTGTACTTATCATAGACTGTCCCCTCCCCACCCCAGCTTAATCAAACTCCTGAGGAATCTAAATAAGCACAGCACAGGCTTGTAAGAGAGTTCTCAACCTTCATTAAGAACAATATACTTCAACATTAGGAAGCATCAACAAAATTCAACTGGTTGCGTGGCACCAGCACCAGAAAGGTACTGATAAGGAGAAGGACACTCACAGACAGTTCTGATGAAGAGTCATACGGACTGGAAACTTTAACTGTGCTCCTCTCCACAGATGCTGTCAGACCTGCTGAGTTTTTCCAGCTATTTTTGTTTTTGTTTCAGATTTCCAGCATCCACAGTATTTTGCTTTTATTTTGACAATCACTGTACTTAAGAATCAGCCTATATTATGCAAAATCTCTGGAGTGGGTCCTCAAGCCACCAGCTTCTATCTCAGAGCCACAAATGCTCATAACCGAACCATGGTCGACACCAAAAGAACTTTAAAGAATTGTGTAAATACTTGAAGGTGAGAAAATTGAATGTGATTGGGACTAACTGGAAAACTCTTTCAAAGGGTTGGCACATGAGTGATGGGCCAAATTGCCTCCTTTTGTGCTACAAGATTCTATAGTTCTAATGGCTTTATTATTTTATTATGCTCAACACACAAAGGAACCCTTCCTCCTACTGCCACCACCCCCCCACCCCGCCACCCCCCCCACCCCACCGCAGGCCCTCATTTTCCCCTTCCAATACTTTACACAAGATTATAGTGCAAATATCACTGGACTAAAAGCTTGAAAAGCAATGCAAAGAAAAGTTTCAGTTTCCATTCATTTTAGTTTAGTATTTATGCGACAGTAAAAGAAAAATGAACAAAACAAGACAAACTCCCTTCAGTGTTGAAACTTCAGCTCTTCATTTCTTTCTTTGTGCTCTCGAGCTTGAACATTTGCAAACTTATTTTGCTGTGCACACAAGCGTTAAATTGAGTTTGCACTGTGGACCAATTTTCAGGGCTGTGCTTGCCTAGGAGCTAAGCTGCTGTACATGGGTAATTTCTGCACTCCAGCAATTGCATTAATTAGGGAATGTAAACAGCCACTTTGCCCATTACATGCAATTATACAGCTCGAGTGCAACTGTAAAAGTGTGAATCCTGTTTAAACCGAGTCTTTAAATGTGGGCTATTCACGCAATGGGATATATGCAGCATCAGGCAGAATTCTGTTGTTTTGGTAGTGAGACAAAGCAGGGGAAGTAGATTGATAAGAATAATGTATTACATAGAATTTAGAGCACAGAAACAGACCATTCGGCCAAATGGGTTTGTGCTGGAGTTTATACTCCACACAAACCTCCTACCACCCTACTTGACCTCATCCTATCAGCATAATTTTCTATTCCTTTCTCCCTTATGTATTTATCCAGCTTCCGCTGAAATGCATCTATGCTATTCGTCTCAACCACTATCCATGTGACAGTGTGTTCCACATTCTAACCACATTCCTGATAAAGAAGTTTTTCTTGAATTCCTTCTTGGATTTATTAGTGACTAATTTCTATATGTGACCCATAGTTTTGGACTTCCCCAGAAGTGGAAATGTCACCCCTGCATCTACCATATCAAATCCTTTCATAATATTAAAGAAGCAGGAGGAAAAGATTTTGGATAGAAATCAGTAAGCAGAAACCCCCACCACCAGCTGAGGCCGATTGCAGCACTCTCAGCCCTTGATGGAGTGAGATTATTAGTCTCAGCACAGGAAGGGAGTTGAATCTGTGATCTTTTCTGAACAGTTGCTTTGACACTCAACGCTGGCCGTACATACTGAACCATTTCTTAAACTAACAGGTTTTAAACCTCTTTTACATGAGAGCTGTTACATGTAATGACAGTGAAATGGCAAACAAATTAAATAATAATTTTGCCTCTGTGTTTACTAGGTGAATACAGAGGCAAAATAATTAATTAACAACTTAAATGCTGGACATGACTTTAGAAGAAGAGATCAGAAAACGATATAAAGATTTGAAATAGAAAGGGAATTGATAAACTAATCAAATTTAAGATAAAACCTCTGATCTGGATTAATTGTATCGACACATATTTTAAAAAAAAAGTAAGGGAAAGACGGCAGAGGCAGTATAACATATATGAGATAATTCATTAGAAATGGAAATAGTTTCAGAGGACTGGAAGACAGTGAATGTGATTCCTCTATTTAAAATGTTAAACAGAACAAGTCCAGGAAACAATAGACCAATTAGCTTCATGCCAGTGAGAGAAAAAGTAATGGATTCATAATAGAAAAACATCTTGAATTTGAAAAAAGTAGTACAGAGTAGTCAGCACAGATTTCAAAACGGATATTCATGCTTGACCAACCTTATTGATTTTTTTGAAGAAGTAACAGAAATGGTAGACAAGGGTAATGTAAGTAGATGTAATATATTTGGATTTTCAAAAGGCCTTCAGTAAGGCACCACATAGTAGTCTCATCACTAAGGTCAGAACAAGTGGAGTTGGGACAAGTAGCAGAATAGATAACAAGCTGGTTACAAAACAGCAAACGGAGAGTAACAGAAAATAGTTAGACAGATTGACAAAATGAATGCTCCACAAAGATCAGTGCACTGACCACTGCTGTTCACAATTTTATAAATGATTTGGATTTAGAATCGGAAGTACAATTTCAAATTTGTATAAGACAGCAAATTGGGGAGAATAGTTAATATAGAGGAGAAATACAAAAAAATACAGGAAGACGTAATAAACCTGCAGATTGGGTGTGCAATCGACAAATGAATTTATAAATAGCTAAGTGTGAGGCAGTACACTTTGGTAGGAAGAATAAGGAAGTCACATACTCCTTAGAAAATAAGTACCTAGATCATGTAGATGAGGAAAGGGATCTGGAGGGTCAAATACTCAAATTGCAAAGTAACAACAGGTTAATAAGGCCATTAAAATGGCAAACAAAGCACTGGGGCTAATCTCTAGAATAGAATTGGAAAACAGAGAGATTATGTTAAACTTGTATAGCACCTTGGTTAGAGTTTACCTGGAGTACTGTGAACAGTTTTGGTCTCCACATTATAAAAGGCATGATAGAGGCACTGAAGAAGGTGCAAAATTTACTAGGATATAGATACTGAGAGATTATACTTATCAGGAAAGATTAATGGCTGTGTTTTTGTTTTCTCTAGAAAGGAGAAGACTGAGGGGGTTAGCCGATAGACTACAGCTACTGATGGTGGAGTGATTAAAACCAGGGATGCGCAGGAAGTCAGAATTGGAGGAGTGCAGAGATTTTGGAGGGTTGGAAGAGACAGAGAGGTCAAGGCTATGGAGGGATTTGAAAACAAGGATGAGAAATTTTAAATTGAGGCATTGCTGGATACTAGAAATCTTCAAGATCACGAAAGGGTTTCATAGGGTAAACATAGATAAGATGTTTCTATTTGTCGGGGAGATTGGAGCCAGGGGCCATAAGTATAAGATAATCACTAATAAATCCAAGACAAAATTCAAGAGAAACTGCTTTAATCAAAGAGTGGTTAGAATGTGGAACTCATTACCATATTGACTGGATGGGGTGACTAGGATAGATGCATTTGGGATAGGAGGCAATATACTGGCATGGATTAAGGATTGGCTAACAGGCAGAAAACAGAGAGTAGGAATAACTGGATCATTCTTGCATTGGCAGGCTGTGACTAGTGGGGTATACAAAGATCAGTACTTGGGCCCCAGCTGCTCACAATATATATCAATGATCTGGATGTGGGGACCAAATGTAATATTTCCAAGTTCACGGATGATACAAAGCTAGGCGGGAATGTATGTTGTGAGGAAGATGTAAAGCGACTACAGGAGGATTTGGACAGACTTACTGAGTGGACAATAACATGGAAGATGGAATATAATGTGGAAAAATGTGAGGTTATCCACTTTGGTGGAATGAACAGATGTGCAGAGTATTTCCTGAATGGGAAGAGATTAGAAAGTGTAGATGCACAAAGGGACCTGGGTATCCTTGCCCATAAGTCACTGAAAGCTAACAAGAAGGTTCAGCAGGCAATTAGGAAGGCTAATGGAATGTTAGCCTTTATTGAAAGAGGATTTGAGTACAGGAGTAGTGAAGTCTTGCTTCAATTGTATAGAGGCTTGGTTAGACTGCACTTGGAGTACTGTGTGCAGTTTTGGCCTCCTTACCCCAGAAAGGATATTATTGCCATAAAGGGAGTGCAACAAAGTTTCACCAGACTTGTTCTGGGGCTGGCGGAACTGTCTTATGAAGAAAGATTGGGGAAATTCTAGAGTTCTGAAGAATGAGAGGTGATCTCACTGAAACCTGCAAAACACTTAAAGGAATAGACAGGGTAGATGCAGGTAAGATGTTTCCTCTGGTTGGGGAGTCTAGAACTAGGGGACACAATTTCAAAATAAGGGGGAAGCCACTTAGGACTGAGATGAAGAGAAATTTTACTCAGAGGGTTGTGAATCTTTGGAATTCTCTACCCCAGAGGGCAGTGGAAGCTCAGTCATTGAGTGTGTTTAAGGTAGAGATTGATAGATTTCAACAATAACATTATTGACAATTAACAATAACATAAAGGGTTATGGTGATAGTGTGGGTAAAAGCCATGATCGTATTGAATGGCTGAGCAGGCTCGATGGGCTGAATGGCTTTCTCCTGTTCCTATGTTCCTATTTAATGGGAAGCTAGATAGACAAATGAGGAGGAAAGGATTAAAAGGTAATGCTGATAAAATTTGATGAAGTAGGGTTGGAAGAGACTCATATTTAACTATGGGTATCGTGCAATCACAGAAACAGGCCATTTGGCCCACAAAGTCTACACCACTATTTATGCTCCGCACAAACCTCCACCCACTCCTCTTCATCTAACCTGAACAGAATATCCTTCTTTTTCTTTCTCCCTCAAGTGTTTATTTGACTTATCCTTAAATTCACTCATGTTATTTGCCTAAATTAATCCTTGTGGAAGCAAGTTCCACATTCTAACCACTCTCTGGGTACAGAATGTACTGTGTCATGTGTGTGAATTACCCACACTTTAAACTTAGCCAAACTGAGCATAAAGATCCAAAGTTTAACCTGTTTACTTCAGACTATGAAATTATTTAACACCTTTAATTAGCAGTGTTTACTTCTCTTTGAGACTGTCCTTAAAACCTACCTTTTTGACCAAGTTTTTGATCATCTCACCTAATATCTCCTTATGTGGTTCGATATCAATGTTTGTTTGATACCAGTCCTGTGAAGTGCCTTGGGACTTTTTACTAGGTTAAAGGGGCTTTGTAAATGCAAGTTGTTGTTTGAGTTCAGATAGTCTAGCTAAGCAGCTTAGGGTTGCCTGCATATAATAATAGTAAGCTTGTAGTGTTATGTATACAATTCAATACTGGTTGGCACCTAACTATGCTATATAAAGCCTAAAGTTAAGTTAAAGCTACTGAAGTATATATGTAGAGCATTTACGTAAGGTCCACAGCACAGAAGCAGGCCAGTTGGCACAATTGTCTGTCCTATGCTGATGTTTTTGCTCCACATGAGCCTCCTCCCAAACCTTCTTCATTAACCCCCAGCGTATCTTTCTATTCCTTATTTCCTTATGCTTATCTAGCCTCCCCTTAAATGCATCTCTGCTATTCACCTGAACTCTCCTTTTGGTGGTGTGCTGTCTGGGTAAAGAAGTTTCTCCTGTATATCTTATTGGATTTTATTACATTTATATATGGCTTCTAGTTCTGGTCTCCTCTGCAAATGGAAAAGTTTTCTCTACATCAAACCTGTCAAACCCTTGCATAGTTTTTCTCTTTTTCAAAAGAGTTCCATCCTGTTTATACTTGATATATTGCTCGAAGAAACACAGAACAATTTAATCCCTGAAATTTTACTTTGAAACCCATCTGAACTTTGTTGTTCTGGTTTATGATACCATCAGTACCCAGAGATTCCATTACAGTCATATATCTTATTAGTATCAAGTAATCTATATTTGTAATAGAAGTAGATTCATTTGCATTTTGACTTGGACAGATAATATGAAAGAGCCCTGTAATTGAAGATTTTAAACAGTAGGGAAATCACTGACTGAGCGCTACTCAATTTTCCGACCCTATAACAAAAGGGATATGTAAAGCTGCAGAGAGCTTTACTGTTAACTTTAAGATTTGAAAAATCTTGGTTAAAGCCCATGATGTCACTAACAAATGGTCATCCTGATGTTATTAAAATAGTTCCAGAGGTTGCAGAGGTCATTGTATTTTTCATTTGTCTTTTGTCTTGTAAAGCTTTCCAGAATAAATCTGGAAAAGCCCACTCCATGAATGACGGTAAAGATTTGTAGCTGGCGTATGGGTGTGCTCACTATTTATGTAGGAGTGTGCAACCTTTACAGTAATGGGCCATTGGCTTAATAATTGAGAAACATAAAGAAGTCATAAAGAAGGGAGAGAGAGTGACTGGATAGCAGGTTACTTTACATTTGCTGAATTGTAGATAGGGTCAGTGGACATTATGGTTGGTTCTTGCTGGAAATGTAATGATGCACACCATTATTAAAGCGCAAATCAGCCATCAAATTCAGGCAATTAAAAAAGATACACTGTGAATTGCAAATATCAAGAACTTCTAGTCAATTCATGCAGATATCGCAAAATACTTTTTAATGCAATGCCAATCAACCCCTCTGGCCTAAAAATTGAACAATATAAACTGTGGATTTTCTTTCTTTCAGGTATTAAATTGTCCTTGGAGATTTTAAAAATATTAAATTTACAATTTACATTATTTTTCCTTACTTCTACTTCTGTCTCTTTTTATTTCTCTCCTAATCCAACCTTTCTTTCCTTCTCTTTATTTCTCTTTCTGTACCTTATTTGACTCTAATTCAAATTGCCTTCTATTTCCCTCTCCGCCATTCCTTGGTTTCATTCTCAATATTTAGTGCATAGTGCCTTATTGCTTCTCACAAACATCTCACAGGCAGATCCTGACTTTTGACAATCTAAAACAGGTCACCCATTTTAAATCTCTCCCAATTTTTATTTACATTAAAGTTACCCATTTAATACTAATGCACAAAGTCAAGATCTACCTAACGGGAAGCAAAGTAAGGATAATTGGGTAATTTTCGGGTTGGCAAGCTGTAACTAGTGGAATGACACAGGGATCATTGCTGGACCCTCAACTATTTGAAATCTATATTAATGACTTGGATGAAGGGACCAAAAGTATGGTAGCTAAATTCACCAATGACACCAAGATAGGTAGGAAAGTAAGCTGTCAGGAGGAGGTAGAGAGTCTGTAAAGGGATGTAGATAGGTTAAGTGAGTGGGAAAAAAATTGGCAGTTAGAGTATAATGTGGGAAAATGTGAACTTGTCCACTTTGGCAGGGCGATTAGAAAAGCAGTATACTGTTTAAGTGGAGAGAGACTGCAGAACAAGGTGGTACAGAGGGATCTTGGTGTCCTGGTACATCGATCACAAAAGGTTCGTATGCAGGCACAGTAAGCAATTAGGAAGGCAAATGGAATGTTGGTGTTTATTGCAAAGGGAATGGAATATAAAAGTAGGGAAGTTTTACTACAGGACATTAGTGAGACCACATCTGGAGTACTGTGTACAGTTTTGGTCTCCTTATTTGAAAAAGGATATAATTGCATTGGATGCAGTTCAGAGAAGATTCACTCGATTCATTGCTGGAATGAAGGGTTTATCTTATGAAGAAAGGTTAAACAAGTTGGGCCTGTATCCATTGGAGTTTAAAAGGATGAGAGGCGATCTTATTGAAACATATAAGATCCTGAGGGGGCTTGATAGGGTGGATACTGGGAGGATGTTTCCTCTTTTGGGGAGAGCTAGGGGACACAGTTTAAGAATGAGAGGTCTCCCTTTTAAGACAGAGACTTTTTTTTCTCTGAGGTTCATTGGTATGTGTAATTCTCTTCCCCAGATAGCTGTGGAGGCTGGGTCATTGAATGTAATCAAGGCTGAATTTGATAAGATTTCTACATACAAACATGCGAACATATGAATTAGGAGCAGGGGTAGGCTACTTGGCCCCTGGAGTCTGCTCCACCATTCGATAAAATCATGGCTGATCGGATTGTAACCTCCCTTTACCCCCAATACCCTTTTACTCCCTTGCTTATCAAGAACCTATCCAGCTCTGCCTTAAAAATATTCAAAGACTCTGCTTCCACTGCCTTTTGAGGAACAGTTCCAAAGGCTCATGACCCTCTGAGAGAAAAAATGTTTCCTCATCTGCCTTAAATGAGCAATCCCTTTTAAACAGTGACCCCTAGTTCCAGATTCTCCCACAGGAGGAAACATCCTCTCTACATCCACCTTGTCAAGACCCCTCAGGGTCCTAAAGGTTTCAATCAAGTCACCTCTTACCCTTCTAAACTCCAGTGGATACAAATGTAGCCTGTCCAACCTTTCCTCATAAGACAACCCACCCATTCCTGATATTAGTCTAATAAACCTTCTCTGAACTGCTTCTAATGCATTTACATCTTTCCTTAAATATGGAGACCAATACTGTACACGATACTCCAGATGTGATCTCACCAGTGCACTGTACAACTGAAGCATAACCTCACTACTTTTGTATTCAATTACCCTCGCAATAAATAATAACATTCTATTTACTTTCCTAATTACTTGTCATACCTGCATGCTAGCCTTTTGTGATTCATGAACTAGGAATCTCAGAACTCTGCGATCTCTCACCATTTAGATAATATGCTTCTTTTTTATTCTTCCTGCCAAAATGGACAATTTAACATTTGCCCACATTGTACTCCATTTGCCAAATCTTTGCCCACTCACTTAACCTATCTATGTCCCTTTGTAGCCTCCTTATATCCTCTTCACAACTTACTTTCCTACCTATCTTTGTGTCATCAGCAAATGTAGCAACCATACCTTCAGTCCCTACATCCAAGTCATTTATATAAATTGTAAAAAGTTGAGGCCCCAGCACTGATCCCTGTGGCTTTTTGATTTTGTGGCTTTGTGGGTTGTTGATAGACAAGGGAGTCAAGGGTTATGAGGAGTAAACAGAAAAGTGGAATTGAGACCACAACCAGATCAGCCATGATCTTATCAAATGGCAGAGAAGAGTAGAGGGCCAAATGGCCTACTTCTCTTATGTCTTAGGTTCCAATTATATTTTAATGCAGTACCATTTTGTACTTAGTAAGATCCCACCATCAGCAATGAGACAAATGACCAGTTAATTTGTTTTTATGTTTTTTGAGGGAAGGTTCACTCATATACTGGCAGAACCCCATGTTCTTACTTAACTAGAACCACTGGAGGTTTAAAATCCACCTGAATCTCAGAAGGATGTGAACATCTCATCCAAAGCAAGACCATGGGATGGGGCTTAGAGCCACAACCTTTTGACTCAGAAGGCTGAGCAATTGAATGGTACAGAACACCTTATTCAGAAAAGACAGTCATAAGATGCAACATTCACACTTATTCATCCCTAAATTCAGGTAGGTCTATTTGCCCTATTTCAAAGTAGAGCAGTGGAGTTCTCCCTGATGCCTTTGTCAGCATGTATCCCTCAATCAACATTACTAAAAGCAGATTATCTGGTCATTGTCTCTTTCTTCTCTTTTGTAGAACCTTGCTGAGTGAAAATTGGTCGCTGTGTTTCCTACATTACAACAGTAACTACACCTCAATAATACTTAGTGCTTTGGAATGTCCTGAGGCGGTAAAAGGCACTATATAAATGAAAGGATTTCTTTCTTCCTTCTTGCACATGGACTCAAAGTCAGGAAGAATTGAAGGCAGTTTTGATATCTTGGACTTTTTCCAGTGTGTACATACGTAGGCCTGGTACTTAGAGACTGTAGCTTAGGTAATATCTGCTAATCCAATTACAGTACAAAGACTACATATATTAACCATTGGGAAGAGAGTGGGGCAAATTTAACTTTGACGTGGGAAAATTCAACATGAAGCAAAATCAGGTGAGTTTGTACAGCAAAGTATTACAAGATATTTACAGCACAGAACCAGACTACTCAACCCAACTGGTCCATGTTGGCTTCTGCTCCACACAAACCTCCTTCCACTCCTCTTCATGTAGCTCTACCAACAGACCCTTTTCATCCCTACTCTCTCCCGTGCTTAACTTGCTTCGATAGCATCTGTGCTGTTCACCTCTGTGACTCTATATGGTAATGAGTTCCACATTCTACCCACTCTCTGGGATTGGATTTATTAGTTACTATCTTACAGTTATGACCTTAGTTTTGGCCTCATCAATAAGTAGAAACATTTCCTCCATTTCTACCCTATCAAACATCTTAGCTAATTTTAAAGATGTCGATCAGGTCACTACTCAGCCTTCATTTTTCTCCAGAATAAAAACCCAGCTTGTTCTGCTGCCATTCCTAATCAATATCACCTTTCAGTTCTGGTGTCTGCCTTGTAGGAGGTCCTGTGGCACAATGGGTAGCATCCCTGCTCTGAGCTAGAAGCTCTGGGTTCAAGTCCTATCCCCAGATTTGATGGCCAAGGATGGTGCGTTTATATCATGGCCAAACAGGTTGAGTATCAACTTGTAAATCTTTCTAGCATATGCCAATGGCAGATGGTAAAAATGAGAGATTATTGATCAGCCATGTGATGCAAAGAAAATTGGATCCTCTACCATCAATATTTTTAGCTCCATACTACAACATGCATGTGAAAGTGCATGCTGTCACAGTAACTTGGACTCCTTGGCAGGCTTGTTG
Organism: Cetorhinus maximus; assembly: GCF_964194155.1. NCBI lineage: Eukaryota > Metazoa > Chordata > Chondrichthyes > Lamniformes > Cetorhinidae > Cetorhinus > Cetorhinus maximus. Next base: position 62,469,857 of record NC_135893.1, read on the forward strand.
GCTCAGTTGGCTGGATGGTTGGTGTGGATCAGATTGGTGCCAACAGCATGGGGTTCAATCCCTGTTCCAGCTGGGGTGGATTTGGGACCTATCTCCTTACCCTACCTGTGGTGGAAGTAGTGGCATTATGAATCAGACCTGCCTTAAGACAGAGAAGTCAAGAAAAAGGTCTCATTGTGAATCTTTCTTTTACCTTCTCCAGTACCTCTATATCCCTTTCATAAATAGGGAGACCAGGACTCTGCACATTACTCCAAGTACTTCACCTAGATCTTTCAGTTTAACAAAACTTTACAACGCAATACATCTGTCGCCTACGGAACCAGACTGACCCCCTTAAAGATATGATGAGCTCTCTGTGTCCCATTGGCAGTTAAGACTTTACTCTTTCTGAGAGAACTCATGACTTGGACCAATGAGACAGAAAGAGAGTGTGACAGAAGAAACCATTCAGTCCATTTCTTTCACCAGTCCAGTTTTATCCAATGCCTGGGGTCAGTTATCCGGATATTCACTGGAAACCAAACAGACTGTTCTGTAAAATCCGCAATTAAAACCTGATACAAACAGGCGAAAAAATCCAGAAACATCATTGCAAATATAGAAATTTATCTGTACAGAACTGCAGGGGAGAAGGGGGATATTTACTAGTAAATATTACTGTACAATGCAAGGTGTGAGCGGTGTGTGAGCTACAATTATACGGCACAGTCTAGTCACAGTGTACATTGTACAACGAACAATGCCCCATGTATACTACAGTGAGTCACAGTCACAGGACAGAGTCATGCGATAAATAACATCCAATATTCCAAGGCTTCTGGGTGTCCTTTATATATGTATATATCTTATATATATAATTTTAAAAAAGAAATCCTTTGTACAGGTTTTAGACTTCAGTTTTGAGGGTTTTGGTGCACAGACTTGTGAGGGAGATTAAAGTTTTTAAGAACAGTAGAGTTGGTCAGGTTAAAAACAGCAGCTGTAAAGTTTTTGTTTGATTGGTTCTTTTGGTCCGATTACTTTCAATATCTCAAGGGCTCAAGATTTGTGCTGATTGGAGACACCCTTCCAGTAATCGAGGATATCGTGCAGGTCCTCATTCTTGGCAAACTGCACTTTTTTCCTCAGAGCATGTCCCGCCGCCATGTACTCTTCCTCTCTCTCTTTGTGCCTCTTCTTGTGCAATCTGAAGCGTTCCCAGATGCCCAGAGGCGGCTTGCTACTATACTCCGGGCTGGATGAGTAGCTGAGGTTATGGTACTGAGGTGAGAGCTGCGAGTATGCCATATCCCGCCGGGGCCGGCTAAGCGGCTCCAGGATGGAAGGCTTGCTGCGGCCGCTCGGTCCCTCTGACAGTGGCTGATCATCCTGGCGCCGACCCGGATAGGAGTGGCGGTGCTCGCTGCGCTGCTGTGCCCGTGGGACTGCGGCCGGGCTGCTGGCCGCAATCGGAGATGCCTTCTCGATGTACTGGGCCTCAGACCTGCAGGCGTGCCCTGGCACCGAGGTATCGGAGTGGAAGGACCTGGGACTTCTTGCGGAGCCACTGGAGGAGGTGCTGGGGCGTTTAGGGGTCGCTTCGATACTGCTATGCCTCTGCAGTGGATGGTAACTCTCCTTAGAAGTGGGGGACAAGAACCCAGGCTTGCCCTGCGGTTGCTCGGTGATCATTAGCACCTGGGGGTCCACTGAAGCCATGGCCCCAACCTTACCTCCTTGGAAAGAGCCAGTCTCTGATTTCAGTGCATCTATGCAATTATTGATGATCTGATTCACCTTATCCACTTCTTTGGCAATGGTCGAGATCTCTGCAGCAGAATTCCGGCCCTGCCCACCTCCTTCTACGTCCCTCCGATCAGAAGACTCCCCCGTTCTCACCTCAATATAGTTGCCCTTGGTGGTTTTAGGTGTCTCGCTCAACTCCTGAAGCTTATGTGACTCTGTGTCCCCTGGTGATGGAAGGAAAGGCATCCTGGGTGCGGCTTCGCAAGGCGGCACTGGTTTCTGGACTAACTGGGAGATGGTGCTGGCTTCCACCTCCGCCCCATACTTCAGCTCAATGATAGTCTTCGTCATGCTGCCAGGCTTTTTGTGCTTTACCTCTTGTTGTCTCTTCTTGCGCAGACAGTAATACACCAGCCCCAGCACTATGACCATCCCAAAAAGGCAGCCAAGAATAGTCATGATGTAGTGTGTGGCAGTTGATGGTGGCGGTACTGTGCCTCTTGTCTTGTCGCTTCCTGTAGAAAACGTGACACAGGTTTGATTGTACCTTAAGGCATTCCGGATAGATGCCACGCAGTATGTGTAAGCAGTGTGGGGCTGGAGCCTGTCCAGCTTAATGACCTCTTGTTCTGTTTGCAACTTCTTTATGTCTGCATAAAAGCTGTTGTTGTATTGCACCAGAATGTACATTTTACTGAAAGGCCGGGGGATCTGCACTAACAAAGTGGCAGTTGTGTAGGTAACATGCTCTACCTTTATCACTGGTGCACGGGTTTCACGGGTAGGGGAATGGTAAGTTATAATGGGAGTGGGATCATCGCCTGAGGAGCAGTCTTCAGCTCCGCAAGGGCTGTCAGAGGTGGTGGTGGTCGGGGGCATCCGGGTAGGCATGAACTTGGGGTCAAAGCTGTAGGTGTCATCACAAGTTGAGACAAGCAAGCTGTAGGCGCTCTGTGTCTGGCTTTGGCTCAGCAAGGCGTGGCCTGCGTAACGAGATGGGGATTCACACTGCATCCGATCATAGCTCCTGGTGGTGTTGTTGAACTGCACCAGCCATTTCAGAAAGCCCAGCAAATTGCAGGAGCAGTAAAATGGGTTGCCATAGAGTTCACAAGTCGTGAGTTTGCCAAGACCAAGGAAGGTGGAACTTTCCAATGTTTGCAACCGATTCATGGACAGGTCGATGTTCATAATGTTGGGACATTCCCAAAAGGAATTGGGACTCACCACCTCAATTAGGTTGGCCTGGAGATAGAGATATTCTAGCCTGCCCAGTCCCCGCAGGATTCCTTCAGTGATGTTCCGGAGCTTATTGAATCCCAGTTGCAAAACACGCAGGTTGTACTGGGCAGAAAAGGCTCCATCCTCGATGTAGGAAATATCATTCTTGGTCAGATTGAGTTCTGTCAGGTTGCCAAACCTGTTCAGTGAGGAATACTGGACACTTTTGATCTTGTTCTCATTGAGCCGGAGGTCCACAATGGTGCTGTTGATGTGCTGAGGAATGGATTCGTATGGGGGTTGGTTTTGGCTGCAAATTGCCAGCCACACAAATCCCTTCTCTCCCTCAATGAGCCAGCAGTCACCATAAACTCCAGCAGCATTAAACAAGGAGGCTAGAGAGACCCAGAGTGTGAAACTGTGCAGAGCCATCCCCTTGTGCTCTCGGGGTTTGTGAGCAAAGAGCTGTCAATAGCACCCACCTCTACAACAAGTTGAGATATTTTGCAGGGCTCAGAGTACACTTTGTTTTTGAAATGCTAATTAATAAACTGAGGTGCAATTATTTGCTTGCTTCATGACATTTTCCTTGTCCATTTTTTCTCTACACACAGTTCTCTTTGAATTCTTGTGTGCACTGTGTCCCCATCTGCAGACATTCCTTGAGATAGTTTCAACAGCTTGTCTTGGTTTTCCTAAGAAGGGGAAGAAAAGACAATACAATAAGGCTGATTTGAGATTTTTTTTGATCATAATTACTTCCTATAAGAATTTGGTCCCCAAGTTAATCAGGCCCTTTTAATTGAAGTACCATAGGATCTATTTTGTTTTGGCTTCTGTGTGATATTCCAGGTGGTTGTAAATAGCTTGAAATTGTGGAAGTCTGACAAGTTTGTCATTTCAACAACATTTCCACAATTCTATGCCGCTTGAAAATCAGGAAACAGGAGGCACGGGTTTGGACAGTTCTATCCTACTGGAGCCTTCCAATTTTTTCCAATGAACTCATCATTGGGGGGAAATTGTAATATTGCCCTATTGGCCCAGATATGAAGTTCTCATATTTCTAACGAAGGAGTGGCTATATTAAAATTTGATCTGATAAGGGAGATTTACTATTATTTACCTGCCTTGAAACACCTAGCAGTTAGCTCTCCCGATGACTCAATGGATAAATTGATGTTATACAGATATAGACCAGGAAGTCTCAGCTTCAATACTAAGTTAGCTGATCTTAATCAAGAACTAGTTCCCGTACCCATAGGTTAAAGAGAGGAAAAAATATTAACCACGAACCTATTCACTATCGTCTCCTGGACAGTAGACATGGTAGATGTAAGGGCCTGTCTTAGCTGTGATATCTTCTATGGTCAAATTGCCTTGCTGAGGCTCAAGTAAGGAGCTGCACCACCCAAATGTGTGCTGTGCCTTAGTTGATAGCACTCTTCCTTCTGAAGGGTTCAAGTCCCACTCAGTGGGTGGAATTTAATTCCCCTCCTATAACGGGAGGCAGGGGCCCCATATAATCAAATGTAAAGATGCAAGATGGAGAACTCATCGCCTTCCCAACTCTCTCCAGTGAAGTTGGGATGGTGAAGGTTGAGGATGACCTCCATGCATGGAAGCCAAGTGGCCCTGTTGTGCCTCCGCACTTCTAGACGCTCCATCAATGTTGGCCATACCATCAGCTGCCTACGCCCTAAGCTCTGCAATTCCTTATCTAAATATCACCCCCTCTCTACTTCTCTTCCTTTAAGATGCTCCCTAAAACCTACAACCCAAACTGGTCACTAAGGGCCCCATCACCCTGCCCAGGGGGGTGGGGTGGGTGGATCTGGGGGTTTGGTGGGGTGCCCTCCTGATTGGGCACCTAGAGCCCCAGGGTGTGCTCCCTGGCAGTAAGTGCCAACCCCACTGTAAGAGCTCCCTTTGACCTCCACATCAACCTAAACCCCCCCCCCCCCCCCCCCCCACCCACCCCCCCCCCCCCCAACCCAGCAAACCCCTTCACCGGAGCCTGCCTGACTGGTCCCGGAGAGCCCGCCATCTCATCTCCCGGGGCCTTTTGCAGTAGCAGCAATGGCCACTGCTCCTGGTAGCATTGCTGGGATTGAAGAACTGTCAGTCCTTTGATTGGCAGGCAGTTTTTGGAGGAGTGTTCTTTGCCTTTAAACGTACTGAAGCACAGACAGCAGTCAGTAGACTATCTGATAGGCATTTAATCCCGTCGGGGCTCCCAGAAATGGCTGTAGCAAGATTGTCACAGGCTTTCTGAGGCCAAGCCATGGCCATTAAATTCAGCTGAGTTGAGCAAAAGTATCTAGGCTGAAACTCCAGTGCAGTACTGAGTGAGTGATGCACTGTTGGAGGTGTTGCTTTTTGGAAGTGATGTAAAAGATCCATGCACACTTCTTTGAAGAAGAGCAGGTAAATTCTCCCTTATATTCTGACCAAGATTTATCCTTCAACCAATACCTAAAAACAAATTATCTGGTCATTTACTGTTTGTACACAAATTGGCTGCTTTGTTTCCAAATGAAAATAGTGACTGCACTTCAAAAGTACTTCATTGGCTGCAAAGTGCTTTGGAACATCCTGAGGCTATGAAAGGTGCGATATGCAAGTTCTTGCTTTCTTTCTTAACTGTTGAATCAATTGTACTTTTTGCACTCATTGTTAGAATTCTGGAACTATCAATTCTCATTTCAATCTTAGCACTATAAATAGCAGAAATTCTCCCCAGTGGCCAGGCCAATAATTATTTCTTTATCCCTGAACACCTAAAATAGATTATGTGGATCTTTCTGTGCGCAACTGGCTACCATGTTTCCTATGTTATAGCAGTTGCTATACTTCAAAAATACGTCAGAGGCTTTGAAGCACTTTAGGATGTCCTGAGGTCATGAAGGGAGCTATATAAATGCAAGTCTTTTTTCTTCCAAGGGTCAGGACTAGATCACATGAATATAATTTATAACTGCTGCATACAGTTTTCAATCAGTTTGAATTAGTCCAGTTTGGAATGGGGGGAATTACCTCTTCTAAACTGAGTGACAGAAAATACCCACAATCCACTTCAGATTCCTAATTTATTGCTGGGTTGGGCAATAACCAAATGCATTGGGGTGAAGGAGAGGAGTGGAATCTCAGAATTAGTTCCAGTAATAAAAATTGTCCTGCACTTGTGTACATAAGCATTTCCTTTGTGCTCCCTCATCACTTCAGTAATAAAAACAACTTGCATTTATGTGGCCTCTTCAACATTGTAAAACACCCCAAGGTGCCTCACAGAAGCATTATCATAACAGGATAGTCACATAAATAGATATTAGGACAGGTGACTAAAAGTTTGGTCAAAGACAGAGGTTTTAGGGAGCATCTTAAAGGAGAAGGTGTAGAGAGGGGAAGATGTTTAGGGAAGGAATTCCAGAACTTAGGGCTTAGGCAGCTCATGGCCCAGGCAACATCGATGGAACATTTAAAATTGCAGATGCACAAGAAGTCAGTATTGGACAAGCGTAAAGATCTCAAGACGGTTGTAGTGCTGGGGGAGGTTACAAAGATAGGAAGGAGCAAAGCCATATTTGAAAACAAGGATGAAAATTTTAATGTCATGGTGTTGCCAGACCAGGAGCCAATAGAGGTAAGTGCACACAGGGTGATGGGTGAATAAGATTTAATGCAGGTTAGGATATGGACATACCATTGATTTTATCAGAAGTGAAGCCAGAAACCATTGACAGATCTCAATCCTGTAATTCTTTCCACTTTCTTTTTTTTTAAGAATTAACTTTGGTGAGAAATGAGTGACTATATAAACTATGAATTTACTCATAAATTTACTGGGTGTTCTATTGAGATTGGTTTATAAAGCCGTGGAATGAAACTGGAAGGAGTGAGTGGCTATGGTGAAAAGAAAACTAGGCATGTGGGAGCGCAGGTCCCTGTCCATTGTGGATAAGAACCTGGTCATCAGGTGTGAGGCACTCTCGGTGTTGCTGTACAAGACGCAGGTCTGGCCATTCCTCACTCTTGCACTGTGGCAATCACCTGCGCCATCTTTCTCTTTATCTGGAGGTTGAAAATGGATCGTGTTCGCAGGCACACAATGAACAAACCTCTAGATAAAGGTGGAAAAATCATGCCCAGCATCACCCTCATACTGATGGCCACCTTTGTGTGCGGCTGCATCAAGCTGTGTGTAGACCCTCAGGATGCAAACACCAAGTGTCACTCCATGCTGAGGTTCTACCTGTCCCCAGTGTTGCGAAGGATGGGTCTGGCCACGCTGCTGTGGAACGCTCCAAGTAGTTGGACTGTGCCATACTACCTGTCCCTTGTGGAAAAATTTATGCAGAGAAACACCTTTGACCACAAGTCCATCAGGCAGTGGTCGGTCCTAGAGGCCCTGCGGGAAAAGGAGATGGTGGATCCTATCGGATGGTTCCCCAAGCAGACTGTCAAAGTCATTTGGCAGAGTGCCTCATTGCCAGAACTTTCCAACAAGCACCAAGACGTAGCTTGGCTGGTGGTGAGAAAGGCTCTGCCCGTCAGATCCTTCCTAAATGCCAGGAGTCTCACCGCCTCTGCACGCTGCCCTCGAGGTGGCTGTGGTGGGGAAGAGACTGTTGTTCTCCTCCTTCTGGAATGTGCCTTTGCAAGGAAGGTTTGGAAAGAGATGCAGTGGTTTTTGTCGAGGTTTATCCCGAGCAGTTCTGTGACACAGGATTCCGTGCTCTGTGGGCTGTTCCCAGGGACACACATTGAGACAAACATCAGCTGCAGCTGGAGGATCATCAACTCGGTGAAAGACGCTCATTGGTCTGCCCAAAACTCGTTGGTCTTCCAGTGCAAAGAGTTGTCCCCCACCGAGTGTTGCAGACTGGCACATTCCAAGGTCCAGGACTACGTGCTGAGGGACGCACTAAAGTTTGGGGCAGCCGCTGCAAAGGTGCAATGGGGAAAGGTTGCTGGCTAAGACCTTTCTGCCATAGTGCACTGAGGAGCTGGGAATTGCTTAGACCCCTTGGGCTGTATGATTCACATTGAAGGTATGCAGTGAATACTACATGTATCACGATTATATTGAAGCACCTCAGAGTGCAACATGATCTATGTCGATAACTTGAATACCATTGCACTGTCTGACTGACTGTAATGACCATGCTGAAATGTCTGTAATGTTCATTGACTGTATTGAGGCACCTCATGATCTACGTGGAAAACTGGTATATGATTGCACTTTTGATGATAGCCATTTTGAAATGTTTTGTAATGCTCTTTCAGATATTTTATGAATAAAGTATATTTTTCCAAAAAAAAGTGGAATGATTGAAACCATCTTCCCCTGAGCATCCATCAATCTACAATCACGACAGCAAACACCTCTCATATTCTCCATTTTGTACTGTGTAAATGAAGATGGCAGTTTTAATCGGATGTAATGTTTCATCAGTTGGCCCATTTTATTTTATTCTGTACTGCAAGCTAGACTCATAGACATCTACAGCACAGAAAGAGGCCATTCAGCCTATCGTGTCCGCACCAGTCATCAAAGATCTGGCTACACTAATCCCATATTCCAGCGCTTGGCCCATAGCCCTGGAGGCTGTGGCAACGCAAGTGAATATCTAAATACTCCTTAAGAGAGCTGGACTTTGTTTCTGGATGGGGCAGAGATCACCCTGTACCTAAGGTAGGTGTTACATTACCATTAATCAGGGCCAGAGTGATGATCTCGACCAGTTTCAATTTCCTAAGAGGGCTTGTGAGGAATTTCCCAGAATTTTCTTCTTGCCAAATTGGTCTGGGGTTTTAAATCTATTTTCTCACCTGTCCCAGGAAAACACGGACCAGAATTTTCACGTCGGCATACGGGGGCAGGCCCAGCACGCCAATGTGTAAAATGACATGCAGTGACGTCAGGCGTGCGCAGGTTTGCATAGATAGTGCCCTACTGGCCATGTGTCATACTGGGCGAGCCTTAATTGGCCCGCCCATGTCAAATGGCAGTGTGGCGACGATCATGGGCAATGACCAGCCCCGTGCCTGCTCCTGACCGGCCTGCCCAACATGGGGAAATTCTCCCCATGGTTTCCGGGTTAGGTGCAGGGTGTATATATTGTGATGCACAAGGCATCACACCTGTGTGGGATTGGTAGATGGACCAGAGTCACTTTTCCTGTCTGTCATTATTCATATGTTCGTAAGGTTTGGGTGGGGCATTGAGAGGCACTCAACAGCCTCCCTGACAGTCTTGGCAGAATTTTACGGCCCCGTCCCCACCGCGATGGGGCTGTAAAATGCAGCAAGCCGTTCAAAACTCCACTGACTATGGCGGGACCATAAAATCCCGTTGGTGGAATGCGCTGTAAAATTCCGCTCTCTGTTTCCAAAGGCATTGCTAATGACTGTGCAACAGAACTTTATAGCTGGGGGCCAATATTTGATTGGGGTGAATCACAGGGACACACACTATCTCTTCTGGATTATGTGTATACATTTTTATATTCAATCTTGGGATGTAGGCACTGGCAAAATGGCAACAATTGCCAGCATTTATTGCTCATCCACAGTTGAGAAGGTGGTGGTGCGCCTTCTTCTTGAGCAGCTGCAGTCCATGTGGTGAAGGTGCTCCCAGAATGCTGTCAGATAGATAGAGAGTTCCAGGAGTTTGGTCCAGAGAAAGTGAAGAAACGGCCGATACATGTCCAAGTCGGCATGATGTGTGATTTGAAAAGAAAGAAAGACTTGCATTTATGTTGTGCCTTTCCTGATCACCAGACATCCCAAAGCGCTTTACAGTGTTTGGAGGGAAGTTGGAAGTGGCTGTGTTCTCATTCAACTGCTACAATTGTCCTTCTTGGTGGTAGAGGTTTGGGAAGTGCTGCCAAGGAAGTTTTGCGAGTTGCTGCTGTGCCTCTAGTATATGGTGCGCACTGCTGCCACTCTGCGCTGGTAATGGAGGGAATGGATGTTTAAGCATAATGAACTGGTGGTTGGAATATTCTTATATTTTAGCCTTGGGTGCCCTCAGATTAGATGTGGAATGAGTCAAAGCAAAGGTTAAGCCCTCCTCTACTGCTTTGCGTAACCTACTGTTAGCAATGTAATTGTTTAGCCAACCACTAGGAGGCCCCTGAGTGCCACTTCCTCTCTTCTGAAGGCTGAGTTCCCTATCAGAGCAGTAGGGCTAGGATCAAAACTGTTGGCATTTGGTGGCAAGTCATTGGGGGCAGTAACCAGCTGACTCATCTTGCTTCTGTATTCCAGCTGTCTTTTTAAACTTCTTGCACTTTCATTTGTAAAGCATTGGTAAATGTGTTTGCCCTTCTAACTGCATGGAGCCCTCAGTAGGTGATGGACAAAAGAGGAGAGCATCAATCATGGTGTTTGTGGTACTAACAGTGCACAACAGTCCAGCTGAATGAGAAAGCAATCCCCACAGTTAGTATAACTGATACTGGGATTAATGCTCACCCTATTAAATCACTGCACTGTTACCTGTGTGTACACTGCACTGTTAGCTGTGAGTACAATGTACAATTCCTGTTTATTCAGCATAGTAAAGATGAGAGCATCAATCACAACACAGGTACTAACCACGTACAGCTCCCATTTATTTCGCATAATAAGAGTTGCTGCATAGCTGTTGCCAGAGATGATTTGTGAAGTTCACCAATGTGAATTAAATTTCAACATAATTTACACAAAAGCATTCTAACCCAGCAAAGGAGGATAGTAATATCTCTCAGCAAAGCATCCTCATGCCTCATAAATTTGTTGACAAACCAGAGCAATACTGAGCCAATAAGGTCAAAAACAAAATACTGCGGTTGTTGGAAATCTGAAATAAAAACAGAAAATGCTGTAAATACTCAGCAGGTCTGACAGCATCTGTGGAGAGAGAAACAGAGTTAATGTTTTGGGTCTGTATTACAGGACCTTTCATCAGACCTTCCATGCAGTTCTGATGAAGGGACACAGAGTTGAAACAGTGGTCGGAATTTTCCAGCCCCCCATGCCAGCAGTATCTTCTAGTCCTGCTGATGTGAATGGAGATTTCAATGGCTCACTGGCCCCGCCACGGGGGAACCCGCTACGGAGTAGGGTGCTGGAACATTCCAGCTGTTAACTCTGTTTCTCTCTCTACAGGTGCAGTAATGTTCTAGTTTTGATCACTGGTCTGTTAGCTGATCTGATCAGGGCAAATGGTACACCAGCTACAATGAACCTCAGTGCACCTGGACCAGAGAGTGAGAAATAAATGAATTAATCATGCAGGCATTTTTCTGCAAATCCCTGCTCAGTGAACTGCACTGGAAACTGTTCCTGGCAGCCTGTAGGTGAGGACTGGATCAGGTGCAGCTAGAACATGATGCACACTATGGTTCAATAGTTCTCTGACATTTACCATCACCCATGAAGAATAACTTGGGCAAGGTAAAGGAGGACCATCTGTCCCCCAGGTAGTTTAGCAATCTGGATGTTTCTCATCTGCATGACCACCCATGGAGCTGTGGCATAGCTAATTCTTTGCTTGTCCCAGGTTGATAGTACTGATGTTGGGGTCAGGTCCCTTTAACTATTTTCCCCCACTGACCCCTCACCCATGCTTAGAGACTTGCTGCAGAAGCAGGAAATGGCTGCTGCTAATCACAGGGGGCCTTACATACTCCAAATGGGGTTGCTAATCCTCCAGGTTTGTCTGGAGCTGCCAGAAATTAGAGATTAATCTCCTAGTCACAGCTGCAGGCAAACCAGAGGAGAAAAGAACATAGAAAAATTAACAATTTGAATTATTATAGTGCCTCTATTGTAGTAAAACATTCCTAGGTGCTTCAGAGGAGCATTATCAAACACATTTTGACATCGATATTAGGAGAGATGGCCAAAAGCTTGGTCAAGGAGGTAAGTTTTAAGGAGCATCTTAGAGAAGGAGAGGTGGTGGTGTTTAGGGAGGGAATGTCAGAGTTTAGGGGCTTGGACAACTAAGGCATGGCCTTCAAAGGTGTTCTGATTAAAATCAGGAATGCTGAAATGGTCAGAAATTGGAGGAGCACAGAGATCTCAGAGGGTAGTAAGTATGTAGGAGATTACAGAGATATGGGAGGGTGAGGGATGACTTTTTAAAAATGGTATGCTTCATTTTAATTTTCTTGAAAATTTTCATTTGTACTTATATAAATATTGGAGAAATTAGCAAAGGCTACTTGACTAATAGTCAAGAGTCAGCCAAGCTTAAGTTGATAGCTCTATTGCTTCTGTGGATTTGAGTCTCACCACAGAGACTTGAGTACAACATTCAGGCCGACACTCCAGTGCAGTACCGATGAAGTGCTGCACTTCTGAGGTGCTGTCTTTCGGGTGAGATGTTAAACCATGGCCCTGTCTGCTGTCTCAGGTGGACAAATGACCACTATATCAAAGAAGAGTAGGAGAGTTCTCCCTGGTGTGCTGGCCATATTGATCCCTCAATCAACATCACTAAAGAAAAAAGACAATTGGGTCAATATCACATTGCTGTTTGTGGAACCTTGCTGTGCAACACGTTTCCTACATTGCAAAAGTGACTACAAATCAAGACTATTTAATTGGCTGTAGAGCGCTTTGGGACAACCTGAGGTCATGAAAGGTGCTTTCTTTCTAATAACGTAAGATCAAGTTGGGGGGGGTTAGTTCAGTGGAGAGAGGTCACCAATCTTCCACTCTTCCCTATCTGACTATTGCCAGAAAATGGGTGTCACAAGAAAGGGGAAGATCAGGTTTTGTGTCATCCAGAACGGATGGGAAGAAGTTGAAAAAATATTGTTAATCAAAACAGAAATAAGCTGGCAAGTTTCAGAACAGGAAATTAGGAGTTAGGAAGATGACATTGGAAACAGAATTTGCAAACTCCAAGTTCAAGCAAAGAAACTTTATATATTATTTTATGTTATTACATTATGAAAATAGAGAGATACTGGTGTCTTCAAGGGTATTACATACTCTTGAGGATGTGAAGACATTTCTAATCTACTTGAGCTGCCTGGTAATACTTGAAGCCATCTGGTGCCATCCCTATATTACGCCCTCAATCCTTTGAGAGCTGCTGTAACATTGCTGTAGCAAATTTAAAAAAAAATTTAAAAGATTAAAAGATTATAATGAGCTAGTTTGCACAGAGAAGGCAGTGGATTAGGTCTATGCTAAAGGGCAACTGACACTGTCTGCAAAGAATAGATGATTTGTACTGGATTGTCATGATCATCAAGTTTAGTCTCTGAAGTGAAGTGCAATATTTTAAATTACAATCAACATGTCAGAGTCAAATCTGGGCTGTTATACCAATAGCATTAGAAGGTAATGCATGGTGCTTCTTCAGAAGTAGTTCCCAAACCCACGGCTCCCACCTCCTAGAGGGATAAGGGCAGCAGACACATGAGAATGGCATCACCTTCAAGTTTCACTCCAAGTCACAGACACCAGCTCAGCTTGGACATATAAAGACATTAAGTCAGAATTCTGGAACTCCCTCCTTAACAGGACTGTGGGAGCACCATCACAACATGGACTGCAGTGGTTCAAGGAGAAGGCTTGAGGAACTAGGGATGACAAATAAATAAAAGCAAAACACTGCAGATGCTGGAAATCTGAAATAAAAAAATAGAAAATGTTTGAAAAGTTCAGCAGGTCTGGCAGCATCTGTGGAGAGAGAAACAGAGTTAACGTTTTGAGTCTGTCTGACTCTTCTAAAGATGACAAATAAATGCCTGCCGTCCTCAGATTCTGAGAATTTATTTTTAAAAGTGGGTTAGTCTTTGACTTCTCAGGACAGAGCTAGAACTGGATATTTCCTCAATCTGTTGTTACAGTTACCGCACTTCAAAGTTATTCACCAGGTATGTCGTGCTCGAGCCTCAATATAATGAGGCTCCATCTAGACACAAGCAATTTTTTTAATGTGGCGCGGCTGAAGTAAAACGAGTCCAATTACCACACAATTCAATAAAGACCACCCTCAGAGACGGTGGGAGGCTGATGGTGGTGGATACAAGTGAGGAAAATTAAACTGTGGACGGTAAGGGAATAAATCAAACATTGGAAAATAGAAGCAGCACGATCTGTCTCATTAATTTGTAAAGACCCCGTCAGAAAGAAAACTTGCATTTCTACAGTGCCTTTCACATCTCAAGCTGCTTTACAGTACTTTTTGAACTGCACTCATTATTGTAATGTGGGAAATGCCAATTTGTGCACAGCAAGGTCTCACAAACAGCAATTTGATCATGACCAGATAAGCTGTTTTAGAAATGGCTGGAGATAATCTGGACGATATGAAGTTTCTTTCTCTTTTGAATTCTGTAGTCAGTCTTATTATTGTCCATCTTTACTTAATAATTAAACTTACATTTATCAGAAAAAGCTGAACAGGTTGGAGATGTTTTCTCTAGAAAAATGAAGGCTGAGGGACAGTCTGATGGAGGCTGTTACAATTATGAACAGGTTTGAGAGACTGGATACAGAGAAGATGATTCTACTTCTGGGGGAGTCTTAAACTAGGGGCCATAAATATAAGATAGTCACTAATAAATCCAATAGGCAATTCAGGAGAAACTTCTTTACCTAGAGAATGCTTAGAATGTGGAACTCATTATCACATGGAGTAGTTGAGGTGAATAACATAGATCCATTTAGAGGAAGCTGGATAGTACTGGAGGGAGAAAGGAATAGAAGGATATTTTTATAGATTAGATGAAGAGAGCTGGGAGGAGACTTGTGTGGAGCATAAGCAACAATATGGACTAATTGGGCTGAATAGCCTCTTTCTATGCTGTAAATATTATGTAAAGATAAATAAGATGTTTCTAAATATCATTCACATAGTCAGATGAAGACCTCCCTCATGTTGATGGGATTGTTAACTTCTACAGCATTTGTGTCCTCAAAAGATTTATGTAACAGGACATTGGTCTCTGCAGAACAGCCTTTAACTTCAACTTATGTTTCCAAGGAGGGTATGGGCATCTCATCTTTCACCCAAGAATAACTCCCATTAATCCCACTCAGTCCTGTCCAGCATGAACCTCTGAACTTACTATATCACAGCAGTAACTACGCTTCAAAAAGTACTTCATTGGCCATAAAGCACTTTGGGACATCCTGAGGTCTTTGAGGACGTTATGGAACTGCCCGTCCTCTTGTCTGTCTTCCTTTCCTCCCTCCCTCTCTCCTCCACAGAGAAACCAACCCATCTCAGAATCATCTCACTCCTGCTCACTCCTTATTCAAAGGATCACCTGACTTGCATTGGTCCTGTCAGGATGTGACAGGAATCATCCTCTTTCCTTTTCCCCCACTCTCTTTCCTCTGCTACTGTTATCCAATTAGGGAAATACTGCCGAGCACCTTCCAGTGGACCGCATTCACTGCAAACAGCACTTAGGCTGATTTACCAACATTGGCTTTCGATAGATGGCTACAATAAAATCCAAATAATGATAATTAAATAATCACAGAAGTGCTTAAGACCAATTTTTTCTCTAAATGCATCTTTTGTACATCAAACACAATCTAGAAGGAAATATCAAAGTTTTAATAACCAGTTCTCCCATTGTTGGATCAGAATGGACACTGGCCGTTAAATAATAGATTACACACTCCTTTGGATGAATTTGATTGAACAGCATTCTGCATAAAGTCAGCAGGGGGTGGGAAAACACAATCTTTTAAGTTATAAGATTAGAAGAGTTTGCTCCATTGTTCCTCCATTTTCTTTGCATAGAATTACATAGAATGTACAGCAAAGAAACAGGCCATTTGGCCCAACTGGTCTATGCCAGTGTTTATGCTCCCAATGATCCTCCTTCCCAGCCCTTTTCATCTGACTCATCATCACATCCTTCTATTCCTTTCTCTCTCATGTACTATCTAGATTCTCTTTAAATGTATCTATGCTATTAGTCTCAACTATTCAAGATAGTAGCAAGTTCCACATTCAAAGCATTCCCAAGATAAAGAAGTTTTTCCTGAATTCCCTATTAGTCTTATTTGTGACAATCTAATATTTATGTTCCCCTAGTTTTGGACTTCCCACATGTGGAACCATCTCTACAAACACCCTATCAAACCCATTTATAATTTTAAACATCTCTATCAGGTCACCCTTCAGCCCACACTTTTCTAGAGAAAAGAACCCTAGCCTATGAAACTGTTCCTGATAGGTATGACTCTTGAATTATATAAAATGATTTGGGAGCAAAGTTTCTCTGGCTGGAAGTTTTTTTTTTATTTAGTGCGGGAGATTTAGTATCTGGTCAAGAAGGGTGTTTTTTTTACTTTGCTGAATCGGGTGATCTGATCCACTTTGTCATTCTTGGTGAAAGATGGTTCACAGGGGCCAGGCTGAGGCAGTGCTACAGGATTAAGGTGATAAATTAAAATCATAAATTTGTAATCAGGCTCCAACTAAAAGGCAGCATACGTTAAAATGAATGAGTGCTTGAGTTTTTAATCTAAAATAATTGAATCCAGGCTTTCTGCCCATGAAACATTTATCGTGTGTGTTTAACTCTTTGTGAGTTACCACATTTCCTTTAAGGTTTGCATCAATCAATAAGATAATCCATCAGATAGGTGAGCGTGTAGGCTTGCAATGAACTTCGACCCTGATTAATGATGGTTATCATTTGCACTTAAATGATCCTAAGAACACTTAAGTAATTTCAGCTATTAAATAGCATCAGTCAAAAAAACTAAAGGCAACCAAAATTAATATTTTAAACAAATAATTAAAATATCAAAGAATGTCTGTGAAAGGCCCTTCAGGCTAAAACATTGGCCACATTGAAAGGAATGGGACAGTAGATGAGGTAAGGGAAGAATTAAAGATTGAAGCTTGCAGATTGTAAACAGAATGGGACAGGTGAATAGTTATATAGCTTTAACCTCCTAGGGAAGACTGGATTAGGGTGTGTTGAATGGTGATTTCCACATCTGGAAGACACGGGGAAAGGAAGATTGATGATCAGGAAGAAAGAAAGAATTTGAATTGAGGCTTCCATACTATGAAAAGGAAAGAGAAGCACTGGAGAAAGTGAAAACAAAAATTTGCAGGGATGTACCATTACTGAGAGACTATAGCTATCTGAAAGATTAAACAGGTTGTTTTTTTTTTCTTTAGGGAAGGAAGCCTGCTGTCCTTACCAGGTCTGGCCTTTATATGACTCCTCTCCCACACCAATGTGGCTGACTCTTGATGCCCTCTGAACTGACCTAGTGAGCTACTCAGTTGAATCAAAACCATTACAAAGGTTTCTTTCAGGGACAGGGAATAAATTGCTGACTTTACCAGAGTTGTCCTGAGAACTAATAGATTAAAAAGAAAACTTCCACTGTGTTTCTTTCACTTCCACTATACACACAGGTCCTGGTTCAAGGTACAGGAGTTCTTAGCAACTGCACTGTATATTTACTAATTCCTGAATGAGTTTTTGCTTGGCGCCTTACCTATTAGCCCAAGATTGCCAGCTAAAAGCCTAGAAGGGGATGGATTTGGAGAAGCCTTGGGTGCAACCAGAGCCTGGTTTTGTAACTGATGAAAAATCTTAATAATAGGAGTGTGATGCCTGCTTCCTCCTAAGATCAAATAGTCTGATATCACTTGCTAACTGAGCTCTTGCAAAAAGACTGTCTTGTCTTTTGGAGGAGACGTTAAACCAAGGCACCATTTGCCCTCTCACATAGACATAAAAGATCCCATGGCACTATTTTGAAGAAGAGCAGGGAGTTCTCCCTGGCATTCTAGTCTGCATTATCCCTCAACCAGCATTGCTAAAAAAAAACAGATTATCTGGTCATTATTGTATTGTTCTATGTGGGAGCTTGCTGTGCATAAATTGGCTGCCACATTTTCCTACAATACCATGACTACACTTCAAAAAGTACTTGATTGTCTGTAAAATGCTTTGGAAGATCATATGAAAGGTCATCATATTAACTCTTTTTTTTTAGCTTCACCACTTAGGCAATATACTCGTGGCACAAATCACCCACCCATTTATAGTCTCTCCCCCTCCCTATCTCTGTAACCTCTCACAATCCTCTGACAGAACTGCAGTCCTCAAATTCTGGTCTCTGGAATCCCTGATTTTCTTGGCTTCACCATTGGCAACTGTGCCTTTAGCTGTCCCCACCCCCACCCCCGCAAGTCCTGGAATTCCCTACACCTCTCCGCCTCTCTAACTCTCTCTCTTTCTTTAGGACACTCCTTAAAAGCTACCTCTTTGACTAAGCTTTTGTGCATCTGTCTTAAAATCTTCTTTTGTGGTTTGGTATTAAAATGTGACCAACTTTGTTTCTGTGAATTGCCTTGGGATGTTTCCTACATTAAAGATGCTGTATAAATGCAAGTTGTTGTTATTATTGTGTGGTTTGGATAGATCTAGGTAGCATTCCAGACACACTTTGTTTACCATTGCACAGGCTGATAGCACATACAATTATGAAACATTCGCGTATGTCATACAATTTGAACCACTGTAGTCAGTAATTTTTTTCATTCATTCATAGGATGTGGGCTTCGCTGGCTGGGCCAGCATTTATAGCCCATCCCTAGTTGCCCTTGAGAAGGCGGTGGTGAGCTGCCTTCTTGAACCGCTGCAGTCCAGGTGGTGTAGGTACACCCACAGTGCTGTTAGGAAGGGAGTTCCAGGATTTTGACCCAGACACAGTGAAGGAACAGCAATATATTTTCAAATCAAGATGGTGAGTGACTTGGAGGGGAACTTCCAGGTGGTGCTGTTCCCATTCATCTGCTGCCCTTGTCCTTCTAAATGGTAGTGGTCGTGGGTTTGAAAGGTGCTGTCGAAGGTTCCTTGGTGAATTCCTGCAGTGTATCTTATAGACGGTACACACTGCCGCTAATGTGGGTCGGTGGCGGAGGGAGTGAAAGTTTGTGGATGTGGTGCCAATCAAGCGGGCTGCTTTGTCCTGGATGGCGTCAAGCTTCTTGAGTGTTGTGGGAGCTGCACTCATCCAGGCAAGTGGGGATTATTCCATCACATTCCTGACTTGTGCCTTGTAGATGGTGGATAGGCTTTGGGGAGTCAGGAGGTGAGTTACTCGTTGCACGATTCCTAGCTTCTGACCTGCTTTTGTAGCCACAGTATTTATAAAGCTAGTCCAGTTCAGTTTCTGGTCAATGGCAACCCTCAAGATGTTGATAGTGGGGGATTCAGTGATGGTAATGCCATTGAACATTGAGGGATGATGGTTGGATTCTCTCTTGATGGAGATGGTCATTGCCTGACACTTGTGTGGCGCAAATGTTACTAATTCCTAAGCATTCAGATAATTTAATGCTGAGAGCTTTTGCTAAACAGATGAATGCGATGAAATAACAAAAAATAAAAAAGGCTTTAAAAGGATAAAAAGTAAATGGAAAAATAATCAAACAGACGGGGGCATTGCTGGATTCCCTGTGCTTGTTAACACAGGACCTGAGAGGCACCAGACAGAGATAAGTGACTTGTACAGGTTAGGTGATTTCAATGCAATTGAAAATAAATAGTGGTTCATTATTTCCCTCTTTATAAGCAAAATGCTGCAAAGGAAACTTGTAATAAATGGGTGTGTGTTATATTCAGGAATGCATGCAGTGGCTAAACTTGACACACAATAAACATCTCCAAATGACACTGACCTGTTAAGACAGCAGTGAGAATGACACATTGTATTGTATTCATGACACTGCCAGAGTTTGCGACTGGGCAGTTCTCAAATCACAAAGGTAATTGTACCAGGGCTAAGGATCTTCAGTTACATGGAGAGACTAGAAAAGCTAGGAATGTTCTGCTTAGACCAGACAGTCTTAAGTGGGGATTTAATAGAGATGTTCAAAATCATGAAGGGTTTTGGTAGAATTCATAACGAGAAACTCTTAGAATTGGAATGAAGGGTCGGTAATCAGAAAGCATAGATTTAAACTAATTAGCAATAGAACTGGAGAAGATGAGAAGAATGTCCTGCAGTCAGCATTGTGGTGAAGCAGTCTGGGAAGAGTGTCCTGCAGTCAGCATCATGGTGAAGCAGGCTGGGAAAAGTGTCCTGCAGTCAGCTCTTGTTGACAATAACAAGAATGACATCACAAGACCGCACGAGAGAGCGGTGGAGAGATCAGAACCAGCGTGAGTGCGGGGAAGCTTCAAAAAGTGATGTCAGCACAAAGGTGAGAGCTGATTGGTGAGTAGTGGGTAAGTGTTTTTCTCCAGTTTTTCCTCCAGGTTAAAATAGATTAAGCTAAGGAAAGGTAAGAGTTCCAGTTGTTATTTAAAGTACATAAATAATTTAACTTTTTTTTACTGTATTTAACTTAAAATAAGGGTTTTTTATCAACTAGAGGCATGGCAGGGCAGCTCAGTCCCGTGTTATGTACCGCGTGCAACATGTGGGAAATCCTAGATGCTCCTTGTGCTCTGACCGACCACGTGTGCAGGAAGTGCCACCAGCTGCAACTACTTGAGCTCTGAGTTTCGGAGCTTATGCGGCAGCTGGAGGCACTGAGGTGCATCTGTGAGGCTAAGAGTTTCGTGGATAGCATGTTTTTAGACGTGGTCACCCCACAGCTTACGGAAGTGCAGACAGAGAGGGAATGGGTGACCATCAGTTAGAAGAAAGGCGTCAGGCAGTTAGTCAGGAAATCCCCAGGGTGCATCTCGCTTGAGAACCATTTTTCTGTATTGGAAAGCGGTGAAAGTGACGGTTCCTCTGGTGAGTGCAGCCACGCTCATGACACTGTGAGTGGCTCAGCTGCACGGGGGTTGAGAGGAAAAAGAGGGGAAGAGCAATAGTGGTAGGAGACTCAACAGGAAGGGGAACAGACAGGCATTTCTGCAGCTGTAGACGTGACTCCAGGATGGTATGTTGCCTCCCTGGTGCCAGGGTTAAGGACGTCACTGAACAGCTGCAGGGAATTCTAAAGAGGGAGGGCAAACAGATAGAGATCGTGGTACATATTGGTACCAATGACATAGATAGAAAGCAGAGTGAGGTCCTGCAAGCAGAATTTAGGGAGCTAGGAAGCAGATTTAAAAAACAGGACCTCAAAGGTAGTAATCTCTGGATTACTTCCACGCGCTGTGTGCTAGTGAGTATAGAAATAGGAGGTTAGTCCAGATGAATGCATGGCTGGAGAGATGGTGCAGGAGGGAGGGCTTTAGATTTCTGGGACATTGGGACCATTTCTGGGGGCAGTGGGATCTGTTCAAGTCGGATGGGTTGCCCCTGAACCGGAATGGGACCAACACCCATGCAGGGAGGTTTGCTAGTGCTGTTGGGGAGAGTTTAAACTAACTAGGCAGGGGGATGGGACCCTGAGAGAAGGTTCAGCAGGGGGTGATGTACAGCCAAAATTAGAAGGGAGAGCAAGTGAGTCTGGGAGGCATAGAAATTATAGGCCAGTTAAGGCACAAGGGAGTTTGGCAAGGTTGGATGGTATTTATTTTAATGCAAAGAGTCTGACGAATAAGGCAGATGAGTTGAGGGCACAAATTAACGCATGGAAGTATGATGTCATTGCTGTCACAGAGTCATGGTTGAGAGAGGGGCAGGATTGGCAGCTCAATATTCCAGGATATAGGGTCTTCAGGCAAGACAGGGAAGGAGGTAAAAGAGATGGGGGTATCTCAATATTGATCAAGGAATCAATTACAGCAGTAAGGAGAGATGACATCTTGGAAGGCTCCTCAAATGAAGCCATATGGGTAGAACTTAAAAACAAAAAAGGAGCAATCACATTGCTGGGAGTGTACCATAGGCCCCCAAACAGTCAGAGAGAAATAGAAGAGCAGATATTTAGGCAACTTTCAGAGAAGTGTAAAAATAATAGGGTAGTAATAGTGGGGGGTTTCAACTTCCCCAACATTAGCTGGGTTAGTCATAGTGTGATAGGTTTAGAGGGATTGGAATTCTTAAAATGCATCCAGGACGTTTAAGCCAGTACGTAGAAGGCCCTACAAGAGAGGGGGCAGTCCTGGACTTAATTTTAGGGAATGAAGCCAGGCAAGTGGTAGAGGTATCAGTGGGGGGACCATTTTGCAGATAGTGATCATAACTCTGTTAGATTCAAGGCTGTTATGGAAAAGGACAAGGATGGGCCAGAAATCAGAGTTCTAAATTGGAGGAAGGACGATTTTAATAAGATGAGATATGATTTGGCCAGAGTGGACTGGGAGCAGCTACTTTTAGGTAAATCTGCGTCAGAGCAGTGGGATTCATTCAAGAAGGAAATAAGGAGAGTACAGGGCCAACATATTCCAGTAAAGATAAAGGGTGGGACCAACAAATCCAGGGGACCCTGGATGTCGAGGGATATACAGGATTGGATAAAGAGAAAAAGGGAGGCTTATGGCAGATACCGAGGGCTCAAAACAGCAGAAGCCCTAGAGGAGTATAGAATGTGTAGGGGGGAACTTAAAAAGGAAATTAGGAGAGCAAAAAGGGGGCATGAAAACAGGGAGAAGGACTGTGATATAATTAAATAAGTTAGCATAGAAAAGGAGGAGTTTCTAAGTGGTCTGGCAGGCTTAAAAGTAGATAAATCTCCAGGCCCGGATGAAATGTATCCCAAGCTGTTGAGTGAGGCAAGGGAGTAGATAGCAGGGGCGCTGGCAATAATTTTCAATACCTCTCTGGCCACAGGAGAGGTGCCAGAGGACTGGAGGACAGCCAATGTGGTACTGTTATTCAAGAAGGGAGGAAGGGATAAACAAGGGAACTACAGGCCAGTCAGTCTAACCTCAGTTGGGGGGAAACTATTGGAAGCAATTCTGAGAGACAGAATTAATCTACACTTGGAGAGGCAGGGATTAATCAAGGACAATCAGCATGGTTTTGTTAAGGGGAGGTCATGTCTGACCAATTTGATTGAATTTTTCGAAGAGGTGACCAGGTGTGTAGATGAGGGCAATGCATTTGATGTAGTCTACTTGGACATCAGCAAGGCTTTTGATAAGGTCCCACATGGGAGACTGATAATGAAGGTAAGAGCCCATGGGATCCAAGGCAATTTGGCAAATTGGATCCAGAATTGGCTGAGTGATGGCCAAGGGGTGTTTTTGTGACTGGATGCCTGTGTGCAGTGGGGTTCTACAGCGATCGGTGTTGGGTCCCTTGCTCCTTGTGGTATATATAAATGATTTAGATTTGAATGTAGGAGGGTTGATCAGTAAGTTTGCGATGACACGAAAATTAGTGGGGTGGTAAATAGGGAGGAGGATAGCCTTAGATTATAGGGGGATATAGACGGGCTGGTCAGATGGGCTGATCAGTGGCAAATGGAATTTAATCTGGATGAGTGTGAGGTGATGCACTTGGGCAGGTCAAACAAGGCACGGGAATACATGATGTATGGTAGGACCTGGGAAGTACCGAGGATCAGAGGGACCTTGGTGTGCATGTCCACTGGTCCCTTAAAGTAGCGGGACAGGTAGATAAGGTGGTTAAGAAGGCATATGGGGTACTTGCCTTTATTAGCCGAGGCATAGAAGATAAGAGCAGCGAGGTTATGCTGGAACTGTATAAAACGCTGGTCAGGCCACAGCTAGAGTATTGCGTGTAGTTCTGGAATCCACATTATAGGAAGGATGTGATTGCATTAGAGAGAGTGCAGAGGAGATTTACCAGGATGTTGCCTGGGCTGGAGAGTTTTAGTTATGAGGAGAGATTGGATAGACTGGGGTTATTTTCCTTGGAACAGGGGA
Source organism: Cetorhinus maximus (assembly GCF_964194155.1). Taxonomy (NCBI): domain Eukaryota; kingdom Metazoa; phylum Chordata; class Chondrichthyes; order Lamniformes; family Cetorhinidae; genus Cetorhinus; species Cetorhinus maximus. The sequence goes on from NC_135893.1 coordinate 62,493,544, forward strand.
GATTGAGGGGGGGACATGATTGAGGTGTATAAAATTATGAGGGGCATAGATAGGGTAGACAGGAAGGAACTTTTCCCCTTGGTGGAGGAATCAATAATCAGGGGGCACAGATTTAAGGTAAGGGGCAGGAGGTTTAGAAGGGATGCGAGGAAGAATTTTTTCATCCAGAGGGTGGTGGGAATCTGGAACTTACTGCCTGAAAGGGTGGTAGAAGCAGAAACCCTCATAACATTTAAGAAGTATTTGGATGTGCGCTTGCAATGCCATGGCATACAAGGATATGGCCTAGTGCTGGAAAATGGGATTAGAATAATTAGGTACTTGTTTGACCGGCACAGACTTGATGGGTCGAAGGGCCTTTTTCTGTGCTGTAGACCTCTATGGCTCTATGACTATGACAGCAATTTGTTATGATCTGGAAGCAGATTCAGTAGTCAAAAGTGGATTGGATATATAATTGATCAGGAAAAATTTGCAGGGCTGAGGGAAAAGGTATGGGATTAAGTAGATAGCTCTTTCAAAGTTCCAGCACAATAAGCTGAATGGCCTCCTTCAGTGTTGCAAGTTTCTATGACATGATTTTTTAACCTTGTCAATTTGTCACATGTTTAACACATCTACGGAATCTGAACATCACTGACCCACTTCCTTCTCAACTGAGGGTGCCAACTAGGGGAGGGTACTTGCCAATAGGTCCTGACAGGGCTACCAGCAGCTCTTCCTCAGTGAGCCAAGTCCCTGTCCTGCATTTGCTTGGTACTTAGTGACTGTGACCAACTGATTTAGCATAGACCAGGAATCAAGACTGGGGGCCTTCCTGGTTTATGTAGTTCAATTACATAGAATGGCATAGAATATGGAGCACAGAAACAGGCCATTCAGCTCGACTGGTCAATGCTGGTGCTTATGCTCCCACCTTACTTCAACTTTCCCTAGCAGCATAACCTTCATAACCTTCTATTTCTTTCTCTTTAATATGTTCATCTAGCTTCCCCTTAAATGCATCTCTGCTATTCACCCGAACAATGTGGTAGTGAGTTCCATACCAGACGAAGTAATCATTTAACAAACCACGATTGTTACAGGAAGATGAAATAAATGACTTTAGCTATTAATTGAAAGTCTAGCCTGTGCCTCTAAGTAGAGAAAATATAGGTATAGTGGGTGGTCATCAGAAAACAGTTGCCACTGTTTTATATTTTAGGAACCAGATCAATGACTTATATTTTAAGATTGTTTGCTGCCACATCTGGAGTATGGTGGAGTAAATGTGGAAGATTTTTACTTATCTATTAGTGAATTCTTTGACTCGTTGGTCATGAAAAGTGAGGTGCTACACTGCTTTATAAAAACATGAGGGTTAGAGCAGGTCATAATACAATGTATTACTCCAGTGCTAAAGCAAAGCTGAGCTTTTTAAGCTTACAAAGACTAACTACTGTTAAGTAAACACTGTGAAATTCATGCAAACACTCATCGCTATTCAGGTTAGGAACTTGCTTTGTTCCTGGGCATGTCAATTAATTAACTGGAAATTATGTGACATTGGTGTTTCCTGCTGCTCTTTCCTTCATTTTACTTCTTTCCCATTCAGCTATTGTTCTGCAGCTCCCATTAATGAGAGTGTCCATACACGAAATAAACAACTTGAATTTATATACAACAACATAATGATAAAGGCAAAATACTGCGGTTGCTGGAAATCTGAAACAAAAACAAAAAATACTGGAAAAACTCAGCAGGTCTGACAGCATCTGTGGAGAGAAAGACAGAGTTAACGTTTCGAGTCTGTACGACTCTTCTTCAGACCATTTATATAACACCTTTCACAACCCCAGGGCATCTCAAATCACTTTCCAGCCAATGAAGTACAATATTTTGGAAGCATGGCAGCTAATTTGACCACAGAAAGTTCCCAAAACACAAAGGGGAGCTCCCTTGGTCTTCACAATAGTGTCATGGGATTATTTACATTAACCTAAGAGGGCATACAGGGCCTCAGCTTTAACATTCCATTCGAAAGATGGCATGTCCAATAGTGTAGCACTCCCTCAGTTCTACACTGGTGCGTCAGCCTGGACTTTATGCTCAGTCTCTGGAATAGGGGTTGAACATACAGCCTTCTTGACTGAGAGATGAGAATGCTAACCACCAAACCACAGCTAACACCTTTCTGAGCTGCCTGCTCAGAAATTTGTGGCCTTTGAAAGTTTTAAACATTTTTGATATTGTTGATTTAAAGAAATCTGAGTAGCTTTCTCCAAAACATTTCCTTTCCCTCTCCCAATGGTGCTAAGTCGAGTTGGTTGGAGCTCTGAAAACACTTGGCACCCATATGATATTGATCATTGGGCTTAGATAGCCAACAGGGTGAATTTCCTTGGGACACATCTAAAAGAAGTTGCTAGTGAAGTTGCAACAGCAGAGTGGGAAAATTCAGAGGGCCTGGTTAGTTCAGTAGAGGGGTCTGGTCTCGTTAGTTCAGTAGCAAACTTGACATGGTTTGGTAGATGGGGCTCGGCCTAGTTTGCCCCCTGAAGAGGTGAAACTTCATCCTTTTTTTAAACTTTAGCAGTTCTGTCAAGGTTTTTTTTTCGATTGAACTGTTTTCTGTGTACTTCACTGACAGACTGAATTATAAAATGATTGATTTTGCAGTGATGGATAATAACTACAAATTACAGGTTCACCTGAGACAGAACTAATTCTCATCAAGACCAACCACAGTTTCATGGTGGTGAAAGCATTTTTGTGGAGTGGGGGAACAAAGCCGTACTTATTAATAATAATAATGTCTAATTTTATGCAGGTGCTAAAGTACTATAAACATATCATTCCATTTAAAAATATAAGGGGGGGGCAATGGAGTAAAGAATGAAATGGAACAACATTTGGCCTTTTCTAAAACTATTTTAAAGTGAATACAAGGGGTGCAGCAATCTTTTTGTATACGTTTATTGAGGCGAGACCAGTATTGTGTCAGAATCTTGCCTGGTTAGATTCAGCACAGGTTATATACAGGATGAAAGATCCTCTGCCCAACTGATGTACCTTAGCTCCTAAACTAGTGCCCCGTACTGCACAAGTTCTCATTTCCCACACAATTCAAGCCCCAGAATGGAAGTGCAATGTTGCCAGTTGAGAAAGCACTTTTATTCTTTATCTAAAGGGGGCTGAACTACAAAGAAAAGAAGTAATACTAGTTATGTATAAAGCTCTGGTTGGACCCCATTGGGAATACTGCATTCAGTTTTGGGCACTGTAGCTTAGCAGGATATATTGGCCTGGATTTTGCAGGGAGGATTGGCGGTGAACTGTCAGTGTTCACATTCACTACCCTTCTGAAAGTGACCACAACTTTAGGATGTAGCACATATGTAGATTAGCAAGTAAATCCTGAAGTTGTAGTCTGTCACTCAGGCCACGTTTTGGGACCCACGCTCCTCTCCACTCCCCCTACCGAACCAACAATTATTGAAATCAGCCAGAAACTCCCCTTTCCTGCTCTCATATCACTGTTAGAAACTCCATGGGCTGAATTTTCTGGTTGCCGGGTGTCGGAGCGGGCGCGGACCTGATTGCCACCCATGATCGTGTCTGTGCCGCCATTTTACGTGGGAGGGCCAATTAAGGCCCACCCAGCATAATGCTCGACTCCCGAGGATAGTGGGAGTGGTGGGCAGTGGCGAGAGTGCACTGTCCGCCGGATCCAATGGTGACCTGGCGGCCTGTTTATATGAAGCACTGGCAGCCTTTGCAAGGCTGCTCACAATGGCAAGTGGAAGGGCTCACCAGAGGGCTTCTGGTGAGCAGGCCAGTCCAGAGGGTAGGCCAACGGAGCAGGCCAGGCTGGAGGGTAGGACAGCGGGACAGGCCAGGCTGGAGGGTAGGGCGGAGGACCAGTGTGTCCTTCGTTTTCCAGATGACTGCCTTGTTGCCCTCCTCGAGGAGGGGCAGCATGGCAGGAGGTGCTGGTTCCCCAGGATGGGAGGAGGAGGCCCCCCCCACATGACGAAACATGCCTGGGAGGAGGTGGCAGAGATGGCGAGCTCCCGGGACATGGTGTGGCGCACCTGGATCCAGTATCACAAGTGCTTCAATGACTTGTTGCACTCTGGCAGGGTGAATACCATGTTGGCATTGGTCATGTAACCCAGCAGGTCGGCTTACTCCCCTGCTGCATCCCGCCCCCCCAAGTCTGAGTGTTGTCACTACATTGAATCATTGATGGCATTTGTCCTTTGCTGGGTGGGCCAGCAGATACTGCCCATGTTGAGGTCAGCCTGAGAGGGCGATGAAGAGATGTGTTTTTCCCCCGCAGCATGTGTTACACTGAGTCCCACATCACTAATTTGGGGGCAACCTGGAGGAGCTGCACCTAGGCGCTGTGTTTGAACTCCAGGACATGTCCAAGTCAGGGTGATGACATGCTGGGAGAGGAGCTTCAAGATGGCGTGGCAACGAACCATCTGCTGCGCTCTGTGCTCCACGTGCTTGCATCTCCTTGCTATGGAAGGATATACTGTGTGGTGCCCAATGTGATGTAGGCAGCATGTGTCCAAGGTGGGGGGCGGTGTGGGGGTGGGGAACAGACCTAGCATCTTTGTGTGATTGTTTGGCAGCAGCGGGGTGAGGAGGCACTGGAGCCCCGATATGTCCCACTCTGGTTGGGGTGGGCCATGCGCAAAGAGAGTCCATGTGCAATTTGAACTAATCAATGCTCGTCTCTTATTTTCAGGAGAAGAATGCTCATAACGCGCAGAGTGTGTGAGGATTGGCGGCCAGGCGCAGATCGCCATTCTTAGCTGCTTCGAGCAGGAGGCCCTAGATCTGGAGAGGCGCCATGCGCCAAGGTCCACTGGTGTCGGTGAGGCTGGGGTGCCACGGCCCAACAGTGAGGTCAGCATTGTTCTCCCAACAGCCATGGCAGTGCTGAATGTTAATTGATTTAATTTTGCAACATGGCTTGACCATTGGTTATGGAAGGATGAGCGCATAATGATCCAGGGGACAGGGATGCACTTTGACATTGTCTCCACGTTAATTGATCCACTGTCCTTGTTCTTCCTTTCAGCATCATTGGAGCAGGGCTGGAAGGAGGAGCAGCAGATGCCCCCTCTCACACCTGAGGGGCCTGAAATCTCACCAACGTCACACCATTTCTGCGAGGCAGGCACCAGTGCAGAGACTAGCACCTCGGTGGGAATACGAACATCGGCTAGTGTCCCGGGGCACAATGGTGAGGGTACTTCACAGTCGCTGGAGGAGCTGGCAGAGACAGAAAGTGCCCATGGTGCCAGCACTCACAGGACTGCAGGGGACCAGGCACATGCTCAGTTGGTGCTTGATGATGTGCCTCTGGAGTCATCCGCAACGCAGCAGGTGCAGGAAATGCGGCCGGGTGTGTGGCAGCATCTGGGGGAGATACATGAGACTATGCTTGGTTCGGTCTCCGTGGTGGAGGGGTCTACGTAGGCGATCACCGAAGCAATGAGCCACATGTCGGAGTGCCATGCGTCCTCTATGAAGAGATTGGCGACTCTCGTGGAGAGGCTACTCCAGGAGACTCGGCAGGCCTTCCTGGGGATGTGCTCTGATCAGCAGGCCCTCACATCGGTGTTGACCTCAGCTGGTCAGTGCCAGTGTGGGAGGTGGTTTGGGCATCAGCTTTCCCACCTGGGTGTCCATCCATCAACGATGAGCAGGGAGGTCTGAAATGACCTCACGTTGGCGCAGCAGCTGCCTGGTATCTCTATGGGCACCTCTCAGGGCACTCTGGATGAGGGCAGCAGCTCTTCCGCCCCTCTGCCAGTGACTGTTGCATCCGATGAGGCTGCGACGACTGGGGAGATGCCAGCTGTGGAACTGGCAGCTCCTTCCCAGGTGGGGCCAGCACTGGCTCCACGGGCCAGAGGACAACTGCCAAGGTAATTGAGGCCAACAGGACAGCAGTCAGCAGGCTGTCTCAGATGCCACTCCAAGTGATGGGGCTGCATCAAGACGAAGCACCTGGAAATGAAAACATACGGCACCTTAGGCACACCACGGGTTTTTCACTGGTGCTTTTGTGTTGGCCCGAGATGAGGTCCTAATGATTTGCTTTGATTTGTAACACTATTCTCTTTTTTTTGGAATAAGTTGGTTTGCTTGACCTATTAAATTCAGATATGTCATCATGGCTGCGGGTGCCTCTTCTGCATGTGTATGGTTTCCAAAACTGTAATGAGTGCTTTGTTGGACATTCAGCTTTATTAACAAGGCCCTTAGTGACTGTTCCGAACCTGGCAGATTTTGCGCTTAGGTGTCTAGTATCAAGCCTGCAGCCTAGGCTTGTCTTGGTGGTCCATCTGTGGTGTGCTAGCTGAAAGTTTGTTGGATTAAAGCCTCCCGGGTGTCCCTGCCTCCCTGCAGTATGCCCGGGTCAGCGTCTACCCCCTCAGTGTTTTCCTGTGTGTGCTCATCCTCAGACTCACTGCTCGACTCATCATGTGCAGCCGCAGCCACTGCGTCTACGTCTTCATCGTCCACTGCGTCCCCCCTTTCCAGCGCAAGATTGTGGAGAGTGCAGCATGCAACCACTATCACCGAGACATGATCTGGGGGGTACTGGAGTGCGCCCCCTGAGCAGTCCAGGCATCAGAAGCACATCTTGAGAAGATCGATAGTTCTCTCCACCACAGCCCTTGTGGAGCCGTGGCTCCTATTGTACCGCTGCTCAGCTTCTGTTCTTGGGTGGTGGAGAGGCATCATCAGCCATCTTCTGAGGGGATAGCCCTTGTCACCCAGCAGCCATCCATCAAGCCAGGCTGGAGCACTGAAGAGCCTTGGCACCTGGGAGTGTCTGAGGATGTAGGCGTCGTGGGAGCTGCCTGGGTACCTTGCACAGATTTGTAGAATCAGCATCCTGTGATCACACACTATCTGCACGTTCATGGAGTGGAAGCCCTTTCTGTTGACAAAGGCACCGGGCTCACCTGCTGGTGTCTTGATGGCCACATGTGTACGGTCTATAGCAGCCTGGACGCGGGGGAAGCCAGCAATCACCGCGAAGCCTCTGGTTCGCTGTGTCTGGCTTGCCTGGTCCCAACTGTAGTGGATGAAGGTCAATGCACACCTGAACAGAGCATCTATAACCTGCTTGACACAAGTGTGGACAGCTGATTGGGAGACTCCGCAAAGATCACCCACCAACCCTTGGAAGGAGCCAGAGGCATAGAAGTTGAGGGCACCAGTGACCTTCAGAGCCACCAGCATGGGGTGTCCCCCCATACAGTTAGCGGAGATCTCAGGCCCTATCATCTGATAGATATAGCTGACTGTCTCCCTTGAGAGACGGAGCCTCCTTCGGCACTGCACCTCAGACATATTGAGGTAGCTGCTTCGCTGCCTGTATACCCTGGCAGCTTCTGCAGCCCCTTCTGCCTTGGACTACCTCTTGGTCCTGCGCCCCTTGTGCCTGCACCTGTCCTCCCAAAGGTGGCTCCCCTGGAGGCTGAATGTGCACTCCTGGCCTCCTCCCCCTTCTAGCCCTCCCTTCCTCCTCAGAGGAGCTGCCTCCAGTGGACAGTTCAGCTCCCATTCCCAGGCTAAGGGAAGGCTTCCTGAAACCTGCAGGCCCAGAAAAGACTACTCGCTGCAGAGTGCTGACCTGAAGGTTAAGAGTCCTGATAAAGCAGCTGTTATGCGTTTTGAAGTACTGCAGATCACACAGGCAAGTTTCAAAAACTTTCATAAATAAATACTTGACTGTGCACACTCGCAACCCCAGTGAGCCCTCTTATCCCACCCGTGGATGAGGTTAATACAAATGTGTCCTACCCGCCTGCCCGTGCGCCGACCCGAAGATTGCACGGGCGCCGAAAAATCGATTGGTGAGTCAAGGGTCTTAAGTGGCCCGTTAATTAATGGCGGGCACGCATTGGACATCATCGCGCGCCCGCCCAGCAAAATATCGCGATGGCGCGCAGTGACGTGGGACGCTCGCCCGACATCACTGCGTGTCATTTTAAGCATTGGAAATGTGGGGCCTGCCCCCACATGCCAATGGGAAAATTCTGTCCCATAAAACATTATACCTTTTACAATCAGGTGTGACCGGATTTGTAACAGTGATGAGAGTAGTAAGTATTGCTGACCAACAGTACTGGCTCTGAGAGAATAATTTTACATTCATGTAGTGTTATTCAATGTCTCAATTATGATTATTTACTAGATTTTTTTAAACTAAATTTTTTAACTATAAGCCTTTTAATAAAAGTTATTCAGAGTGTTTCATATTCTATCTTCACCTCATGTTTATGTCCCAATCTTTAATTTGCTTTATGTATATATTTTTAAAAGTGGTTTTAATTTAGTGCTTTTCCTTACCTGGTCTACTGCCTGTGAAAATTATTTAATGGCCATAATTTTATGTCCTGTGGGTGAGTGCGCGCCCGTCCTGAATGGGTGTACAATTGCGCGAGATGACATAGGGTGAGCGTCCTGATGTTATCGCGCACTTGCGTGATATTTCGCTCGGCGGGTGCACGCTGAAGTTGGAAGAGCTATCGCTGACAATTAAGCGGGCAATTAAGCTCATTAACAGCCCAATCATAAGCGATCTTTTGTGGCCTGTCCAACCTTATGGCTGGCGGATGGGCCAATCGGACAGTCGGGCTTTACATTTTTGGTGAAACCTCATTCAAGGGCGGGCTGAAATCTCTGTTAGGATTTAAAATAAAAAGAAATATCTGGGGACTGTTTTTTTATGAGGTTTGTTTTCAGGTGCTTGATTGTGCTGCATGGACATGTTTTACATAATTTTTGTGCTTTATTTTATTATTTGGAGGTCTGCAGCTCCCTGGGGCATCTGTCTGTCTTCAGGGAGCTCAGTGGAAGTGCTCACCAGCAGCTGTGGTCACGTCGGTGCCTGCCTTCTTCCTGCCCCCCAGCGGCAGTGCGGAGCCTTTCTCAGGGCGCGTTTCATGCTGGTTGGGCGTTAATTGGCCAGCCAGCGTGAAATCGCGGTCAGGGGCCCATCGCGGTTGGGCAGCAGTTTCCTGTCCGCTCCCAGGCCCTCTGATCGCACGTGCCCAACGAGCGCAAAATTCAGGCCAATGTATTTGGTTGCTTGCACAGCTTGATGGCATCACCACAGCTCCACATTAGGAACCCCCAGTAAAGAATGCTGCATCAGTTGCAACCCACTGCATGGTGATATAGCTAAAGTTTTTACCACAGAAATCACTAGGTCTCTCAGCAAGGCTTACTTTGACATCAGTGGCAAGCACCCTTGCTTTGCTGCTAGCCACAAACTACGGGCAAATGGCTTTGATGGGGATACAGATTCACCAGAAAGATACTGGGGCATAGAGGGTTAAATTATGAGGACAGGTAGCTTAACCTTGGCTTATCTCCCTTTCAGCGTAGAAGATTGAGGGACAATCTGATTGAAGTGTTTAAAATAATAAAAAGATTCAACAGGATAGATAAAGAAAACTGTTTCCTCTGGTAGGGAATCAAGAACAAAGGGGCATAATCTTAACATTAGAGCCAGGCCAATTAAGAGTGAAATCAGGAAGCCCTCTTTTACACAAAGAGCAGTAGAAATCCATTTTTTCTCTCCCCCAAAAGGCTGTGGATGCCTTTGGGATAAATGGAGGTTAATTAGAGCTTTTAAGACTGGTTGATAGATTTTTTTTGGGTAAGGGCATCAAGAAGCATAAGCAGAAAAATTGAGTTGAGGTACAAATCAACCATGGTCTAAATAAATTGCAGCGCAGGCTCAAGAGGCTGAATGGCCTCTTCCTGTTCTCATGTTTCTATGGCTATCATCTTGTTAGACCTGACTCAGTTGCAAATCACATCCCACAGGTCTGCTAACCATTTCTCAACCTGATCCCACTTCAAAGACACTTTTTTAAACTTCAATTGAAATGTCATACATTCCCCTCTGTCACAATAATCCATTGAGAAACCACAGCCAAGATGTGAAACAGCCAGCCTATTTCTAACCCTGCACTAGAACACTTTAAGCCCTCTGCCAGGGGATGCCAAGGTGTGAAGTGGTCACAGCACTCCTTAGGACTATAGTTTCTCTGTTCAGCACCTTCCTGCAGTGATATGGCCAGAGTTGGCTGAAGCAAGGCAGGAGCGCAAAGCCAGCATTCCATATTGTTGTGTTTCCCCTTTATCTTTCAAATACCAACTCATCAATCACTCAGGTGTCTGTAAACTGTATTGTCAGTTCTTTATTCAAAGATTACAGTAGTATATATAGGTTGCTGGAGAATTATTTCTAGTGGTTTTGCTTGGTCAACTATACATTCCAACTACTGTGTCATGAGACAGATGATATCATATCTTATCTAATGATGTATACAGATTATGGATATACATACTTGAAGATATACTACAATACCCCTTTTTTCTAAAGTTAGGGTTCTTCTTGATTCTCTTCCTAGAGGCACATGAGGCAAGCAAAGCACACGTAACTAGTTTTTCCTGCAAGAGGTCACTAGCCTGTCACCAGAGGCTAAATCTTGAGGGGCACCACTCCACAACAATCATGGCTGACTAGGAGACTCTCCCACTCTTACCACCTGCCATAGGTGTACTGGAAGGATTTACAGGTCGATAATCAACCAGTTTAGCCATGTTATGAACACACCTTTTGTGGCCATCAAGTCCTGGAGTGGGACTTGAACCCGGAGCCTCTGGCTTTGAGTCAAGGAACGCTACCCACAGCGCCACAAGACCTCCAGTCAAAGTTTAGAGTACACACTTATAATAAATAAACAGATAATAACAAGAATGTCATAACATTATTTACAATGCAGCAAACTTTGGTGCATTGTGAATTTAGAACTCTACAAAGTTACGAGTCTCTGGAAAGTAAAGGTAGTTTGCTAATATGACCTGATTGGGTCACAATGAAACCTCTTTGAAATCTCTGATATCTCAGTGGTCTTGATCCGTAGGTGTGTTGCTTTCTTGCACAACAATCCTGCATTGGCTGTCTTCACCATGATCTTCCACAATGCTATGTTCAGATCTCACCCTTGAATGTGTTCTATTTGCGATAGGATTGTTGGGTGTTGCATAGTTGAACATCTCCCTAAGTTGACATTGATTTCTGCGTAATGTCACTCCATTTGGTGTCACCTTGGCTCTCAACAAACCTTAGTTATTTCAGCTGGAAACCCCTGCATGTTGGTATGCATATCCTTCATCTTCCCCTGTTTTTCCAGTAGCTCATCATGTACATGTAGAAACTTGGATAGGTGATGGCTTGTTTGAACTTGCCTCCCAAACATAAATTCAGCTGGTGAAGATAAACTTGTACTCGATGGCGTTGTCTGTTGTGGGGTGTTGGTTATATCTCAGTAGGTTTGATGGAGTCGTCATATCTTTAGCAGGTTAACTGTAAGTCTTTATTAACTACTAGAACTATTTAAAAATATACAGTAGAGTGTACAAGCTGGGAGCTGTCTTCATACTTGGCCTGCACATGGCTTTGTCCAACATCACACTAACCCCTCGGTGTGGGTCATGTGTTCACTTCCATCACCATGTGGGCGGTACTATACTCAGTCCCACATTAACTCTATATGTGCCAGACCCTTATACTACATTGCCCTTAGGTGTAGTATTAAAACCTGTAAATCCAGCTTTGTTCCCCAGCGCTTGATAATCAAGGACTTACAATTCGAACCAAGCCCTCTGCCAGGCCATCTAGTCGAGGTTAATGTGGTGATGATGTAATGTGATCAACCCACTTCACACGCATGTCTCAAAATGGCTTGCCTGTGTACTGAGGACCATTGTCTGAGACAATTTCTTGTGGCATCCCAAAACAAACTGAAAATGGCACTCAGCGTACTGGCAGTGGCTGCGCTCAACGTATCATGTTGTTGTCAAAATATAATAAACTTGGAAAAATAGTCAGTTACAAGCAGAAAATCACCATTGCAAAAATTGAAGAGGTAGCAATTCTAGTCCACAGGTGTAATGGAATCTCATGAAGTATCAATGGTTCCTTGTGCAGCTTGGCTGGTGTGCCTGACATGCCTTGCACATCCTCACAGTCTTCTGTATCATTGATGATCACTGGCCAGTATACTATTTATTTTGCCAGACGTCTAGTGTGCTCAGTGCCCATGTGAGCTAGGTGCAATTGCTTCAAAGTGTCTGGTCTGAGTGATTCAAGCATTAGAGCCTGTCTACCCTTGAATACTACGCCTCCAGATATTCCTAATAAGTCTTGGAAGGCCCAAAATGGTTCTAAGGTTTTCTGGACTTCTTGCAGTGCATCAGGCCAACCTTCGATTATGGGCTTCCACAGTGACTGGAGCACTGGGTCTTTGTATATCTTTTCTTGTAACACATCTTCAACTTCTGTATCCAGTGAATCAACTTATAGATCCAATGAAATATCCACATTCTTTGTTGGATTCGGTAACCTGCTCATGGTATCTGAAGTAACCATCAAGTTGCTTGGCCTGTAGTGAACATTGCAATTGTATTCTTGAATTTTGATCAATAATTGTAGCAGCCTAGGTAGTGCACTTGATGATGGCTTCCGCCATATCATTTCGAGGGGTTTGTGGCCTGTTTTTACAATGAATCCCTTTCCAAACAGTTATGTATGGAATCGTATTATACCAAATATAAGAGCTAGCATCTCACGTTCTATATTTGAATAAATCACTTGCACGGGAAATAAGCTCTTTGATTTGAACGTAATGGGATTTCCATCCAGCAGAATGCAAGGTCCGAGCCCCTTCTGTGATGCGTCTACCTCCAAGGTGGTTCTTTCCTTGGGTCATAAAACTAGAATGAGGGTGTTTCCTCTGCTAGTGACTTCTTTAATGCCTCAAACATGTGCTGATTGCCTTCTTGCCATATGAATGGTACCTCCTTCCTCAATAACTCCCTGAACGAGGAGACCTTCTGCGAAAATTCGGGAATATATGGTGCAAGGAAGTTAAACAATCCCAGACAATACTGTAGACTCTCCCTGCCCTGTGGAGGAGGAATGGAGTGTAGGTCCTCCAATTTGCTTGGATTCGGACAAATACCATTGCTCAAATGTATAGAATCAAAAAGGTTATTGTGACACACATACACCTTGCATTTTTGACTATTGAAGACAAGGCCTTCACGATGTGCTGCCTCCATTACGAGTTGTAAATTGAGATTCTGTTCTTCCTTCGTCTTGCCAACAACGGCAATATAATCGGTGATGCATATGTATCCTGGAACCTCTCCAGTGACTTGGACTTTGTGCTATTGGAACAAATCCTGGCTGATTGATAATCCAAAAGACAACCTTTGAAAACAGTACCTTCTGAACGATGTCCAAAATGTTGTCAATTCCTGAGAGCTTTCCATCAGATGGACAAACCAGTAACCATTTTTAGCATCCAATTTGGAGAAGAATTTTACACTGGTCAGCTTTGGATTCAACTCCTCTAACACTGAAATCTTGTGTGAGCATTTTTGTGATGTTCCGTTAAGACATCTCAGGTCTGGACATAACCTAATCGTTCCGTCTTTCTTTACCGCACATATAATCAAACTGCACCAGTCCATGTTCTGTTGTACTTTACGGATAATACCAGCCTACATTTTGTCTATTCAATCTTTTTCTTCTTGGATGTGCTAGCTCTCAAGAGGGTGCAATGACAGAATTACATTCTCTCAAGGGTGCAAGATAGCATTACCTTTAAAACTGCTGATTGTTTCAAACTGGTCTGGATATTTAGATTTCGAGTTGAGAACTGACTCAAATGATTGTTCTTGATATCTGGTATTCCCACTGGTATCTTGTTGATCCTATGAATGGTAATGAGCTTAAGATCTCTGCATGTTGGTATGCCTGCTGTATCTGGACCTTGTGTATCAACAAGATAAAAGACCTGTAACGACCATGCTGATTGAATGTAGCTGTGTTTCAGTGTTATTGTACAAATGTAATGAATCACCGATCCATTATATACAGTTAACTTAGTTGTAGTTGGTTCTATCGTTGCCTTTCAATGTTGGAGGTACATATCCTTCACTATCCTTAGGAGAAAGATATTGGCGCTAGCCCTGTTATCAATTTTGGCCTTCAGTGTGTGTTTTCCAATCTTCCTAGGACACGCAGTATTACTGATTTCCATTGGGTCTTTGTATGTGCTTTCTTGTAATCGTTGACTTTGTGTTGCCCAACACTCATCATCGACTTGTAACACATCTTTGACTTCTGTATCCAGTGAATCAACTTACAGATCCAATGAAATATCCACGTTCTTTGTTGGATTTGGTAACCTGTCTGAAGTAACCATCAGGTTGCCTGGCTTGTAGCGAACATCGCAATTGTATTCTTGAATTTGATCAATAATTGTAGCAACATAGGTGGTGCACATGATGAAGGCTTCCACCATATCATTTCAAAGGGTTTGTGGTCTGTTTTTACAATGAATTTCTTTCCAAACAGTTATGTATGAAATCTTTCCTTTGGTCATAAAGCTGGAGTGTGGACGTTCCAGTGGTGTGATTGCATTGATGGACCTTTAATGTTTACAATGCCACTCGCCATCATCATTTTCCATTCTGTCTGCGTTTTCAGTGACTTTGTGTATGCTTCTTTCTATGCCTGGCAAGCTCTCTGTTGCTGCCAGTGTCTTGCATATATTTTTACATGGTTATGGCTTGCCATTGGTGTGCACTTCTTGCATTGATGTGGCCCATACTGTTTAATACCACATGCCTTACAATGATTGTGATATGCTGGATAGCTTCTTGGTGGGTGAAGAAGTCCACATCTTCCACATGGCTTGTTCGGTTTCGCCGTCTTGGCTACAGTGCCAATAGTTGAAGCCGCACCTAGTGCTTGTTAAACCTGTCAGCTTGCAAGAATAGCTTTGTATTTATTCCCATCTTTTAATAAAGCTTCGATGCCAAGATATTTTGGCTTGTCTAGGAGGTCCTTTTGAAAAGTTTCAATGGGTGCCGATGGCATTACTAGCTCTGTAATTCTTCCAGATAACTCAGTTTTGGAAAGTCACAGTGTCTGCCTTTGTCCTTGCAGCAACTAACAAATTAGTTTGTTAGTTGATTGACTCTTTGAGTTTCTACCTATATAAAATTGATTTAGACATCTAATTAATCTTCTAGTGTGGTCCATATTTTCCTAGGGTCTTTCTGATCATCTTCAGATATGCCTGAGGTATTCAGCCTTTGAAGCCCCTCATTCCTGATAGTTATCTTAATTTTGACTGCTTGTTTATCTGGTTCTTATACAGCAAAATCAATGAAGTACAGCTTTACTTTTTGAAAAGTTTGAATTTGGAAAGCATTCCAATTCATACACGAGAATTTTACCAACATTTGCTGATCAGCATTTGTTTTCTAGGTGGGAAGAAGCTTTCCTGCTTTCCTCCACAGAAAGGTTTCAATGCATTGCAGATCTGGTTACCTGCAGTACTTTTACTTGCTGCACCCTGTTTCTGAACTCAATGGCACTGCGGGTCTGTAGCACCATTATTCCCCTTCGCGTGCTGTTTCAGGCTCTGCCTACGAAGCAGTTTTTTGACGTGAACAGCACCATGACCCCTCCAAATAGCTCTAAAGGCTGTGATGGCTTTTTTCAGCCTTGTTTTAAGCCTGCCTTTGAACTGATGTGCACTGGCCCAATCCAAATAGACTGATCGCACCCTTTGCTACTGATCTAGTAGTCCCTTTCTTTAGTTACTCACTGTCCCAAACAGAGTACCGCCTGCAGATAGTATCTCATCTCTTGGTGCTCTATTGGTAACTTCTGCTTCCCTGGAATATAGCTGGTGCAGTTTCAAGTTGAATCTGATGCTCTATCAATGTTCTCTGATTCTTTGAATTCCCAACTTCGAAAAGCTGTGGGTTTTCTTTTTAAGATCTGATGCAGTGTTCTTGTGCTGCATGTGATGATCTTTAAATGTGTAGAATCTTCAAATGTCTTTGAAGTTATAACAATGCTGTGTCTGTGGAGTTTAACTTCAAAATCTTTGAAGTTCCAAATATTGCTACTATGTTGGATATGGTGTGTCTTAAAAGCTCAAAATCTTTGAATTCTGATCAGCTGCCACCATGTTGCATTTCCTTCTATCCTTCAAACACAAGCTCATCAATCATTCAGGTGGGACTGTAAACAATGTTGTTAGTTTTTTTATTCAAAGATTACAGTAATATATAAATGTTGCTGGAAAGCTCTTGCTTATACGTCTTGCCTGGTCAACCAACACATTCCAACTACTGTGTCATGTGGCAGATGACATCTTATCCTGTCTGATGATGTATACAGATTATAGACATACTCACTTAAAGACATAATACAATACACATGGCATTATCCGCGGGGAAAAGAAAATTCATAGGCTGGAATCGTCTGGCCCCGCTGACGTCAGGCGTCATGAAGGACAGGGCACTCGAGCCATCTTCCGCTTTATCTGGAGGTCGAAAATGGATCGTGTCCGCAGGGACGCGATGTACAAGCCTCTAGATAAAGGGGGAAAAAACGTGCCCAACATCGCCCTCATACTGATGGCCACCTTTGTGTGTGGCTGCATCAAGCGGTGCGTAGACCCTCAGTACGCAAACACCAAGTGTCACTACGTGCTGAGGTTCTACCTGTCCCCGGTGTTGCGAAGGATGGGTCTGGCCACGCTGCCGCGGAACGCTCCAAGTAGTTGGACCGTGCCGTACCACCTGTCCCTGGTGGGAAAATTTATGCAGAAAAACACCTTTGACCACAAGTCCATCAGGCAGTGGTCAGCACGTAACGTCCTAGAGGCCCTGAGGGAAAAGGAGAGGGTGGACCCTGTGGGATGGTTCCCCGAGCAGACTGTCAAAGTCATTTGGCAGAATGCCTCATCGCCAGAACTTTCCAACAAGCACCAAGACGTAGCTTGGCTGGTGGTGAGAAAGGCCCTCCCCGTCAGATCCTTCCTACACGCCAGGAGGCTCACCCCCTCTGCACGTTGCCCTCGAGGTGGCTGTGGTGGGGAAGAGACCGTTGTTCACCTCCTTGTGGATTGTGCCTTTGCAAAGAAAGTCTGGAGAGAGATGCAGTGGTTGCTGTCGAGGTTCATCCCGAGCAGATCTGTGACACAGGACTCTGTGCTCTACGGGCTGTTCCCAGGGACACACACCGAGACAAACATCAACTGCAGCTGGAGGATCATCAACTCGGTGAAAGACGCGCTTTGGTCTGCCCGAAACTTGTTGGTCTTCCAGCACAAAGAGTTGTCCCCGACCGATTGTTGTGGACTGGCACAATCCAAAGTCCAGGACTACGTGCTGAGCGACGCACTAAAGCTTGGGGCAGCTGCCGCAAAGGCGCAATGGGGAAGGGTTGCTGTCTAAGACCTTTCTGCCACAGCGCACCGAGAGACTGGGAACTGTTTAGAGCCCCTCGGGCTGTACAGCTCAAAATGAAAGGCTGTAAATGATTGTAATATTGTTTGTACTGATGCACCTGGTGATACATTTTGTAAAAGTTTAACCTGGATTGTACCCTTGTAATGGTGTTTTTGAAATGGTTTGGAATGTGATTGAAGATATTTTATGAATAAAGTATATTTTTACAAAAAAAAAAGTCATGAAGGACAGGGGTGGGCAATATGGCAAGGGACCACAAATCAGTTTTACACCATTGTGAAACCACTCCATCTGTCAATGGCAGGCCACGATTCCTGCCACTGCACATCGGGAATGTCATTTTAATACATTTGCATCTAATTATAAGCCCTGCTTACTGGAATCATCCCCCCATGTCAAATTTACTGCCCACATCAGCGTGACTTCAGACTAGAGTGCTTCACAACCACCTTTAAAAGGTGTGCACCTGGTGAGCTGAACTTCGAAAGGAACTTGGAGGTGAGTGCACACAATGTTAAGCAGCATTTGCAAGCATTGCCCATAGCACATCAAGGAAGAGGTGCTGCGCATTTACGAAGAGCACAGGCAAGTCGCTTTATCCTGGCTGGCTTTCAGTGTGGTGCCGGGACAAGAGCTCCAGTGTGGGTCAACTGGGGTGGGGGGTGGGGGGGTGGTGTGGGGGGGGGGGGGGGGGGGGGCGCAGTGTGAGTGGTGGGGTGGGGGGGCAAGGCAGCACAGACAGAAGGAAATACTCAAGAACATGCCAGGGTGGTGGGGAGCAGCACAGACAGACTGAAGGAAATACTCAACACATGCTGGGGGTTAAGGGGAGGGGGTTGGGGGGGGAGGGTGAGGGAAGTGGCCATGCATTTGGAAAAGCTTGCCAAAAGTGAGCATTCTTCCACAACTGAGACTGTTCAGCTGCAGCTCCGTTGACATGCTTGGAGTCGGACCTCTGAAGATTTTCCATCTACTCAAGCAATGCAAAAGCATGAAAGTGCCACCAAATGCTCTAGAACTTTTCACCTCTTGGGTGCAGACTGAAAATTAATGTGCGCTTTAGGGGGCAGCAGATCAATTGGCCAACTAGGCAAGTTGTGCCAGTCCCTTGCGAAAGGTGGCCATGGGGCAGTCACTGATGGAGGCGCTCACAGCCCCTTGCAATGTCTTTATTAAAGGTGTGGATCAATATCCATTATGGTTCAAGTTAACAGCGTAGCCTTGCAGTGGGTTAGGAGAATGCCTGCGCCTCAGCTGAGAGCAAAGCATGCAGTCCAGTGGCTGAATCTGCTACCAATCAGTCAAGTGGAGTGGAGCGGAGGTGGTAAGGTTTCAGACAGCCAATGAGCGCACTACGCACTCGCCATCCAAGAGGTGGCCAGCACACTCCTGCATGCATGAAAGGGCCTTCAGACTTAACTAAGACAGGTTCTTAGTACATCCATGCTAACCCACACATCTCTCTCTCTTTGATCCTAAAGGAGGAGAACATCAGGATCATGGAGCCTGGTGATTTAGCAGTATGCCTCACGGCCTACAGAGACCAGAGAAGAAGAAGAAGAAGAAGACAGTAGTGTAGGCACTTGGCTCCACAAAGGAAGGACCACCTCCCTCAAGATGAAGAGACGGCAGAGCCTGCTGCATGCACAGCTGAAGATCCATAGTGAGCCATCGTTCATAGGCACCTTGCTAGACCCAGGGTCTATAGACGGTGCCTGTCATTCCTGCAGCCGAAGACTGCACATGTCTAGGGAATTGGTCAGTCACATATGCCATCTGCTGAAGGATCTGACGCCACGGGGGCATGGAGGCCGTCCACTGCCAGTGGCCGTGAAAGTGACAGTGGTGCTTAATTTTTTTACCTCAGTGGCCCCTTCCAGGGTTCCAAAGGTGACCTGTGCAGGATCTCGCAAGCCTCCACACACAAGTGTATCCAGGAGGTCATGGACGCCATCTTCGCGAAGGCACAGGACTTTGTGCATTTAGCCTGGGATCAGTAAAGCCAGGAAGCAAGAGCGCTGGGATTTGTGCAAATCCCAGGTTTTCCACAGGTGCAGGGTGCCATTGACTGCACTCATGTTGCGCTTTGATCTCCGTGGCAACAAGCAGTCGACTACAAGGGCTTCCACTCACTGAATATTCAGCTGGTGTGTGACCACCAGGTACACATCCTGCGCATGATTCCCAGGGAGCGTCCACGACTGCTACATCCTTAGAAGGTCTCAGATCCCTGACATCTTCCAGGGTCCAGCGAGGCTGTAAGGGCTGGCTCATCAGCCACAGAGGATGTGGCTGATGACGCCTTTGCAGCAGCCTAAGACTGCAGCAGAGCGATGATACAACGAGACTCATGCCGCAACCCGGACTTTGGTGGAGCAAACGATAGGCATTTTGAAAATGAGGTTCCAATGCCTCGACAAGTCCGTTGGAGCATTGCAATGCTGTCTACAAAGGGTGTCACGCATCATCGTCGCTTGCTGTGCATTCCACAATCTGGTGCTTCATCAGGGGTAGGACCTGGCTGAGGAGGAGCTGGAGGATCTGCATATACCCTCCAATGAGGAGGATGTCAAAGGAATGACAGTGATGAGGTCCTCGAAGGTGAGGATGCCAGCGATGAGGCCACTGCACTGGCTAGATGAGGCAGGTGCACTCGGGAGGTCCTCATAGCCGCAAGATTCGTGGAGGATGATGACAAAGTGCTGAGAGCGGACAGAGAGAATGATGGAACTCTGTGACGCCTGCTCACGACGTTCTGGCAGCGATGACAAGCACCATCGAGGTGCAGGCGTCACTAATGTGTCCACTGAGTGTTAAGCCGGACCATCATTTGGTCTGCAGGTTACATACTGCACAGGGGAAGAGGCCCTGGATTCAGACACCTGCCTTTATCTTGCGCAGGAAACCAAGGCTTCACACCTGAGTGACATGAACACTGCTCATCATAACAAGGAGCCTTAGACAAGGAGATATTCTTGGGAGTTTATTTACAATAATGAACATTAAGTACGAGTGATTAACACCTGTGCCGAGGCTGTGTAACTACATCTTCTTAACCTTCCTAGCCCTGCCGCTATGACTTGGTGCTCCTCTGACATCCACAGCAGAGGTGGAGGCAGCCTGCTGACTGCTATGCCCTGTCTGTGATGACCTTGGCAGGCGTCCTCTGGAGACCCAAGACTTGGAGGTCCCCAGCCTGCTTTCTGTGTCCTGCTGTGTGGCAGTGGCACCCTTCTAGGCATGTGGCATGTAAAACTGGAGCTGCTGGGGATTCGGATGAGCCGGACACTCCTGGAGTCACCTGGCTAGATGGTTCCGGTGTGCGGACCTGCTGATCCTCCACCCTATGGGTGCCTGAGGGCCCCTGGCTGACTCCTTGGGGAGAAGGGAAAGCTGGAGTGAGACTGAGCTGCCCCGCACCCCTCTTGCGTTGACACTGTTGGAGGCCAACTATGGCCTCAGCGATAGAGTTCAGTCCGCACAGCAGTGCAGGACCGATAACCTGGACCAAGGTCTCCATGGCGGCCACCATCCTACAAGTGTTGACCTCGGTGCGTTGTCCTGCCGGCACTATTACCTCAAGACTGAAGGCGGATGGATTCCTCCCTTGTGTCTTGCAATCTGATGAGTGCAGAGGACATCCCTTCCTGATGTTCCTGAGCTTGCCTTTGCAACTCCAGCAACCGAGGTATGATTGCGTCCAAAGGCTCCTCATCTGACTTGGACTCAGCAGGTTTCAGGCCTCCTGCAGTTCTCCGAATGCTGGAAACCTGGGAAGTCCCTGCCGCCAGCTGCTGTGCATCAGGCAGTGCAATGTGCTCACCAAATTGTGACCTCGAAGCTACATTAGAACTAGGTCCCACCGAGGTGTGTGTTTCTGTGCTGGTGGAGGGTGTGGCTGAGCGCTGTGATGGGTCTTCAATTAGAGTGTCATCAGATTCTTCTTCTGAGGTATCTTTGGGGTTTGAGTTGAGAGTGATGAGAAGAGTGACTTACCCTGGCGGAGCGAAGGAGGTCATTCATCTTCTTTCAGCACTGGGTGGCTGTCCTCTTTTGCAGGACATTGGCGCTGACCACCACTGCTACTGCCTCCCATGCTGGGTTGGTGACCTTGCTTCTTCACCCAGAGCCGGGGTAGAGGACTTCACGTCGGGCCTCCATTGCATCCAGCAGGTGCCTGAGGGAGGCGTAGCTAAATTTGGGGGCAGCAAGTTTCCAACCTTTGGCAGCCATGACTTTGCAGCAGCTTCTGATGCCTTAGAGACTGCTGGCACTGTGCACTTTAAATATAGCGCCTTGATTACTGAAGGCCTGAGGTGATGGTGGGGTGGCCAAATCAGAGACTGCCCCGTCGGCGACCGGGCGTGTTTCCTGGAAATGCATTATTAATGAGGGCAGTACGCGCCAGGAATGGGACAATACGGCGTGAAAACCTGTCAGTGCGGCTGGCGGGTAAAATGTCCTTTTTCCTGCCCGCTACCACACTTCGTGCAAATCATGGGATGATTCCATCCATAGAATCATACAGCACAGAAGAGAAAGTGGGGTGGTGACAATCAGAGTCTTGCGGACATGTCAAGGCATGCGGCAAAGTGAAAATGCAAAAAAAATGTCAGCTCATAGAATCATAGAGCACTAAAAGAGGCCATTTGACCCATCATGCCTGTGACAATCTTTGAGAAAGCTATTCAATTAATCTCACTGTGCCCTTTCCTCATACCCTGGCAAATTTTTCATCTTCAAGTATTTATCCAATTCCCTTTTTAAAGTTACTCTTGAATCATCTACCACCACTCTGTCAGGCAGTGGTTTCTTGATCACAACCACTCGCTGCAGAAAAAAATATTCTTCTCATCTCCCCCTCTGGCTCTGTCGCTAATTAACTTAAATCTGTGTTCTTTAGTTACTGGCCCTCCTGCTGGTAGAAACAGTTTCTACTTATTTACTTTTACCAAAACCCCCCATGAGACCAATACACATACAAACATTTGGGAAGAAAAGTCTTTTATAGCTTGTTAGTTGTGCTTCCTGTGTTTAAAGCAAACCAACAGTAAGAAAAATTGACAGTGCTTAGTTTAATGAAACTCGGTGGGCAGAATTTTTCCATCGGCGAGCTAGGGGCGGGGCCCACTCGCCAACGCAAAAATGACACGGGAAACCCCCGACGTCATCCTGCCCCATTTAAGTATTCAGGAAGGTGGGCGGACAGAAAATTGAGGCCATTGACAGGATAATTAAGCCAATTAAAGGCCCTGCCAGCCCAACCTTAAGGCTGGCGGGCAGGCCAGGAGTCCCAGAGGGCTTCTGAAAAAACATGAAACTTCATCCACCGGCGGGATGAGGTTTCATGTCTGTTTTAAAAAGCTTTAATAAAGTTTATGTGAGATTTATTAACATGTCCCATCTTGTGTGATATTGTCACATGAGGGGGACATGTTAATAATTTTTTTATTTTTCTATTTTTTAAGTTTATAAAACTTTCAGCGCTCTCCTTGAGGCAGCACTTAGCCTCAGGGAGATGTGCGCTCTTTCGCGCGCATGTGCAAATGAGCACACTCTGACAGTTGGGGAATCCCCCCCCCCACACAGGAAGCGCATAGCGTTTCCTGTCAGGTGGCCCGCTGGGCGGGCCTTAATTGGCCCGCCCACTCAAAATGGCGGCGGGGCCCGTTTTGGCGGCGGCAATCGGCTGCCCGCCTGCCGCCGAGCCTCTGGGGCCCGCCCGCCCATCAAGGGCAAAATTCTGCCCGATAAGTTTGCAAAATTTCAGTTTTGCATCAACAATTACCTTTAGCGCTGCAGCTGTTATTTGCACTATTGAATTATTTTTGAACTTTAAATTCCATACATTTGAGGGTGTAAAGTAAAGCTCACTACATCACAGTGTAGTGTTCCCTTCTTTTTGTTGGAAGAGAAATCAGACAAAAAAAAAAGTAGAAGGAAGGCACTTATCACAACCTCAGGATGTCCCAAAGCGTTTTACAGCTTAGTCACTGTCGTATGGACCCTGGAAGTGCAAAATGTTTTAGTTGATGGGCAAAATGATCGGCGCAGGCTTGGAGGGCCGAAGGGCCTGTTCCTGTGCTGTACTTTTCTTTGTTCTTTGTTCTTTGTAATGTAGGAAATGCAGCAGCCAATTATGCACAACAATGTCTCACAAACAGCAATGTAACAATGATCAGATAATTTGGTTTTAGTGATGTTGGTAGAGGGATAAATATCAATGAGGATTCTAGGGAGAACGCCTCTGTTCTTCCTCTAAATAGCACCACAGGATCTTTTACAACCAATTGAGAGAGCAAACAGAGCTTTGGTTTAACATCTCATCAGAAAGACAATACTTCGAACAGTGCAATGCTCCCACAGTACTTCACTGAGAATGTCAGCCTGGATTTTGTGCTAAGTCTCGAACCCACAACCTTCTGACTCAGGGCCAAGATTGCTGCTCAACCTTCGATATCTCACTGAGTGAAGGTCCTCTGTTAAAAGTGCAATGAAGTGCTTCAAGGCTTAAAGTTTTCCCTTAAGTTTGGCATCAGCATGGTCTGTTCATGAGCTGAACGACATTAGAACGTGCTGAAAAGAGTGCAACAAAGGCAATATATGGTGACTGGGTGGTACTAATGGGCTTGAATGGAGCCAGTGTCCTTGGGATCAAGGTACAGACTGATGGTTTTCTCACACTCTGTGGCTGAATGTTTCCATTACACTAACTAACAGTAAACTAGTCGGTAACTCACAAAAATGAAACTGTCATATTATTAAGTTGGGGTGGCCTTCTGAAGTTGGGGTTCAATCACCATGAGATTTTCCAGATGTTTAACTCTGCACCCAACCAGCGACACATGGATGCTTGTCGCTGACACCACATGCTAGAGATGAAAAAAGTTGTAGTTCCTGATAATCCCCACCTTGCTGAGCACAAAGGTCACCAATACAGCATCGGCTCCATTCAAACCAGAGTAAGTGTGATTTCCTGTAAAGGTTACCCTTGCCATCATCCACCTCCCCCTATTATTTTAACTAAGCAGTATTACATCGTTGGTTGGGGTGATAAGGGAGATTCCACTTCTCTGTAGCCTGTTGATGATTGTGATGCCAAGCATTGAATTTAAAGAGTTTCCTTAAAACATTATTGCAGTAATAATATGAGTTGAAGGACTTGGGACATAAGAACAGGAGTAGGCCATCCTTCCCCTCAAATCTGTTCTGCCATTCAATTAGATCATGGCTGATCTGTACCTTAACTATATCTATTCACCTTGATTCTGTAACCCTTAATACCTTTGCCTTACAAATGTCTATCAATCTGAGTTTTGAAATTTTCAATTGACCCCATTTTCAATTGACCCCAGCTTCAACAGCATTTTGGGGAGAGTTCTAGATTTTCACTATCCTTTGTATGAAGACACACTAACAGTGCAGTACTGAGGGATTGCTGCGTGGTCAAAAGCACCATATCTCAGGATGAGACACTACACAAAGTTTCTGACTGTCTGTCCCTAATTACAGGAGGATCTATTTATTCTTTCATGGGATGTAAGTGTTGCTGGCAAGGCCAGCATTTGTTGTCCATCCTGGAGTCTCATGTAGGCCAGACTGGGTAAGGATGGCTGATTTCCTTCCCTGAAGAACATTATGGGTTTTTACAACAGTGATGGTTGACATGGCTACCATTACTGAGACTAGCTTTATATTCCAGATTTATTAATTGAATTTAAATTCCACCAGCTGCCCCGAGGCTCTGAATTACTAGTCCAGTGACATTACCACTATATCACCATCTCCTCCTGAACTGAAGAAGAATATGGGGTTCTCCCAGTGTCCTGGTCAATATATTCCTCAACTAATACCACCCAAAAACAAGTGAACCTGTCACTCTCATTTGTAGGACCTTGCTGTGCAGAAAATAGCTATCACATTTACCCACTTAACACAAGAACAACCACACTTCAGAAAGTAATTCACTGCATGCCAGATTGGGTTCTCAAATCATCCAATAAACAATGAAATAAATGCAGGAGTCTTTCTTTCCAGGATTTTTTTACACGTCTTACAGATATTAAATAAGCAAGTGAGGAACAGAAAATCATCCTCAGCCCACTGGTCCCGTGCCCTCCAAGGTACCAAGTACAATTTGCAACTTTAAAGTGTCTCCATAACTAATTTAAATTTCCTGAGGGAGTTGATTAGTCTCACAGTGTAGACCTCCCAGATAATATTGGCATGTCTTGAACATTGCTCCATAAACTATCTAACCGCCGATTACTTTTTTTATTCTTTCATGGGATGTGGGCATTGCTAGCATTTGTTGCCTGTCCCTAATTACCCTTTGAACTGAGTGGCTTGCTGGGCCATTTCAGAGGGCAGTTAAGAGTCAATCACATTGCTGTAGGTCTGGAGTCACATGTAGGCCAGACCAGGTAAAGACAGCAGATTTCTTTAGCGAAGCAGATGGGTTTTTATGGCAATTGATGATATTTCATGGTCATCATCACTGAGACTAGCTTTCAATTCCAGATTTATTCATGGAATTTAAATTCCACCAATGGTCGTGGTGGGATTTGAACCCATGTCCCCAGAGCATTAACCTGAGCTGCAGGATTACTAGTCCAGTGACATTACCACTACGCCAACGTCTTCCTAAATTTATCCATTTAACCTTCAGCCTCATTTCTAGACAGATAACCATTTGACTCCCTTTTAGACGAGTTCACTCACTTAACAATAGCTTACTTTAGTGGAAGTCTATTCCATACAGTAACTTAGATTTCTTTTTTATGAATATCTTGCCTTGTTTTGTGTTTAACTATTTTGTATTTATGTCCTCCAGTCTCCACTATGAGTTGAAATTAAAAAAAAAACCTTTTTCCTCCTGTATTATTCATTTCCATCACCATTTTAAAGAGCTGGCTTGTGTTGCCTCATCTGTAATGAATACCTCTGGGTGGGTAACAAGTCTATCATGCAATGAAAACAGGGTTCTCAATCACTACACTATAATCAGACCTTTCCAGTCAGAAATAAAAGACTTCCATTTCTATGGTACCTTTCACACTCTCAGGAGGCTTCAAAGCACTTTACAATAAATTAATTACTTCTGAAATGTAGCTCTGTTGTAATGTAGGAAACATGGCACCCAATTTGCACACAGCAAGCTCCCACAAACAGCAATGAAATCATTGATAATCTACCTTATTTAATAATGCTAGTTGAGGGGTTTGTATTGGCCTAGGACATAAGAAGATAACTCCCCTTCTCTTCTTTGAAAAATGCTCAGAATAGGATCTTATACATGCACCTGAGAGAGCATTTGGGACATAAAAACAGAAAATGCTGGAAAAACCCAGCAGGTCTGGCAGCATCTGTGGAGAGAGAAACAGAATTAACGTTTTGAGCCTATATGACTCTTCTTCAAAGCATCTGGGATCTTGGTTTAATGGCTTATCCAAAATACAGTGCAACATTCCCCCAGTATCCTGGAGTGGGACTTTGAGGCATTGAATTCTTGCAAATTTGGGCTTGTTTGGGAACTTCTCACAGCCAACCAGTTTGCCAACATTTAGTGCCTAGGCTCGGATATGAAAGATGGTTAAATGAGTGAAGTGAAGATAATACTAGTGAAACAGTACCCAGGTCAGAGGCAGAACCTTAAGGAAAATATTGTCAGCATTTGTGGAGGAGAAAGGAAAATAAATTGATTGGTATGAGCCAAGATTGCAGTGCTAACTGACACTGGAATCTACCCTGATTGATATGGGAAAGTGAGAGGAAAAGAGCTCAGTCAAGTCAGTTCAAGATTCCACCCATCGCTGGCCTGCACCACACAGCACATCTACATACATGCCACTTTCCTGTAACCCACAATTCACTATGCAATATAATATGAAAGCAATCAAATGGTATTGAAAAACAAATGAATATGAGTTTTGAGAAGTACTGAATGAATATAAATGTGATTAGTGACTTCCCTCAATGGTAATTTTATTTGATAATTCTGGTGATAATTCAGTGCTGGCTCTGGGCTGGGACCAACAATGTAAATCATGCAGGCTACTAGCAAGGTTTTGGGGTTATAATATCATTGTGTAAATTTGTTTAACTGAAAACCTTCCACAGGATAGATATTACATAAAATGACAACAGGGTGAAATCAAACATAGATTTACATAGAATTTACTGCACAGAAAAAGACTATTAGGCCCAGCTGGTACACGTGTATGCTCCACACGAGCCTCCTTCCACCTTCCTTCACCTCATGCAATCATCTAATCCTTTCTCCTCATGTGCTTATCTAGTGTCCCTTTAAATGACATTCGTCTCAACAATTCCTTGTGGTAGCAAGCTCCACATTTTCACCACTTTCTGGATAAAAAAACTCCTCTTGACTTTCTTACTGAATTTTTTGACCTAATTTTGGTCACCCCAGCAAGAGGAAACATCCTGTCTATGAACAGCAACAAACCCCTCTAAAATTTTAGAGACCTTTATCAGGTCATCCTCCTCAGCATTCTCTTTTCTAGAAAAAAGAGCCCCAGCTTGTTCAATCTTTCCTGATAGTTATAACCTCTCAATTCTGTATCATTCTTGTAAATCTTTTGCATAACTTCTCCAGTGCGACTATATCCTTTTAACAATTTGGGGACCAAACACGGTAACGGACACAAGATGAATGAGTAGTTCAGGTGAGGGAAGGAGGAAGAGTGAGAATCAAAGAAGATTCCTTCTATTTCACATTATGCCCTTATAATATACATCTGTTCTATGGAACCTATCAGAAGTACAGGATATGTGTAGTTCATGTATTAGAATTTAAATGGTATCGATGAAGTAAACCCAGACTATTACTTCAGATTATGCCAGTATTGTGAATTCAAGGGATTGAAATGTAAAATTGTTTTAGGAAGCAGATGCATAAGGGTCGATATCTTTATGTTCATGAAATGTTTGCAGTAATTTTCCAGTTAGGGTAGCGAAAGCTATTGCTTTGTCTCTGATTTTTTCTTTACTCTTGTTCCATTCACCTGTCACCCCTGTGTTCACTGACCTACATTGTCTTCTGGTGTGACAATGCCTCCATTTTAAAATTCACATCTTTGTTTTCAAATCTCAAATCGTGGTCTCACCCCTGTCCCTCCTATAGCTTTTTTTTAGCCCTCTGAGCTCACTACATTCTTCCAATTCTGGCCTCCTGTGAATCACCAGTTTTAATCCCTCCACTATTGGCAGCTGTGCCTTAGGTTCTAATCTATGGAATTCCTTCCTGAAACCTCTCTGCGTCTTTACCTCTCTCTCCTCTTTTAAAGTGCTCAATTAATCCTACTTCCACGATCAAGCTTTTGGTCACCTATCCAAATATCTTCTTATGTGGTCCATTTGATAATGCATCTGTGATGCTCCTTGGGATGTATTACCACGTTAAAGGCATTATATAAATACAAGTTCTTGTGTGTTTTCCTCATGTAACAGCTGAACAGGAAAGGTTTAATGACCTAACAAACCCATCCCCCTTTGTTTTAATAGATCATCCTGAGTTCATTCCTTCTTTCCATGTTCCTCAGCTCTCTCCAAAAACAAATTTGCACCTATTGCATTATCTATTTTGACGTTCTTCCTTGGTAACTTATTAACACTATTCCATTATCCTTTAGGTGAAACAGTTCAACTGGACTTCTCTTCTTTCTCACACCTTTAAACTTAAGTCCTTGTTACTTAGATCCTTCGCTGCAGCGAAAACTGGGCGTGAATGATTATTGTTGTCTTTCACGATCTTATTTCTGAGCTATGAATTCCATCAGGTAGCCAATGAAAATGTGCACTTTTGATTAGAATTTGATCAGGGTCTTCTATATAATTTCTTACTGGGCAAGTATTCGCTACTGAACATCCATGAAGGTATGAATCTTTTTGCAAAACCTCTTACCAGAATACAAGAAAAATACAATTCTGGCCCTCACTCTTTCTCCTTCTCTCTCTGTCCTACAACCTCCTTTTCCTCTAATTTAATCAACACAAAAAATAGCTGCCTTAAATCAATAACTTTTAAACCTAAAGTGACTATGCTTCAAAAGTAGTTCATTGGCTATGAAGCACTTTGGGGCATTCTGGAGGAACGTGAGCTTTCAATGTTATGACACCAAGGAAGGACTGAGAGTACGTGTACAGATGTCTGCCTTCATATCTTGAACTGTGACAACTGGGTGAATCTAGATTCCTTTGAGCTATATACTTGTACAGAGACTCCAGGTTTAAAAACTCAGCTGTCAACTTGACCTGGCCCTTTTCAGCTGCTGCAATAAATTCAGCACCAAGAACAGCAGCAAGAGACCTGACAGAGGCAAAACTAAGTGCTTGCATATTAATACACAAACTAAATCTGTAGACGTGACCCAAAGTGGACTGAAACTGCCTCAATGACACAGAGACCCAGCAAGAGAGGCTCACAGACTCCCAGATTTAGACAGAATAAGAGAGACTAGAGAGAAAAGGGAAGAGACTATAATGTTGGCGAGAAAGGATGTCCTGGAGCAGTCAAGGACAGGATCTATGCAGGTCTGATAGCATCTGTGGATAGAGAAACAGAGTTAATGTTTCAAGTCTGTATGACTCTTCTTCAGAGCTAAAGAGAATTAGCTCTGAAGAAGAGTCATATGGACTCAAAACATTAACTCTGTTTCTCTATCCACAGATGCTGTCAGACCTGCTGGGTTTTTCCAGCATTTTCCATTTTTATTTCAGATTTCCAGCATTTGTAGTATTTCGCTTTTATATTAAGGACAGAATCTATTTGGTTAGAGTTAGGAAATAATAGGGATGCCATTACACTACTGGGTGTATTCTATAGGCCACCAACAAATGGAAAATATATACAGGAGAAAATTTGCAGGGAAATTACCAAGAGGGGCAAGAACTATTCAGTAGTTTAAATTTTTTTATTCACGTATGGGATGTGGACGTCGCTGGCTAGGCCACATTTAATGCCCATCGCTAATTGCCCTGGAGAAGGTGGTGGTGAACTGCCTTCTTGAACCGCTGCAGTCCATGTGGTGTAGGTACACTCACAGCGCTATTAGGGAGGGAGTTCCAGGATTTTGACCCAGCGACAGTGAAGGAACAGTGATATATTTCCAAGTCAGGATGATGAGTGTCTTGGGGGGGACTTCCACGTGGTGGTGTTCCCATGTGTCTGCTGCCCTTGTCCTTCTATATGT
Source organism: Cetorhinus maximus (assembly GCF_964194155.1). Classification (NCBI taxonomy): domain Eukaryota; kingdom Metazoa; phylum Chordata; class Chondrichthyes; order Lamniformes; family Cetorhinidae; genus Cetorhinus; species Cetorhinus maximus. Next base: position 62,524,134 of record NC_135893.1, read on the forward strand.
AGTGGTCATGAGTTTGGAAGGTGCTGTCTAAGGAGCCTTGGTGAGTTCCTGCAGTGCATCTTGTAGATGATACACACTACTGCCACTGTGTGAAGGTGGTGGAGGGAGTGAATGCTTGTGGATGGGGTGCCAATCAAATGGGCTGCTTTGTCCTCGATGGTGCCAAGCTTCTTGAGCATTGTTGAATCTGCACTCATCCAGGCAAGCGGAGAGTATTCCATCATACTCCTGACTTGTGCCTTGTAGATGATGGACTGGCTTTGGGGAGTTAGGGGGTGAGTTACTCACCACAGGATTCCTCGCCCCTGATCTACTCTTGTAGCTGCAGTATTTACATGGCTAGTCCAGTTCAGTTTCTGGTCAATGGAAACCCCCAGGATATTGGTAGTGGGGGATTCAGCGATGGTAATGCCATTGAATGTCAAGAGGTGATGGTTAGTTTCTCTCTTGTTGGAGATGGCCATGGCCTGGCACTTGTGTGACGTGAATGTTACTTGCCACTTGTCAGCCCAAACTTGGATATTATCCAAGTTTTGCTGCATTTGGATGTGGACTGCTTCAGTACCTGAGGCGTCATGAATGGCGCTGAACATTGTGCAATCATCAGCGAACATCCCCACTTCTGACCTTGTGATGGAAGGAAGATCATTGATGAAGCAGCTAACATAAACTGGGATAGCAATAATGTACAGGGCAGAGGTGGAGAAGAGTTTCTAAAGTGTCTTCAGGAGAATTTTCTTATGACTCAATAAGGAAGGAGGCATTGTTGGATCTGGTTCTGGGGAATGAGGTCGGCCAAGTGGATTGTTATCAGTGCGGGTAGAGTGATCATAGTATCATAAGGTTAAGGTTAACTGTGGAAAAAGGATGCTGAGGTTCTCCTTAGATACAGGTCTGGTCCCAAAAAAGTGGCAAATGTTACTTCCTTGTTCAAAAAAGGGTGTAAGGATAAGGCCAGCAGCTACACGCCAGTCAGCTTAACCTTGGTGGTGGGAAAGCTTTCAGAAATGATAATCTGGGGTAAAATTAACAGTCACTTGGGAAAGGGTGGGTTAATTAAACAAAACCAGTACAGGTTTGCTAAAGGCAAATCATGTTTGACTAATTTCATTAAGTTTTTTGATGAGGTAATGGAGAGTGTAGATGAGGGTAACGTGGTTGATGTGTGACATATGGACAAAGGTGTTGATTAAGTGCCACATAATAGGATTGTCAGCAAAGTTGAGGCCCATGGAATAAAAGGGACAGTTGTGGCATGAATACGAAGTTGACTAAGCAACTGGAACCAGACAGTAGTGGTAAATGGTTGTTTTTCAAATTGGGGGAAGGTATACAGTGGTGTTCCCAGAGGTCGGTACCAGAACTACTGCTTTCTTGATATATATATTTAATGACTAGACTTGGGTATATTTGGCATATTTTCAAAATTTACAACTGATTCAAAGCTTGAAAGTATTGTGAACTGAGGAGGATGGCAATAGACTTAAAGAGGACATAGACAAGCCGGTGGAATGGACAGAGACATGGCAGAATAAATTTAACGCAGAGAAGTGCAAATTGATACATTTTGGTAGCAAGAATGAGGGAATGCAATTTAAACTAAAGGATACAATATTAAAGGGGTACAGGAACAAAAAGACCTGAGGGTATTAGTGCAGAAATTGTTGAAGGTGGCAGGACAGGTTGAAATGTGGTTAAAATGGCATGCGGGATCTTGGGCATTATAAATCGAGGAATAGAGTGCAAAAGCAAACAAGTTATGATAAACATTTATAAGACATTGGTTTGGTGTCAACTGGAATATTATGTCCAATTCTGGACACCACACTTTAGGACGGGTATGAAGGCTTTAGAAAAGGTGCAGAAAAGATTTACAAGAATAGTTCTAGGGATGAGGACTTCAGTTACAAGGATAAATTGGAGAAGCTGGGGTTGGTCTCTTTAGAGAAGAGAAGGTTGAGAAGTGATTTGATAGAGTTGTTCAAAATCATGAAGGGTCTAGACAGAGTAGATAGAGAGAAGCTGTTCCCATTGGAGGATGGATCAAGAACCAAAGGACACAGATTTAAGGTGGTTGGCAAAATAACCAAAGATGACATGAGAAAACATTTTCCTACACATTGAGTGGCTAGAATCTGGAATGCACTGCCTGAGAATGTTGTGGAGGCTGATTCAATTGTGGCTTTCAAAAGGGAATTGGATAAAAGCCTGAAGATAAAAAATGAAACAAACTTGCAGGGTTATAGGGAGTGGGATAGCTGAACTGCTCTTTCAGAGAGCTGGCGCGCATCGACAAGCCAAATGGCCTCTGTTCTCTGAATCATTCTATGATTCTTTGATTCTACATAGACAGAGATAGTCACACACATTCATGTATAAAGAGAAAGGCACACACATGTATAAAGAGAGAGACAGGGACACAAACGTGCACAAAGAGACACACGCAAGTGTAATGATAAACAAACACACATGTACAAAGAGAGAGATGCGGACTCAAATATTCAGAGAGAAGAAATATTCATGCAGAAAATGACAGAGACAGACACAACAGTGAAAGATAAACAGAGAGAGAAACACATTGATTCGGAGACACAGATAGAACGTAAGAGCAAGAAGACACGTACACACACACACACACACACACACACACACTCCCTGCCGCAACATTTTGAACATATAGACCTGAATTTTACCTTTGGTGGACACGTGCGACCAGCGGGCCCGGGAGCAGCCGGGAAACGGACCGTCAACCACGATCAGCCCCCGAAAAGCTCAGTGCTGCTGGGGTGGAGGAGGGAAGAAGGTGGGCAATGGCCTCACCGAGGGCGCGGGTGAGCGCTGCGAGAGAGCTCCCTGAAGGCAGACAGCTACCTCAGGGAGCTGCAAACATTCAAATGATGAAATAAAGGTTTAAAAAGCTGCAAAAAAATGTCAATACATCACAATCAAGCACCTGAAAATATACCTCATAAAAATGCTGTCCACAGATTTAAAAAATTTTTTATTTCATAACAGAGATTTCATTCTGTTCTTGGATGAGATTTGATGAAAAATGTAAAGGCTGCCTGGCCGATTCACCCATCCGCCAGCCAACTGTAAGGTTGGACGGGCCATGAAAAATTGGAGACAATTGCACCATTAATGGGCTTAATTGGCCCAACTGTTGGCGCGAGTGCTTCTGACTTTTGCGTGCGCCCGCCGAGCGAAATATCGTGTGAGTGCATCATGACGTTGGGATGCTTGCCCGATGTCATCTTGTGCGATTTTATGCCCAATTAGGTCAGACGTGCTCCCGCCCGTGGGACGTAAAATTCTGCCCATATATTGGATTGTCCCTTAACCTTTTCTGCTCTAAGGAGAATAATCCCAATTTCTCTCCAATCTCTCCAAGTCACTGAAGTCTCTCACCCCGGTACCGTTCTAGTAGTTTTCCTTTGCACCCCCCCACCTCCCCATCCACCAGCAAAACCTCAATATCTTTCTTAGCAAAGTACGGTGCTCAAAACTGGACACAATACTCCAGTTGGGGCTTAACCAGTAATTTATAAAATGTTAGCTTAACTTCTTTGCTTTTGTGCTCTATTTCTCTATTAATAAAGTCAACCAACCCATCTGCTTTTTTAACAGCTTTATTGGTTACATCTTGCATCCTTCAAAGATTTATCTGCAAACTCTTAGGTCTCCCTTTTTCTGCATCTGCTTCCCATCTATTTTATAGATGCCATCTATTGCCATATATTTTATATTACCCCTCCTAATACTTCCTTCCAAAATTCACCACTTAGATTTTGTAACGAATCAACAAACCTTTTTTAATTCATTCATCGGCTGTGGGCGTCAGTGGCTAGGCCAGCATTTATTGCCCATCCCTTGTTGCCCTTGAGTAGGCAGTGGTGAACTGCCTTCTTGAACCACTGCAGTCCATGTGGTGTAGGCAAACCCACAGTGCTATTAGGGAGGGAGTTCCAGTATTTTGACCCAGCAACAGTGAAGGAACGGCGATATATTTCCAAGTCAGGATGGTGAGTGGCTTGGAGGGGAACTCCCAGGTGGTGTTGTTCCCATGTGTTTGCTGCCCTTGTTCTTCTAGATGGTAGTGGTTGTGGATTTGGAAGGTGCTGTCTAAGGAGGCTTGGTGAGTTCCTGCAGTGCATCTTGTAGATGGTACACATTGCTACCACTGTGTGTCAATGGTGGAGGGAATGAATGTTTGTGGATGGGGTGCCAGTCAAATGGGCTGCTTTGTCCTCTTGAGTGTTGTTGGAGATGCACTCATCCAGGCAAGTGGACAGTATTCCATCACGTTCCGGACTTGTGCCTTGTAGATGGTGGACAGGCTTTGGGGAGTCAAGAGGTGAATTATTCGCCACAGGATTCCTAGCCTCTGACCTGCTCTTGTAGCCACAATATGTATATGGCTAGTCCTGTTCAGCTTCTGGTCAATGGTAACTCCCAGGATGCTGATAGTGGGGGATTCAGCGATGGTAATGCCATTGAATGTCAAGGGGCAATGGTTAGATTCTCTCTGGCAGAACCCAAACTGAGCATCAGTGAACAGGTTATTGCTAAGTAAGTGCTGCTTGGTAGTCCTGCTGATGATCCCTTCCATCACTTTACTGATGATGGAGAGTAGACTAATGAGGCGGTAATTGGCCGGTTTGGATTTATCCTGCTTTTTATGTACAGGATATACCTGGGCAATTTTCCACATTGCTGGGTCGAGACCAGTGTTGTAGCTGTACTGGAACAGCTTGACTTGGGACGTGGCAAGTTCTGCAGCACAGTCTTCAGTACTATTGCTGGAATGTTGCCAGGGCCCATAGCCTTGCAGTATCCAGTGCTTTCATCTGTTTCTTGATATCATATGGAGTGAATAGAATTGGCTGAAGACTGGCAGCTGTGATGGTGAGGACCTCCGGAGGAGGCTGAGATGGATCATCCAATCGGCACTTCAGGCTGAAGATTGTTGCAAATGCTTCAGCCTTACCTTTAGCACTGATGTGCTTTACACAGTGAACCATTTTCAAAGTGTTATATGGATAAACTAATTCTTCAGCAACACTTTTCTGCAAACACTAAATAAGATGAATGACCAGTCAGTCTGCCTTTAGGTGGTGTTAGATGAGGATGGAAGATAGTCTAGAATACTAGTCAACCCCTTAGACCTAGAAGCTTCCTGTGTTTAGTGACACATGAGGCAGAAAAAGCACATGCGTATGTCTCTTTCCATAGCTAGTTTTTCCTGGAACAGATTGCTAGCCTGTTACCAGAAGAGTGCCAGTCCGTATCAAGCATGGCTGGAGACTCTCCTGCTTTTAACACCTGCCATAGGCATATTGGAAAGATTTACAGATTGATAATCAATCTGTTTGGCCCTGTTATGAATGCACCTTCCCTGTAATCAAGTCCTGGAGCTTTCTTTAAAATTTATTCTTTCATGGGGCATAAGCATCACAGGCAAGATCAACATTTGTTGCCCATCCCTGATTGCCCTTGAACTGAGTGGCTTGCTAGGCCATTTCAGAGGGCAGTTAAGAATCAACCACATTGCTGTGGGTCCGGAGTCACATGTAGACTAGACCAAGTTAGGTTGGCAGATTTTCTTCCCTAAAGGATTGCCATTTTTATGGGCAATGAGCAACAGTTTCATGGTCACCATTGTTGAGACTTGCTTCTAATTCCAGATGTTTTATTAATTGAATTTAAATCCCACCCACTGCCAGGGTGGAATTTAAACCTAATCAACCTGGGCTTCTGGATTACTAGTCCAGTGACATTACCACAGTGCCACCAGTACTTGAACTCAGAGCTTCCCACCACAAGACCTCTTCCCAACTCTTTGCTCATCTGAAAAATAACATAATGTGATCTGAGCAGACAGACAGTGGCTTAGTATAGTGTCACCATGTTGATGAGACAGGAGTTTTTCCACGGTGTCTTGGCTGGTATTTAGCCCTCGCTGAACATTAACAAAACCAAATTATCTAGTCATTTATTTCATTGCTGTCTGTGGGACCTGTGCATAAAATTGCTGCCACAGTTGCGTACATAACAATATGACTGTGCTTCAAAAGTAATTAACTGGCTGTGAAGTGCTTTGGGATGTCCTGAGGTCTTGAAAGTGATGACTTCATCAATAAAATTAATAATATGGAGTAGTTGAGATAAGTAACATAGATGCACTTAAGGGAAGCTAGGTAAACTTATGATAGAGAAAGGAATAGAAGTCTAGGCCCTAAACTTTGGAATTGTCTCCCTAAACCTCCCTGTCTCTCTCTCCTCCTTTGAGAAACTCCATAAAACATACCTCACCTCTTTGAATACCACCTGACTTATCTTGGACAACACTCCTATGAAATGCCTTGCTATGTTTTATTACATTAAAGAGTCTATAGAAATGCAAGGTGTTGTTGTTCTTGGTAAGTTTAGCTGTAGTAAGATCTGTTGGGATGAACAGCCTGTTCCTATTCTGAAAAATATATTGCAGTTCCACTTCATATTTAAACGCTGGCTCTTCTTTCCTTTCATGATACAAAATCCTCTTGAAACTTTCACAAGATGAAGCCGCAGTGGACCAGTGACTGTGATTAGGAGGCATGCTTCCAGAAGGCAACTTTATCTAGAATTATGGGACACAGTTGCTTTTTGTATATTTAAATGAGCCTTACCACCTCCACCCCGTTCCCTGTTTGTTGGGCTGACTGTTTGAATGTTACACAGTTGGTGCTCGCACTAACCCGCGTCCCTGGGGCCAGGCCCAAGGGAAGTGCTACATAGTTTATTAAAGGTGCATCATTCTCCTTGGATTGCCCCTTGCTGTCCTGCGCCTGCCCTTGCACCTTGTCAATCATCATTCCTCTGTGTCAAGTTGCATTGGTTGTGGTGACCTGGATTTCACCATGTGACCTAGTTAAAAGGCTCAGCAGCTGGATTGAGGCCCAAGAGGTAATCAGAGTTAGTGAGGATGGATGGCATTGCAGAGAGAGGATATAATTGTTGAGACAACTACAATACAGTGCATTGCAGATGGTCTGTTGAAAAAGTACTTAAAGGAGAAAGCAAGTCCAGTGAGAGTACTTTCATCCAAAATGTTTCCCTATTTTAAACAGTGCAAAATAATAAGCTCATACATATCCATGTTATCCCAAAGCACAGGCTGAGGAACAGGATTCACAAGGTGATGAGGAAAATCTGAGGCTAGGATATCCATATTCATAATGCAAAAGGGTAAATTGTTGGAGAGGGGAGACAGCTGGTCAGTTGGTACCACAAAGTGAGAATCAAGGGAATTTTCCCCCTAAAGTTTTCTTCTCTCTTTTCCTGAAGTCATCAACTTGGGCTGGGCTATAGTTTGATGGGCACAGGCCCTAGTCTGGCCTCTCAACCTAGCCTTTATTGAGTGTTTGTGTTCAGCCTGAATCTGTTTTCGTTCAATATTCACACCCCTACTTTCCAGCAGCAATCAGATGCAGGGTCCATAGAACATAGGAACACAGGACTTAGGAGCAGGAGTAGGCCATTCGGCCCTTCAAGCCTGTTCAGCTATTTGATAAGATCATGGCTGATCTGGTTGTGGTCTGAACTCCACCTTCCTGTCTGACTCCATAACCCTTGACTCCCTTGTCTATCAAAAACTTGTCTGACTGAGCCTTAAATAAATTCAAATTACCCAGCCTTCACTGCTTTCTGGGGAAAAGAATTCCACAGGCTAACGACCCTTTGAGAGAAAAAAATTCTCTTCATCGCTATACCTCTTATTCTTAAACTGTGTCCCCTAGTTCTAGATTCCACCACAAGGGAAATGTGCTCCCGGTAACCATCCTATTAGGTCCCCTTGGTATCTTATATGTTTTAATAAGATCACCCCTCATTCTTCTAAACTCCATTGGATACAGGCCCATCTACTGTTCAATCTTTCTTCATCCCAGGAATGAGTCAAGTGAATCTTCTTTGAACTGCTTCTAACTTAATTATATCCTTTTTTTTCAAAAAAGGGGACCAAAACTGTACACAGGATCCCTGGCTGAATGTTTCTCTCCTTTGCCAACACAGACTGGAGCACTCGCCCCCTCAATTCTGGCTGAGATCAACTCAGACACGGAACCAAATCTGTTACTTCTGGTCTGTATAGGGTTAATTTTGACTTTGCACAAAACTGCAATAACTGGCAATATTGGATCAACCGCCTATCCTACATCTCTCACAATTTTCATTTCTGTTGACTTCAATGGGAACAAAAATCAGGAGAGATTTGTAATGGTGGCTGATTCAATATCACCTGTTTTTCACAATGGTACAAAGTCAGAATTACCTCCAAGGGCCTAGAAATTGGTCTGTTTTCAGGTGTTGCTTGGACTACTAAGGCTCCAAAATTGTGGGAGAAAGGACACACATCTATCTGTCTGGAAGTCTGCTGCCTGCCATATTGGGTAAGGACAACCAAAGGTGTCCTTTAGCCACCCCACCCCTCCCCACATATCCCACCTAACTGGGCTTGAGGGCCTTGGTATGTGCAATGAAGGAGCATAATACCTGTTGGAAACGCCCTTCTGTAAGATTGGTTTGCCCTGAGGCAGCTGGTGCCAATTCAGGAAAATCAGGCCTAGCGATTGCCTGCACCAAGAAGGTAAATAACAGATCTGAGTGTGGAGCCAGGAGAAACAGGAGTGGAGTAAGTGGAAATAAAAATCAGGGGAGGTGTAAAACCGGTTGCCGACACACCATCTCCCATTTTTAACTTTCTCACAAAGTCAAGATCTCCCCCACCAAGTTTCTACTCCCTACTCCCTTTTAAAGAATTTAACAGCAATGAATCAAATCACACACTCAGGAACATTTTTGCACTGAGCTATTCGCAATCAAAATGACAGTCAGAAACTGCCATTTGTTGTTAAATAAAGACATTTGCCTCTGTGTTGTCCCCTTAAAGGAAAGTAAAAATGTAAATCTTTCTACAGCAGAGAAATCTCACAAAGTGATAGCAGTACTCACTGGACAAAATGGAATAAATCAAAGAAAATCTATTTAATTCTACGCTTCCATCCTCCATGCAGCAAGTGACCAGGATGTTGGATGAACACAAGACAGTTTGATTCATTGGATACATTCTCTTCCAAGTGTCACGTTGGACTCATTTGCTTTCTAACTGTGTGAAATGTTAAAAATTAATTATTGAGAACACCACCACCTGCAAGTTCTCCTCTAAGCCACTCACCATCCTGACTTGGAAATATATCACAGTTCCTTCACTGTTGCTTGTTCAAAATCCTGGAAATCCTTCCCTAATAGCACTGTGGGTGTACCTACACCACATGGACTGCAGTGGTTCAAGAGGGCAGCTCACCACCATCTTCTCAAGGGCAAATAGGGATGGGCAATAAATGCTGGCCTAGCCCGCGGTGCCCACACCCCAAGAATGAAATAAAAAAATCAATAATAATGAGTGGGTGTGAATTGTTACAATAGCCTCTCCTCTCCATCATCACTCAGGCAGTCCAACTTATGGGAACACGACCAGCTCCAAGTTTCCCTTCAGGTCACACACTGTTCTGACTTGGAAATTTATCACTGTTCCTTCATTGTTGCTGGGTAATCCAGCTCCCTACATTACCGACTGACGTCTACTGAAGTGAATCCTTCACATTGTCACTCAGTAACCACTCTCAGACAGCTCCCTGCATCACTGACTTGTCCAAATAAAAAGAAAAAACTGCAAATGCTATAAAATTAAGAAGTAAATACTAGAAATACTCAGCCTGTCCCTTAACACCCATGAAGTGAAAGGACATTAAATGCTGTGGGAGTAGATCCTTTCTCTGATTCAGTATTGGCAAAATAGTCTAACATGAAGCGTTAGCCTGTCTGTTCTCCTCCCAACTGTATCTCTACTGATGATAAAGTGAGCTCTCTTGCACTGTCAGTTTGATCCAGTAAGGGATAAATTTTAGTGCGTACCCAGCAGGAGCACTTGTCTTTACATTACTCACTGCGCGATGTGTCAGCCTTGAGAGAGGTGAGCAATGAGTAAAAAGTAAAACAAACAAAATGAAATCATGCCAATGCACTTTCAATTTTACTTCATCATTAATAATTATAAGGTGTGCTAGCTAGAAACATGCTGACAATGCAGAGAGCTGCAATTTGTGTAGTCACCCTAGAGATGTCCAGTCATTTTACACCAGCTTGCTGATATGTTACCATAATATTCCATCATTGGAGACAGTAATCCCAACATCTCATGTCATTACCATGTGTAGCTGTGTACTTCCAATTGAAATTCATAGCCCTTGCTGCTTTATCTCCTTATGGCACATACTGGACAGAAACGGCAACAGGCACTGCATTCCAGTGGCTGTTGCTTAGCCAATGTTCATCCTTTAACCAAAGCTTCTCCCTTCATCTTTCAAATGAGACTTTAGACAGAGGTCCTGTCTGCTCTTTCAGGTGAAAGCAAACGAATCCATAGCACTATTTCTCAAAGAAGGTTAGGGAGTTCTTTCTGGTGTGATGAACCAATATTTATCCCTTAACCTGCATCATTAAAACACAGATGATCTGGTCTTTATCACCTTGCTGTGTGTTGGATCCTGCTGTGCACAAATTGTCTGCCGTGTTTCCTACATTACAAAGCAATTACACTTTGAAAGTACAAATCTTACAGAACAAAGCAAGTACCTGAAGTTATGATACAGATCAATAATGATTTTATTGACTAGAATAGGCTTGAGGGACTGAATATTCTACTACTGTCCCTATGTAATTGACTGTAGAGTACTTTGGGACATCCTGCGGTCATGAAAGGTCCCTTATAAATACAAGTTCTTTCGGCATGTGAGATTGGATTAAGGGGTGTGATGTTATAGAATAGAATCATTGACCAGGATTTTATGGCCCTGCCGTGGTGTGCCTCCCCCCAGTGGATGTGGCGAGCCATTTAAATCTCCATTTAGTTTGGTGGGACGGTAATAGCCCAGGCGGGAGGAGCCGTAAAATCCTGGCCATTGTTTTATATTATTATATTATTAAAAGTACTCATGAGGAAGCTGTAGAGTCTCCATCTTCCCTTCGTTGAAGTTGTTCACTCCAGCTGGATACACTTGGTTCCCTGCCACTACCCCAGCTAATGGAGCCACATGTGTATGAACCTGGACCCATTGCTACCTATTGACCCTGAAGCAGCACTTGTTAGTGCCTCATGTTGTATTTCTCTGTTTGTTTAATACTAACTCACCCAATCTCACACAGGGCTGGTTAACTAACTGTAAGCTTGTTTATTCGAAGATATAGTACAGGATTGCTCAGCAGGCAGATTTACTGTAAAGATTCAACAGCTATTGTTAACAGGAAAGTACAGATGCAACTGCTTCACACCACACACTTCTAGCTAAACTGAAAGCTCCTCTGGACAATGTCTGTCAGTCACATGGTTCACACCCTGGCTACTTACTTATGAGCATATTATCTCTTAAAGTGATATCATAACATCTTTATTTCCAAACTAATATTACATTCATTAAGAGTGGAACCCCATATACATTCGGGTAGTTGTGAAAACAATTTACACAAAAATAAATCTCTGTTCAAGAGTTTAAGAATTTAAGAGTTTAAGAGTCTGCATAATGTATAGGTGGTTGAACAATCCTCTTGGATCTCATAATGGTATGACCTTACTGAGACCTAGACTTATCACTTGGGTGTTCTTGACTTGCAGGTCTGTTCTGAAGTGATGATTTTTTCATGGTGGTCTTCCACAATCTTACTCTCTGAGTCCATCTTTGGGTGTGTTTTAGACACAGTTAGACTGCTGGGTGTTATATAATTGTACAATTCCTTTAGCTGGCTTCTGTACCTTCTTAACACTGCTCCATTCAGAGTTGTGACTTCATAGGATCTATGCCCATTGCACACTTTGGATACTCCTGCAGGTAACCAAGTTCTCGGTAGGCTTGAACCTGTTGCCCCTTGTGTGAACTAGGCAGTTCCACAACTGAATGTTGGTCGTATGCTGTCTTCATTCTCCCTTGTTTTTCGAGAAGTTTCTCCTGTACTTCTGAGAAATGGGATAGGTGATGGCTTGGCAAGGTAGTCCTAACCTGCCATCCGAACACGATTTCTGCTGGTGCTGGTAAGCCCATGTCTAAAGATGTTGCTCTTAAATATAGTATTCCTATATGGAGATCTTGCTTTGTTTTCCTGCAGTTTATGATTAATGACTTACCAGTGCAAATCATTTGCTCAGTGAGGCCGTTGGATCTGGGATAGTGTGGTGAGGCTGTCACATGGTTTATGCCCCATTTAGCACACATGTCCCTAAAAGGTCTGCCAGTGTACAGTGGCCCATTGTTCAACCTCTTCAGGTGTACTGAACAAGCTGAAAATTGAACTCATTGCATCTGCCATGGGTGCACTTGAGGTATCCTTCAATTGCCTGATGATTGGAAATTTGGAAAAGTAGTCAGTGGCTAGGAGAAAGTCATTGCCATGGATAGTGAATAAATCTGTTGTGATTTTAGGCCAACGGTATGCTGGAACTTCATAAGGCTACAAAGGTTCTTTGTGTTGATGTGGCTGGTGTCTCTGGCATGCTTCACACATCCTCACTATCTTATCAATATCATGATTGATCCCTGGCTAAAACACAGTATACCTTGCTAGGCACCTTGTTCGCTCTATGCCCAATTTCCCCTGGTGTAACTGTGACAATATGTCCTGGCGAAGAGCTTGGGTACAAGCACCAGTTTTCCCTTGAAAATCATGCTTCTTGAAATGCCTAGCTCATCTCTGTACCACGAAAAATACCTGACAGTGTCTGGCCCTTCTTGCATAGTATCAGGCCAACCTTCTACAATGACTCCATAATGCCCTCAGTCATGGATCATTTGCTGTTTCCTCCTGAAGCTGGTTACACTTGTGTTGACCAAAATTCATCAGATCGATATTGAGAATATCTTCTACGTCAATGTTTATGCCATCTACTTGTAGGTCTAGTGAGACATCCGCAGTTTTTTCCAGATTGGGTAACCTGCTCAGTGTATCTGAAGTAACCATTTTGCTACCAGCTTTGTGTGAAGCCGTAGCCCTGTATTTTATCAGAAGTCATTGTAGTCTGGGTGGCACACCTGCTTGTGCCAAATCGTTTCCAACAGTTTCTGGTCAATAGATCGTTTATCAAATGAGTCTGTGTGGAACCTTGTGATACCGAATATCACAGTGAATGGCTCACACTCTAAATTCAAATAATTGGATTGCACTTGTAATAGATTTGGAACCAAATGTAATTGGTTTGCCAACTTGCATGATGCACGCTCCTAACCCTTTTTGAGATGCATCTCTTTTCTAGGGTCATAGTATTGTAGAACACATGTCTCTCCTGACAATACCTGTTTAAGTGACTCAAACACATGTTGATGGTCCTCCTGCCATACACATAGAACATCCTCTTTTAGCAGTGCTCTTTGTGATGATGCTCTATCAGCAAAGTTGGGTATGTATGGTGCTAAGAAGTTGAAAAATCTGTGGCATCTCTGCAAGTCTTCTTTGTCCTGGGGAGTAGGCATGTCTCATACATCTTCAAGTTTGCCTGGGTCAGGACAGATCCTGGAACTTGAATAGATAGAATTGAAAAAGTTAAATTGACCCACATTCACCTGGCATTTCTTGCTGTTGAAGATGAATCCTTCACCATGAGCTGCTGCCATCACTGAGTGCAAATTTCAGTCATGCTCTTCTATGGTTTTGCCCATCACCGTAATATCATTGCTGATACATACACATCCAAGGATATTTTCTGTAGTTCTGTCCATATGCTGCTGGAACAGATCTTGACTGATGGATAAACCAAAGGGGAAGCAGTACCTTCTGAATGGTGTCCTGAAAGTAGTGATTTCTTGACATCCCTCTGACAAATAAACCAACAAATATCTGTGTTTGGAATCCAGCTTGCTCCTGTGAATTTGGGATTCAGTTCTTCTAATGTTGGGATCTTGTGTGAGCATCTCTTAAGAGCAAGATTTAGACATCTTGGGTCTATTAGGTCATCTTTTTTCAGTATGCAAATGATAGAACTGCACCAGTTAGTGTGCTCATGCACATGAAGGATAATGTTGTTATGCACCATGTCATCCAACTCATTCTTTAGCTTCTCCTGTATGTGCATATTGCACTTTCTAGGAGAGTTGATTGATGGAATTACACCTTCTCTGAGGTGTAGTACAGCACCATATCTGAAGTTCCTTATAGCACCGAATCTGTCTGGGTACATCTGTTGTAGGTCATGTAGGACTGACTCAGTTTATTATTCTTGGCCTCTTCTACTGTGATTGCTATCTTGGTGATCTCATGTATGGTCACAATGTTGAGTTCTGTACATGCCAGTAACCCTGTTACTGCTGGTCCGCCCGTGTCCACCAGGTAGAATACTTGCGGTTTCCATGCAGACTTGCGTAGTTGCATTTCAAGATCAATGTACCTATGCAATGTATGGTTGACCCTTTGTACAAAGTTAGTTTGTCTGTCGTAGATTGTATCATTGACTTCCAACGATCCAGATACTTATACTTCAGGTTTCTGACTGATAAGATATTCGCGCTCGTTCCCGTGTCGACTTTAACTGTGAGCGTATGTTTGCCACTTTTTGGGCATATGATGCTAATAGTAATAAAAGCTGCTAACCATTTGACTTCATTCACACATTATGTCACATTCATGATGTGAAAGGCCTGTACATTTTCCAATTGAAGATCATTCTGCTCTGCATCTTTGCCCTGGTCTGTCTTGCTGCTAATCTTTTGTATGTGCTTGCGCTTATGTGGGTCTCTGGCACACTTCCTTTGTTGCTGACTGTATGCTTTACATACTTTTTGTTTGGTTGTATCTTACCTCTGGTCACACCTCTGGAACCAGATTTCCTACATAGACATGCCCGTTGTGGTTTAGCTTGCAAAGATCTTGGAACTCAGGACAGCTTCGCAGTGGGTGCAGCACACCACACTTCCCACTCGTTTCCAATGGCTAGCTTTATTTTCACTGCTTGTTTATCTGGTTCTGTGATGGATAAATCTAAAAAGCACAGTTCCATCCTTTGTTTTAAAAGCCTAAATTCAGAAAGGACATCTGTGGCCTTCCAAATCATGCTGTGGAATTTCGTGGTCATCTTCCTGATGCTTCATACAAACATAGGAATAGGAAGAGTAGGCCACTCGGCTCCCGAGCCTGCTCTATCATTCAGTACAATCATGGCTGATCTGATTGTAACCCCCCGCGTACCCTTGATAACCTTTCACCCCCTTGCTTACCAAGAATCTATCTACCTCTGCCTTAAAAATATTCAAAGACTCTGCTTTCACTGCGTTTTGAAGAAGAGAGTTCCAAAGACTCATGACGCTCTAAGAGAAATAAATTCTCCTCATCTCTGCCTTAAATGAGCGACCACTTATTTTTTAAAGTGTGACCCCTAGTTCTAGATTTTTCCACAAGAGGAAACATCCTCTCCATATTCACCCTGTCAGACCCCTCATATCTTATATGTTTCAATCAAGTCACCTCTTACTCTTCTAAACTCCAGCGGATACAAGCCTAGCCTGTCCAATCTGTCCTCATAAGACAACCCACCTATTCCTGTTATTAGTCTAGTAAACCTTCTCTGAACTGCTTCTAATGTATTTACATCTTTCCTGAAATAAGGAAGACCAATACTGTACACGGTACTCCAGATGTGGTCTCACCAATGCCCTGTAAGAAGGGCGCTACAATTGGCATGGGTGATTTTAATTTTAAGGTGACAAATCAGATTGGCGGCGTAATATGGAAGACGAACTTATAGAGTGCATCAGGGATTGTTTCTTAGAGCAATACATTGCAGAACCTACCCGGGAACAGGCTATTTTAGATGTAGTAATGTGTTATGAGGTAGGGTTAATAAGAGATCTCATAGTTAAGGATCCTCTAGGGGGTAGCGATCACAACATGGTAGAATTTCAAATTCAGTTTGAGGGCGAGCATCTCGGATCTCAAACCAGTGTCCTCAATTTAAATAAGGGCAATTACAGAGGTATGCAGAAAGAATTTTCTAAAGCGGGCTTGGAAAATAGATTAAGGGGAATGTCAGTGAATGGTAGACATTTAAGCAGATATTTCATAACGCTCAGCAAAAATTTATCCTGGTCAAAAATAAGGACTCAATGAGAAGGATGAACTATCCGTGGTTAACGAAGGCGGTCAAGGAGAGTATCCAATCAAAAACTAAGTCACACAAAGTGGCGAAAGCTAGTGGTAGGCCAGAGGATTGGGAATTTTTTTGGAACCAACAGTGGATGACTGAAAAGCTAATAAAGAGGGAGAAAATTAATTATGAAAGTAAATTGGTAAGAAATATAAAAATAAACAGCAAGAGTGTCTACAAAAAGAATGCAAAAAGAGAGTAGCTAAAGTGAGCATGGGACCCTTGGAGGATGCGACTGGAGAATTGATAACGAGGAACAGGGAAATGGCAGATAATTTAAACCAATACTTTGCATCGGTCTTCATGGTGGAGGACACTAAAAACATTCCAAAGATATCAGATAAGTGAGAAGCTAATGGAAGGAAAGATCCTGTAACAGTCTCTATCACGAGGGACAAAGTATTTGACAGACTAATGGGACTAAAGACAGACAAGTCGCCAGGATCTAATGGCCTGCATCCAAGGGTTTTAAAGGAAGTGGCTGCAGATCTAGTGGAGGCGTTGGTCAAAATATTCCAGAACTCACTGGATTCCAGAAAGGTCCCAGCAGATTGGAAAACTGTTAATGTGACGCCCTGTTCAAAAAGGGAGGGAGATAAAAAGCAGGAAACTATAGGCCAGTCAGCCTAACAACTGTTGTAGGGAAAATGCTAGAGTCCATTCTTAAGGAAGAAATAGCAGGACATTTAAAAAAGCTCAATGCAATCAAACTGAGTCAACATGGTTTTGTGAAAGGGAGATCGTGTTTAACAAATTTGCTTGAGTTCTTTGAGGATATAACAAGCAGAGTTGATAAAGGGGAACCAGTAGATGTAGTGTATTTGTATTCCAGAAGGCATTCAATAAGGTGCCACATAAAAGACAGGAGCTCACGGTATTGGGGGTAATGTATTAGCATGGGTTGAGGATTGGTTAACACACAGGAGACAGAGAGTCGGGATTAATGTGTCTTTTTCAGGTTGGAAAGATGTAACTAGTGGAGCACCACAAGGATCAGTCCTAGGGCTTCAATTATTTACTCTCTACATTAATGACTTGGAGGGGGTGGGGGGGCGGGGGTGCAGAGTGTAATGTATCCAAATTTGCTGACCATACCAAAATAGGTGGGAGGGTGTGTTGTGATGAGGACATAAGGAATCTGCAAGGGAA
This sequence comes from Cetorhinus maximus, assembly GCF_964194155.1. Taxonomy (NCBI): domain Eukaryota; kingdom Metazoa; phylum Chordata; class Chondrichthyes; order Lamniformes; family Cetorhinidae; genus Cetorhinus; species Cetorhinus maximus. The sequence goes on from NC_135893.1 coordinate 62,541,502, forward strand.
TTTAGACAGGTTGAGTGAGTGGGCAAAAACTTGGCAGATGGAGTTTAATGTAGGAATGTGTGAGGCCATGCACTTTGCTGGAAAAATCAAAAGGCAGACACTCCAAATGGAGAGACACTCCAAAAAAGTGCAGCACAGAGGGATCTGGGTGTTCTTGTGCATGAAACACAAAAGATTGGCATGCAGTTGTAGCTAGTAATTAAGAAGGCAAATGGAATTTTGGCCTGTATTGCCAGAGGGTTGGAGTTTAAAAATAGGGAAGATTTGTTACAACTGTACAGGGTGTTGGTGAGGCTGCATCTGCAGTACTGTGTACAGTTTTGGTCCCCGTATTTAAGAAAGGATATACTGGCATTGGAGGTAGTTCAAAAGAGATTCACTAGGCTGATTCCTGGGATGAAGGGGTTGACTTATCAAGAACAGCTAAACAGGTTAAGCCTTTATTCATTAGAGTTTAGAAGAATGAGGGTTGATCTTATTGAAACGTACAAGATTCTGAGGAGGCTTGACAGGGTAGATGTTGAGAAGATGTTTTCACTAGTGGGGGAATCTTGAACTAGGAGACATGTTACAGAATAAGGTGGCACTCATTTAAAACTGAGATGCAAAGGAATTTCTTCTCTCAGAGGGTAGTGAATGTCTGGAATTTTCTACCTCAGAGAGTTGTGGAGGCTGGATCACTGAAAGTATTTAAAGAGGAGGTAGATAGATTTTTAAAATTTCAGGGAGTTGAGGACTATGAGGAGCTGGCACTAAAGAGGAGTTGAGACCTGGGGCAAATCAGCCATGATCTTATTGAATGGCGGGGCAGGCTTGAGGGGCCGAATGCCCTACTCCTGCTCCTATCTCTTATGTTCTGTGCAACTGAAGTATAACCTCCTACTTTTGTATTCGATTCCCCTCACAATAAATGATAACATTCTAATAGCTTTCCTAATTACTTGCTATACCTGCAAACTAGGCTTTTGTGATTCATGCACTAGGACACCCAGACCCCTCCGAATCTCAAAGCTCTGCAGTCTCTCACCATTTAAATAATATGCTTCCCTTTTATTCTTCCTGCCAAAATGGATAATTTTGTCTTCCTTTCATTTACAAATGTTATCAATGTGTAGGGGATTTGTAGCCTTGCTATTCCATGGGAGATTCAACTGCGTGTTTTTCATTCTCTCGCTCCCTTTTTTCTTGTTTGCTGGCTGTAGTTTGAGTTTTTCTTTCTGCTTCGCGTGCTTTCTGGCTATTGCGCAGGAATGGTACCCAAGGACGTCGTGATGGCCCGGCACTTTGTACTGTCCAACTCAAACTCGACTGCCCGATTCAAAACGGACTGCCCAATTCACCACCGATCTGGCTACTCCACAAATCAGGTACTCACTGCTCTGTGAAACACTCTCCATAGAGGGACTCTGCCTCCCGGAGTCTTCAATGCACAAAATCCTGTCTGTGACTTTTCCTGTGATCTTCAAATTTTCACCATCTTGTTTAAGAGAAACCACTACTGCTCATAATGTTGTATTTCTATGTTTGCTTAATACAAACTTACCTATCGTAGACAAGATTGGTAAACTAAATGTAGATTCAGTTTATTTAAAGATGGAGTACAGGATTACTCAGCGGACAGATTTACTATAAAGATTCAACACCTGTTTTTAATAGGAAAGTACAGCTGCAATTTCTTCATACCACATGCTGCTAGCTAAACTGAAAGCTGCCCTGAACAATGTCTGCTGGTGACATGGTTTACATTTTGGCTACTTACTCATTAGCATATTCTCTTTAAAAGCGATATCACAGCACCTCACAGCCACCGCTCCCATCCAGCCTCCTGTACCTCTACAGTCATGCCATTCTTTCCCTCCAGCATCAATACTGATCAATAAAATACAAGGATTTAGGCAAGAAGAAAGAACTTGTATTTATACAGCGCCTTTCACAACACACTTTACGGCCAATGAAATTATGGAATCATTTTGAAGTGCTGTCTCTGTTGTCGTTATGTAGGCAATAAGGCAGCCAATTTATGCACAGAAAGCTCCCACAAACAGCAGTGTGATAATGACCAGGTGACCTGTTTTAGGTAAAAACAAAAAGCTAAAAGCTACTGCGGATGCTGGAAATCCAAAACAAAAACAGAATTACCTGGAAAAACTCAGCAGGTCTGGCAGCATCGGTGGACCGATGCTGCCAGACCGGCTGAGTTTTTCCAGGTAATTCTGTTTTTGACCTGTTTTAGGTGTTAGTTGTGAGATAAATATTGACCAGTACGCTGGGGAGAACTCCCCTGCTACTCTTAAATCATGAGATCTAGTATGTCCACCTGAGACGGCAGACACAGCCTTGATTTAACATCTCATCTGAAAGACAACACCCTCAGTACTGCACTGGGAGCATCAGCTTGGGTTTTGCACCAAAGAAAGCTGAGATGGAAGAAAAGAAATTCCCTTTCATAGATCCTTACTCATGAGTTTATTGAAAGAATGTTATCCCTTTCATAATTAAGAGAGAATGGCTGGGTTAAAGGCTGCAGTAGATTATGCAGGTCACAGCTTTCAATAATTGTCAATGGGAAAACGCATCCATCAGACTACAAAATTTTAAAAATCAGTCAGCTCCCTGCATTCAAAGCAACAACGTGAAATCTCCTAATTAAAGGATAGAGCAAAGATGATCGGGAGAGACGTACAAAAAGAACCTATACAGCATGCAGAGCAAAATTGTGACAGTTCAATGCAATTAACAGTTTATGCTAACAGGAAGCTTCTGATATCCAGCTCGCATAGTGCAGAGAGAGAAAGGGAACTAATTAGGATCATGATGCATTACTGGGGAGTTTTTTGTGGAGTCAGTTGCCATTTGGAGTTTGGCAGCTGAATCAGGAAAAGGAGGAGGAGTTAAAAAGGAAGACAAGAAGAGGAAGGAGTGGTGAAGGGGGAGGAATAGGAGGAGCAGCAGGAGGAGGATAATAGGTGAAAAGAGGAGGTAGAAGAGCAGGAGCTGATGGAGGTGGAAGAGCATGAGGAGGAGGAGCAGGAGGAGTGGGAGGGAAGTTGAGGAGGGAAGGAGCAAGATGACAAGGAAGTGGAGGAAGAGAAGGCAGAGGGGGAGGGGGAGAGCAGGAGGGGAGGAGGGGGAGATGTGGAGATAGAGGGGACGGAGGAAAAGGCAGTATGACAATCTGACAATCTGTCACAGTCCTTCTCCTTGTGGGAGACAGTTCACTATAATTAGCTGTTCAAATGTGACCTGCTTTTCATCTTGAAATTGGATGGAAATTAAATGCATAGTAAGAAAAATAAAAGAGAAATATATTTTATTAAATCACTCTAAGCAGCTGTCAAGCTATCTCTTGATGATTCTCGATGACAAAAGATGGGATTGCGCTCTTTTTGCAGTTTTTGATATCTTTTTGTCGCTTTGCACAATTGTGTTGGTGCGTTAGCTGAGTCGCACCCCTGTGGGGGCCTGAACCAGACAATTTAACCAGAGAGATCTTGGCCCAGTGGGAAGGCTGCTTCCCAAGAACCAGCCTGCAGGAGATGAAACTCGTTAAATTCTCCGCTGCTGAGCTTATTTAAAAATAGATGAATTTTTTTTAAATGGTGCTGAGTTCTGTCCAATTCATTTGACAACCTTCAGAAAGGCAACAAGCAGTAATGAAAGAAAAGTTTGCATTTCCACAGTACCTTTCACCACCTCAGGACATGCCAAAGCACTTCACAGCCAATTAAGTACTTTTTGAAGTGTAGTCACTGTTGTGATGTAGGAAATGCAGCAGCAAATTTGTGCACAGCAAGACCCCACAAACAGCAATGTGTTAAGGATGAGATAATCAGTTTTTTTCCTTACGGAGCAACAATATATTTTTAAGGATGGAAAGGGAGGTAGTGTGTCAGCACATTGCCTTCTTACCTCTGGGCATGTGAGTTAACAAGGTGACCTTTCACCTGTGGGCATGTGGATCAGCACATTGTAGGGGTAATGTTTACTTAGCCTATCTGGCATGAAACTGGTTGACCATTCAATTTAATTCTGCACAACTGTTCTTTCCACTGAAGTCAACGAAAAATAAAATCTGATGGAGTGTATAATGGGGGGCAGGGTTGATCCAAAATCATCAGTTTCTTGTTGGATAGGTAAAATTATAATTACTCTCCACCTTTTAAACTCTGGGCCTGAGTCTGAATGAAATCTGGAATGATGGCAAGAGAATTCTCTACTCTCTGATGATGAAAGGATTCAAAATAAATTAATATAAAGAAATTTCAATCCAGCTCCTAGTGTGTGAGCCCATAGCACAAAATTAGCTGCAATTCAATGATAATCTGCAGGTTTACCCAGTCAGTCTGCAATGCATGTGAAGGTGAGCGCACACTACTACTAAGCAAAGCCCCTGGCTTAGTGGTAAACGCTTTCTGCTTCTGCATCAGAAAGAAGAGGGTTTAAACCCTACTCCATTCTGTCCCAGGGAGTTTTGCCTCTGAAATCCGGGGTGAAATACAGTGGGATATTCTCATCCCCTTATCATGTGGTTTCTACTGGTGTACAGGACTCACCACCCCACTGGACGGTTAAGGCCATGGAAAGACTTATGTCCTTGCCTTTCAGACTGTGCATCAGCTTGCAAATCCATTCACTTCTTCACAGTGTTCTCCAAGGGAAGAGTGTGGAGACACAGAAATAATAGCCAATGCAATATAGAGGACTTTGGTTGTTAGAACTTTTCCTTTTGGGTCTAAGACTTGGATCCTGCCTAGACTATTGGGATGACTGCTTTGTAAAAGAGTTTTGGCAGTTTCAGTGCGGTTCCTGGTGACTATGGGCCCACAGCACAAGAGAACTGGCACAAATTCAGCAAAGATGCAGTGGAGGCTGTTCCTCTGAGGTCTGGGCCATGACACATTGTTTATAGAGTTTATCTGTGTTCTACTTGACCTGACAGTACTTGATGTTGGATGTATTTATTTCCCAGCATATTATCTAGGCTGTCAATTCAGTACAGTACTGAAGGAATGCTGCTTTGTCAGATGTGCTTGACACGTTGGCCGGAACTTTTCACGGAGGCAGTGTCCCTGCCCCCTGCCTGAAAAGTCAGGAGTGAGCTGGCCTCCGCAGGGCCAGGAAGCCACGACTAGATTTAAGGAGGGAGTCCCCTTCCCAGAGCCTTCAGCTAAGTGTCAGGGTTTACTTGGCAGCCTCACCATGTGGTTTGGGCACCTCTACCACTGGTAAAATATCAGGAGGAGGCCCTTAAGTGGCTATTAATTGGCCACATAAGGGCCTCAATTGGCCCAAGGGCAGGTGAATCCCTGACACCCCCCTGCCCTGGTGAAATTCCAGCAGACGTGGGTAGGCAACGAACATGGCACTTCCTGCCATGCCACCTGATTTTAAGTCCCTGCTAAACTAGAGATCAAAAGTGACAAATCTGAGTGACAGGAAGGAGGAGAAAGAGAGAGGAAGGAGAGGTCAACGTGTTGGTAAAGAGGAAAACAGTAGTAGGCTTTATTAGGTAGAACCAGCCAAGGTGAATGGACACAGAGGTAACTTGAGTTTGATAAAGATGAAAGAGATGATGTCAGGAAAGCTTGGAGCAGACACCTGCCAGGTAAGAGGAGAGGCCAGCTTTTGATCCCAGAACAAAGAGATTGACCCCAGGAGCTGTGGAGGAACTGAGCATTGGCCAAGGCACTAGCTATGGTTGACCCAAGGTGCCAGAGGTGAGGCAGAGGTGGGTGCAGAAGAACAGTTGAAGAGCAGAGATCAATCTAGGGGACTATTGGAGGAGCGCAATGCAGTGTAGGAGCCCCAGGGCCATCATTATATAGAATTTTAAAAATTCATTATCAGGATGTGGGCATCACCGGCAAGAACAGCATTTATTGTCGGTCCCTAACTGCCCTTGAAAAAAATGGTGATGACAACTGAGTGATTTTCTCACTCATTTCAGATGACAGTTAGAGTCAACCACATTGCAGTTAACGTGCAGTCACACACTGGCCAGACTGGGTAAGGATGGCAGATTTCCTTCTCTATAGGAAATTAGTGACCCATTTGGGCTTTTAACAACAATCCTCTAGTTTTATGATCACCATTACTGAAATTAGCTTTTAATTTCAGATTAATTTAATTTAATTAATTTTTAAATTCCCCAACTGCTGTGCTCTGGACTATTAGTCCAGGCCTACAGGATTACTAGTCCAGTAACAAAGGACTGTGCTACTGTACTCTAATTACACTGCATTTACAGCACAGAAACAGGCCATTCAGCCCAACAGGTCTATGCTGACGTATTGCTCTACACACACCTGCTCTCACCCCTCTTCATTCTATCAATATATCCCTTTATTCCTTTCTCCCTCAAATATTTATGTTTCCTTTAAATGCATCAACACTATACAGCTCAACCACTCCATGTGATAGCGAGTTCCACATTCTGACCACCCTCTGGGTAAAGAAATTTCTCTTGAATTCTCTGTTGGATTTATTAGTGACTATCTTATATTTATGGCTCTTGGGTCTTACCCAGATGCGGAAACATCTTCTCTACATCTACTCTTTCAAACCTCTTAACAATGTTAAAAGCATCTATCAGGTCACCTCCCATCCTTCTCTTTGCTAGAGAAAAAAGTCCCAGCCTGTTCAGTCTTGCATGGTAGTTATAACCTCTCAGTTCTATTATCAACCTTGCAAAGTGTTTTTGCATCTTCTCTAGTGCTTCTAGTGATCAGACTGTTCATAGTACTGCAAATGTGATCAGGATCTGAATGGTAACTAATGAAGGAGCCTGTTCCAGCCAGGGACTTAAGGTGAAGCTTTTATTAGCAGAAGTTAGCCAATTGAATAATGCTGTGTATAAAACATTGGTGTTTAAAACCTTGACAAGAGTGATTCCTATTTTCTTTCAACCTTGAATTGCAGTATGTTGCTAATGCAAAGTCTTCAGTCTACAGTTAACAACATGGATTGACATTTGGGAAGATGACTGAGAATATATCCCATTAACAAGTTTAAAGAGCTCTGGGACCAGTGGAAGTTAGGGTTGCCAATTCTCCAAGATTGGCCTGGAATTTTCAGCGATTGAAGATTAATCTCATAGACTCTGCTGTAGGCAGCAGACAGGAGAAACTTCATAGGGGCATTAAAACATTGTTTTTTTTCATTTTCTTTGGTCACTTCTGTTTATTAGTTATACAAATCATTTAACCAGATAATGATGAGGTTTTTTCACTTCCCTGTTGACCATTGGAAAATGGTGAACTGCAAGGATGGCCGTGTGGGGAAAACAATGGCAGAAGCATGGCGGTAGGGCAGTTAGAGGCAGGAAGTCATGTGATAAAACCTCCAGGAATACATCCAACCAGAGTTTGCAACACTAAGTGGAAGCTGCAATCATATGGCAATCTAGCCACACGATAGACAGTTCAGGTTATTCAACATAACTGCCCCAGGGCTCCAGGTTTTTCAAGGTTAGAGGCTTAAGTAATTGCCCTTCCTCTGCACTGTAATTTACGGGGGAGCATAGAATCATAAAGAACAGAAGTAGGCCATTTGGCCCATTGTGGTTGTGCTGGCTCTTTCAAGGAGGGCTCCAGTGAGTGCCACTCCTCCTGTTCTTTCCTCATGGCTCTGTAATGTTTTGCTTTTTAAGTAAAATCCAATTCTCTTTTGAAATTTATGATTGAATCAGCATCCACCACCTTTTCAGGCAGTGCATTTCAGATCAAAACAACTTGTATTAAAAAAAAGTCCCCTCATCTCCCCTCTGGCCTTTTTGACAATTATTTTAAATCTGTCTTCTCTGGTTATCAACCCTGCTGCCAGTGGGAACAGTTCCCCCCTAACTTGTCTATTGAAGCCCTTCATAATTTTGAATACTTCTATTAAATCTCCTCTTAAACTCCTTTTTTGCTAAGGAGAACAAAGCCAGCTTCTCTAGTCTCTCCACATAGCTTAAGTCCTTCATTCCTGGTACCATTCTGGTAAATTGCCACTGCACCCTCTCCAAGACCTTAATGTTTGCTTGGTATTTGGACAATGGAATTAAGGTCAATAAGAATGGAAAATAGCCATCACTTTCTCAGTGTAAACAGACATGAGGAGACTTCAAAACATGTGGTGAGAGCAGGGGGAAGAGGAGGAGAATGGCCTAATTATAAGAAGATAGACAGCTGACAAAAATACATTGGCAGATTTTTACTCTGTATGAGCTACCGAGGGAGACCAAAGACAAGGATTTTATTCAATAATCCAGTAACTGAAAATCCATTTTAGACAGAGACAGAGTAAGATGCAGAGTGACAAAGAGACACACAATGATGGATAAAAACACAGAACCAGATGGAGATAGACACAATGACAGGCAGGTAGGCAGACAGCTGGGAATAGCAACGAGCTCTTTTTGACCTCACTAAGTGTATTTTTGTCAAGTGGATCAAAGTTATCTAGTTCGATGACTTAAGGCAGGTTGTCAACATGATTATCAGCGAAATGTCATAGCCTGACACCTCAGAGTGGGAGCTGAAAGAGACAGGGAGACAGAGAAAAGGGGAGAGAGACAGACACAGAGGGAAAGCAAGTAAGACAGAGTTAAAAGAGTGAGGAAAGGGAGGCAGAGTAAGAGAGTTAAACAGAGTGTGAGAAAGGGAGAGGCTGAGAGATAATGAGAAAGAGTGAGTGAGAAAGAAATATTAAATTAGAAGAGAAAGAAAAAGAATGAGACAAGAGAGTGAGAAAGAGAGTGTGGGCGAAAGAGTGAGAAAGCTATATATTAGAAATTTTATGCCGGACTCAGGATGACACCATTATGATCATCCATTTGCCTCCACTATAAGCTGGTGCCAGGCTTCCTCCATCAGTTAGTTGGCATATTTACTTCACACACACTGAATCACCGGGCAGGTGAGTCCCCACACAATGAACAAAAACAAGGCAGCTGCTGAGGTATTTCGCGGCTGGGGTTTGAGGTGTTCGAGCTACTAAAGCTCATCTCTTCAAGACAGGCTGCTAATGTACTAAGGGGCCTTACGGAACTTTCAGATTGTTCCTGGCTTTACTTTGCAGGAAGTCTGCTTGGAAGCTGAGGTTTTCAGCATCGAGTTGCCTGTGCTCAGGTACCAAATTGGTCATATTGACAGCACAGGAATGGGGTAATACGTCAAACAACAATCTTCAGCATGTATCTGGAACTAGAGAGGTATGTAACAGCAATAATAAAAATAGAAAAGGAAATATCTTTGTATGAATAACATTACCCCAAGGAATTGAAAACATGTTACCCACCAAAACTTGCTATAAAACTGTCAATCTTTCAACCTGATGGATGGATTTCATCTATCACAGGCGTATTGGTTTGATGGACAGTTGTCAATCTTAATAGGACAATCTACTTAATAGCCCCACAACTTCAGTGTCAACAAATCAGAAACTGTAGGGGTCAGCTGGGTATGTGAATTATTATTTTAGTAAAAGTGCTTTTCCATTTTAATTAGACATAGTTCAGGATTTATAGGCTTACAATCCAATGAATCGCTGCCACAAAATAATTGGGAGTCAAGTTGGAGCCTGCAAAAAAGCTACATTACAATCACAAGTCGCTCCTGTCAAACACCAGTCATCTGAAGCGAATTCAACCCATCAAACACTTTTGGCTGACTAGAGTTAAAGCAAGTAAATTTTCAGTCTCAATAAATCCTCCGTGCCAATACTGTGCCATCTCGTATTTTCATGTCGGGGTCAATCTGATAGAATGTGGATTTCCATCTGGTTTGCAGAGTCAGGGCACTTGCCAATTTGTGTTGTGGTTGATTAAAAAACATCTGAATTGGGTAAATACTTTCGTCTATGAATACAGTGGTGCCCCACTGTACAATTTAGAAGAGCCTCTCCCTCCTGTTGATGGAGCAGCTTACTCTGAACCACTCCACTTTGGTACCACCTTCTACCATCTAAGGTGAACCTGCACTGCAAGACAGGCTACCCATCTGCAGCTCCACCAAGCTCTCCTGCTGCCTGGTGGTCTGTCCTGTCAGGTAAGTACATGTGAATGAGGTTGAAAACCTTAACTGAGTCCAGCTTCACCACCCATTTGCACCCTTGGATGCTGGGTGCAGGAAGCTGCCTGATAGGAACTGACATCCAGCGTGCAGAGATTGGATGGGGTTGGACCCAGGGGCATAAAGTGAAGAGCGAGCCTGTGCAAGGAGGTGTGGCAAAGGGCCTTACATGGGCAGTTCATAGGTCACATGTTTCTGTCTGTTACCACCCCCCCACCACTCCATCCCCAAGTGAGCCCAATTCTACCCTTACCTGATGTCTGAACACTCACGCTTTTCAGATGCACCTTCTAGCAAAGTTAAAAAGTTTTTTCCCTTCCTCCCCTCACCCTCCCAAGGGTACTGAAGCTAATTGTGGCAATTCAACCTCTGCCCTAGCTGAGATCAGCTACCCAAGAGATTGAACCTTATGGTTTCCTGGTTTATATGGCTTCCTTCCACATAGGTCTGTGCAATTACCCACTGAGCCATCAGGAACGCAGCATCAGTTTTAAGGATCAATAATCACTTACATTACAATCTAGATGATGCCTTTGAAATGACTCTCATACAATCAGGACCATTAGGGAAACATTGGTGAGTTCTTAATAAAACTGATTATATTTGTATAATTTTTGTGGAATCCCAGACCCAAATTTTAAAATAAACAAAGCAAAGAAATTAAAAGAAAAATTTGGACTTACCGTTTGAATTTCGTTGTCCAATTGAAGATCACACTTTTAAAATGGCTTGTCGTCAGAATGAAAATGGCTGTAAATCTCCAAAATGCACCAAAAACTTAATGAAATGGCAGTTGTATCACTCAAAATGGTTGCCGCATCACTCAAAATGGCTGCCTGCCCTGTCTACACAAATCAAAATGTGAAAGTAAGATCCGATACACCAGACAGTTGTCACGTCAGCTCCAGACTGTGCTGCAGCCTCCATCGATGCAGCCTTTGATTTTGGACTTGACTGTCAATTAGCCTGTCATGTGCCAACAAAAATTGTAATTCTAAATTTAGGTCAAGAGTGAGCCAATAAAACACAGGCCAATCTAATAGATCTGAATTCTAAGCACTTAATACAAGATGAGAATGCAGGGATCATTTTTTATGAGGGGTAGGGTTGCCAACCCTCCAGGATTGTCCTGGAGTCTCCAGAAATTAAAGATTAATCTCCAGAACTCTGCCACCAGTAAACCCAGGAGTAAAATCATGGGAGCATTTTTTTTTTTCATTTTCTTTGAAAGCTTTTGTTTATCAGTTATAAAAATGCTGGAGATGTTGCTGGAGAAAAGGCTGTTTGACTAAAAGACAAGAACCACCCAATTAGGTAAGAAATGTATTTGTTTTCAAACTGGCATCGATAGGTGATGTGTTGGATGACCAATAGTAGGCACACAGTGGGCTGGGTGGTAGAAAGCATAAGGTCATGTGTTGAAATCTCGTGGAAGGCATCCGACCAGAGTTGGCATCCCTAATGAGAGAGGGTGAGGATGTCATGGTAATGATTTGCTATCAGTTTTGTTGGTGAAGATATTTATACTAGCCAGAAAATCAATGGCACCTTCTAGACAGCAGAATTGGTATGTAAGTGGACTTTCCATGCCATAATCTTCTGTATGCGTTACTGCAGTGATCAATACAGTGCAATGGGTGGCAATTCTGCAGTGAAGGGAAGACTATAGGGTCAGACTGAAGGCTTCCTGGGGTTAGTGTTGCCATGTGTTTCTCTGATTTTGAACAGGGTTGCTTCTGTTTTTGAGTATTGTGTCCAGACGTTTCTAAGATGAAAACCAGGCACCTGAAAGTCCGATTTTCTTTTTTGGGAAATATGCCTCTTATTTCCCTACTTCCTTCAGTGATGTCCTAGGAAGATGATGAGGGAGCCGCAGAGGAAGTTTACAGATTATTTTACCCTTTTTGGTTGTCGATTTTTGTCTGGAAATTTTTTTTGCCTCTCTCAGGGGATTATATGACTTGGGTAGGACAGTGGGAAGTGGGAAATGATGCTCTGGGCATCATGTGTATGGGGCAGTCTTGGTGGATCAATTGGTCTTTTCCTGCTCCTCAATTTTGTTCTGTTTCTCATGATGTGTCGGCTGTTGATGAATGTTCAACATCAATAAAACTTCAGAACTCAAGGGGTGATCATCTCTGATCTTTTGGGCTTAGCTAACACTACATGTGGGGGATGTTTTGCTCCTCAGTGGATGGCGTGAAGCAGGAGCACTTGCAAACAAAGCATAAACATAAATTGAAATAAATTAAATGGCACCAATCCCACTTCCTGCTGTTCTGCTGAAGAATCTCAGCATTTGAAATTGGAACCAGAGGTCCCTTGCTAGAAGGTTGGAGCTGGTGTACAGTCTGCCCTCTTGACCAAGGAAATAGCCCAATAGGGAGGAAGAGGTATATTATGGAAAAAAATCTACTCAACCATTTGTCCCAAAATTAAGATTGCTTCCAGTTTAGACTTTGCTGAAACATTCCTCTTGCTTGAATCACAAACAGTTGGATTTAAGTAATTGAGCGTGGGGAAGCCTCTTGGATATTTGCCAAGGTACTGCAAAGGCCATAACCAGTCCTCACCCACAGATGGGGACTCATAACGTGAAATAGGAAATTAGATCATAAACAGGATGTTATATATTCAGTGCACATTGAATGTTTAAACTGGCACCAGAAGTAAATTGAATGCAATATCAAAAGCGCCCAGAATCAAGCCTGCAGACAATTAGTTGGGAAGCCTCAACAGTAATTGGCCTGATATATTTTATTATTGTGCAGCCCTCAAAGGATTAAGTTGTGCCTACAGTTTTGTTTTATAAAAGCAACACCAACAGCCCCAGAGCCCCAGTGCAACTTTGCACTTGATAACTAACATGAAGCATTCTCAGACACATGTAGCACTGTAGATGCTAGTGACAAGGATTCTGGACATCTCTCAACCACATCAAGGTATGGCTCACGGGATGATGGCTCCTTCCCTCTCCAAATCCATTGGCAATTGGGACAGGTAATGGGCTGGCTCATTGGGCTCTAGAAGTGACTCTGTAATCTCCTTCTCCCAAAGGGACCCTGCACTTGAAGCCAATATTGGTCAGAGATTGGGCTACATCGTGACCTGCATCCCCCAATTCACCCTTGCTATGAGTGCAGCTCCTTGTGGGAATATTGGATTAGGGAATCACTCCTTTTACTTTCCCAGTCCAAAACTTGAAGCTCTCTTTCCTTTTCAAATCCCAACAGTTCTTTTTCCCTCCCATCAATTGTCATCATCTGCAGTTTAAGTTACTCCGTCCCCCTCCACTTTTGACCTTTTTACCATACCAGATTCAAATAATTTTTTAACCCCAAAACCCCTTAATTTCATCTCTTTCTAGAAACTTTCTTTTGATTATGCTTTTATTTTCTTCACTTTCTGTATTATACTTTTCTGTTGTCTGAGAATATTCAACTTTGACTTAACCTTCTCTTTAGAACTATTTTGCATGTCAGATAAATTTTCCCACACTGCAGAGCATCCCATTAAAGCTGTAGGGTTGGTTAATATTGGCCATTGCTCATCCTGCTTCTGATAATTAGTTGCCTCTCAAACAACATGCTTGGTTGTAGGTAGCATGCAATTGTTTATGAACTAAACTTTAGCCTTGATTGACCCCCCACCCCTATTTGCAACTCTTAACACACTCAAAACCTAATAATTTACAGAGTTAAAATTGGGCCCAGGGTAGATGTTAGAGGAAGTGGTTTCTATGGATAGATAGCACAAGCAGGAAATAACCTAGCAGAGTCTTTCAACATCAGTACTTCAGGGCTTTTGATCAGTTTCAAGTACCTGCCTACCTGCCACAAGAGACAAAAGTTACTTCATAAGGACATTTAAAAATTAAATTAATAAACCCATCATAACTGGCGCTGTGGGCCTATTAATCTTTTTGTTCCAAATGGGTGTTAATTAGATTAGCATGCACCCCATTGAAAGAGAGATTGAACTCCGCTCTTTATCAGCAGAAACCAGCAGACTGAGCACCTCCTCGCAGAACCTGGAGGGCACTCAGTCACCAGTAAATCTCTGGCACAAACATACATCTGAACTCTATTCAGATGCAGTTTATTTTTAATCAACACAACACTTAAGGTGTGAATGATTTGACAATTAACTTTTAACAACCCTCAGAACACATAGGCGCGTGAGTAGCTCAGGTCTTTACTATCTATCTTCTCTCCTTTTTACTTTCTCCTCAACATCTTTTTGCATGACTGATACATTGGCATCCATCATATTTTTGTGCCTCCAATTATTTCCAGTCTTCTACTTAAGACCTGGTGCATGCTGGGTTATAGTCCCTCTGGCCTTTTGGCCATTATTCATGTGTGAGCCCAGGTAATGAGAGTTAGAAGGCTATTCAACCACGAGGCATCACAGTGTCTAATTCTATCCTCGCGAGATGTCCAGACACTTGCACTTCCCAGTAGGGGGGTCAATAGATAGCGATCAGTAATGGACTCCTTACTTGTTATTCACCTTCTGTTTCCCTAACCCAACATTATTAAAGCAAACTATGGAAGGCATACTATTACTCAGGCTAAGAACAGATAAATCAGCATTGACCCGGCATGAAGCCTGAATCTTCCTGGTTGCTTTGGCTCAATTTCAACACTGGGCAGCAAGGTTACCAAGTTGAGCCACTTCCATGAATACAACAGGGTGGGTCAAGTCAGTGGCTAATGCAAGTGAACAAAGAGAATGCAGATATGGTCAGCACAGGCATGATGATCGGAAAAGCACTGGAACAGTCATTATTCTTTATGGAAGTAATAGAATGGTGAAATGAGATCCGAGAAGTAACAGGACCCTGTCCAATATCTTTCTTCCCAAAACCATTTAATGTCACATTGAGGGTTGTCAACATAAGCTCCTGGATTTCAGATTAATTCACTGTGCGTGAAATACTTTAGGGCGGTTGAGAGATTTGATAAAGTGCTATATAAATGCAAATTTGTCTTTAAATATGCTCATTCTTCAAGTAGCCTTGAGATTAGTGTGACTGCTTTGAATTGTTATGAGATATTTCATATTATATACAACATAACAGGTTTTGTGCAAATCCCCTCTTAAAAAGCACCTCACTTAATCAGACAATTCTATTTTCATTTCTTTTATGTATTGATATACCTGGGAAAGGCCCCTGGGATATTACACAAGAAAGGATGTAAAGGGTTGGAGGGAAGATTAAACAAATCAAGAAGTCATGTCTAGGGTGGGCTACAAAGGCCTCCAATACTGTGGGAAGGGAAGACTGAGGGAGGGGGAGAGATTCCAAAGTTTGGAGGTCCATGGAAAGAATGAGTTGGAGTAGGAGATGGTCTTAGGCCTAGATTTTTGTGGAGTCTTGGAGACAATGTACCTTATCCAAAATGGCATGAGGATCCAGATCTGGAAGTCCCATCTCCATTTCTGCCTATTTTCGCCAGTAAGGGAACACACATGGGGGAAACCTGAACCCAGCAGGGCCATTTGAACTCAATGCTGAGTTCAAATGGATCCCATTTTCGCTGACGGGAGGGACTTATCCTACAGAGTGTGACTTTTGACTTTTTTAGAGTAAACATAAATGCTCGTAAAAGTAGGATAAGGTACTTGGAACTGTCAAGCTGTCAAGTTATTTAAATCCCTCACCTTTAAATAAAAAAAAACAGCCTGCCAGTGTCTCTGAGTTGAAAATATCAGTGCTTGTAGTTTCAATAGCTGTTTGTTGACATAACCCTAAGGGTTATCATTATAGTATCATCATTATTGCTTGGCTGCTTCAGCAACCTGTCATTATCACACTGGGGTGGTGGTAAGGGGGGGGGTGGGGGGGTGGGGGGGTGCAGGATGTGTAAGCTCACAGTTTGATTGACAGCTCAAAGAGGTTATTAAAGGATTAGCTGTCTTTGACATGGGGATACAAGTATATATGTTTGTTTTTATAAGGGATTAAGTACTTGATAAGATTTAAATGTATAGAATGGGCTTTTATCAATGAGAGTGTTTTTATATAGTGAAGTCTGTAATAGATATTTATAACTTTATTTTATTTCATCTCAGCATGGCTTCTAGGCTTGCTCATGGTGGATACTGGGTGAGTTGGCATGGAGGGTATAAGGGCAAAGGATGGTAGGTGGGGCACATGTGTTGGCATGATTTGGCACTAAGTTGGTATGGGGATAGAAGGGGCCATGGAGATGAATGGAGGGGTCATGCGCTGGCATGAGGTAGCACTAAGTTGGCATAGGGGCTATACAGGGTAATGTGGAGGGGATGAGTGGAAGGGCATGGGTTGGCATGGAGGGTATGAGGGGCCATTAGGGTGGGTGTAGGAGCATGAGTTGGCATGGGGGGTATGATGGGCCATTGGGGCTGGGTGAAGACGTGGGTTGGCGTGGGTGGGGTATGGGGAGTGGGTGGTGGGTGAGGGGATATGCGGGATGATGGCTAGAAGGCCTAATATTGAACCACACACCTGGGACAATGTCCCAGAGCACCAAAACGGGACTTTTAACCAGCCCATCTCAGCACATGGCAGCCTTTGCAGCTGTGTCCGAACTGTTTCTGGGGCAGCAGGTCTGACTCCAGCGCACACCCGTGCCCTTCTGGAACTAAGATCCCAATATTCAGGGCACTTTTTTCTGAAGCAGGTGCAGTGAGCCTGGAAATTTCTTAACTCTACACATCAGCCTTGGGATCGATCAAGCGGGCCTTATTTTGAGGGCAGTTGTTCTGTAATGTTATAGGATATCAATTCATAAATTTCAATAGTGATGAAATATCTTTTTAGGTCAATGATTGAAAGTTACATAGAATTTGCAGCTTTACAGCAAAAACAGGCCATTTAGCCCAACAGGTCTATGTCAATGTCTATTCTCCATATTAGCCCCTTCCCACCCTTCTTCATCTCTCTCTATCAGTTTACCCTTCCATTCCTTTCTCCCTCATGCACTTATCTAGCTTTCTCTTAAATGCATTTATGCTATTTGCCTCAACACCCCATGAGGTAGTGAGTTTCACATTCATGCTACTCTCTACGTAAAGCAGTTCCTCCTGAATTCTCTACTGGAGTTATTGGCGATTTGCGATATTGATGACTCCTAGTTTTGGGTTCCCTACATGTGGAAAGTTCTTTCTCATGAATGATTCACCAATACTTTCAAGGAGGCAATATGAATTCCAAAGGAAAGCACCCTGTGGCTAGTCTAACAAGGGACTGAATGTCTCACTGTCAATAATCTTTCAGGAGATCCTGGATGGGCAGAGTGAGAAGGAATAGGTGGTGGTCTCCGCCTCGCAATCTTCTCCCATCGATCAATCCTGCTGGGCGAACACATGGTAAATATATGCTAATGAGGGAAAACTTGGGCCTGAATTTTATGCACGTCGTGCGCGCGTGATCGGTGGGTCCAGGAGCGTTATCCGCTCCTGTCTGTGATCGCAACCCAGACACAATTTCATGCTGGCTGGCCAATTAAGGGACGTGCAGCGTGAAACGCACCTGGATATTAGCTCAGCACTGCCAGCGGGAGTGTGGTAGGTGCCAAGTGCAATTTAAAAGAGCACAGGCAGCTCCCTAAAGGGAGAGTGCAAGATCGTATGCTTGGCAGGAGTTATGGCCTCGGCACCCACTGAGCACGCCAGGTGGGAGGGCAATGCCTGTGGGCACTCTGCCCACCCCCCCCCCCCCCTCCCCTAGGTTCTCTGACGAGTGCCTGCATACTCTAATGGAGACAATGAGTGCCCAGTGTGACATATTCATGTTGTGGGATGGCAAGAGGAGGCCACCCACCAGACGAAGAAGGCCTGGACGGAGGTGGCTGTCCAGGTGAGCGGGCATGATGTTGTGCGCCACACATGGATCCAGTCCTGGAAACGATTCACTGATCTTCTGCGCTTCGCAAGGGTGAGTACCAACTTGGCATGGAACTGTGCATAGATGTCTTGGAGGGTGGCTGTTCTTCATGACGCTCAGGGGTGTGAAATGCAGAGTGCCAAACAGCATACATGCCTGTGCATGCCAAGGCTGGGAGATGTGCCCAGATGTACATATGGGAAGATATACAGCCTTTTGTGTACAGAAGGGTGAGGTGTACTAATCTGATGGGCACCTCAACCTGCGTCTCCTTGGGGTGGGGGTGGGGGACAAGGCTGGGATGGTGTGGCAGGTAGAGGGTACACTATGAATGCACTTTTACCTGTACAGAAGAGAAGCCATAATGCGTTGGAGCATGCAAGAACGGGTGGTGGGTTCCCACATACTGATACAGTTCAAAATGGACGCCCTGGACATGGAGCGTGGAGCAAGGTCCACTGGTCGCGGAGATGCAGGGGTCTCAGATGAAGGTAAGAGTCCAGCGGACAGGTGAGAGACTGGGAAAGTGTGTAAGAGCTGTAGGATCATGACATCTCCAATGAGACATTCTAATCAACAGTCCCCTGTGCTTGTCCAATCACAATGCCTCAGTGAAGCAGCTGTCCATCCTGACAAGCAACCGTAGTTCATGCACAGTCACTTTGTCACAAAATGTAATCAAGTGACATATTCTATTCCTCCCTCAGAAGCGTCATCCTCACAATGCCCGATAGACCCTGAGGACCCACCCTTGACACCCGAGGGGGAGCTGCGGACAGATGCAACTGCATCACATCATCTCTCTAAACCAAGCACCAGATCAGATACAGGCACGTCAGTGGGCAATAGCGCATAAGAGCAGTTTGTTACTGCACAGAGGTGAGGGCACATCAAACTTGCTTGAGGAGCTGGTGGAGGCAGAGTACGCCCAGGGTGCCAGCAGTTGGAGGACTGCTGGAGAGCAGGACCATGCTGAGTCCAAGGTAGATTATGAGCCTCTGGAGTCTCCATAAGGCAGCTGATGCTGGATGTCCAGCGAGATGTGCATGAAGATCTGCCGGAGATCCCTGAGTGTCTGCACGCCATGATGTCTGTGTTAGAGGAGCCCATGCAGAGTGTGAGCACTGCGTTGACCCAGAGCTTCGAGCGCATAGCCTCCTTTACTGAGAGAGCGATGACTCTCATGGAGATGCAGCTACAGGAACACAATCAGGGGTTTCTGGGGCTGCGCTCGGACCTGCAAGCCCACACACTGGCAGTGACCTCTGCAGGTCACTGCCAGTGTGACAGATGGATGGGACACCTAGTCACTATGCTAGGTGCCCGTCCATCAATGGTGAGCAGGGAGGTTCAAACCAAACTCACGCTGGCAGACCAGCTGCATGTCGCATCTGGGGGCTCCTCTCAGGGCACTCCAGGTGAAGGCAGCAGCTCCTCCGCCCACTCTGCCAGTGCTCTGATAAGGCTGCAACAACTAAGGAGTTCCCAGCCATGGTGCTGGACAGTCCTTCCCAGGCGGTTCCAGCACAGACTCCGCCAGCCAGAGATCATCTGCCAAAGTCATCAGGGCCAACAGGACATCAGTCAGCAGGCTGCCTTTAATGCCACTGCCAGTGAGGGGGTAGGGGCACCAAGATGCAGCACTCGCAAGCAGAAGTTTACTGCACTATAAACATAAGAGGGGTTGTCACGGGTGATATTACTTCAGTTGAAACGTGTTCAATGTTCAAATTGTGTAAACACGACCAACATTTAAATATTTCTGTTTCCTGGCTTGAATATGCTTTATGTTTCTTATAGGTGTTGTGTATCAGAGTAACTTGTGACAGGCAGGAGGTCTGCAAACTTTATTTCAGAGGTAGTTAGTTGACATCGGGGTCACAGGATGGCCTCATCAGGAACGTTCAGTAAGGAGGTGTCACCCTGCCCTAGCTGAATAAATGGAGAATCAAGGCCTCCCAGGTCTCCCTGCCTCCCACAAGGTTCATCACTTCTGCAGCCACGTCCTCACCCTGGGCCTTCTCCTGCTCCTCATCAGACCTATTGGTTGAATCGTCCTCTATGGCCTGAGGACCTGCCTTGCTATCTTCATCCTCCAAAAGTTCCCCCCTTGACAGAGCCAAATTGTGCAGAGCGCAGCACACCATGACAATAAGCAAGGCACGCCCTGGAGGATATTGCAGTGCTCCCCCCGATCGGTCCAGGCAGCTCCTCATCTTGAGCAGACCAATGGTCCTCTCAATTACCTCCCTTATCGGGACATGACTTACATATGAATTAGGAGCAGGAGTAGGCCAATTAGCCTCTCAAGCCTGCTCCGTCATTCAATAAGATCATGGCTGATCTGATTTTAACCTCATATTCCTGCCTACCCCCGATAACCTTTCACCTCCTTGCTTATCAAGAATCTATTGTACCTCTCCTCCACTTCTGTCCTTAGGTGTTGGAGTGGTGTCATGAACCAGCTTTTCATCCAGGAGCCAACCATCCAACCAAGCTGGAGCAATGAACAGCCTTGGCACCTGGGAGTGCTGCAGGATGTATGCATTATGGGAGCTGCCCAGGTACCTGGCACAGACATGCAAAATCTGTGTCCAGTGGTTGCAACCAATCTGGACGTTGATGGAGTGGAAGCCCTTTCTGTTGATGAAGGCACCTGGCTCACCCACTGGCGCCTTTATGACCACAAGTGCAATCTATGACACCCTGGATGCAGGGGAACCCAGTAATTGCAACAAAGCCTCCGGCTCGCTCAGCCTGGCTGGCTTCGTTGGTCTGGAAATGAATGAAGTTCATCACTCATTTGAATGGAGCGTCAGTGACCAACTTGATGCAGCTGTGGGCAGCAGATTGGGAAACACCACTTAGGTCTCCTGCTAACCCTTGGAAGGAACCAAAGGCAAAAAAGTTCAGAGGCACTGTCACTTTAAGAGCCACTGACATCAAGTGGCTTCCAACACTGTTTGAGGTGATCTCTGGGCCAATCATGTGGCAAATGGAGGTCACAGTCTCCCTAAAGAGGCGGTGCTTCATTTGGCACTGGACCTCCAGCATGTCCAGGTAGCTGGTGCGCTGCCTGTATAGAAACATTGAAACATAGAAACTAGAAGCAGGAGTAGGCCATTCGGCCCTTCGAGCCTGCTCCACCATTCATTATGATCATGGCTGATCATCCAACTCAATAGTGTCCCGCTTTCTCCCCATACCCTTTGATCCTTTTCACCCCAAGAGCTATATCTAACTCCTTCTTGAAAACATACAATGTTTTGGTCTCAACTACTTTCTGTGGTAACGAATTCCACAGGCTCACCACTCTCTGGGTGAAGAAATTTCTCCTCATCTCATTCTTGATAAGCTCTCTTGCTGCAGGATAAAAGCATCTTCTCTAGACCCTTCTGCCTTGCACTTCCTGCTGGCCCTGCACCCCACGTGATCGTGCCTCTCTTTCCACAGCTTGCTCTTTTGGCCACTGCTTGCAGACACTAGCCCTCCTCTCCCTTCTGGAAGTCCCTCCAGCAGAGTAGACAATCCCCATTTGCTGGAATACAGATGGCACAGGGTAGTGCCCTGAAGGGCGCACTCAGCAGAAAGTCTCCCAGAAAACCTGTAAGCCAAAGAGTCCTCCAGAAAACACAGAAAATACAAGTAACCGTCAAAAAAGCACCTACAACCAACTCTCACCTAAACTCCTACCAACTCACATAGCCACAGCTCTGGTCGCCCTGGATTGAGTTTCACTTAAAAACGGGATGGCCGCCTGGCCGTGTGGCCCATGAGCTGACTGCAAAATCACACGGGCCATGTAAAATTTCGATCAATTGCCTTTTTCTTGGGCTTAACTGCCCATTTAATTGTTGGTGGGCTTCCGACTCCAGCATGCACCCGCCGACCATAATATGGCACGACGGCGCAATGATGTCGGAAAGCATGCCCGACATTTTCTCACACTATTTCGTGCAAGGTTGGGTTGGCCGCTTGCCCGATCCTGCAACCTAAAATTCTGGCCTTGGTTTCACTCTGTTTCTCCATCCATTTTCACTCTTCAAATGCTGGATGCAGGAGGTTGCCTGCTTAGACGTGGCATCCGGTGTGAGGATGTTGGCAGTGGGTGGGTTCCCAGAAAAAGAAGGGGAGGGGGGCGTCAGTCGTGTGCAAAGGAGGTCAGGAGATGGGCCATGCATGGGCATCATTAGTGAAATGAAAAATGTTTAAGTTAAAAAAAACACATTTCAACAGGCAGCTGGCTGGCCACCTATTTCTGACAGCCATCTCCCCACTCCCCCGCCCACAGATTGCTTCTAGGTAACCTTGTGACTAGAGTAATACAGGTCTTTGCCCTTTATTGGGGAACTTCTTCAGCTGAGGCTGATGAGCCTGTCTTCCTTCTCTAGGTGATGACTGGGCTGGTAATATGGCTAGGCTCAGTGGGACATCTCTGGGGTAGGTTTGGGCTCTTTTGTGCCTTAATTGGAGAAAAAGCGAGAGAAAGAAAAGCGATACGACATTGTCAGTTTAGTGCTCCAGATTTTCCTTGCCTTAGTTGAAATATTAAAAGAGCCAGAAATACTCAGAATTCAGCCGTCGATCTTACTCCATCACAGCCTTTCTTGTTTTGTCATATTTTATTGATATTCTAAGTTGGCTGTGTTATGCTCTTGAGGGGGAGTGAATTTTGTTGCCCCTCTTGCCTCAAGACCAAAGGTTAAATTTCAAGAAAACAAACACTAAGGTTGCTACTTAGAATGTCACACCATGGTATTTGTTTCAGGAATGATATTTCTATTAATTATGAAAGCTCCTCGGAATTTTCTTCCCTTATTCTTCCTAAGCTTTCCTATACACATTCTCCCTCTCTGCATTAACCATACTGACAGTACGACTTGATGGACTACTCCTTGTTTTACAGAATCTCAATTGCAGAAAACTCCTCACTAAATTTAGATTCCCTTCCTCCTTTCTTCCTCTAGTGATTTGTCGTTCTGTACTGACCCTATCCCCCACTGGTCAGTTGCCCTTCGCTATCATCTCCAAAATCCTTATAGATGTTGCCATCTCCCAAATCTATGCTCACCTTTCCCAGAACTGCATGTTCGAATCTCTCCAATCAGGTTTCCACCCCTGACACACTAAGAAACAGCTCTTACCAAAATCACAAATGACATCCTATGTGACTGTGACAAAGGAAAACTATCCCTTCTCACCCTTCTCAACCTTTCTGCAGGCTTTGACACAGTTGATCAAACTATCCGCCTCCAACTTCTCTCCACCTCTGTCATCCAGTTGCGTGGGACCCCATTCAACTGGTTCCATTCTTACCTACCTAATCATAGCCAGATTATCACTTGAAATGGTTTTGCATCCTGCTCCTACACAGTTACCTCTAATGCCCCCCCACTAGAATCTATCCTTGCCTCTCCTATCTACATCTGTTCCTCAGCGACTTCATTCAAAAACACCAGTCTGAATTTTCTGATGGGCATCGGGACCCCAATGTCAGGCCCATTTGGGGGTCCTGAGCTCGCCCACATCATTAGCATGCCCGCCAGTACACCAGCGCCTCCTCCTGGGAGACAGTCATCTAATCAACTGCCTCTGCACGCACCATACTATTAGGGACGGTAAGTAAATTCCTGATGCTGCAGGTTCAGTTAGAGGATCTGTAGTGGTGTCAAGCTCACAGCCTCACTTGGAGAAGCAGACAGGTGAGCACAAGGGCACCTCAAAATGGCGATGCCATGGGTTGCTTGCATAGAAGTTATAAATCAGAGAGGTCCAAAGCTTGTATAGCCATCAGGTTGGAGGGAAAACCACCCCCTATTTCAGGACGATTGACAGAGGGCTGCAGCCCTTCATCCCTGCTACCCCGCCACTGGGGTATGGAACCTCCAGCTCCAATGGTCTTGGCCATCTGCCAGGAGGTCACCTTGATTGAAATGCAATGTTGGTAAAATATTTCCCAGCCCCCCCACCCCCCCCCCACCCCCCTCCAACCCCCGGCACCCGCCAGATGTGGGACTGCATCAGGCAGCCATCCTGATACAGCTCCCTGCTCTGCCCATCTCCACAGGGCTGGAAAAATCCAGCCCATAGAGTCTGTTTCCACATGTACACTGACGACACCCAACTGTACCTCACCATCACTTCTTTCAACCCCTCAACTGTCTCTAAACTGTTTGTCCAACATCCAGTACTGGATGAGCAAATAATTCCTCCAATTAGATATTGGGAAGCCTGAAGGCCAGCCTGGATATTCCCAGTCCTGTGGAGAGTTTGAGGCAGGGGTGTGAGGGCTGGGAAAAAAGCGGAGAGCCGCATCGGTAGTCTGAGGGACTTTCCCAGGGATGTATTGGGAACTGGGTTGGCTGCACGCTTCACAGAGCCAGCCAGCCCTTAGTTCAATTAATGCCCCATTGGGGGCCATTTTGCGCCAGTGCCGGTATTTTACTGGTGTCGGAGTGGCTCTCCCACTGTATGTGGAGGGTGCCAGCTCAACTGAGGTGGCCTCCTGGCAGTAGGCCATCTGAGCCAGAGGTTCCATGCCCAAATGACAGGGCCAATGGTATGAAAGACCGCAGCCCTGTCCGTGAATACTGACTAGTCCTGTGCAGGGGTTTCCCCTCCAAACCAAAGGACCTATTGAATTTAAGCTGCTTTAATTTATGATCTATGCAGGCAGTCAAGTTTGCCTCCATATTGAGGCACCCTCGCGCTTCCCTGCCTGGCTCAGCAGCATCCATCTTTCCAGGTGAGGCTGCTAGCCTGACATCATTGTGGATCTTCTGATTGGGCCTGCAGTATCTGAAGCCTGCCCACCATCCTTAGTAGGACAGCAAGCACGGAGACAGCCAATTTGCCTCCCTGAATTTGGCGCCAGTGGACACACTGAAGATATGACACCCTCATATGGGCTTGACATCGGGATCCTGAAACCGACTGGAAAACCCCACCTTTTGTTTTTGGTCCCCAACACAAACTCTGCTCCTTAGCTGCTGACTCCATCCCTCTCCCTGGCAGTTGTCTAAGGGTGAATCAGACTGTTAGCAAATGTGGTGTCATATTTGACCCCCAAAATGAGCTTCCAACCACATATGCGCACCATCACTAAAACCACCTATTTCCACCTCCGTAACATTGCCCAATTTTGCCCCTGCTTTGGTGCATCTGCTGTTGAAACACTCATCCGTGCCTTTGTTACTCTAGACCTGACTGTTCTAACACACGCTGGGCCTCTATAAACTCGATCTCATTTAAAACTGCTACCTGTGTCCTAATTTGCACCAAGTGGGTGTTCTCTCTGACCGATGTCGGCTCCCGGTTAAGCAACACCTCGATTTAAAAATTTTCATCCTTGTTTTCAAAACCCTCCGAGGCCTCATCCGTCCCAACCTCTGTAATCTCTTCCAGTCTCCCATCCCTCCAAGATATCTGCACTTCTCTGGTCTTTTGAGCATCCCCAATTTTAACTGCTCCAACATTGGTGGCCATGCCTTCTGCTGCCAGGGCCTTAAGCACTGAATTCCCTCCCTTAACCTCTCCTCATCTCTTCCTTGTTTCCTTCTTTAAGACACTCATTAAAATTTGTATCTATGTGACCAATCTGTTGGTCATTTGACCTAATATTTCTTTATGTGCTTCGTTGTCATATTTTATTTTATAATGCTTTTGTGAAGTGCCTCAGGACATTTTATTATACATTAGGTGCCATATAAATACAAGTTATTATTGTTACTGCCCTCTACCTTCTTCTGGTCAATTGCCCCTCTATACTGGCCTCTCCTTCCTCTGGTCAGTTGTGCATCTGTACTGCTGTATAGCCTTCTCTTGCCAGTTGTCCCTCTTTCTTAACCCTACCTTATACTGGGCAATTGTCCCTCTGTGCTGTCCTCTACCTTTCACTGGTCAGTTGTTCCTATGTCCTGACTCTTACCTTCTTCTGGCCAATCATTCCTTTTCCTTAAACCTACCTTCCACTGGTCAGTTGTCCCTGTCTACTGACCCTGAGCTTCCTCTGGTCAGTTGTTTCACTGGACTGACCACTAGCTTTCCCTGCTGAGTTGACCTACCCAGAAGTATTTACTCTCGACATAGTGGTCCAAATTAATCTTGACCAACAATTAGACATTCAAATGGTAATACATTAAATAGACAAACTGTAATGGGCTAAGGAACACATTGAACACATTCAGCTGGTAGCAGAATATTGGACTAAAACATGAACACAGAATAATAAGCTACAAGTGAAAATAATGCAAATCACTGCAAGACTTATGATTCCATAGCTTAAAAATCTGAAGGAGGGATAAGGTCTACTGAAATATGAAGAAGGTAGGAAACAGCATGGGTGCTAGATGTAAGATACAGGACTGAAAGAAGAAAAACAATGTAATTGAGAAGCAAAAGACAGAGGGAGAATAGAAATAAAAAACAAACACAACTAGAGTATGGCATTTGGGAGGATGAGATCTGAGTTAGGTGGACAAGAGAGACCAAAGACCTTAAGAGGGTTTTGATCGGAGGTTAGTAATAAACACTTGAGCGAGCAGATCAATGCAATGTTATCAAAAGCTAAACAGGGAAGAGAGCATTTAGTACAAGGCAAATCCTCTAGCCTGTTTCACTCAGGAAGCCAACAAGGAAAGAAAGAAATGCATGAATCTAGACTCCCACTTTGATGATGCCTCCCACTTTGTACAATGTGGTCAGTCGAAGACTGAACATTTGCAGGGCTATGGGAAAAGAGCAGGGGAATAACTGATTGGATAGCTTATGAAAGTGCCAGCATAGACACACAAGGTAAATGGCCTCCTTCTGTATCTATGATTCTTTGATTCTAAGACATCAGGATAGAAATGTCAAAATAGATGTATCAGATGACTGTTATTACCATCTGGAATGAGATTGTCCTCTCCTATTTGTCCTTTAAATTCCTGTTTTCTTCACCCTGAAAGTACCGGTTCATGCTAGAGTACTAGGAATGCCTTTATGAATGGGGAGCTGCAGGTTTGGAGTTTCATTCACTGAGAGTAATTTCCTCTCCCAGTCAAATCTACACCTTCCTCTCCAACCCCATGCAGGCTATGCCAAGACACTGAAGTCCCGAAGCAGACCCTCAACGGTGACCTTCCACCTTTCATGAGCTGTTCCGCGGTGGAGCCATGCCCATGAGAACGCACCCAGCATGCACGTTCCTACAGGGTCCCGTTGCTGTAGGGCTCCAGCATCTTCCGCTCCTACGATGTCCGTGATGTGAGCAAGGTCCTGACGGTAAGTCCCGACTTCTACACATCACACTTGTCAAAATATGTTCTGCACTGGTTTTCCCGCTGACGTGGATGGTAAATTTGACATGGGAGGGATGATTCAGGTGAGCTGGGCTTATAATGACATGCAGATGTATTACAATGAAGTTCCTGAAGTGCGGTGGCGGGAAACATGGCCTGCCATTGACGGGCAGAGCGGATGATTGCAAACTGGTTTCACAACGTCGTGAAACTGATTTTTGGCCTTCCCGCCATATTGTCTGCTCACGCCCATGATGCCTGACAGCAGCGGGCACGGAAAATTCCACCCTGGGATTTTTCTCCAAGGGTCTAACTGGTCGATGCCAGTGCTTATGCTCCACATGAGCCCCCTCCCACCTTACTTCATATTGCCTTATCAGCGTAACTTTCTAATGCTTTCTCCTTCATGTGTTTATCTGGCTTTTGCATCAAATGCTCCTTGTGGCAGCATGTTCCACATCCTAATCACTCTCTATTTAAAGAAGTTCCTCCTGAATTCCCTATTGGATTTATTCATGACTATCTTATATGTATGTTTTCCAGTTTTGGTATCCCCCTATACGTGGAGACAGCTTCTCTATTTTTACCGAATAAAACCTTTTTGTAATCTTGAAACCCTCTATTAGGTCACTCCTCAGCTTTCTCTTTTCTAGAGAAAACAGCCTGTTCAATAGTTTTTTGGTTTTGGTTAACAGTGTAATGTAGGCAATATTGAAACAGTCGCCCATTATACATCTCTGCTGAGTTTCACGCCTGTTGACTTTTATTCAGTCAAAATTATCCTCCTTCCTGCTTTGTTTCCGTCATCATTGGGGACATAGGACGAGTTGTCATAGCCTCAAAATGGACCTGGTATTTGCAGAAGCAGATTTTGGAATTTTAATTTAGCATTTTTTCATGTGTATTGTCCCTGTTGTTATGATTAACTGATCATCTTTTGCCTGAGTCAGCTATTTCTAACAGTAACCTTAATATGGTTATTTAAAACAGGCAAGAGAACACAATGATTAATGTCCTGATCTAATATTAATAATTAACTCTGAAGCGTGGATTCATTCTTGTATGTGTTTCTTTTAAACTTGGCTTTGCATTGTGACTAAACATTTGAAAAGTGGGTG
This sequence comes from Cetorhinus maximus, assembly GCF_964194155.1. Lineage (NCBI taxonomy): Eukaryota > Metazoa > Chordata > Chondrichthyes > Lamniformes > Cetorhinidae > Cetorhinus > Cetorhinus maximus. The sequence goes on from NC_135893.1 coordinate 62,569,826, forward strand.
AAAACTGGGATTTTTCCCCAAGGGTCCTATTCCCGAATTTACATATAGAAACCACTCAAGGTTCAAAGGTCAGGCTGATTAGTATAGAGGAGGAAAGGGTCTTTTGGTTTAGTTTATGTAACAGGTAAGTTTCCAGAAATATAAACTGTAAGCTCTAGAAATTGGTCTGCACCCAATTTTAGGCTTGGGGATCATGATTTGCTACCTGGTCACACCCTTTGCTCTGGAGGCAGGCAGCATGCAAACCTCGTGTTGCCACCTCATTGGATTGATTTCAGTATGCAGTCCAGTGCAACCTGTGCTGTTGGCTGGCTGCATGCTCAACTGAGGGCCTAACAACATGCGAGGTTAATGAGGGTGTTTAAAATTAGGAAAGGAAAAACTCTGCTGAAGAGCAAACAACCTGTTCTTAGTCAGACAAAATAAATTGTGCAAGGAATTCTAGGTCGTTAGGTGGTACAACTGACAAGTGAAGACAAGTATGAGGAAGAAAGTAAGAGACAAAGGTAAATGCCTAGGCCCAGATCTACCTCAGAACAATTCCCACTTTGCCAATAAACATAAGTTAGAGCCAAGGAATCTCCTGGACTGGTTTCAATCACCTAATGGATTCAGAGAGGTATTTTCCAGTTTTTTTTTTGCTCCATAATTGGCCTGGGTTTTGTTTGTTTCTTTTTGCCAGGAGGTTTGAATGTTGGGTGGCGAGTATCTGTAACCTGATGTACAAGGCATCACAAATGCATGGGATAGGCTACAGGGATCAACAGGTCTCTTCCTGTTTGCCAGTTTGATATATTGTTTCTGCCTTGGCCTCTCTGGTAGTGTGATGGAAACCCCAGTTAATTGAAGAACTCTGCAATCCTCCAAATCTTCTCTCTTGTCCATCCTCCATGTTCTTTAGCCATCATTGGCGGCTGTGCCTTCAGCTATCTAGACCCTAAACTTTGGAATTCCCCTGCTAAATTTTTATGTCTCTCTATCGCTCTTTCCTTCCGTTAGGACACTCTTTAAAACTTACGGCGTTGCCCTAATATCTCCTTATGTGCCTCAGTGTTGAACGTTGTTTGATAATCGCTCTTGTGAGGCACTTGGGATGTTTTACAATGTTAGCGGCACTGTGTAAATAAATACAAGTTGTAGTGGTTTTAAACTGCATCTCTGATGCATTTAAGGTGAAGTTATGGAGGGGGAGCTCTGAGGAAATTCCCAGATGAAATTTTCATTTTCCTTTTTCTGAGGCAGATTGGCAGGATCCTGTTAAGGTTAGTATGGACTCTGGAAAGGGTTCAAATAGTTGGGAAATGAGTTGAAAGATGAGAAGTTAGGAGTGTGAAGTGAGGTGAATCTTTAAAAAAAAAAACACAGGAGCTTGGCATTCCCCACCCACTACACCTCCTGCACAAATTTGGGACCAAACTAGGGTTGGAGTGGGATGGGGTGGGGGTGTATGGTGAATTGTGATGGACGATAAGGAAGAATAAATTAGCAGCGTAGGCAGCCAAGTGGCATATGTGAACTGAATTATTGCTTGTGTATCAACAATACAAAGGCAAAGGCAAACCCTCCCTGGATTTCCCGGGAATCCAGGAATTGATGATTAATCTCCAGGACATTCCGTGAACAATATCCTGGAGAAAAATCATAGCGATATAAAAAAGTAGATACTTAATTTTCTTTGAACACTTTTGTTTATTAATTATAAAAATATTGGTGATGAGAAAAAATGGCCATTTGACTAATGGTCAAGAATCATTCAATTGTCTGCTTTTCAATTGGCCTGGCAAGCAGGCCCCATGAGGATTGACATGTTTGGGGACCAGTGACTGGGCCCCCGCCATGACGGGGCCATAAAATTCCACCCCATGGCCAGAATTTTCACGTAGGCGTGCAGGGGCGGCCACACTTGTCGACGCATAAAATGATGCGCGGTGACGTCGGGCGTGCGTCCCGACATCACTGCGCGTCATTCCGATCTTTCGTTCGGCAGGTGTGTGTCAGAGGCGGCTGTGCGCCCGCCGTACTGTCAAAGGCCTGTTAAGGCCATTAGGAGACCAATTTAAATAATTGACAGGGTTGCCCGTCCAACCTTAAGGTTGGCGGGCAGGCGAAGAGCCCAAGCGGCCTTCTCGTTTTTCAGGAAACCTCATCCACGGGCAGGATGAGGTTTCCTGAAGGTTTTATTAAATAAATAAATATTTTTCACACAATTCATAAACATGTCCCAACTCATGTGACACTGTCACATGAGGGGACATATGCAAATAATTTTTAACTTTCTTTATTAGAAATTCTCAACATGTTCTTTATCTCCCTGAGGCAGCTCCATGCCTCAGGGAGATTTCTACGCTCTTTCGTCTTAATTGGCCCACCCACGTAAAATGGCGACACAGGCGGCGATTGGCTCCGCACCCGCCCGCTCCCGACCAGCCCACCTGATGGGGAGAAAATTCTCCCCCATGTGATGAAACCTCCAAGAATAGGTTCAACTGGAGTTGGCAACACTCTTCTTAATCCAGGTTTTATATGTTTCTTGTTCACATTCCGTGAAAACAAACTAGGCCCAGCTCACACGTAAATACAATGGTATTTTTAAAAATGTGACAGTTGCTGTAAATCTCCTGTTTATGGCTCAAAAAGTGCAATGTGGGATCCAATCAGGGGCAGATTTCTCCCCCACTGCTGGGTATTCCTTGGAGATAGATTGTGGTTTAGTGAATAATAACACCTGCTTTTTGAGGGTGATAAAGGGCTCCAGCTTGCTGCCAGTTACCTGTATTGACTTATTGTGAGGATTCTTTTCAATTATTTTTTCACAAAACCTGTCATTTATATTTTTTGCTTCCTCAATCTCCCTCCTCCCCAGCCTTTGAGATCTATCACACTCCATTCCACAGGCAAGGGGAAAGTCGATGGGTGATCTTTGGCTCCAGCCATTTTATCTGTGGCCTCCTCCAGTGCAGAGATATCCAAACTTTAGAAACTAGAGATTGGACATGTTTTAAAATTTGGACCAGGCCTTCCTTTTTCCAGAAACTGTGAGAGAACATGCTGGGCCCCGTAGTACAACACAGGCAGCGGGAGAGAACTGGTGGGAATCAGTGAAGGAGCTCAGAGTGCTTATAAATAAGTATCTTAAAATTGGAAGGCTTGGAGGACTGATAAAGGATGAATGAATGAATCGATCAAGGATTTGTCTTTCTCTTTCTTTAAGGCTTGGGATCTTTAAGCAGTTTGATAGCACCAAAATCAGTTTTTTTGCACAAGCTCAAGTTTGATTAGAATCAAAAACTCATCATGTGACAGCAGCAGGCACAAAATCCTGTTGAATCCTACCAAGCAGAACTGTCTAAAATAGATTCTTTGAATGGTCAATCTCCACATGACACAGAGAGGCATCAGTTATTAGTGTCAGCCTGCCTGTATGAAATTGGTGGTAGGGAACAATCCCTGTGCAGGATCATGTAGACCTGGAGCCCAATTGGAATAGGACCTCAGGCCTCATTTAAATTAGACCAGCCGGCTGCAGCCACCTGCCCTGCACATTTTCAATGAAATTTCAGAATGGGTCCTTTAAGTGTGTTTTACGCCCCCAATTTAATATTTACACACCCACCCAGTTGCCTATAAAACAGGCCCTTGAATTTAGCAATGGGTCCAATGCTTGCACAAACTGAGTGCAGGCCATTCCATCACTAAATTAGTATGTTTTATGCCTGAAACAAAGGAGCATGCATACAAATTCCTGGCCTAAAAATCTTATTAGTGGTGAATATTGTTCCAGATGTATTCATCATCAATGTTCAAGGACAGGTAAGCACATTGTGACAAGGGAAATTCTCTTCTCAAAGGCAATTAGGGATGAGCAACAATTGCTGGCCTGGCCAGCGACGCTCATCTCCCGTGAAAGAACAAAAAAATCATGACTGTCTGTTTAAAAGCCATTTTAAACAATGGCAATTTTAAAAATACATGTAATAGGAAGATATTTAGGGAGATGTAAGGGCTGTTGTTTCCTCCTGTCAAACTTAATAGACGTATCAATCTTGTAGCTGGAAAGTGCTGTGCTTTACAGTAAAAATCACTCTGGCTGCTTGAGGATTGTTAAGTTGAGACCAAGTGTGTTGAAAATTGAGAAGGCAAAGGGTACAGTAAGAATGAGTTTAACCCAATGGAAATTCACAATTTCAGAAGGATTTAGGAACTGTACGGCGCTGTTACCTCGCATTGGATACCTGATACAGAACAAAATGCTCATGTTCTGTAAAGAATTTAAACCCATTGATCCTTCACAGGTACTTGCATTTTACATGGACTGTTACTTGGCTTCTTGTGCATCCTCCACTCTCTTTGTGCCACCATTGGCAGCCGTACCTTCAGCCGCCTTGGTCATAACCTTAGAATTACCTTTCTAAACCCCTCTGCCTCTTTCTCAGCCTTTAGGTTGCTTCTTAAAACCTATGAGGGGAGGTTGAAGGAAGTGGAGGTTGTGCAAAAGGCTACTGTCCTTGGCCCAATCATCTTCAGCTGCTTCATCAATGACCTTCCTTCCAAGATAAAGTCAGAAGTGGGGATGATCTCTGATGATTGCACAGTGTTCAATACCATTTGCAATTCTTTAGATACTGAAGCAATCTGTGTCTGCATGCAGCAAGACCAGAACAACATTAAGGCTTGGACTGAAAAGTGGCAAGTAACATTAGTGCCACACAAGTGTCAGACAATAACCATCTCCAACATGAGAGAATCTAACCATCTCCCCTTGACATTCAACAGCATTACAATCGCTGAATCCCCTGCCATCAACCTTCTGGGGGTCACTATTGATCTGAAACTTAGTTGGGACCAGTGATATAAATGCTGTGGCTCCAAGAGCAGGTCTGAGACTGGGAATTCTGCAGCGAGTAACGCAACTGTTGACTCCCAAAATCTGTCCACCATCTACAAGGCACAAGTCAGAAGGGTGATGGAATGCTCCCCACTTGCCTGGATGACTGCAGCTCCAACAACACTCAGAAAGCTCCACACCATCCAGGACAAAGCAGCCTGCTTGGTCAGCGGCCCCATCCACCACCTTAAACATTCACTCCCTTCACCACTGGTGCACAGTTGCAGCAATGTGTCCTATCTACAAGGTGCACTGCAGCAACATACCAAAGGCCCTTCAGCAGCACTTTACCAACCAACAACCTGGGAAGACAATAGGAGCAGGTGCATGGAAACACCACCACCTGCAAGTTCCCTTCCAAGTTGCACACACATCCTGTTCAATCATTGTCGCTGGGTCAAAATCCTGATACTCAATCTTTAACAGCACTATGGGTGTAACTACACCACAGAAACTGCAAGAAGGCAACTCATCACCACGTTCTCAAGGGCAATTGAGGACACTCACATTTCATGCACGAATACATTAAAAAAAGTGGTCAGAGTTGGAGGATTGCAATGATTTCGGAGAGTTGTAGGGCTGGAGGATGATACAGAAATAGAGAGGGGTAAGACCATGGGAGGATTTGAACACCAGGATAAGAATTTTAAAATAGGGAGTAAGGCAGGAAGTAAAACTGCTGGTTTTAAATATGACCAACATGAAAATTTGGTTTGATAAAAACTTATCTCTTTTGCCAAATTTTTAGTCACCAAAAGAATGCAACACTTTAATTTAAAACAAGGGCACTAATTTTCACTGTAGACATGGCCTATTAAGTGCAGGCTGGTAGCTTTTCACTAAGATGAACAATTCCCCTGCATCAGCTTTGTGTCAATTCTCTTCATATATGCGAACACCAGCAAAGTCTTACATTTATATAGCGCTTTTAGCATAATAAACATCTCAAGGTGCTTCACAGGAGCATTATCAGGCTTAAATTGACATCAATTCATGTAAGGCGATATTAGGATGAATGACTAAAAGCTTTTTTCTAACCCTTCTGGGGATGTGGGGACTGGAAAGGCCAGAATTTATTGTTCATTCCTAATTGTCCTTGAGAAGGCAGTGGTGAGCCTCTTTCTTAAACTGCTGCAGTCCGTGTAGTATAGGTAGTGATGTTAGGCAGGGAGTTCCAGGATTTTAATCCAGCAATGATGAAGTAATTCATTCACGCTGAGCTCTGTCATCATTAAGGATGGTGATATTGGTGGAACTGTATCCTCCCATTTGTTGTTTAATTGTCCACCACCATTCATGACTGAATGTGGCAAGACTGCAGACCTTTCATCTGACCCACTGGTTGTGGGATCGTTTAGCTCTGTCTATTGCATGCTGCTTCCACTGTTTAACAGGCATATAGTCATTTGCTGTAGCTCCAACAGGTTGGCATCTCATTTTCAGGTATGCCTGGTGCTGCTCTTGGCATGTTCTCATACACTCCTGACTGAACCAGGGTTGGTCCTCTGGCTTGATGGTAATGACAGAGTGAAGGATATGCTAGGCCATGAGGTTACAGAGTGTAGTTGAATACAATCCTGCTGCTGCAGTTGCTGAGGACCCAAAGTTGCTCATGGATGCTGAGTTTTGAGCTGCTAGACCTGTTCTGAATCTATCCCATTATGCACAGTGATGGTGTCACACAACAGGATGGAATGTGTCCTCAATATGAGGGTTGAACTTTTTGTCTGCACAAGGATTGTGTGATGATCACTCATACCAATATTGTCATGGACACATCTGCGACAGGTAGATTGGTGAGGAAAGGTCAAGTAGGCTTTTCCTCTTGTTACTTCTCTCACCATCTGCTGCAGGCCCAGCCTGACAGATATGTCCTTCACGACTTGCCCAGCAGTGGTGTTATTGAGCCACTGTTTGTAATGGATATTGAAGTCTCCCATCCAGAGTATATTCCATGCTCTTGCTACCCTCAGTGCTTCTTCCAAGTGGTGTTCAACGTGGGGAAACATTGATTCATCAGTTGAAGGAAGACACCAAGTGGTAATCAGTCGAGGTTTCCTTGCCCATGTTTAACCTAATGCCATGAAACTGCATGGGGTCTGGAGTCAATGTCGATGACTCCCAGAGCCACGCCTTCCTGATTATATACCCCTCTGCCATCACCTCTGGTACATCTGTCCTGTCGGTGGCAGGACATACCCAGGAATGGTGATGGAGGAGTCTGGGACATTGGCTGTAAGATATGAGTCGGTGAGTATGACTATGTCAGGCTGTTGCTTGACTAGTCTGTGGGACAGGTCTTCCAATTTTGGCGCAAGTCCCCAAATGGTAGTGAGGGGGACTTTGCAGGGTCAATTGCGGAGGTTATATCTTTGTTATGTCTGGTGCCTGGATTGATGCCTGGTGGTCAGTCTGGTTTTACTTTTATTCTTGGTCAAAGAGGGAGGTTTTAAGGAGCATCTTAAAGAAATACAGAGAAGTAGTGAATTGGAGACCGTTAGGGAAGGAATTAGGGAAGAGCTTAGGGTGAAGGTAGTGATGAAGGCATGAATGTAGGACTAGAGGAGATTTCAGGGATGGAGAGGGGCAAGGATTTGGAAACAAGGATGAGAATTTTAGGCAGGAAGTCAAACTGTTGATTTTAAATACGATCAACGTAAAAGTATGGTACTGGATAAACAAAATAATCATGCAAAATATCAGGTACGATTTTTCCAGGGTGAAGGTGGGATGAGGAGGGGTGCTACATTGAAATGTTTCCATCTCCAAAAGTAACAACCCATTGGTGTTTTGGAGCAAACAAAGGTCCTTTGACATCAACACTGTTCGAGCATTTGATACATCTAAATCAAATGGTAATACTTCCTGTCACTGTGTAAACTAGCTGGCTGAGGTTTTTTGTCAAAAGCCAACAAAAAAATAATTTCCCAGCAACCAATGCAGACTCTCCAGTTAGATGTAAAAAAATTGCAGTGATCATATCTAAAAATAATCTTTAAAAAAACTGTGTTGGTTACAGCTCAAGCCATGCTATTCTGCTGGATCAGTTAGGAAGATCAACATGAAAGGAAAGCTTGAAATCTACTCAGGTGTTGCCATGGTGACTGTGAGTAAGTAGATGCATTACCTATAGTAAACCTGGAAGGTACCAAGCTCATCCTGGTAGTGGTAGGGCTGCCAACCTTGAAGGACTAGCCAGGAATTTCTAGGAACTGAAGATTAACCTCTAGGAGGTTGTTGCCAAAAATACCCAGGATAAAAACCATAGCGGCATCAAAAAAAATGTTTTTTTTAATATCCTTTGAGCATTTCTGTTTATTAGTTATTGGAAGCAAGGGTGGGGGAAAGGAAGGCTGACTAACAGTCAAGGATCATCCAATTGGATAATGAAAACTCTGTTCGCTTTCCCTCTGGCTGTGGGAGTGCAAGACACTGCAAGGGTGGAAGTGCTGTGTGATCAATGGTGGGAATGTGGGGTGAGGTGGCTTGAAGCAGGGGGTTATGTGATGAAATCTCCATGACTTTGTCCGACCAGAATTGGCAATCTAAGTTGGGGTGGGGTGCCAAAGCTGGCCTCAGTACCTCTTGGCTAATGTGGAAAATAGACAATCTAGGCTTGCATTCCTGATACCAAAAACCTGATTGGTTTAAATCTCACAATATGAAAGACATTCATTTGGGAGGTCAGCTACAAAGTGAAAAACCAGAAATCTAGCCAGCAATCCTATTCTTGTCCAATTTGATATTTGGCAAAAGGTAGCTGTTAAATGGTGCTTGGCACTGACACTGACAAAGGGGAAATGAACAACCCAGAAATATTCTTTTTTTCATTTTCAGGGTGTGGACATGGCTGCCAAGGCTGGCATTTTATTGTCCATCACTTGTTGTTCCTTGAGAAGTAGTAGTGGGATTTTTTCTTGGATCACTGCAGTGTGTGTGTGATGAAGATCATCCCACAACACTGCTGGGTAGGGATTTTGATACAGTGATGATTGATTTGTCTTATAATCTGAGAACTTTACAGCACAGAAGGAGTCTTTTTAGCCTATCTTGCCTTTCCTGGATTGCTGAAAGAGTGCTTAATCCCACTCCCCATCTCTTTTAAATTATTCTTTCCCAAGAATTTATCTGCTTCCCTTTTAAAAACTATGCTGGATTATACTTCCATCACTGTTTCTGCTGTGCATTCCATGTCCTAATATTCCTCTATCGAAAAACATTTCTCTCAATGTCTTGTTGCATCTTTTGCTTGATGCTTTTGAATTTAGGCCCACTTGATGACTCAATAGCCAGGTATATTTTAATATTTATTTCATCAAAACTCTTCATAGTTTTGACCACACATACACATACATTCTAAAATGTTACCTCAGTTTACATTAAAAATAGATTACAATGTTCTTAAAATTTGTTAGCACAAGCTAACAATTTAGTTCCATCTGGTACATTAATTGTGAACTTTTTGTCTTTAATAGTAACTCTGATGAGGATGGGAGGTGATATGGAATGAAGTGAATTGACAGTTTGTTTACTTCCTGAACCAAATATCAACAGAGTCCAGATCCAAAAGACTACTCTTCATATATAAGCCTTGAAAATGAGAGTTGGCAGCAATTTGACCAGAGAGAACATCACTGAAGATGTGTCTATTTTACACACTTCTTCATGTCTTGGGATCCTCCTCTCGACAAAGGCAGACATAGACAATAAAATTCATCATTGCCTCCAATATGCCAGCTTAGCCTTCGGCTGACTGATAAAAACAGTATTTGAGGACTAGGATCTCAAACCCAAGACTAAGGTCATGGTTTGCCGGTAAGCAGTGACCCTGCGCTCTTCTATACTTCGGAGGCTTGGACAACCAAAGCAGGCACCACAAAGCACTGGGAAGTAACACCAGCAGTGCTTTCTCAAGATCCTCAAAATCTGGTGGTAAGAAAGGCATTGCAAGAGCAGTGTCCTCGTGCACCCCGACATGCCCAGTATTGAGACGCTATTCATTCAAAACCAGCTCTGTTGGGCAGGACATGTTGTTCATATACCTGACACCAGATTCCCGAAGCAACTGTGCTACTCAGAGCTCAGTCACATGGGAGACTACTAGGAAAACAGTGGAACCCTTTTAGGAATGTCAACAAAGCATTCTTGAAAAGGTCAAATAGCCCCTGCGACTCTAAGAAGCCCCTGGCTTGTGACCATCCACAATAGGGAAGGTTCAATCGGGAAGGCACCAAACACAACGATAGGCTTTGTTGGGAACATGCAGAGGTGAAGCCACAGTGTTGGAGAGGGCACAAATCTCTAAACAACTCATCTACCTGATTCTTCAAGCACTACCTGCCCCACAGGTGGCAGAGTCTGCAGCTCGCCCATTGGAGTTATTAGCCAAAACCATCAAACCAGGGTGGAAGCAAGTCATCCTCGATCCCAGGGGACTTCCTGAGAGAAGGATTACACACTCAGTTATACACTTTTTCAGTAGTCACTTAATAGCGATAGGAGTGGGATTTTCCCAACCATGGACGAGGGACACTGAAGCCAATTGTGGTGTCCCGCAAGTTGATGTCCTCTTGCTAGGCCACTCAAGATGATATCAGGAGGAATATCTTCACTAAAAGTGTAGTGGAAATCAGAACTCTCTCTGCAAGAAGCTGTTGAGTCTGTGGTTCAATTCTGAGATTAATAGATTTTTGTTAGCCAAATGTATTAAGGGTTAAGGAACTAAGATGGGTAGAATGAGCTAAGATCAGTCATGATCTATTTGAATGGTGGAATAGGCTCAAATTTCTGAATGGCCTACTTATATGCCTATATTCTAATTGGGATCAGTTGAGCTCAGCACAAGCCTGGGATATTTTTAGTTTGTGTGGGGCAGGTAGTCACCGCTTTAAACAACCAGGCTATTAGGGAGGCTACTAAGCTTTCCTTTTCAAAAAATGTCAGCTGCTTAACAGCATGAATCAGAGCCAGGGGATCCAGGGGCTATAACTCCTGATTACACAATACCATACAGGTTTCTTTTCTCCCAGAAGAGATAGATTAGAGTTCCAACCTAATGCATCAATCAAGTCTCCAACAGACAGAGAAGAGCTTCATCTGTTTCCTTTCGCTGGCCTGGATCACACACCGAATCCCACAGGTGAATGAGAGACTGATATTCCTTCATTACACAGTGCCAAGAGATGAGTGAATGGAGAGAATCTTAATACACCCCACTACAAGTCTCAATCAAGGGGAAGAGACTTTCAATCAGTTCCTTCGCTTGGCCTAGATTCACACCTGACTCATAAAGCTGCCTGAGAGACAAAAAGAGAAAGACCTTTGGTTGTCAATTCTTGGAGACGAATGGACAGCAACTTAATGCATGGTTACAAAAAGGTTTTGATTTTCATGGTGGGGAGAGGGTGGAAAGCCTATTAGTGGGTGAAGAACCCGGTAAGAATGGGGTCGTGGAGACCCTGTCGATCTTAACGACAGAGCCTCATTTCAATAAATCTATGCAACCAGCCCAGCAACCAGCCAGTTAATTATGGGAGCCTGCCAGCTGGTGGCAGGAGTCTCGCGTGAATGGTCCCCTGCAACCTCTGGATAGGGATTGGGAGATGGGTGGTGAAGACTATCACCAGGACTCAGGAGGAGGAGGGTCTGGTTAGGAATAGTCGAGTAGGGAAAAGCTGTAGGCAGGGATTGGGAGGGAAAACCCCTAGGCAGTGTTTGCAGAGGTAGGGCGAAGACTGTTGGCAAGAATCAGGAGGATGTGGCCAAGATCAGGGGGCGGTCCCATTCATCAAAACTCAATCGAGGACAGGAAGCCTTCATCCATCTGCTCTGTCTTGCCTGGTTTCACCCCCAACTTTCAGGAGAGAGAGACCCTCCACACTCAAGTGCTAGAGCTGAATGGATGATCTCCATCTAAAATAACAAAGTTTTTACCCCTCTGTTTATCCTGCAACCACAACCACTCACTAAAGCTATAAGAATTAATATGAAATAGTCATGTTGTTGAATTTGTATTATAAATCGTATGTCATTTCTATTTTGTTGTTGTGAGATCTCTCCTTTCATCTGTCTTCCTTTTAGGTTTTTAAATCCCAAGCTAAGCACATTACTTACTTTCCACAAGACTGGAGCCTGTAAGAACATAATAGATCAGAGTGTGGGACTGTAACCAATCAGAAATGACGTTCTCCCGGTGTTTACTATGCACAAGGAGCCTGAAAATAAAATGAGCTGATGGTTTCTGAGAGTCCCAGTTTTGAGTATGTTTATTTAGGCTGTGGCCCCAAGGAAGCTGATAAAAAGGAGCTTCTAAAACCTTTTTATTTTCCTCAAAATGTGCTTTCTGCGATGTGCCTGACTGCACAGGGAGACGACCTCCCTGCGGCAGGCTGAAGGGCAATTGGAGCCAGGTGCTCCATTCACCATTGACGGAATAGAAATATGTGTTGAACATTATACAGTGACCTTAAATCTTGCTTTGAGTACAATGAATAGTCCTTGTGAAGGGTGAACTTTGTTGAGCAGTTGCCACAGTAAATATTTGACATTTATTTATAAAACTTGACTGGGTTGATAATTTATATGTCTTGAATTGTTTTTTGGTGAGTGTTTGGCCCTTAAACATAGACAATTTTTTTTTTGTTTTCAATGGGATAGGCGCAGTCCAAGGTCACTTAGTGTAGCACAGCATCAAGACAGCAGAGAAGGATAAGGTCAATCAAAAGGTACCAGTTAAGGAACACACACCTTGGGCTTTAAAACTCTGAGGGTTGAGGAGTTCCGCTGTTTTAAGAGGACCTGGGGAAGAAAGGCAGTGGGAAGAATCTTGATTTCAATGGAGGAAGGTAGTGGGAGGGGCATGGGGTATGTAGGACAACAATTTTGGAGCTTGGAAAGATCAAGAGTGTCACCTCGTTCCAGGAAATAAATTTGGAAAGTGTGATTTCATATATTCTACCGCTTATTTTGGGCAAGACCTGAGTGACAACTTATTAAATTGCCACGGTCTTAGAGACACAATTTCATCTTGTTCCAAAAGATGCGATCTTATCAAACATCTGATTGTTCCAAGAACAGCCTGTCAACTGTTCAGTGGACAAAAAGAGCACCGAACAGTGGCTGGTGTGGCGGGCGAATGATAGCCCGTCTGCCAACAAAACGGCGTGTTTCCTGGGAATGCATAACTAATGCGCCGGGTTTGGGATGATACAGGATGAAAACCCGCCATTGCAGCTGGCAGGTCCTGCCCGCTACCGCACTTAGTGCAAATCTGGGATGATTCCACCATCAGTTTGTAAATGCATCTCATAAGATACTGAGCCAGTGAAACTAGGACAATCACTGGCTCAATCCTCAGCCACTGCTTAATTAAGTTGATCTCAACTTAGCTGTTGGTAGGAAAAAAAACTTGCATTTGTATAGCGCCTTTCATAACCTCAGGTTGTCTCAAAGCATTTTACAGCCAATTAAATACTTTTGAGCGTATTACTGTTGTAATGTAGGAACTGCAGCAGCACAGTTGCATTCAGGTAACTTCCACAATCAGTAATGTGGTAATGAGCAAATAATTTATTTTGGTGGTGTTGGTTCAGTGACAAATATTGCCCAGTGTCAGGATTTTAGGGAGAACTGCCTTGTTCTGTTTCAAAATAGTGGCCATCGGATCTCTTACATCATCTGAGAGGACGGAGTGGGCCTCAGTTTATCTTCTCACTACTACCTTCTCAGCGCAACTGGAGATGGGAAATAAATGCTGGTTGAGCTGGAGATGCCCACACCCCAAGAATGCTAAAAAGAAATTTGGAGCTCGGCTACCATACATTCCACAGCATCCATGATGGAGGCCCCCCCTCCACCTTCCTGGCCGCCCCCCTGCGCCGCCCCCCCCCCCAATAATTGGCCACTTAAAGGTCTCTACTGGGGAAAGGGCGGGCTTCTCGTTCATGGCATTGGCCGCCCTAGTGTAAAATTGCTATGTGGTCAGGGTAGGTAGAAACCCGGAGGGGGTCCCGTTCCTTCAATTTCATGCTCCCTCCCCACCTGCCTAAAAGCCCGCCGGTGGGTGGATGTAAAATTCTGGCCCATATTGCAGTAGGATTCAATGCCTTCAGGAACTGGAGGGGAGGAAATTTGATTTCGTAAGGTTGTATATTGGAACAACATTAGGGATTTCCAGATATAGACCACTATTAAGTTAACCTGTTTCAAATCAATTGCTTTGAATACTATAGCTATTCATTCCACTGTGCAAATGTTGCCAATATGGGAACATAAGAACATAAGTAAGAACATAAGGATGTCTTGTGGTGTAGTGGTAGCGACCCTACCTCTGGGTTCAAGTCTCACTCCAGGACTTGATGGCCACAGAGGTGTGTTCATAATGTGGTCAAACAGGTTCATTATCAGCCTGTAAATCCTTACATTATTCCTGATGGTGGTGGTAAGAGTAGGAGAGTTTCCTGGTCAGTCATACTGCAGAAGGTAACAGCAAACTACTGCAGTACTTTGCCAATCCAATGGAAACCCATGGCTGCCAACACCCTCTTAGGGCATGGCACCTAAAGGAGGAGAAGAACATAAGAAAAAGAAGTAGGTATAGGCCTTTTGGCCCTTCAAGCCTACTCCACCATTCATAAAGATCATGGTTTATCATCAACCTCAAATCAAGCTTCCTGCACTATCTTCATTCGTATCCCTTATTGCCCAAAAATCTATTGATCTCTGTCTTGAATATATTTAATGACTGAGCATCCAAACCTTCGGGGTAAAGAATTCCAAAGTTCCACAACCCTTTTGAAGACATTTTTCCTCATTTCAGTCCTAAATGGTCAATCCCTAATAATAAAATCGTGAAATATTGTGTTGTGGATATTTCCCAACAAAATCCAAGAGACAATGAGCTCTTTCCCTTTATCTCACGAGCTCCATCCCTGCATCCCCTCTCCTGTGAACTTCTTCCTTCTTACTCTCCCTTTGTGAGCTTCATTGCTGCCATTTCCTCTCCCTGCAAGCTGCCCTTCTCATCCACTGAGCTGATTTATGCTGCTATCTCTTTTTCTAGCTCCTTCTAGCCCCTATGGGCTTCTTATCATTTTTTGATAAATTAATTTAAGTTATAATCCCTTCTTTCCACTCCACTCCACAGCTCCATTTGACCTGATCTATTGTGCCCTGTGATTTTTTTTTTGGGCTGACTGCTTGCATTCCTCAACCAGCTGAAGTTGGGAGCTCAGCTGCAGCAGCAAAACACTCGAGACTTTATCCCATAACATTACCAAATTGTACACAAAATAATTAACTGGGAGGGTGGCAGATGATTTTAAGTAACAGTGGAAGAGAATGAATGGACAGTGGAAGAACACAGTACCTCACACTTGTGAGTTACAATGTGTCAGTATGGGAAAGGTGAAAGGTGTTGAAGTGACTTGAAGAAAGGACAAAACAGCTAAGTTTTATTAAAGTTGAATTTTTTTTGTATGGGTGTTTATTCTGTACCAAATTTTACTTTTAGGGTTACATAATGGTACGGTGAGCAATTGATTATCATTTGGCAATGTAATTGGTTGTGGTTGAGGTTTTAAGGGATGTGATTGGTTGGAAGGAAAGCATTCCATAGTTCAGCAATTAAAGGAGCACTACAACTCACACTATGGGCGGAATTTTCCATTCCTGTTGGCGGTGGGCGTTTGGTGGCGTGAGCGAGAAGGCCACAAACCGGTTTTATGCCGTGGTGAAACCAGTTGATGATTATCCATTCCACCCGTCAATGATGGGCCGTGTTTCCTGCTGCCACACATCGGGAACCTAATTTCAATACTTTGGCATCTCATTATAAGCCCTGCTCACCGAAATATCACTCCATGCTGGCTCATCCGGGCATGTCAGCGTGATTGCACACCAATGTGTTTCACAATTGTACATAAGCAACATGCACCTGGCAAGCTGCACTTCGCTCAGGACTTTAAGGTTTGTTTATCCACCTTGCTTCGGGTAGCACTCGCTGTCATCAGCGCCAGGCTTCGAAGGCAGCATCACATCACTTTTAGGGAGGCTCACAGGCAGGTCTGTACCTACCAGGCCAGCCATAAGGCTTTGCAACAGCTGCAGGGCTAGGGCTTGCTTGGGGAAGGGGGAGGAGTGGTCTCAGGGAAGGGAAGAGGCTGCAGGGCGAGGGCTGAACTGGGGAAGGGGGGATATCCCAGGGTGTGTGTGGGGGCACATGTTGGAATGTGCAAGTGTCCTCAAGATGGTGAGGGCTGAGGAGGCCATCTCTAGAGGAGATGAGGCCAGGTGGAGATGTGAGGGTGTGTGTGAGACAGAGTGAGTGGTGATGTCTCCTGAGCTGACAGTGAGTGAGATGCCAGTGAATGTGTGATGGCCTTGTGAGTGTGTGAGTTTAGAGTGATGAGATGGTTGCCTTACCCTGGCAGCACTGATGAGATCATTCGTCCTCTTTCTGCACTAGATGGCCAACCTCTTCTGTGCAGCGTTGGCACTGACCACCACTGCCACTGGCTCCCAAGCTGGAGTAGTGAGATTGCTGAACCTCCTGTGGCCAGAGGAGAGGTGGAGGACATCATGTGGGCCTCCAAAAGGCATTCCAATGACAAGTTACTGAACTGCAAGCATTTAGAACTGTGTGAGTGGCTGCAGTGTAGATATGGCATCCAGAGTGAGGAAACAGTGAAGTGTTGGCCTGGCGGGTGAATCAGAGGTTGCCCACCAGTGGGACAGTGTGTTTCCTGTGGCTACATAATTAATGAGGTGGGAAGTGGACGATATGGCATGAAAACCCGCCACTGCAGCCGGTAGGTAAAACGTTGCTTTTACGCCCGCTACATCACTTAGTGCGATTCTGGAATGATTCCGCCCCATATTTACAAAAACAACTGATTTATGTAGCACCTTTAATGTAGCAAAATGTATCGAGGCACTTCAGAGAATCATGTTTTTTCATTCATTCATGGGATGTGGGTGTCACTGGCTAGGCCGGCATTTATTGCCCATCTCTACTTGTCCTTGAGAAATTGGTGGTGAGCTGCCTTCTTGAACCGCTGCAGTCCATGTGGGGTAGGTACACCTACAGTGTTGTTAAGGAGGGAGTTCCAGGATTTTGACCCAGCAACAATGTAGGAACTGTGATATATTTCCAAGTCAGGATGGTGAGTGGCTTGGAGGGGAACTTCCAGGTGGTGGTGTTCCCATGCGTTTGCTGCCCTTGCCCTTCTAGACAGTAGTGGTCTTGGGTTTGGAAGGTACTGTGTAAGGAGCCTTAGTGAATTCCTACAGTGCATCTTGTAGATAGTACACACTGCTACCACTGCACATCGGTGGTGGAGGGAGTGAATGTTTGTGGATGGGGTTCCAATCAAGCAGGCTGCTTTGTCCTGGATGGTGTCAAGCTTCTTGAATGTTGTTGGAGCTGCACTCATCCAGGCAAGTGGAGAGTATTCCATCACACTCCTGACTTGTGCCTTGTAGATGGTGGACATGCTTTGGGGAGTTAGGAGGTGAGTTATTCGCCACAGGATCCCTAGCATCTGACCTGCTCTTGTAACTACAGTATTTATATGGCTAATACAGTTCAGTTTCTGATCAATGGTAACCCCCAGGATGTTGATAGTGGGAGTTTCAGCGATAGTAATGCCATTGAATGTCATGGGGTGACGGTTAGATTCTCTCTTGTTGGAGATGGTCATTGCCTGGCACTTGTGTGGCACGATAGTTATTGCCACTTATTAGCCCAAGCCTGGATATTGTCCAGGTCTTGCTGCATTTGGGTGTGGACTGCTTCAGTATCTGAGAATATGCGAATGGTGCCGAACATTATGCAATCATCAGCGAACATCACCACTTCTGACCTTATGATGGAAGGAAGGTCATTGATGAAGCAGCTGAAGATGGTTGGGCCAAGGCACTGCCCTGAAGAACTCCTGCAGTGATGTCCTGGAACTGAGATGATTGACCTCTAACAGCCACGTCCATCTTTATTTGTGCTAGGTATGACTCCAACCAGAGATGAGTTTTTCCCCTGATGCCCTTGATGGTTCCTTGATGCCACACTCAGTCAAATGCTGCCTTGATGTCAAAGGCAGTCACTTTCACCTCACCTCTGGAGCTCAGCTCTTTTGTCCATGTTTGAACTGGGGCTGTAATGAGGTCAGGAGCTGAGAGACCCTGGCAGAACCCTGGTATTCAGTACATGGGTCTGGATTCCATGTTGAGGGCAACTCCCTCCCAACTGTATACCATTGTGCTGCCACCTCTGTTAGGTCTGTCCTGCAGGTGGGACAGGACATACCCAGGGATGGTGATGGTGGTGGTGGTACATTGTCTCTAAGGTATGATTCCATGAGTATGACTATGTCAGGCTGTTGCTTAACTAGTCTGTGGGACATCTCTCTCAATTTTGGCACCAGCCCCCAGATGTTAGTAAGGAGGGCTTTGCAGGGTTGACAGGGCTGAGTTTGCTGCTGTTGTTTCCGGTGCCTAGGTCGATGTCAGGTGGTTCCTCTGGTTTCATTCCTTTTTGTAGGCTTTCTAGCAGTTTGATACAACTGAGTGACTTGCTAGGCCTTTTCAGAGGGCAGTTAAGAGTCAACCACATTGCTGTGGGTCTGGAGTCACATGTAGGCCAGACCACGTAAAGACAGCAGATTTCCTTCCCTGGAGGGGAATTAGTGAACCAGATGGGTCTTTACGACATAGTCATTGTTAGACTTTTAATTCCAATTATTTTTTAAAAATAAATTAAATTTCACCATCTGCCGTGGTGGAATTTGAACCCAGGTCCCCAAAGCATTATCCTGGATTACTAGTCCAGTGACAAAAGCACTACACCACTGTCTCCCCACCAAAACATTATTAAACAAAACTTGACACTGAGTCATAAAAGGAAATATTATGACAGGTTATGAAAAGCTTGGTCAAAGAGATCGGTCTTAAGAACGAAGGAGGTAGAGAGAAGTTTGAGGGAATTGCAGAGATCAGGTCTAGGCAGCTGAAGACACAGTCACCAATGTTGGAGCAATTAAATTCAGGGATAAGGATGAGGCCAGGAGTGGAGCAGCACAGACTCCTTAGAGAGGAGTTGGGCTGCAGGAGATTACAGAGATAGTGAGAGGGCATGGAGAGATTTGCAGACTAGGATGAGAATTTGAAAAACAAATAATGCCACATTTTTAAATGATTTGTAAATGAACCCACTTCACCTTTTTCCTGAAGATTCTGAAGGAGCTTAATGTGCAAAGGAGTGAGATTCTATAGGGGTTTCCTTAATAAATGAACTGCATTTTTGGGAGGAAACAAAGAAATGGTTGTGCAAAGGCTTACTGCAAGGGTAGTTATATCACACATTATCATTATTGGAGAGGGAAGCAATTCCTATCAGTGTGTTACAACAGGGTTTTATAGTGATCTTCTGTTAAAGAGGGGGTGAACAGAGTTAATCTCCATGAAAATTCCTGGCAGTAGCCATCATTCACCTAAAGTAAGTCATGGTGAAAGTTTTGATAAACATTTTACATGGTTCAAAGCGCTTGCATATTGGTAACTTTATATCAGTCTGATCTTAACACCCTCCTTAAAGTGCAACAGATATTAACAGGGCTTTTAGAAACATGATGACAAGAGCCTATTCCATTCAACATAAGCTCAAACAGTTTGTTGAAGGCCAGTTACAAACTTTCAGTTGGTAAATACACTGCCCATTATTGTACTGTGTCCAAGACAGGCCCCATGTTCTGTGCTGAATTAGTTCAGTTAATTAATAGGGAAGATGTTTTCGCTTACAGGGGAGTCCAAAACTAGAGGTCAGGATAGTCACTAATAAATTCAATTAGGAATTCAAGAGGAACTTCTTTACCCAGGAAGTAGTTAGAATGTGGAATTCAGTACCACTTGGGATAGTTAAGGCGAATAGCATAGATACATTTAGGGGGAAGCTAGCTAAGTACATGAGGAAAAAAGAAATAACAAAATATGCGGATAGGGGTGGATGAAGAGGGGTATGAGGAGGGTTGTGTGGAGCAGAAACACAGGTATGAACTAGTTGAGTCGAATCGTCTGATTCTGTGCTGTATAGTCTATATAATTCTATGCAATAGTTCAGAGCCCAGGGGTTCCTGTTCCTGATCTCTATCTAATGACCCCCTGTTGAGAAACCTTAATATGCAGATGTCAGGCGAGGACGGGATCAGGTTTAGCTGCACTGCTTCCAGGTGGAATACTTTGCCGACACTCACTGTCTTGACTGATGTACAAAAATGGCCCCTTGAGGGAAGTATGAGAGAGAAGCCAGCTGACTCCTGGAGAAGCAACTCCCCAGCATGAGTTAGCATCTTTGAGAGAGAGAAAGAGAGACAGACAGACAGAAAGAGAGATCAGATTGGGGGAAGGGAGAAATTTGAATGGTATTTCTCTCTAGTTTTTCCCACAGAAACTGTTAAAGCTGAGAATCACCTGGAGATCTGAGACTGTGTGAAAGGAAAGGTTTAAAAGCCTCAGAGTACTTTTTTTGAATAGAACATCATGTAAAAGATTTTTGTGTGAATAATGTCAGCCTTCAGTTCCTCACACAGATAAAGAAGCTCACAAAAACCCTGCTTTGCACAAGAATGAGAAAATTATGGCTTTACTGAAGGATTTGGTAAATGGGGTATTTATGGAATCAACTCAACATTAACTACATTTTTCTTCATAACTAAACTCTTAGCCTTTGCCTAGCTCTTTTCAAATTATTTTAAGTGATTCCTACAATGGCCCATGTGACTTGTGACCCTGAGAATCGGGTTTTATAAATTTAACCCTGGATTACCTGTGACCATCTGGGCGAAGGATATTGTAGTAGGCTTGACAGTGCATTTTGCAAGTAGACAAGTGTCACAAGAGCTCTTACCTCAGGTCCACAGAGTTAGCTGCCTTTGCGAAGGGATTCCTCTCTTGCTGATATAAGACCAGGGTAGGATTCTGCTCATTTTCACCTGTGTTGAGAAAACGAGAGAAACACTTATAGATTGGCTAACCAAAGATGAGCATGGTTAAAGTTCCCTCCATCTTCTAACCCTCTATGGTCCTCAATATTGGTAATAGAGCCAGAAGGTTACGGTTCAGCTCCATCTATCAGTGCTCTACCTAAGCAAAGTGGGTGTTGATTGTACTGTCCTTTGGGTGCAACATTAAGCTGAGGACCTGCCTACCAGTTCCAGTAGTTAATACCTAAGATCTATTCAAAGAGAAGGAAGGAATTCTCTGAGTGTGCTGACAATATTCCTCTCTCAGAAATCAGAAAGGTTATGCCAGGCCCACCTTTTCACACAAAGGATAGCAAAAAATCTGAAAGCCTTTCCCTCTCTCCCTAAAAATACTGTTGAGCATGTTGCGGGGTTGGGGGCTGGGGAGATCAGCCATTTGAAGACTTCAAAATTAAAATTGACAGAATTTTGATCAGCAACATTATCGAGGGCTGTGAAAGAAGGTGGGTAGGTGGAGTTATGTTACGGATACGCCATGATCTAATTAAGCTGTGTGTCAATGTCAGCTGTGGTTCAGCTAATAGCACTCCCACCTTTAAGTCAAAAGGTTTCAAGTGGATTCAAGTCCGACTCCAGGACAAGCACAAAATCAAGACTGACATGCCAATGCAGTACCGAATTACCAGGTTGAGAGGTCGGTCTTTTTCCATGGCATTGGTCCCGGCGCCTGTGACTTTGAGCTACCAGCTCTCCATTTGGCTGGCAGCTCCTGGAGGCAGGCACCTGTCCTTTGAAGGGATGGGAGCCCTGTCAGAAACTAACTGGTTGCCGGAGCCCTCTAAAATGCAGCTGGGAGTCCCGTAAATGGCTAAAGTGGGTCACCTCCGACTTTCAGGCCATCATCAAGGCACTGCTGCAAAGATAAAATTCCGGTCCATGAGTGGTGGAAGGGGAAGATTGTGTTCAAGACAAACTTAAAGGGCAGAATATTTCTCTTGTCGGGCGGGCGTGCGCCCAACCCAAACCAGCATAAAATGACGCGCGATGACGTTGGGCGAGCATCATGAGAGACTCTAAAACACCTGTTGAGTGCAACATGGAGCCAGGAGACTGCTATTTCTACAACCATTCTCCAGCCAGGGAGAGTGAGCTATGCACACATTTGCATCCTTCGCCAAATGGCATCTGAGTAGCGGTTAGAGCCTAGAAAATTAATGGAGAGCCAACTGTCCCCTCCTTTCTCATTGCTGAGATGAAATGGAACTCACACTGCATTTGGTGTGATGTGACAAGTGATGTGCCACTATTTCCTGGAGGTCACCTGCCAGCTTCAGCTGACATACACTCAAGCTGATTTACACTTGAATTACTCTGAGACTTTACACTGAAGCAGAGCCAAAGCTATTTTATATCAACAGATTACATCAGAGAGAAAGCCTGAGTGAATATAAATAATGGGCATTATTCTACTGCAATGATCTGACACTTAACTAAACCAGAATGTTGAAACCACACTGGGGCAGCGGGGTGGAAATAAATTTACCTTTTGATGACCAAAGCTTCACTCAGGTGATGGAAGCTTTGCCCCGCAAATGTTGATGTCATATTTGTTTAGACAGAGACAAGATGACAGGTACTTACACCCAAATTGGCCACACCCAGCCGGCCTTACTACTTAGCATGAAGCAAGATCATTAACATCGATCAATGGGTTCTGACTATCAGGAAAGATTAAGAGGCTGGAGCTAGAGAAGACAAAGCTGAAGGATGGCCTAATTGAGGTCTTTAAAGCTATGAAAGGGTTCAATAGTGTAGAGGTAGAAAAGATGTTTCCACTTGTGCAGGATTCCAAAACCAGGGTTAATAGCCATCAGATAGTCACTAATAAACTTGATGGGGAATTCAGGAGAAATTTCTTTACCCAGAGTGTAGATAGAATGTGAAACTTGCTGCTACATTGACTAGTTGAAGTGAATAACAGAAATGCACTTAAGGGAAAACTGGATTCGTATGTAAGGATATAAACTTAAGCAATATAGAGCCAGCTTTGAACCATTGAACTTACTGTCTACAGGGATTTCAGGAATAGAAAGATATGCTGTCAGGATTATATGAAGTTGGGTGGGAGGAATCTCGTGTGGAGCATGAATGTCAGCATAGATTAGTTGGGCAGAATAACCTCTTTCTGTGTTGTTAAGTCCATGTAATTCTAGGACATTGGTCAGAGCCCACAATTTAAAAATAAATATAAAACAAAAATGATTCTATATAATTCTAATTTAGATTGATTGAAGGCGATCAGAGCCCAACCCAGGATGTGAGGAACAAGATGAAAAGCGTCATAGAAGTTCCCCTGGAGGTTTGTTAGGTAAATGCATGTGCAATGGTATAGCGAGCAGGACAGAATATTCTAGATGAATTCATGAATAGCATTGTGTTAGCTCAGCAGAGCAGCAGAGGAGATGGTAGAAGTGGATTTTTCCCCATAGACTTGTAAAATTTTCCCTTTTAGGTATATATCCAATCCCCTTTTGAAAGTTATTATTCTGTCTGCTCCCACAATCCTTTCAGGCAATGCACTCCAGATCAAACTAACACGCTGTGTAAAAAAATTGTTTCCTCATCTCTTCCCTGGGTTTTTTTGCCAATTATTTTAATTTTGCATCCCCTGGTTACTAACCTTCCCACTAGTGGAAACAGTTTCTTCCTATCTACCCTAACCCCTCATGATTTTGAACACATTTACTAAATCTCCCTTAACCTTGTCTGCTCTAAGCCCCAGTTTCTCCAGTCTCTCCACATAACTGAAGTCCCTCAACCCTGGTACCATTCTAGTAAATCTCCTCTGTACTCTTTCTAAAGCCTTGACATCCTTCCTATAAAGTGGTGCCCAGAATTGGATACAATACTCCAGCTGAGGCCTACCCAGTGATTTTATAAATTTTAAAAATCTTCCATCAACTTACTGTATCGAGGACTGGTCTTTCACACGAGGGAGGGGAAAACGCCTCAAAGGATTGGTTGACTTGTAAAACTTGTGCTCCTCTGCAGAGCTAACTGCAGAGTAGACTGATGGTCCCTCACAATGGAAGCTTTTCTATTCTCTAATGTAAAGAATGTGTAGGTTTAGTGAGCATGCCATCAGGCATCTAGGCCCTAAGGTCTAGAATTTCAAATATACCTGGTGCTGTTCTCTGTAGAGGAGAGAAGGTTGATGAGGAGTCTGGACAGAGCAGATAGGGAGAAAGTATTCTCATTGGCAGAAGAGCCGAGAACCAGTGGAGGCTGATTCAAGGTGATTGGCAAAAGAAGCAACAGTGACATGAGAAAAAACTTTCCTGTGCAACGAGTGGTTAGGATCTGGAATGCAATGTCCATGAGTGTGTTGGAGCCAGATTTAATGGTGGCTTTCAAAAGGGAATTGGATAATTACCTGCAGAGAAAACATTTGCAGGGCTACGGGAAAAGTCAGAGAAGTGGAGCTAGCTAAGAGGCCCTTGCAGACAGCCAGCATGGATACGATGGGCCAAATGGTCTCTTTCTGTGCTGTAGCCATTCAATGATTTCCTCCCTATACCTCTAGGTGTCTCCACCTTTCTCTCCTTCGTTAAGACTCTCTTTAAATTATTTTGTTAATCAAACCTTTGTTCTCCTTTGGCTCAGTGTCAAATTTTGTCCGATTATGATTGTGGGAAGTGCTTTGGGATGTTTTACTATGTTGAAGGCACTATATTAATGCAAATTAGTGTTGTAGTTATTTACATCCTCTACATCAAAGTAAGCCCAAGACTTATTTGTTTATATTGCTTTGAGAATTTTATACAGGATCTCATTTCTGGGCTTTTCTGATTGAGTAAAAAGGGCAGAACTCAAACAGCAGGTAACAGTACAGAATGAATGCTCATTAAACTCAAAGGAAAGATCCTTCACCTGCATCTGCAAATAAAAAGACAAGAAGTGTCTGCTATGATTAACAGGACAGTAAGAAATCAATATGAACCCACAAACTCGCAGAAAGAAATGGTCAATAAAAATTCAAACCAATAATTTAAGTACATCAGTAAATAGTTCAATCAATCAATCTATTGTCAGCTGCAACCCACCCTAATCTCCTTCTTTATTTTGGTGTCTATTTTTTCCTTACACTTCTGAGGTATGTCCTGGGATGTTGTTTAAAGGTGCAACATAATGCAAGTTTTTGTTGACATCATCCGAGTTAATCTCTTCCGGTCATAGTTAAAGGTCAGTGGGTATCAATCTTGTTTATGAATCAGAAGAGATGGGGGAGTTCCAGGACTCCACTTACGAGATCTGAATACAAAAATCCAGGCTGAAACTCCAATGGAGTACTGAGGGAGTGCTGCATTGTCAGCAGTTCTGTCTTTCAGGTTAGATAGCAAACCAAGATCCTATTTACTTTCTCAGGTGTACATAAATGATCCCATAGCACAGCATAGCATCTTTATTTTGAGGATGGGCAAGTGAGATATCCTAGTAAATATGTATTCCTCAACCAATAGCAATAAAAGAGATTAGCTGATCATGTGGACATTGCTGATGCATTTCCTACCTTAGGGAAGCGGTGGCGTAGTGGCATTGTCACTGGACTAGTCATCTAGAAACCTAGTGTAACGCTTTGGGGTCTTGGGTTTAAATCCCACCACAGTACCTTCATTACATGGACTATAATGGTTCAAGAAGGCAGCTCACCACCACCTTCTCAAGGGCAGTTAGGGATGGGCAATAAATGCTGGCTGAGCTAGTGACACCCACATTCCATGAATGAATTAAAAAACAGGGATAGCACTTCAAAAGTAAAGCTGCAAAGTACTTAGGGATATTTTGAGGTTATGAATCCCTAATTGCCCTTGATATGGTGTTAGTGAGCCGCCTTCTTGAACCAATGAAGTTTGTAGGTACACCCACAGTGCTGTTAGGGAGGGAGTTCCAGGATTTTGACCTAGTGACAGTTAAGGAACAGCTATGTAGTTCCAAGGCAGGGTGGTGGGTAGCTTGGAGGGGAAGTTGCAGGTGGTGGTGTTCTTATGTGTCTGCTGCTGTTGTACTTCCAGGAGGCAGAGGTCACAGGTTTGGAAGGTACTGTCAAAGGAACCTTGGCAAGTCACTGCAGTGCGTCTTGCAGATGGTACACACTGCTGCCACTGTGTGCAGTAGTGGAAGGAGTGAACATTTAAGGTAATGGCAGATGTTGAGTTTCTCAAATGTTGTTGGAGCTGCACTCATCCAGGCAAGTGAAGAGTATTCCATCACACTCCTGACTTGTGGCTTGTAGATAGTGAACAGGCTTTGGGAGTCATTGGTGAGTTACTCGCCACAGAATTCCCAGCCTCTGAACTGCTTTTGTAGCCACAGTATTGATATAGCTGGTCCAGTTCAGTTTCCCATCAATTGCAAGCACCACCCACCACACCATCCCCCCACACCCCCCAGGATACTGACAGTAATGGCATTGAATGTAAAGGGGAGGTGGTTAAACCTTCTCTTATTGAAGATGGTCATTGCCTCACTCGGGGGTGGTGTGAAAGTTACTTGCTGCTTATCAGCCCAAGCCTAAATGTTGTTCAGGTCTTGATGCATATGGGCATGGACTGCTTCAGTATCTGAGGAGTCACGAATGGTACAGAACACTGTGCAATCATCAGCAAACATGCCCACTTCTGATCTTTTGGTGGAGGAAAGATCATTGATCAAGTAGCTCAAGATGGTTGGGCCTAGGATACTACCCTGAGGAACTCCTGCAGCGATGTCCTGGGATTGAGATGATTGGTCTCTGACAACAATCTTCTTTGTGCTAGGTATGACTCCAATCAGTGAAGAGTTTTTCCTGGTTCCCATAAACTTCAATTTTCCTAAGGCTCCTTGTACCATACTTGGTCAAACGCTGCCTTGATGTCAAGGGCAGTCATTCTCATCTCACCTCTGGAATTTTGTTCTTTTGTCCATGTTTGGACCAAGGCTGTGTTGAGGTCTGGAACAAAGTGCCCCAGTAGAACTCAAACTGAACATCGGCCAGCAAGTATTGCTGAGTTAATGCCACTTGACACCTTCTATCAGAGTAGTCTGATAGATTGGTAATTGCATGATATTTCATTCTGTCTGTTGACATACGTCTGAGAGTTATCATTATAGGATTTGTGCTCCAATGCCTGATTTTACAAAGTAACATTGGGCTGAATATTACCTACGTCAGGTGGGCTGGGCGGGAGCGGGCGGGAGCGGGCGGGGACGGGCACCCCACCATTTTACATGGGCGGGCCAATTAAGGCCTGCCCAGCGTAATACGCTTTCCGTAGCGTTCAGTGCTACCTGTGCGGGTGGGGAGAGGATGAAGTCTTTCGAGATAAGTTTTGGAATTTTTCGCATAATGGAAGTAGCAATCTGGAACCCTTTCCTCCAAAATCCTGTGGATGCCAGGAGTCAAGTGAAACTTTCAAGTCTGAGATCAATGGATTTTTGTTGCCTAAGGATATAAAGCTATATGGAGTAAAGGCAGGTAAATGGGGTTGAGACCAAGATCAGTCATGGTCTAATTGAATGGTGGAGCAGACTGAGGGACGGGATAGTTTCCATTTTCTTGTGTTCCTGTTTTACCAACTGAAAGTTAGATTAGGTTGCAAAAGCAAAAGGGCCCAATCTGTTGCAAATTCTTCCCTGCCATCAAGAACACAACCCCCTCTACCCTAAATCTGTTCACAGATCTAGGGTCATAGTATTAGGATAGGCCTTTCAGTCCTTGGTGCCTGTTTCACGCCATCCAATCAAATTATGGCTGATCCGTATCTTAACTCCATTTATTGACCATTGTTATACCGTGGCTTGACAAAAGTCTATCAATCTCAGTTTTGACATTTTAAATTGACTCCCAGCTTCAACAACATTTTGGGGAATGAAAGTTCTAGATTTTCACTATTCCTTTGTATGAAGAAGAGTTTCCTGACATCACTTATGAATGGCCGAGCTCAAATTTTAAGACCTTGCACTGGACTACCCCACCAGAGGAAGTAATTTGTCTCTGTTTGTCCTATCAAGTCTTTTAATCAACTTAAACACCTCAGCCAAATCATTCCTTAATCTTCCATACTGAAGGAATACAAGCTTAGTCTATACAATTTGTCTTGTATATTAATTGTTTTAGCCTCAATATCATTCTGGTGAATTAGTAGTGTATTCCATTGAAGGTCAGTTTATACTTCCCGAGGTGCTGTGCCCAGAACTCAACTCAGGTATGTAAATAGAGTCTAATTAGAGTTTTATAAAACAGTAACATAAGCCAGAAGTTTTAGCTTGTCGTGCGGTTGTGCGCCTGACCCGAACGAGAGTAAATGATGTGCGAGGACCTTGGGTGAGTATCCCAATGTCATCGCGCACTCGCGCGATATTTCGGTCAGCAGGCGTGTGTGGGAGTCGGCAGCACGCCCGCCGACAATTAAAAGGCCTATTAAGGCCATTAAAGTAATAATTTAATTCAATTTTTCGCTGCCTGTCCAACCTTACGGTTGGCAGTCAAAAAGGCCAAGCGGCCTTTGGATTGTTTAGGAAACCCCATCCACGGGCAGGATGAGGTTTCCAACAGCAGTTAAAAATTAAATTAAAATTTTAACATTTCATTAATAACATGCCCCTACTCATGTGACAGGGTCACGTGAGGGGACTTGTTTTGTAACATTTTAAAGTTCTTTATTTTTAATATTAAAATCTTCATCTCCCTGAAGCAGCTCTGTGCTTCAGGGAGCTTTTCCTGTGCACCTGCTGACAATTAATAGGCTTATTGAGGCCATTAAAATGTCCAATTTTCCCTTTTCAGCTTCAAACTCTTGGCAATGCATCTGCAATTAGATTTTCTCGTCTAGTCACATGTATAATCTGTAGATTAAATGGTTGCAGTAATAAACTCCATCTGAATAGCCTTGCATTTCTGTCTCAAAATTTGTCCAGAAACGTTAAAGGATTGTGGTCTGTATAAACAGTTGTTTCTGACAAATTGTTTGCAGCGTAAATCCCAAAATGCTGCAATGCTAACACCAGACCCAGAGTCTCCTTTTCGATCATTGAATAGCTTCTCTGTTGTATATCCAGCTTCCGTGAAAAATACCCTATCGGTTTCTCAAATCCAGTGTCATCTTCTTGTAACAGTACGGCTCCAATGCCTATATCGCTTGCATCAATGGACAACTTAAGTTAATTAAGTGCAATTTTTTGCTGTCCGTCCAACCTTACAGTTGACAGGCAAGCGAATCAGCTAGGCAGCCTTTGAATTTTTTAGGAAACCTCATCCACGAGCGGGATGAGGTTTCCAACATTCATTTAAAAAAAAATGTTTTCACATAATTTTTATTCATGTGAATAAGTCCTATGTGAGGACATTTTTTTCCAACTCTCAAAATCTTTAATTTTGATTTTAAAATTCTTCAGCTTGATGAGGCAGCTCCCTGCCTTCAGGGAGCTTTCAGTGCGCGCTCCACGGCACATGCGCAAACTTTTGTGCTCACCCTCCTCCCGCCCCACTCAGGAAGCACTGAGTTTTTCAGCGTGGCTTTCACGCTAGGTGGTCGTCAGTTGGCCAGCCAGTGTGAAATAGCGGTGGGGGGGGGCCGATCGTGGGCGGCTGGCTGTTTCCCAGCCCACCCGCCACGCCCGCCATGCCCGGCTGACGACCAAAAATCCTGCCCTATGTGTCCTGCAACTTCACCTGAGAAGCTCAATAAAAAATGGGTCTATAAACACAATGCATTTTCAGGGAACAGTGGATATAAATACATGATTAGTGTTGTCAGACTCATGGGCCTTGCCACTTTGTTTTCTCTTACACCTTTAGTCATTGGGACTTTGGGGAAACAAGCATTTTCTGTGAAACTTATTGCTGTGAAAACCTCAAATGTTTTTTCAAAATGTCACTCTTTTCACACTCCTGTAACAGAACGTTGTGAATTAGTATTCTAATTCCGATATCACGCTGTCTATTGATTGAGACTGTAAGGACCCATCTAAGAAGTTGAACGTTAATAGATCAATCTATCTCAACAGAATTGGCTAACTAATGACTTTAAATACCACATCATCATGTCTGCTTAAAGATGTTGCTCAACATGCGATGTGCCACTCTGCCTGAAGGAGTCAGAAGGAGAGTATCCAGGGTAACTCCAAACCGCCAACAATCGAGAGGAAAATCAAAGTCTTAATTTATGGTCCAAGAAAGAAAGATTTGCATTTATATAGAATTTCAGGACATCACAAATTGCTTTACAGCCAATCCAGTACTTCTAAAAACTCTGGTTGGAGTCATACCTAGCACAAAAGAAGATGGTTGTGGCTGTTGGAGATTAATCATCTCAGCTTCAGGACATCACTGCAGGAGCTCCCCGGGGTAGTGTCCTAGGCCCAACCATCTTCAGCTGCTTCATCAATGGCCTTCCTTCCACCATAAGGTCAGAATTGGGAATGTTTGCTGATCATTTCACAATGTTCAGCATTATTCACGACTCCTCAGATATTGAAGCAGTCTATTGTTGATGCAGTCCATGTCCAAATGCAGCAAAACCTGGACAATATCCAGGCTTGGGCTGAAACGTGGCATGTAACATTTGTGCCACACAAGTGCCAGGCACTGACCATCTCCAACAAGAGAGATTCTAACCATCATTCCTTGACATTCAATGGCATTACCATCGCTGAATCTCCCCCTATCAAGATCCTGGGGGTTACCATTGACCAGAAACTAAACTGGACTAGCATATAAATACTGTGGCTACCAAGAGCAAGTCAGAGGCTAGGAATTCTGTGGCGAGTAACTCACCTCCTGACTCCCCATGGACTGTCCACCATCTACAAGGCACAAGTTAGGAGTGTGATGGAATACACTCCATTTACCTGGATGAGTGCAGCTTCAACAACACTTAAGAGGCTTGACGCCATTCAGGACAAAGCAGCCTGCTTGAGCGGCACCCATCCACAAATATTCACTCCCTCCACCACTGATACACAGCAGCAGCAGCAGTGTGTACCATCTACAAGATGCACTGCAGGAATTCACCAAGGCTCCTTAGACAGGACCTTCCAAACCCAAGTCCACTACCACCGAGAACATGCTCGTCTAACCTACGGCTCTCAGGCCGGATGCAGCCCACGAAGCCCCTCTATGCGTCCCCAGAGCCAGTTTTCAAAATTTCAGTCAAATAGGTGAGTTTCAATGGAAGGTTCTGCATGGAGCTGCTCCTCCAATCAGAGACTATTTCTCCCCCTCATTTGCTGCCGATAGGCTCACTAGTGAGTGGTGGTAGATAAAGAGAAAGAGGTTTACAGTCAATCCAGTACTTGAAATGAAGGATTCTGAAATTGATTTTCCTCTAATCAAATTGGATAATGAGGAGGTACTTGAAAATTTAAATGTATTATTGAGTTACTTTCTAGACAAGTATCAAAGTGATTTGGAGAAGCTATTGCAGTCACACAAAGCTATCTGTGGGAATAAGCTGGGGAGGAGAAATTTAGCTACACATGATGCATGTGTAGAAGTTTCATCTTCAATAAGGCAACATCCTTATAGATTAAATCCGGCAAAGTCATCACAAGTACAGAAAGAAATTGAATTCATGCTTCAAAATGATATAATTGAGTCTAGCGGCAGTAACTGGAGTTCACCTATTGTGCTGGTACCGAAACTGGGTGGAACACAAAGACTGTGGGCAGAATTTTACCCTTGGCAGGGGTGCTCAGCGGGGGTGAGCGGGGGCAGTTGGGAAGCCGACTGCTGCCCGCGATTGGCAGCGTGCCGCAATTTTACACCAGCGGACCAATTAAAGTCCACCCAGCATGAGACGCGGCCTTTGAATGAACGCGAAGGGGCAGGTGGGGGTGGGGGCTTAATGTCCACCAGGTCCAATGGCGACCAGGTGGCTGATTCAAATACGGCCTTGGCAGCCCCTGGAAGGCTCCACCAGAGGACGCGGAAGTCGTGTGCATTGATGCCGTAGCAGATGGACATAGCAGGCGGGAGGACAGGTTGGCGGGGCAGTTGGCCCAGCATTTTTCAGACGAGTGTCTTGTTGCCCTCCTGAAGGAGGTGGCAGCCAGGAGAGAAACACGTCCCCAGGGATGGGAGGAGGAGTCCCTCCCACCTGACCAAAAAGGCCTGGGAGGAGGTGGCATCCAGGGTCAGCAGCCAAGACGTGGTGAGGCGCACATGGGTCCAGTGTCGGATCGGGAAGGGTGAGCACCATGTTGGCATGGGTCACTTTGCAGAACAGGTGAGAGCTGCCCATCCCCCCATGGACCTCAGAGGTGTTACAGTATGAGTGGCAAATGTCAATGAGGCAGGAGTTGGCCAAGGGGGTGAGCCCTGGCTGCTTGGACTGAGTGCCTTGTAGCTCCAGGGTCACGAATGTACTAAGCCGTGCGAGGTGTTCCTCAAATGGGATTGGCCAGGCTGCAATGGCGCTGCAGGTAGAGGGTACACTAATCAATGTTCCTCTACCCTTCCAGGAGAAAACATCCCATAACAATGCAGAGAGATCGAGGACTGGCAGGGAACCCCCACACCTCCGCATCTTCAGTAGATACGAGCAGGAGGCCCTGGAGGTGGAGAGGCGCCATGCACCTCGGTCAAACAGCTGCATTGAGGTTGGGGTGCCAGAGGGAGGTAAGAGTGCAGTGCACTGAGGTGAGAATATGGCTTTTTGCAACCATTGCAATGTAATCTGTATATTGATGTGAGCCTCGAACCTGGAAAGCCCATTGATAATGGGAAGATGAGGGCACCATAATGCAGATCTCTATCTCATCAGGGTGCCAGGATGCACACTGACAGCCTAATGACTTAAACTAATGACATATCCTTCTTCTCCCTTTAGGCTCACCCGCAACCCCTTTTGTGAGGAGCCTGAAGGCCCACCTCTGACCCCTGAGGACCAGCGTGCTGAGCACACACAAGCATTACACCCTCTCTGTCAAGCAGGTACCAGCGCAGATACCAGCACGTCAGTGGGCATAAGATCGGCATCTAGTATCATGGTGCACACTTCACACTCGCTTGAGGTGCAGGCGGAGGCAGAGAGTGCCCAGGACGTGGGCAGTCGGAGTACTGCTGGGGACCAGGACAATGCTCAGTCGATGGCTGATGATGGGCCTCTGGAGTCGCCCCTGAGGCAGCAGCTGCTGGAAGTCCAGCAGGGTGTGTGGGAGGATCTGGCGAGGATACATGTGGGAATGCGTACCGTGGTGTCGGCTGTGGAGGAGTCCATGTAGAGCATAAACACTGCGTTGATCCTCATAACCAAGCTCAATGCCTCCTTCGTGGAGTGAGTGGTGACTCTCAAGGAAAGGCTCCTCCAGGGACTCAATCAGAGGTCCTTGGGGACGTGCTCAGACCTGCAAGCCCTCACACCGGCAATGACCTCAGCTGGTCAGTATCAGTGTGGGAGATGGATTGGCATCCATTATCCCAGCTAGGTGCTTGTCCATCAATGGTGAGCAGGGAGGTCCAGAGCAACCTGACGTTGGTGCACGAGCTGCCTGTTGTCTCTGCGGGCTCCTCTCAGAGCGCTCCGGATGATGGCAGCAGCTCCTCCACCCCTCTGCCAGTGACCGTGGCATCTGATGAGGCTGCGGCGACTGGGGAGATGCCAGCCATGGCACTGGCTGCTCCCTCCTAGGCAGGGCCAGTACAGGCTCCACAGGCCAGAGGACGCCTGCCAAGGTCATCAAGGCCAACAAGACAGCAGAGTGAGCAGGCTGTCTCCAATGCCGTTGCCAGCGAGGGGGGAACACCTAGATGGAGCGCTCGCAAGCGAAAACTTAAAGCACCTTAAATACAACATGACCTGATCACGGGTGATATTGGTTTCCCCCATTTTTCTATATTTTTTTAATGTTGTGATGTAGAACACTAGTCAATGTTAATTTCTGCTATGTTTATCACTCAGATGTAAATGAGATTTTTTTTTTTGCAACTGGCCTCTGGATACTTCATTTTCCCTGTAGGTGTGGGATAAGCCATGATGTTATGATGGACATGTGACTCCTTAAACTTTATTGCACTGGCATAAAGTGTATGCTGTTGACAAAGGAACTGGTCCTGTCAGGGATTGAAAATGGTGCCTGCAGCCCTGGCATGTGGTGGTGGCTCTTATTTGGTAGGCTAGCTGAAGGAGCGTTGGATCAAAGCTTCCCGGGTGTCCCTGCCTCCCTGAAGATTACCCAGGTCTGCATCTATGCCCTCAGCATTCTCCTGACTGTGCTCGTCCTCAGACTTACTATTAGACTGCAGCTGCATCAACATCTTTTTCCTCCACTGTGTCCCCCCTTTCCAGTGCCAGATTGTGTAGAGCACAGCATGCAACCACTATCAGTGACACACAATCTGGGGGTTATTGCAGTGTGCCCCCTGAACATGTTCTGGCATCGGAAGCACATCCTGAGAAGACCGGTGGTTCTCTCCACCACCCTTGTGGAGGCGTGGCTCCTGTTGTACCTGTTGTACCGCTGCTCAGCCTCTGTTCTTGGGTGGCGGAGAGGCAACATGAGCCACTTTTTCACCGGATAGCCCTTGTCACCCAGCAGCCATCCACCCAGCCGGGCTGGAGCGCTGAAGAGCCTCGGCACCTGGGAATGTCTCAGGATGTAAGCTTCATGGGAGCTGCCAGGGTAACTTGCACAGACTTGCAGAATCTGCACCCTGTGGTCACAAACTATCTGCATGTTCATAGAGTGGAATCCCTTCTTGTTGATGAACGCTCCTGGCTCACCCGCTGGTGCTTTGATGGCCACATGTGTGCAGTCGATTGCACCTTGGATACGGGAGAAACCCAGCAATCACTGCGAAGCCTCTGGCTTACTCTGGTTGGCTGGACTCATCCTTATGGTAATGAATGAAAGTCAATGCACGCCTGAACAGAACTTCTGTCACCAGTTTGACACAACTGTGGGAGACTGATTGGGAGACTCCACACAGATTCTCGATTCAGCCCTGGAAATAGCCAGAGGCATAGAGGCTTAGGGCCACCCTGACTTCAGAGCCACTGGCATGGGTTATCCACCCACACAGTCAGAGCTGATCTCAGGGCCGATCCTCTGACAGATGGAGGTCACGGTCTCCCTTGAGAGATGGAGCTTCCTTCGGCATTGCACCTCAGACATATTGAGGTAGCTGCATCGCTGCCTGTAATCTCTTGCAGCAGGATAGCAGCGTCTTCTGTGGCCCCTTCCACCCTGGACTTCCTGTTGGCCCTGCGCCCCTTGTGCCTCTGCCTTTCCTCTCACAGGTCGCTCCCCTGGAAGCTGAATAGGGACACCTAGCCTCCTCTCCCTTCAGGCCCTCTCTTCCTCCTCAGAGGAGGTGACTCCAGCAGAGACCACAATCCCATTACCAGGGAAAGGGAAGTCTGCCTGATACCTCGAGAGTCCCACATGGTTTGAATCCTCCTGGAAGACAACACTGAGCATTGAACTGAAGCCTCTTAATGCTCTGAATGCAGCACTGAAGCAAAATGAAGCTATCCTGTTCACAGAAGCAGCAGCAAGTGAAATCCAAAACTACTCATTGTTCGCTTTGTGAAGCCCACTGACCCCTCTTATCCCGCTCATGGATGAGGTTTTGCAAATTGTGGCCTGCCTGCCTGCCTGTTTTGCCCATGCGACGGGCTGAAAATCGCACGGGCTACATAAACTCGGAGTCAATTGGTCTCTCAAGGGCCTTAACTGGTCACTTAATTAATGGCGGGTGCGCCTCCGTCTTCATCGCATGCCTGCCTAGTGAAATATCGGGAAGCTCGTCCAACACTTTATTTCATGCACCGGCGTGTCGGGCGTGTGCCCGCATGCCAAGGGTATAATTTTATCCTGTGTGTGGACTATCGAAAGGTGAACGCAGTGACAAAAGCAGATTCATATCCCATACCATGGTTGGAAGATTGCATTGAGAAAGTGGGACAATCAAAATTTATCACAAAGATTGACTTGCTGACAGGATATTGGCAAGTACCGTTATCGGAAAGAGCAAAGGAGATTTCACTTTTGTGATGCCAGATGGACTATATCAGTTTAAAGTCATGCCATTTGGTATGAAAAATGTACCTGCAACATTTCAAAGACTGGCAACAAAGTGATTGAAGGACTGAGCAATTGTGCTGTTTTTATTGATGACTTGATAGTTTTCAGTTAAACATGGAAGGAGCATTTACAACATCTAGAAGAATTGTTTTGTCAATTAAGAAGCTAATTTGGTGATGAACTTGGCTAAAAGTGAATTTGCAAAAGCGCACGTTACATATCTAGGCTATACCATTGGACATGGTAAGGTGGCTCCCAGGGATGCAAAAGTCAAAGCTATCGTGGATTTTCCTGTGCCTACAACAAAATGAGAATTTTTGAAATTTCTAGGCGTGAGTGGGTATTACTGGAAATTTGTACTACATTTTAGCAGTGTGGTTGCTCCATTGACTAAAAAAGAACAAGAAGTTTCAATGGACACAGGAGTGTCAGAAGGCATTTGACAGCTTGAAAACTGTATTGTCTATGACACCAATTTTGGCAGTACCCAATTATGCCAAGCAATTTAAGTTGTCCATTGATGCAAGCGATATAGGCATTGGAGCCGCACTGTTGCAAGAAGATGACACTGGATTTGAGAAACCGATAGGGTATTTTTCACGGAAGCTGGATATACAACAGAGAAGATATTCAATGATCGAAAAGGAGACTCTGGGTCTGGTGTTGGCATTGCAGCATTTTGAGATTTACGCTGCAAACAATTTGTCAGAAACAACTGTTTATACAGACCACAATCCTTTAAAGTTTCTGGACAAATTTTGAGACAGAAATGCAAGGCTATTCAGATGGAGTTTATTACTGCAACCATTTAATCTACAGATTATACATGTGACTGGACGAGAAAATCTAATTGCAGATGCATTGCCAAGAGTTTGAAGCTGAAAAGGGAAAATTGGACATTTAAAAACCTGGACACTGGACTGGAATGATTTCTGTTGATACCAAGGATTTCTATATATATATTGTTATGTTAATGCATGCTTGTGGTATTGTGATAGTGTGAGTATATAGATAAGTATAGGAGGTAATATAAAATGGGTTAAGAAAATGAAGCCGTCTTTTAAAATTATGATGGTTCATTTTCCAGTAAGGAGGGGGGTGTCATGAAAATGTAATAATTTTCATAATATTATTATGATTTATTGTAAAGGTAGGTTTATATTGGGGTTTGGATTAGTTTCTCTGTGTGGATGTATTTGTGGGGGACTTAATTGAATTAGCGAAAGCTAGTCTGGAGCTTTTGAGTGTTCAAAAGGGAAGCTACGTTTGAAATGCTAAATACGTAACATGGCTGAAGTTTTAGAATGTGAGGTGTGAGGAACATTTGCATTTTTAGATAAACCAGAGTAGTGAATTTCAAAGAGATGGTGAGGTGTTGCACCTAGCCATAAGAGGCTAAGCCAAACAGGGTGTTTATTTTTCCCAAAGGTTACTGATAATATGAGTACTATGGAAGATTTATATTATGGATAAAGTAAAGTTGCAAAGACATATTGGAACAATGGGATTTATATTAAAAAGGGAAAAACATGTATAAAGGAGCTGAGGTTTTGTGTAAGGAGAAGACATTCTAAGGTAAAACAAATGTGAAAAGCCTCTAGTCTCTAGGTATCAAGTTGCTGTCTACAGGAATCAAAACTAAGAAAACTCATTGTGAATATCATGTCCAGGGTATTGTGTGCTTTCCCTGGGTCTGTTGAAATGTATTTGTTTTTCCTGTTGCCTTAACTGAGGCGTAACTGGGAATCAGATTAATTAGATGTGCTAGGAGTTATCATTATAGTAATTTGTATAACTATATGTGCGCTTACAATCTTTTCTTCTATTCATAAATGTTTAATTTAGTTTTGTAAAACAAACCTCTAAGACTCGGTGCACTTCCACTCGGTGGAATTCAAGGCACGCATCTCGAAATAAAAATACAAATTGCAAAAACAGTTGTGGCAGCTGTTTCAAGCTTCTGTCTGGAAACTGAGTGTGGGAGAAGTGCGAAAGGTTGAGTGTGCGGGGGGGTAGTGCGAGAGACTGAGTGTGTGGGGGTCAGTGCAAGAGACTGAGTGTGTGCGGGGGAGTGCGAGAGACTGAGTGTTTGGGGGGATGCGAGATACTCAGTGTGTAGGGGAAGTGCTAGAGACTAAGTGTGTGGGGGTGGGGGGGGACTGCGAGAGATTGTGAGTAGGAGGGAGAGCGAGAGACTGAGTCTGTGAGGGGGAGTGCAAGAGATGAGTGTGTTGAGGGGAGTGCGAGAGACTGTGTGTATGGGGGTCAGTGCGAGAGACCGAGTGTGTCGGGGGAGTGCGAGACACTGAGTGTGTGGTAGAAGTGCAAGAGACTGAGTGTGTGGTGGAGTGTGAGTCTGCCTTGCAACCAGTCTCAGGCTTCTCACTCATGCTCACCACCACACGCCCACACACACACACACACACACACGCACCCACTCACAGTGGGTGAGGGTGAGTGAATGAGCACACTGGGATTGAGCCAGACACACAGACTCTAACTCTCTCACACTTCGGTTATTTTCATTAATTTATCTTTTCTAAATTAGCAATTTATTGCTATGACATTGCTGTACTTTTGCTCAGCAATTGTTCCTTTCCTTAAAACCTCAGCTTTATTTTGAATTTGAGCTTATTATTGTGCTAAACCTTATCTTTCCGAAATTTGCTCATTGGCCCTTGAGTAAGAAAAATATGCAAATATAACCCCCCTGGGGCAAAAAGGGTGGACAAGCCTGATCTAGAAGGACAAGGACAGCAGATACAAGGGAACACCATCACCTGGAAGCTCCCCTCCAAGCCACTCATCATCCTGGCTTCGAAATACATGGCCGTTGCTTCACTGTTGCTGGGTCAAAATCCTGGAACTCCCTCCCTATCAGCTCTGTGGGTGTACCTACACCACATGGACTGCAGCGGTTCAAGGGGGAAGCTCACCACCACCTTCTCAAGGGCAATTAGGGTTGGGCAATAAATGCTTGCATAGCCCATAACACATTTTTAAGTTTTGGTTCTGAGGAAAATGTTGGCCACAACAGCACAGAGCATTCCCCTGCTTCTCTTCAAAATAGTGCCATTGGATTTTTTACACCCACACAAGAGGGTAGATGGGGTCTCAGTTTTAACATCTCATCTGAAAGTCAGTACCTACAACAGGTCAGCCTTCTCTTGGTGTGGCACTGAATCATCAGTATTGGTTACATGCTGAAGTCTCTGGAGTCAGACTTAACCCACGACTTTATGACTCAGAGAGTGGAATTTTCCAGTCATGCCAGCAATGGGAAGCTTGGCGGATGGAGGAACTTAATTTGACAGGAGGCCAAAAATCAGTTTCCCAATGGCAGGAAGAACTTAACAATTAAGTTCTCGGGACTTTAAAGGCAGGTCGTACTTCTCAATGAGCAATGTTGGGAAGCCCTTTTGCATGCATTGGCATGTCATGCGTGCTCATTAAA
This sequence comes from Cetorhinus maximus, assembly GCF_964194155.1. NCBI lineage: Eukaryota > Metazoa > Chordata > Chondrichthyes > Lamniformes > Cetorhinidae > Cetorhinus > Cetorhinus maximus. Next base: position 62,609,199 of record NC_135893.1, read on the forward strand.
AGACCACCTTGCCGGAATTAAGTTCCCCCTCCAAATTAAGTCACAAATTAGAACATTCACATCTACGACTGCATATAAGTGGCATGCACTTCGCGAGCTTGACTTCTTCCTTGACTCTGAAGTGAGTAAGTGCTGCTTTGGACTTCTTGGGGATCACTCACAAATCTCAGCTTCTTCACTCAGATCAGACGCCAGTAGACCAAGCTGCATGAAGGCTGGACATAGGAGGCAGGCTAAGAGTGAGAGGGAGGCTGTCCGGGAAAGGAAGGCAGACTGTCTGGGGCAGGGAGGGAGACTGCCTGGGGAGGGAAGAAAGACTGTCTGGGGCAGGGAAGAAAGACTGTCCGGGGCAGGGAAGAAAGACTGTCTGGGGCAGGGAAGAAAGACTGTCTGGGGCAGGGAAGAAAGACTGTCTGGGGCAGGGAGGGAGACTGCCTGGGGAGGGAAGAAAGACTGTCCAGGGCAGGGTAGAAGATAGCGAGGGAATGCAGGAGTGCAGGGACGTGGGATGGAGGGAAGTGCCTTGCTTGTTGGGTCTGGGGGGTCCTGTGGTTGGGTGGGGGAGGAGGTTTCAAGAGGGATGGTAGTAAAGAGATGGTCCTAAAGGGCAGGGTTGGTGCTGTCTATGGTGGGGCCTTGGGGGTTGAACTGAGAGTACTGGGCAGCAGAGTGAACAGTCACGGTGAAAGGGGGGCATGGAATGTGGTCGAGTGGCAGGTTCAGGGTAATAATCGGGTAGCTGAAGGATTCATTGGGTTGGGGGGAGGGGTTGCGCTCATGGGGACGGACGAAACAGGTGGCTCGGATAATGGGAGTGGTCAAGCTCAGGGTGGGCGTGGGGACAATAACGGTTGAAGGCATGCGGAGGGTGATTATTATAGGTGCAATGCTAATGGAGGGGAGGTTCAAGAGTGAGAGGGGAGAGGAACGGCTATATTGCATGGGTCAAGGGTGATGAGAGGAAGTTGGTGGGTGATGGAGGAGGGTAGAAGTTGGTGGAGTGAGTGTCAAATGTGATGCGCTTTGATCTTCTCAGCTATGCAATGCTGTTGCTCTGACACTGCAATCCCTCGAAGAGGGAGGAGGGTCTTTTTGGGGTGGGTGGAGTTCAAGGTGACCACAGCTGGCTGACTAAAGGTAGCTGGATGAGAACTATGCTCAGTTGTGTTTTCCTCTCTATGGTGCAGCCCAGATGACAGCAGGTTTGATCCTGACTCATGGGTCTCATAACATTGAGATCCCAGTAAGGTCTGGAGCTGCCAGTCATTCTTTGCAATATGCTATCTGCTGCTGTCAGAGGCAGGGATGAAGGGAGGGAAGGAGGTGTGTGCCTCCAAGGGGCACAGCTGGTGGACATGACTCTAAACCTCTATCCTCCCGGGTGAATGGTCATGGCTAACACGGCTCATGTGTTAAGTCTTTCTATGCTGCCAAGGTAATGGTCTCTCTATAAAGTCTTGAGGGTAATGGATGCAAGCTGAAAAGTGTCTGAGGGAAGATTCTTGCACATTGCTGTCATCATACCAGTCAATCAGCAATGTCTCCATGCTCAGTCATGTTTCAACGGGAAGAATACACATCTTGTGAACACTTATGGACACCCAGGATGTCCTTCACCTGGAAAGGTTGGGGTGGGTTGCCATGTCTAGATGGAAGCCATGCAGGCACAGGGCTTAGCAGTGGCTTGGTGGCTCCGTGATGGAGGCAAACCTGGAAAGAATATGCTAACTAGACTGATTACTGCAATTCATTTACACATTCACTGAGGCCTAGATGATACAGGCTCCAGGCAACCCTACCTTTCTACTGGTTCTCATCCAGATGAGAAGGAGGGACTGGCACAGGTTGGCACAAAGCTAGGAGGTGCAGTGGCCTGAGCAGCAACAGGCAGTGTGGCCTCTAGAAGTTCAGGATACTGGCGACCAGGGGCCAGTACAATGGAGATCATTGGCCTGAGCATGGGTATATTGCGGATGTTGTGCCCATCTACTGATGAGCGAAAGGCAATGCCAGAGGCGCCTTAGAATGTCCCGGTATGTGGTTGCTGACAAGTGCCAGCTTCTCCATGGCAACCTGCGATTGCAAACACTTGGAGGCATCAGGTATGAAAGGTCACCACCGCTTTAAACCTCTTTTCCAGTGGCTTTATCCAAGCCTTCACTGGTGATCTGTGCAGTATCTCCCAGTCAGCGACAGACAAGTGCATCCAGGAGGTTACAGCTGCCCAGTTCAGGAGAGCACAACAGTTTGTCCAATTCCACCTGATCCCGAAAGCCAGGCTGCAAGAACGTTGGGTTTTGCAGCAATCATAGGTTTACCGCAAGTGCAAGGGGCTATTGACTGCACACATGTGGCATTGAGAGGTCCCTGGCAACAGCCAGTCACATTCATCAATAGGAAAGGTTTCCATTCTTTGAACGTGCAGCTGAGATGTGATCACAGATATGGAGGGCCAAGATGTTTCTCCTACGATGAGGATGGTGAAGGGAATGATGATAACAAGTGCCAGGATGTCATAAATGAACATGCAGAGGCCATTGCAATGGTACCATGTGGCAGACAGGCCCGTGACAATCTGACAGCTAACAGATTCCAGGCAGAGTAAGCTTCCGAGACATTTTCTTTACTATTTGGTTTCCTATCCTCTGCCGGCTGGCAGGCCCCAGCTCATTTTTGGTAAAAGACATTATACTTTGCTCTAATGTACTTTGATTTATGATAGCTGAATTAAATTGTACTGGTTAACATCTGCCCTCCTGGTGGTTTAATCCTTTGCACATGCCAAACTGTGCTGATATACAGAGCCTTGGCGCTAAATGCGTGCAAAGTACCTGTAAGTAGAAATGAGATTTTTCCCATGTACTCACAAAGTCAGTGTGCATGGCAACTTGGAAGCAACATGAATTCTTACCTTGGCAGGGATACACTCATGTCGCACTCACACCTGCTCCCAATGGGGGCCAGACGTTACAAAGAGCTTTTTCAGGCAGAAGCAGATATATTGGTGTACAGGGTGGAGCAGCATGAGAACACCATTTGGCCCCTCGAGAGCACTCCTCCATGCAGATTGATCAGGGAAGATTGTGTTCCTGCCCCCCAATTGCCATTGCTCATAGTAATCCCATACCCTTTGACATTTTTATCATGCTGAAAAGTTTCAAGGTTACTTTGCAGTCCACTCACTGAGAGTGCCTCACCTGCACTATGGATTGTTCAGTGTCAACCATTCCGGACCGTCCAATTGCAGACACTCCTACAAGTCTCTGTCCTGGATGGCCTTCGTTTTAGTCAAGACTATGATCTGTCATTGTGGACGCCCCAGCCAAGGTAAACATCTTTCCTTCATGGATCCTGCAGAGCCCCGTAGAGCCGCTGATGCATGGATAGCCTCAAAGTCCTCAGCACGATCCAGCACACAGGCCCATTCTACTCTCTCTCACCTCATGGACTAAGACCCTGGACCTTCAGTGAGGTCTGGTCCACTTTGGTTGCAAACCTTTTATACGAAGTCTACTGCCACCCTTGATAAGGAGACAAGCAGGTCAAAAAATCTCTATGCGAGGTCTCACAAAGGCTTCAGTGAATTACACACACCTCTTTAATCCTATACTCGATCCCTCTTGCAGTCAAGATTAATTTACCCGTTGTCTCCTTACATGCAGCCTTCACCTGCATGACAGCTCAAAATGAGAAATCACCAAGGACAACTAGTAATGATTGGACATGCCCAACACAACTTTCTCCAAACATGTAGGGAAGCCCCTGGTTTTCTACTGTTAAGAAGAGAGTGTGGAACTTCACTCTTTCAACCCTGAAACTGCATCCACAGTGTTCTTTGCTACTCACATCGCATGTTTAACTCCCCTTAAGTACTCCTTGAATCCACCCACATCTCACATCAGGGCAACAGCAGCAGGAGATGCAATTAACTCACTGAACACTCCGTGCAAACATCACTTTCAGAGGTCAGAACATGGTGAGCTCAATTAATGGCTTGCATGATGTGTGCCCAGGCTGCACACTCACAAATGATGGCCAGTGCTTAATCATTCAGGTAATCACTATGTTGATAATGTGACAGAACTGAATCCATAGGAATTCATTATTGGACTCAGACGGGGGCCCAAATTCCACACTCTTAAGTGCCTGTGACCAGTGAAGCAACTAGCAGCAAGATGGAATCCGGGATGCTTCCAAACTGTGCCAGTGAACGTATAATTACAAATGCCAGAAGTATATACAATGGTTGTACACCCGTGCCACCTGTGTGCCTTCAGAACTGCTTTATCTTTCTTTTTCTATTACTACGTCTAGGTGCAACCCTGACATCCATGGCTGAGGTGGATGCAGCCTGCTGACTGCTATGTCCTATTGACTGTGATGACTTTGGCAGGTGTCCTCTTGTGGCCTGAGGCCTAGAGGGCCCCAGCCTGCTATGGGCCTCTTGCTCAGGTGCAGGTGCACCCTCCTCGGCCTGACATGCTGGAGGCGATGGGGTCACTGGCAAAGGGAAGGTGGAGCGGCAGGGCACCCTTAGAGTGTCCTGGGATGAAGCCCCTGGGGTGCCTGGCTGGCACTTTTATGACTCCTCGAGGAGAAGGAGCACCTGGAGGAAGGTCAAGGTGCCCTATCCCTCTCTAGCCTAGCCATTACTACAGTGCATCCATGGCTACAGCAATGGAGTACAGGTCCGAGTGCATATCCGGCAGCTACTGTGCATTCTGTTGGACCCAGATCTCCAAGGCAGCCACCACCCTTTCCATGGAGGCAGCCAAGTGCTCGCATGCCAGACCCATGACAGGAGACAAAACATGGACGGACTCCTCGAGCTTTCGATCCAGTCTGCGCATGACCTCTGGCATCTCTGCCTGATGTTCCCCTGCCTGTCTCTGCAACTGCATCAGGTCTCCTATGGCTGAGTCCAGAGGCTCCTTCTGTTGTATGTGTTTTTGTCCTGCAGACAGACAGAAGAATTGAGTGTCATCCCAATGAGTGCATGAGTAGTTTATGAACATGCATGCCTATGCCAGCAACAGAGCCCTCCCCAGTAAGTGATTAACAAGCAGAAAATCCAGCAACTGATAGATGATTGAGAGCATGAAGTGATTGGCAGTGCACATTCAGTGCACATGTCCCATCAGCTGCTGAGTCTTGCAACCTAAACTCATGTCTGACATCCCTGTGTACTCGCACATTTACAGTGCCTGATAGTCTTAAGAGTGTCACTTTGCAGTGAGTAGATGGTGCCACTTACCCTGGCAGAACGCAGATCGTTCATCCTCTTCCTGCACTGGTGGGTGGTTTTTTGATGGACCCCACAGGCGCTAACGTCCGCTGCCACATCTGCCCATGGTCGGATGCGAGGGCCTCCTGCTACCATCCCTGGGAAACAGCACCACCTGCCTTTCCTAAACAGCCTGGAGGAGAACCTGCAGGAATGCGTCACTGAACTGTGGGGTCACATGCTGTCTGGGCTGTAACATCCTGGTCTCGGTAGAATCCAGAGCTCCTGGCTTGCATTGATTCAATGGCTGTCCTGGTGCCCTTTAAATATGGCACTGGACCTTCGACCCCATGAGGTAATGGCAGGGATGGTAACTTCCTGCCTATTCCCGCTGTAAGATTTGGCAAGCTCCTCATGGATGCATGTATAATGAGCTGAACAGCACAAGATCGCACGTAGTCAGCTGTCCATCTCCTGTCAGAAATCACTCCCACTTCCACGCCCCCCCACCGAACTTTAGATTCCAGAATGGAAGATTTTGACCAGAGGAGAGAGGGCAATCCACTAAGCTGAAACTGACACCTGACCAATTGAATTTGACCCTTCATACCAATTTAACTATTTTTTCTCTCTGGACTGTTGGAAGGCACCCCCTTCCCCACCCCACATCCCCAATCCCCCTACGTTCATCAGCACAACTATCCTCCACCTCCAGGCTCATCTTTTGTTCCCTTATTCCAAGCACAAACAATCAGATGGAGACATAAGTCACGTTGAGCAATATTCTTAACTGACTTCGTGTTAGGAGTAACGTTTTGGTGCAAGAGTCCTGTCCTAAGAGTGGTTCAGCCATTGAAGAGCAGAGACTGAATTTGCAATTCGACCTGCCCTCTCTAGACCCAACACCTTAAATTACAGTCAAATTACATCAACATATACTAAGAGGAGATATGGCAGCTACCCCACTGGAATAATCATTGGAAAACCATCATGGTTTTATTAAAGAGTCCTGCCTCCAAAGAGCCCATGTCCTTGGTGTATGGAAGATGGAGTCAGCTTGAATTAATATTCCTTTGCACAAATGGAGTGGGAGGAATGAATGGCCAGTTGGTTAACAACTGGGCAGGCTGGAACAGAGTCCTATGGCTCAAGGAGCAGCAAACCTGGTGAGGCTTAAATCTCCTACTCAGGCCCTGCTACCCACACCAATCAGAGAGATGACTTTTCACATCTCAGGTTGAAACCAGTGGCTTCTTCTGGATTTTTTTTTGCCTTGTAGCTTTAAAAAGCAGAGGATGTAAAGGTATTTGATAGGAGTATTGGTGAATGTTACAGGTCAGGAAATGAGAGAGTCATGGTTGATGGGTATTTTTCAGACTGGACAGATGTGGAATCAGTGTTGTCTCTCCAGGGTCAGTATTGAAACTATTGCTCTTCTCTGTTGAATTGGACTTGGGTGTAGGGGGAATAAAAAGCTAAATGTCTAGATAACATAGAAAAAGAGGGAATGTGTTTAACTAAAATAAAACTTCCAGTGATTGGAGGAGGGCATAAACTAGTGAACATAAGAACATAAGAAAAAGGTGCTTGAGTAGACCATATGCCTGCTCATGCCTACTATGCCAAGACTGATCTAATCTTGGCCTCAATTCCACTTTCCTGCCTGTTCCCCATAACCCTTAACTCCTCTATAGTTCAAAAACCTGTCTATCTCAGCTTGAATATATTCAAGACTCAGCATCCACTGCTCTCTGTGGAAGAGAATTCCAGAGATTCATGAGTCTCTGAGAGAAGAAATTCCTTCTTATCTCCATCTTCAATGGGTGACTCCTTATTCTGAAACTGTGCCTCCTGGCTCTGGATTTCCCTACAAGGGGAAAGATCTTCTCAGCATCCACACTGTCAAGACACTCAGAATCTTATATATTTCAATAAGATCAGCCCTCTTTCCTCTAAATTGCAATGAGTATAGGCCCAAGCTGTTCAAACTTTTCTCATAAGACAAGCCTTCATTTCAGGAATCAAACCATTGAAGCTTTTCTGAACTTCCCTCAATGCAAGTATGTCCTTCCTTAAATAAAGAGACCAAAACTGTTCAAAGTACTGTAGGAATGGTCTCACTGATGCCCTGTACAGCTGTAGTAAAACTTATCTACTTTTATACTCCATCCCAATTGCAATAAATGCCAACATTCCACTTGCCTTCCTCATTACTGCTGTACCTGCAAGCTAACTCTTTGCTTTTCATGTATGAGGGCACCCAGATCCCTCTATACTGCAGAATTCTGCAGTCTCTCTCCATTTAAATATATATATTTCTTCTATTCTTCCTAACAAAGTGGATAACCTCACATTTTCCCACACTATAATCCATCTGCCAAATTTGTGTCCACTCACTTAACCTATGTATATCCCTTTGACTGCTCTCTTTGTAGCCTCTTCACAACTTGCTTTCCTACCTATCTTTGTATCATCAGTAAATGCGGCTTCAAACACACTTGGTCCCTTCATTCAAATCATACGAACATATGGGGGAGAATTTTCTCCTCGTCGGGAGGGTTGGTTGGGTGCGGGCGTGTGTGCAGCCGATCGCCGCCTGCGATCGGCTGCACGCCACCATTCTACATGCGTGGGCCAATTAAGCGCTGAGTGCTCCCTGTGCGGGTGGGAGGAATTGCCTGAGTCAGGGCCTGCGCTCTTTCAAGCATGCGTGCAAAAGAGCACAGAAATCTCCCTGAGGCACAAAGCTGCCTCAGGGAGATTATTTTAAGTGCAAAAAATTTAATAAAGAAAAAAAAAATTTAAGTGATGTCCCCTCATGTGAAACTGTCACATGAGCTGGGGACATGTCTATTAATTTTATTAAAAATTTTTACAACACTTTAAAATCCTTCATGAAACTTCATCCCGCCTGTGGATGAGGTTCCATGAAAAATGCGAAGGCCACCTGGGCTCTTCGCCTGCCCGCCAACCTTAAGGTTGGACGGGCAGCTCAGATGATTGATTTAATTGAGAGTTAACTGGCCTTAATAGGCCTTTGACAGTTCGGTGGGTGCGCACCTGGGTCAGCTGTGCGCCCGCCAAACTGAAAATCTGAATGATGTGCGGCGACATCAGGACGCATGCACTCTTGCCGAGCCGAAGATTCTGCCCATGAAATAGGAGCAGAAGTAGGCCATTCGGCCCCTCGAGCCTTCTCTGCATTTAATAAGATCATGGTTGATCTGTTTTTGTTTCGAGTTCCACATTCCCATCTACCCCCAATAACCTTTGATTCCCTTGCCTAACAATAATCTATCTACCTCTGCCTTAAAAATATTCAGTGACCCTGCCCCCACCACCTTCTGAGGCAGAGAGTTCCAAAATTGCACTGAGAGAAAAAATTCCTCCTCATCTCTGTCCAACAAGAGCGATCCCTAATTTTAAAACAGTGCCCCCTTTCCACGTCCAACTTGTCAAGACCATTCAGGATCTTATATACTTCAGTCAAGTTACCCCTCACTCTTCTAAACTCCAGTGGAAAGAAGCCCAGCCTGTTCAACCTATCCTCATAAGACAACCTTCTCATTCCAGGTATCAATCTAGTAAACCTGCTCGGAACCGCCTCTAACACATTTATATACTTCCTTAAATAAGGAGATCAAAACTGCAAACAGTATTTGAGATGCGGACTCATCAATGCCCTATATAACTGAAGCATAACACCCTTGCTTTTATGTTCACTTCCTCTCATAATAAAGGATAGCATTCCATTAGCCTGCTTGTTTGCTTGTTGGACCTGCATAATAACTTTTTGTGACTCATGCATGAGAAAACCTAGATCCCTCTGCACCTCAGAATTCTGCAGTCATTCTCCATTTAAGTAAGACTATGCTTTTTCATTCTTCCTGCCAAAATGAACTTCACATTTTCCAACATTATACTCCATCTGCCAGATTTTTGCCCACTCACTCAACATCTGTCTGCAAACTCCTTATGTCTTCTTCACAACATACTTTCCTATCTATCTTTGTGCCGTCTGCAAATTTAGCTACCATGCCTTCGCTCCCCTCATCTAAGTCATTGATATCGTTTGTAAATAGTTGAGGCCCCAGAACTGATCCTTGTGGCATCCCACTAATTTAACAACCTGAATTGTGCAGGTAGGTATCAGATAAAATCTATTGTGGAGAAATGCAAGGTGATACATTTAAACAATATACACTAAATTACGAAACTTTGTCATTTGTGTTGGAAATGAAAATCGGGAGAGATGTATGATGGGTGGCTGAATCGATGTTGCCCATTTTACGTGATTCTACTGTTCTCCTGGTGGTTTGGTCAACATTTCTCCCACAGCCCACTCTACCAAAACAGATGAACTAGTCAATAACTCACTGCTATCTGTGGATTCATGCTGTGTGTGAATTTCCTGCATGGCACAAAAAAATGCTAGCATGTTTCTGAGAGATGTGATAAGCTAGTTTTTCATAGTCACTTATAACTTTGAATACAGGAGACTGAGATACAGGTAGAACAGAGAACAAGAGGGATTTCAAAGAAAGTGGTTGTACTTGGAAGATAAGGTGCCACATCAAAGGTTATTGTGAAAAATAAAAGCACATGGTGTAGGAGGTAACATATTGGCATGGATAGAAGGTTGGCTAGCAAACAGGAAACAGAGGGTAGGCATAAATGGGTCTTTTTGTGGTTGGCAAGATGTAACAAGTGTTGTGCCACAGGGATCAGTGCTGGGGCCTCAACTTTTTACAATTTATATAAATGACTTGGGATGAAGGGACCGAAGGTATGGTTGCTAAATTTGCTGATAACACAAAGATAGGTAGGATAGTAAGATGTGAAGAGTATAGAAGGGGCTACAAAGGGCTATAGATAGGTTAAATGAGTGGGCAAAGACCTGGCAAATGAAGTATGATGTGGGAAAGAGTGAAATTGTCCATTTTGGCAGGAAAAATAAAAAAAGAGGCATACTATTTAAATGGTGAGAGATTACAGATCTCTGAGATGCAGAGGGATCTAGGTGTCCTAGCGCATGGATCACAAAAGACAAGTATGCAATTACAGCAAGTATTTAGAAAATCTAATAGAATGTTATCACTTATTGTGAGGGAAATTGAATACAAAAGCAGGAAGGTTATGGTTCAGTTATATAGGACGTTGGTGAGACTACATGTCTGAAGTACTGTGTATAGTATTGGTCTCCTTATTTAAAGAAGGATGTAAATGCGTTGGAAGCAATTCAGAGAAGGCTTACTAAACTAATACTTGGATTGAGCAGTTTGCCTTATGAGGAAAGGTTGGATAGGCTAGGCTTGTATCCGCTGGAGTTTAGAAGAATAAGAGGCGACTGGATTGAAACATTTAGGCCAGAATATTACGCTGGGCGTGTGGGCGTGCACCCTACACGCCCAAGCGTGAAATAACGCACGGTGACTTCGGGCATGCGTCGGGCGATGTCCTCGCGCAGTCTTGCGATGTTTCATTCAGCGAGCGCGCGCCAGAGTCGGCGCACCCGCCAATAGTTAAAAGGCCTATTAAGGCCATTAACAACCTCATTAACTTGAAATTTATGCTGCCCGTCCAACCTAACAGTTAGCGGACAGGCTAAAAGGCCAAGTGGCCTTTACATTTTTTAGGAAACTTCATCCACGAGCAGGGTGAGGTTTCCTTAAGCTCACATAATACACATTAAATAAAAACTTTATTTTGGAATTAAAAAATGTCCCATCTCAAGTGACAGAGTCACATAAGGGGACATATTTCATTAAATTTTTACTGTCTATTAATTAATTATTAATTTTACTGTCTATTAATTATTTTAAAAAAGCGCTTCAATCTCCCTGGGGCAGCTCCATGCACGTGTCCTGGTGTCACCGCGCGTCATTCAGATCCTCAGTTCGGCGGGTGTGCAGCCAAACTGTCAAAGGCCTATTAAGGCCATTTAAATTCCAATTAAGGTAATTAACTGAGCTGCCCGTCCAACCTTAAAGTTGACGGGCAGGCGAAGAGCCCAGGCAGCCTTCACATTTATCATGAAACCTCATCCATGGGCGGGATGAGGTTTCATGAAGGGCTTATAAATTAAATAAACTTTTTAATTAAAATTCATTGACATGTCCCTGCTCATGTGACACTGTCAGATGAGGGGACATGTCTTAAAAATTTATTTTCTTCATTAAAATTTTCAAAAATCAAACTAATCTCCTTGAGGCAGCTCTGTGCCTCAGGGAGATTTCTGCGCTCTTTCACGCACATGCGCGAAAGAGCGCAGGCCCTGATTCAGCCTCCTCCCCCCCCGCCCTCACAGGGAGCACTCAGCTCTTCCGGGTGCGGATCATGCTGGGCGGGCCACGTAAAATGGCGGCGCGCAGCCGATCACGGGCAGCGATCGGCTACGTGCCTGCCCGCACCCGGTCCCGTCCAACCCCCCTAACGGGGAGAAAATTCTCCCCCTAAATTCTGGAAAGGTCCTAGTGGATTAGAAAATGGCAAATGTAACACTTCTGGTCAAGAAAGGAGGGAGGCAGAAAACAGGAAACTATAGGCTAGTTAGCCTAATGTCTGTCATCGGGAATAGGCTAGAATCCAGTATTAAAGAGGTACTATCATAATACTATCAGGCAAAGTCAATTTGGTTTTGTGAAAGGGAGATCATGCTTAACAAATTTATTAGAGTTATTTCAAGGTGGATACAGGGAAACCAGTAGATGTAGTGTGTTTGGAAAGGCATTTGATAAGATGCCACATAAAAGGTTACTACACAAGAAAAGAGCTTATGGTGTTGGCGGTGATATATTAGCATGGATAGAAGATTAGCTAACTAACAGAAAACAGAATGTCGGGATAAATGGGTAATTTTCAGGATGATAAACTGTAACCAATGGAGTGCCAAAGAGATTAGTGCTGCGGGCTCAACTATTTATGATCCATATTAATGATTTGGATGAAGGTGTCGTGAAGCTATTAATGTAGATAATATTATTGGGAAAGATTTTTATTTTAAAATAGAGGTTTAGTCTGTGGGTGTGTCTAAATTGGATTAAAGCCAGGTAGTCTGGGTGCTTTGATGTGTACTCATTTTGATATGTAAGAAAGGTAGCGTGCATTTGCATTTTTTGAATAGAGCATTCAAGAAGTGGGGTGAAAAATGATACCTATCTAGCAGATACTAAGCAATATGTTAATATTACAAATAAAATTGGTACTATGAAAGGGGTTTTATTTTTAGAGAGGTTTAGTTCAGAGGTTGTTGATACAATGAGAATTAACATTCAATGGGCAGTGGTTGGTATAACTTTAGCAGTTTTCGGATGTGCAGAGCAGAGGCAATGTGGGATCAAAAGACAGCTGTAAGCCTCCAACTGGCTCCACAGGAACCAAAGTGAAAAAAACCTCATTTTGAATTTGTAAGGTGAAAATGATTTGCCTGGTGTTTGGTTAAGTCTATGGGTTGCTGTTGCCTTAATGGAGAATAGTTTGGAAATTTGTTAAAAGTTATGATAGTAATAATTTGTAGCCACGTGTATATATATTTTAACCTGTGTAAATAAATAAAATGTTTCATTTAGTTTAATATAAAACCTTGAGAACTGGTGGTCTCATTCCTGAATTTAGAGTCGCATCGCAAACATAACATTTAAACTTATAGGTTATGACAGTTGTTTAAAGTTTCCCTCTGGGATTTTTAAATAGCTCCCCTTTACCAACTGCATTGGTCATAACAGAAGGGACTGACTCTATTGTAGCCAAATCTGCTGAAGGTGGGTTGGAAAGTAAGTTGTGAGGAGGATATAGAGAGTCTGCAAAAGGACACAGGTAGGTTAAGGGTGTGGGAAAAAAATTGCAGATGGAGTATAATGTGGGAAAAATATGAGGTTGTCCATTTTGGCAGGAAGAATAGAATAACAGAATATTATTTAAATGGAGCGAGACTACAGAGTGCTGCGTTACAGAGGGATCTGGATATCCTTGTACATGAATCACAAAAAAGTCAGCATGCAGGTCCAGCAAGTAATTAGGAAGGCAAATGGAATGTTGGTCTTTATTGCAAAGGGTTGGAATATAAAAGGAGGGAAGCCTTGCTAAGGCAAGGCATTGTATAAGGCATTGATAAGACACCTGGAGTACTGTGTGCAGCTTTGGCCTCCTTACTTAGGAAGGGATATAATTGCATTGGAAGCAGTTCAGAGAAGGTTCACTCAGTGAATCCTGGGATGAAGGGTTTGTCTTATGAGGAAAAGTTCAGCAGGTTGGGCCTATACTCATTATAAATATGCATTTATATAAATTTGACGACACCATTGAAATAAAATTAACCTTATTTCAAATTTACATTATTTGGCTTATGTTTGTGCTCACTGAGATTTTAGTGCTGAATAAGGTGAGCTTTTTCTGATTTTTCCACCCATTGTTCACACCCACAACCCCAAGTCAGTTGTCCCACAGATTAAGTGCAGTCTGTAAATATGACCTCTTAGTCCTGACCTTGGATGAACATTTTCTGTGGCATCAAATGCTACATTTCCATTTCACACAGCACCTAAACCTTCCTCAGCAAAGCCATCAATTTAGTGCCCCAAAGAAGACCATGGCAAAGGCCTATTTATGGTTGGGGTCCTAGATAAGTAAAGAAAGAGCAGATGCGAGGAGACTGAAGGACTGCTAACATTATATTGTTGTTTAAAAAGGGAGGAAGGGATAGAGCGAATAATTCCAGGCCAGTCAGCCTAACCTCAGTGGTCGGTAAATTACTAAAAAAAATTCCAAGGGGAAGTATGAATTGTCATTTAAAAATTCACAGTTTAATCAAGGAGAATCAGCATGGATTTGTTAAGCATAGATTGTGTCTAACTTGTTTGAATTTCTTGAGGAGGTAATGGGGACGTCGATGAGGGTAGGCATGTGATAAAGTCTACATGGATTTTAGCAATTTATTTTTGACATGGTCCCGCATGGCAGACTGGTCTGAAAGTGAAAGCCCATGGGATCCAAGGGCAAGTGGTAAGTTGGATCCAAAATTGGTTCAGTGGCAGCAAGTAAAAAATAATGATCGACAGGTGTTTATGTGACTGGAAGGCTGTTTCCTCTGCAGGGCTCAGTACTGGATCCCTTCCTTTTGGGATATTATCAATGCTGTTGAATTAAACGTAGGGCCCATGATTAAGAAATTTGCAGATGATAGAAAAATTGGTCAGGTGGTGGATAGTCAAGAAGTAAACAACAGAAAGATATCAGTGGACTAGTCAGGTGGGCAGAAAAGTGGCAAATGAAATTCAATCCGGAGAAGTGGAGGTATTGCATTTGGGGAGTATGAAAAAGACAAAGAAATACTGAGAAGTGTGGAGGAACAAAGGGAACTTGGATTGTATGCCCCTGAAGGTAACAGGACTGGTAGAAAAGAAGACATGTGGGATTCTTTCCTTTTATTAGTCAAGGCACAGAATATAAGAGCAAGGAAATTACGCTAGAACTGTATGAACTACTGGTTAGGCCACAGCTAGAATACTGCGTACAGCTCTGGACACTACATTACATGGAGGATGTGATCACATTAGAGAGGGTGCAGAGGAGATTTACGAGGATGTTGCCAGAAATTGATAGTTTTAGTTATGTTGAAAGATTGGATAGGTCGTGGTTGTTTTCCTTTGAACAGAGGAGGCTGAGGAGAGATTTAATTGTCTTGTATGAAATTATGAGGGGCCTAGATAGTGTGGATAGGAAGGGCATACTTCCCTTAGCAGAGAAGTCAATAATCAGAGGGCACAGGTTTGAAACAATTGGTAGAATTGGTAAAGGGGAGTTGAGCAGAAAGAGGATGGTGGGGGTCTGGAACTCACTGCCTGAAAGGGTCTTAGAGGTAAAAACCCTCATTGCATTGAAAAAAATATTTGGATATGCATTTGAAGTGCTATAACCTACAGGGCTATGGACCAAGACCTTGCCAGTGGGATTAGGCTGGATAGCTCTTTTTCAGATGACATAGAAAGATGGGCCAAATGGCCTTCTTCTGTGTAGTTTCTAACCTGTGTATCCACATCTTAGTCAGACTTTCAGCGACTGCACCAGGCTCCTGCTAGAGGCAGACTGCAGGAACAGCCAAGAAAATTCAACCGCATATTCACAAGAAGAGGATTGAGGAAGAGGATTCATCACTTTAGAACGTCCCAAAATAATTTACAGCCAATGAAGCACTTTTTGAAATGGTCAGTCGACGAGTACAATTGGCCTCAGTGTCAATTGAGTTGGGGGAGAGGGACAGCAGCGAGAAAGAGAAACATGGTCAGACCCTACTCCTGTGAAACTAGGCTATTGGAATTGGTGGGCAAGGCAAATTGTACTCACAAGTATTTACATGCACAAAAAATAAACAGTGCCTCTTGAATGCTACAGACCACAGAGTGATTCATTTCCCACCAGACCAGTCATTACTACAGCCTCAAAGTTGGAACATTCCAAACATAGGCATCAATCCTACATATTTTTTTATCATCGACAAATGATGCCTCTTTAATGTCTTCTGGTGCAGAAACCCACTGTGACTCCAATTTATAATTGCGTGCAAAATTGTTAATAAAATTACTTCTCAAGAATAATAAAGGAGGAGGCTAAAATGATGGTGCAATTTTCCCTGACAAACGTTACTGGAAGATGAATTTATTCCACCAGTAATTAAACAACAGTTATCCCAGAGAACACAAGGAAATGATTTAGAAATGATAATTACAATCATAAATCTGTTCAATTTAAGATGACCGCTTAAGCAAATTTCTCAATCATTTTCCAAATCACTTCCCTCCCCATATTATATAATTCAGCCTCAAACTAGAAATTTGTTAACTATCTGAATGGACTAAAGTATGAAGGAAAGAACTTAAATCTAGCCATATGCTCCAACTGCTCCAGATTTACCAGTCCAACACATGATCCTTGGAGTAAGACCCTGAACATAAAGCTACTATGTACAGGTTAAAATGAAAACGCCCAAGACTAGGGACAAGAGCAAGCATTTAACCCTAAGATGAATAGCAAAGTAATAGAGGCAGCACTCATCTACGTTCTTCAAAACAGAGCTTGCTAAGTTCCTGACTGGGAACATACTATCCCTAATATGAAGTGAGGTAATCAAATAGTTCACATATCTTACTGCCAAGAGTAGCGATAGGAGTTCTCCACAGGAGGTTGGTTAGCAAGATTAAAGCAGATGGGATAGGAGGTAATATACTGGCATGGATTAAGTATTGGCTAACAGGCAGAAAACAAAGAGTAGGAATAAACTGGTTATTCTCGTGCTAACAGTTGTGACTAGTGGGGTACCGCAAGGATCTGTACTTGGGCCCCAGCTGTTCACAATATATATCAATGATTTGGATGTGGGGACTAAGTGTAATTTTCCAAGTTCGTGGATGACACAAAGCTAAATGGGAATGTGTGTTGTGAGGAAGATGCAAAGTGGCTTCAAGAGGATTTGGGCAGACTTGGTGGTCTGAATTTTTCACATAGCCGGATTTCACTGCTCACCGACTCCAAATGCCCCGAACTACTTCACGATCCAATAAACACCAGACTTACATCCCTCATTTGGGAGAAAGTCCAACCTTAGAGAGCTGCTGGCAAATCTGATTGGCCGGCAGCTCTACAGTCCTTGCAGTGACAGTGCTGCAGTGGACGCAAGAGGAAGTTCAGGAGGACAGGAGGATGTCAGAACCTAAGTCCAAGGAGCAGAGACCCAGGTAAGTTCAAGGGGTCTCAGGGCGAGAAGGGTAGGGAATTCCAGGGGAGGGGTGGGGTGGGGGGGCAGTGCGAGGGGGGCGATCAGGATCTTGGGGGAGAGGCCAGGGTGGGCGAAGGGAGGTCCAGAGGTCACTGGACCTTAAGGGGGGTGTGCCCGACCTCAGGAGGAGGCTTCTAATGGGGGCGCACCCCACCCCCCTCTCTCCATTGCCGCCGAAATGTAACACTGTGAATTTTTGCCATTCCCCCACGCTCCTCCTGCCAGCCTAAAAATTGAGGCTGGGTGGGAAACAGCCCTTAAGTGGCCAATAATTCGCCTCAGTTGGGGCAAAGGCAGGCTTCCCGTCCAAGGCCTTGCCCGCCCCAGCATAAAATCGCTATATGGTCAGGGCAGGCGGGACCCAGAAGGAAATCCGGCCCTTCAATTTCACGTTCCTCCCCACCTAAAAACCCACCAGTGGGGGAGTGTGAAATTCTGGTCAGTGAGTGGGCAAGGACATGGAAGATGAAATATAACATGGAAAAATGTGACGTTATGCACTTTGGAGTGAGAGTTAACATTTCGAGTCCATATGATTATAAGAGTTACATGGACTTGAAATGTTAACACTGTCTCTCTGTCCACAGATGCTGCCAGGCCTGCTGAGTTTTTCCAGCATTTTCTGTTTTTATTTCAGGGGCAGAATTTCCCGGTCAGCGTGTGGGGGTAGGACCTGCTCACCGACGTAAAATGACGCAGGGTGACGTTGGGCGTGCACGTCCAACCTTAAGGCCAGGAACCCATGCGGGCTTCTGAGAAAACCTGAAACCTCATCCATGGGCAGGATGAGGTTTCATGAGGGTTTTAAAGATATTTATTAAGTCTTAACATTCAAGTAATTGACATTTCCCAGCTCATATTGACAGTGTCACATGAGGGGACAAGTCAATAATTTTTTTCTTCTCCATTCAGCACAGTTTTTAAAGTTGAAGCGATCTCCCTGAGGCAGCACTTTGCCTCAGGGAGATCTGTGGGCTCTTTCACACGTGCACGAAAGAGCGCACAGACCTGCTCAGGGAATCGCTCCCACCTGCACAAGGAGCGCACAGCTCTTCAGGGTGGATGTCACGCTGGGCGGGCCTTAATTGGCCCGCCCACATAAAATGGAGGCGCACCCCCAACCGGGGGCACAGATCAGGAACCTGCTACCCACAAACGCGCCCACACAGAAAATTCTGCCCCAGATTTCCAGCATCCACAGTATTTTGCTTCTACATTAAAATAGTGCAACTGTGAGGATAGGCAAATATTCTGGGTCAGGATTTTACATTCGGCGTGCGGGGGCAGGCCTGACTCGTCGGAACATAAAATGACGCACGCTGATGTCGGGCGTGTGTCCTGACGTCATCGCGCTGTCTCATGATATTTCGTTTGGCAGCCGTGCGCCAGAGTTGGCTGCATGCCCACCAATAATTGAAAGGCCTATTAAGGCCATTAACGTACTAATTATCTGCAAAGTTATGCTGTCCGGTTGGCGGGCAGGCGAAAAGGCCAAGCGGCCTTTACGTTTTTTTAGGAAATCTCATCCACAAGTGGGATGAGGTTCCCTAAAGCTTTTACAAATTGAATAAAAACTTTTTTTGAAAAATAGAGACATGTGACACAGTCACATGAGGGTACATGTTTCAGTAAATTTTTACTGGTTTTAATATTTCTTTAATAAGCGCTTCAATCTCCCCAAGGCAGCTCTGTTTTTCAGGGAGGTTGAAGTGCTCTTTCGTGTGCATGTGTGGGAAAAATTAAGGCTCTGGAGTTTTGTATGACAACTTTTGGGGGCCATGGAGTATTTACGAAGAATGTTTTCCTTCAACGATGTGAGTAAATCCATAATCGGGAACATTTCACATCTATAGAAGTAGATTGATGGACCAAACTGCATTTTTTTGTTTTATTTAAAACATTTGTTAATTATAATCCACATATTTCCAAGTTTGATGTACAACTCTAAGTCACAGGAACATAGGAACAGGAGTAGGCCAGTCAGCCCTTTGAGCCTGTTCCGCCATTCATTTAGATCATGGCTGATCTGCATCTTAACTCCATCTATTGACCTTGATTTCATAACCATCGATACCCCTGCCCCCACAAGATAGGTAGAATGTTTACTTTATTCAACCAAATGTGGCATAGATAAGGCACTCGTTTAGTGTTTCTCGGCTTTCTGATGATGACTATGTGTCCTGAAATATGAGAAGTTTCAGACCAAAGGTGAACAAGTCAAAGATACTGCAAGACTGTGAGGGGCTAAAGTGTGAAGAGATCAGTTACATCTCCAGTAACCCCTGATGGAGTAATGACTGTAGGATTACCATGAGAACGTATCTTAAAATAAATTTATTGCAACCTAACATTTGAAGTAACCAGCAACTATCTGTCTCTCTTAGATCGTTGCAGTTTCTTCACCATTGCTAAGATTCTATTTGTGTGATAACACAAATTCTGTCCAGGTCCACTGACGACACTTTATAACTCAGAACAAGGATAATGCAATTGTTATGTTGAGGGTGATTTTCCTCCATACATCTAAATGCAAAACTTCCTTAAAGGAAGGTTTAAAAATTCCGTGGTGTGATTTTACAATCTTCCCTCTCCCACAACCACTACATTTTAGAAACATTTTCAACCATCCAGGTTGAGATGTTTGAAAGAAGTTCTGGAAGTTTAGATCCAGTTAATAATGCAGAATAAATGGAGAATTTTGATAGCAGTGAGTAATGCTCAGATACTACCAAGTGACAGAAAGCAAGACTTTCCTCTCTTTATTCATATTTGTTCTTGGGATATGGGCAATGTTTTCAAGAATGTATTTATTGCCTATTTCCTTTTGTCTACAAGAAGCAGGACAAAGCAGGCCAACCTGGCCAATTACCATCCCATCAGTCTACTTTTGATCATCAGCAAAGTGATGGAAGGAGTCATCAACAGTGCTATCAAGTGGCACTTGCTCAGCAATAACCTGCTCACTGACACTCATTTTGGATTCTGCCAGGGTCGCTCAGCTCCTGACCTCATTACAGACTTGGTCTGAACATGGACAATAGAGCTGAACTCCAAAGGTGAGGTGAGAGTGACTGCCCTTGACAGCATTTGACCAAATGTGGCATAAAGGAGTCCTAGCAAAACTGGAGTCAATGGGAATCAGGGGGGAAACTCTCCACTAGTTGGAGTCATACCTAGCACAAAAGAAGATGGTTGTGGATATTGGAGGTCAATCAGCTCTGCTCCAGGACATTGTTGCAGGAGTTTCTCAGGGTGGTGCCCTAGGCCCAACCATCTTCAGCTGCTTCATCAATGACCTTCCCTCCATCATAGGTCAGAAGTGGGGATGTCTGCTGATGATTGCACAATGTTCAGAACCATTCGCGACTTCTCAGATAATGAAGCAGTCTGTGATCATATTCAGCAAGGCCTGGACAACATTCAGGCTTGGGTTTATAAGCGGCAAGTTACATTCACACCACACAAGTGCCAGGCAATGACCATCTTCAACAAGAAAGAACCTATCCACCTCCCCATGACATTCAATGGCATTACCATTGCTTAATCCCCCACTAACAACATCCTGGGGGTTACCATTCACCAGAAACTGAACTGGACCAGCCATATAAATTCTGTGGCTACAAGAGCAGGTCAGATGCTGGAAGTTTTGTGTCAAGTAACCAACCTCCTGGCTCCCCAAATCTTGTTGATCATCTACAAGGCACAAGTCAGAAGGGTGATGGAATGCTCCCCACTTGCCTGGATGAGTGCAGCTTTAACAACACTCAAGAAGCTCAACACCTTCCAGGACAAAGCAGCCCACTTGATTGGCACCCCATCTGCCACCTTAAACATTCATTCCCTTCACCACCAATGCACAATGGCAGTGGTGTTTATCATATACAAGATGGACTACAGTAACTCATCAAGGCTCTTTCAACTGCACCTTCCAAACCCACGACCTCTACCACCTCAAAGGACAAGGGCAGCAAATGCATGAGAACACCACAACCTTCAAGTTCCCCTCCAAGCCACACACTATCCTGACTTAGTGTATATTGCTGTTCCTTCACTGTTGCTGGATCAAAATCCTGGAACTCCCTTCCTAACAGCATTGTGGGTGTACCTACACCACATGGACTGCAGTGGTTCAAGCAGGTGGCTTACCACCACCTTCTCAAGGGCAATTAGGGATAAGCAATAAATGCTGGCCTAGCTAGTGATGCCCACACCCCATGAACGAATAAAAAAAAATTGATTGCCCCTGAAGACTTTAAGAGTCACCATATAATATTGGACTGGAGTTACATATAGGCCTGACTAAGAAGGGATAGCATGTTCCTTCCCTGATAGGCAACTGTCTGGTCTGCTAGTAAGGAGGTCCAATGATGTATTTCAACTTCTACCCAAATACTCTATGATGGTTGGTAACTAGAGTTACCAACATTGACAAAATCCAAGACTTGCCTGAATAGCAAGATTGAGTTGGGATTATGCCCACTATGCCTTTTAGTTTGATGTCATTGTAAATTAAATCAAAACATAAATAATTGCTGTCTAACAAGACAGTGGAAAAAATTCTAGAAAATCGCATAAGAACCAGGTTCTCTGGTCTAAAATTGGAGAGGAGGTAGCCCTAGGAGAAACAGAAAAAGAGAGAGAAAAGAAAAGGGGAAGATAAAAAAATGGAGAAAAATAGCAAGTCAGGGTAAAAGTGAAGGAGAAATAAAAGAGGGGGGAAAGAGAGGAGAAAATGAGAAGGGACAAAAAGGGAAAGGGGGAGAAAAGAGGAGCGAGGAAGAAAAAAGAGAAAAAGAAAGCACAAAAAAAAGAATGAGATTAAAACAAAGGCTAAAAATAAGAAAGAACAATGAGGATATATGTGAAAGAGAGAGAGAGGGAGAGAGAGAGAGACACAGACATAAACATTGAGTGAAAAACAGAAGACTTTCTCCACCCCGCCCACCCGTTTCTCTAAACTTTGTTTACGGTGAGGTGGACAAGCTTCGGCCAAGTTATAATGCTGATGCAGAACACTGGCCCAAAGCCAGAGAACATCAAGAGAGATCTGGTTCTATGTAATGGAAATATTTTAAAAAATTTCCCCAGCTGAGTTTTTTTAATTAACTCTTTTTCTCAAAGGAACTCAGACTCCATCTAAGTATGTCACTCTGTCATTACTGAGATGTCCCAATGCAGATTTGTACTTTGATTGGTTTTTAATTTGTTTTGTTTTTACTTGTTAGTTCTGTAACAATGAGCTGGTAATTCAGACCACAGCAGTAAATAAATTATAAGTCAAATTATTCTGATCAATTTTGTATCAGTGGCTTTAATATCAACCCTTCCACTGCTTTGGTGTTACCACACTGTTTGTCTAACATGCAGTACTGACTGAGCTCCAATTTCCTCTAATTGAACATTGAGAACACCAAAGCCACTGTCTTCAGCCATTTTCACCGACTCCCTTGTCACAGATTCCATTCCTCTCCCTCACTCAGGCCAAACCAGATTATTTGCTACCTCGTCATTCTTTTTGACCCTGAGTTGAGCTTCACAACCTATATCCTCTGCATCACCAAGACCACCTATTTCGACCTCCACCACATCGCCTGCCTCCATCCTTGCCTCAGCCCATCTGCTGCTGAAACACTCATCCATTCTTTTGTTGTGTCACGACTCATTGGGGATAGCGCGCTGCAATACCAAGTCCCGCTGCTCCCCAAGCCGTGACAAATGTGAAAAAGTTTGATCAACCCACCTAATTGTTTAATTTAGATTAACAGAATACAAGCACCAGGTTTGTAAACTTAATAAGTAAATAACTGTCTATTGAACAAATTGTCTTTAACCTGTGGCAAAAGAAAGAAATATGAACTGCTAATTTCTAACTCTATAACTTAAACCCTACTCCTTCTTAAATCCCAAACACGCATACAAGAAACATAAGACACACAAAAACATGGGTTTTAAGGGTGGGATAAAACAGTTCAATAGCACCAATTCCAGAGTACAGGAAGTAAGTACCAAAATCAAATTAATTAAATTAAATTATGAGTACATAAATCTGGCCAAAAGCAACTTTGCAAAAGCAAGGGTAACTTACCTAGGTCACATCGTAGGACAAGGGCAAGTGTTACGAAGAACAGCAAAAGTGAACACTTTAATAGAATTTCCCTTCCTAAAACTAAATGAGAAATCATGAGGTTTTTGGGAATGTGTGGGCTTTATAGGAAATTTGTGCCTAACTTCAGCACAATAGCTGCACCTCTCACCAGTCTGTTAAGAAAACAGGCAGAAGTGGTATGGTCAGCAGAATGCCAAGCAGCCTTTGAAACACTGAAGGCAATCTTAATAAATGAACCAGTGTTGGCCGCCCCTGACTTTACCAAACCTTTTAAAATAGCAACTGATGCTAGTGACTTGGGGGTAGATGCAGTCCTATTACAAGATGATAAATTAGGGATAGAGAAGCCGGTGGGGTACTTTTCCAAGAAACTAAATCAATATCAGAGGAAGTACCCTACAGTAGAAAAGGAAACTCTTAGCATTGTTGTTGTCTCTTCAACACTTTGAAGTTTATGTCTGACACAATAACATAGAAACATTAATCTACACTGGCCATAATCCACTGGCGTTCATTGAAAAGTTTAAAACTCGAAATGCGTGAATGTTTAGATAGAGTCTATTGTTTCAACCATTCAGTGTAAAGATTGTTCACATTGCCAGCAAAGATAATGTGATCGCGGATGCATTGTCCCGGGTGTAAAATACTGAAATAAGTTAACGGGGTAAGAGATGCTGAAGATTGTATAAGGGGGATGAAGGATGAATGGAAGTAAGTCTCGTGTTTTGTTGTCCATGTATCACATACCTTGTGATGAAATGGATTTTTGAAATGGCATTTCATCTCTTTTAAGGGCGGAGGCATGTAAGGAACACATCTTTTTATTTCTGTTGGACTGTTGTAAAGATCATATCTTTTTATTTCTATTGGACTGTTGATTAAAATTACAATGGCTGCAGTTTGAAGGACATATCTAATGGAACTATGTTAAGGATATATATAATGTTGCTGTCCTGGAACAGAGTGTGCCATGAAAGACAGGATGGTGCCGAGGAGGAGTCTGGTCTAATGGGGAACTGCCTGGCAACAACATTTTAATTGGCTCCTGACCAGGTTACCAGGGTTTGTGTGAGAACAGTGCAGCGGAATAGCTCCTAGCCTGCAAGGAAAAAGACCTAAAACCTGTCTCTCCTGTGTGTGTAAGATTCCAGTAATTCTACAATAATAGCTAGCTGGCTTTTTCTCCTCATATCTCTATAACCTGGTCTCTCTCTGAAAACCCCTGTCAAGAGGCAAAGGGGAAAATCACTGTTGGAGATATTGAAAGGCAAATGCTCAACCAGTGAACTAAAGACTGAAAGTGCTGGGAAGACCACTTCATGTCATCAACAAAGAATTGAAAGGAATTTGGAAGACATTGATCAAAATCAACCCATCGAATCCTGTACTTCGGAATTGGTGCTATTGAACTGTTTTATCCCACCCTTAAAATGTATGTTTTTGTGTATCTTATGTGTCTTGTATGTGTGCATATAGGGGATTTAAGAAGGGGTAGTGCTTAGGTCATAGAGGTAGAAATTCGCAATTCATATTTCTTTCTTTTGCCACTGGTTAAACACATATTGTTCAATAAACAGTTATTTACTTATTAAGTTTACAAACCTGGTGCTCGTATTCTGTTAACCTAAATTAAACATTAGGTGGGTTGATCAAACTTATTCACATTTGTCGCGGCTTGGGGCTTGATATTGCAGGGCATTATCACCAGTGAATAGGCCTCTTCTCATTAGTATAGTGGTTAGTATCCCTTCCTGTCACGTGGGAGACCAGGGTTCAATTACCCTGATGGGGAGGCAAGTGTTTTCTCTGAATATTAGCTATCAAAGGAAGGTTCATGCCTTTTAAAGGTTAAGAAATCCCCAGGGCCTAATAATCTACATCCCAGAGTACTAAAGGAAGTGGCCCTGGAAATATTGGATGCATTGGTGGTCATCTTCCAAAATTCCATAGACTCTGGAGCAGTTCCTACAGATTGGAGTGTGGCAAATGTAATCCCACTATTTAAAAAAGGAGGGAGAGTAAAAACAGAGAATTACAGAGCCTAACATCAGTAGTGGGGAAAATGCTAGAGTCTATTATCAAAGATGTGGTGACAGAACACTTTGAAAGCATTAATGGGATTAGAAAAGTCAGCATGGGTTTATGAAAGGGAAATCATGCTTAATTAATCTACTGGAGCTTTTTGAGGATGTAACTAGTAGAGTAGGTAAGGGGGGATCAGTGGATGTGGTGTATTTGGATTTCAAGAAGGCTTTTGATAAGGTCCCACAAAAGAGACTAGTGGGCAAATTAAAGCACATGGAATCGGTGGTGACATATTGGCATGGATTGAGAATTGGTTGACAGGCCGGAAACAGAGAGTGGGAATAAATGGGTCTTTTTCCGGATGGCAGGCGGTGACTAGTGTTGTACCGCAGGGATCAGTGCTTGGGCCCCAGCTATTCATGATACATATAAATGACTTGGATGAGGAAACCAAATGCAATATTTCCAAGTTTTCTGATGACACAAAACTGGGTGGGGTTGTGAGGAGGATGCAAGGAGGCTTCAAGGTGATTTAGACAAGTTGTGTGTGTGGGCAGACACATGGCAGATGCAGTATAATGTGGATAAATGTGAGGTTATATGCTTTGGTGTGAAAAACAGAAAGGCAGAATATTATTTAAATTGTGATATATTAGGAAATGTGGATGTACAAAGGGATCTGGGTGTCCTTGTACACCAGTCAATGAAAGTAAACAGGCAGGTGCAGTAAGCAATTAGGAAGGCAAATGGTATGTTTGCCTTCATTGTAAGAGGATTTGAGTTCAGAAGCAGGGATGTCTTACTGCAGTTGTACAAGGTCTTGATGAGACCACACCTGGAGTATTGTGTGCAGTTTTGGTCTCCCTGCCTAAGAAAGGATATACTTGTCATAGAGGGAGTGCAGTGAAGGTTCACTAGGCTGATACCAGGAGGAGAGGAGAGATTGGTTCGACTGGGCCTGTATTCACCAGAGTTTAGAAGAATGAAAGGGGATCTGATTGAAACATAAAAAATTCTAACAGGGCTAGACAGGCTGGATGCAGGGAGGACGTTTCCCCTGGGTGGGGAGTCTAGAACCAAGGGCCGCAGTCTCAGGATACGGGGCAGGCCATTTAGGACTGAGATGAGGAAAAATTTCTTCACTCAGAGGGTGGTCAACCTGTGGAATTCTCTACCATAGAAGGCTGTGGAAGCCAGGTCACTGAGCATATTCAAGAAAGAAATGACTACATTTTTGGATATTAGGCGCATCAAGGGATATGGAGAGAAAGCGGCAATATGACGTTGAGATAGAGGATCAGCCATGATCATCTTGAATGGCAGAGCAGGTTCGAAGGGCCGAATGTCCTACTCCTACTCCTAGTTTCTACGTTTCTATGTGATAGTTGCCTCCAGACTCAACTATTCCAAAGCTCTCCTGGCTGGCCTTCTACCTTCCATAAACATTAGCCCATCCAAAACACTGCTTTCCTAACTCACATCAAGTCCCATTCATCCATTGCCTCTGTGCTTGCTGACTTACAGCAGCTCCCAGTCCATTAGCGCCTCAATTTTAAAATTATGATCCTTGTGTGGAATTCCCTCCATGACCTTCAATCCTCAGAGATTTCTGTGCTGCTACAATTCTGGTCTCTTGAGAATCCACAATTTTGTTCACTTGGACTCCATTTAACCATGTCACTCTGTGATGTCCCAATGCAGATTTGTACTTTGATTGGTTTTTAATTTGTTTTGTTTTAACGTGTTAGTTCTGTAACAATGAGCAGGTAATTCAGACCACAGCACCATTGGGAACAGTGCCTTCAGCTGTCTTGGCCCTATGCTCTGGAATTCCTTCCTGAATCTCTTCACTTCTCTCTGATCCTTAAAGAAGCTCCTGAAAACGTACCTCTTTGATCCAGCTTTTGGTCACCTGCCCTCATCTCATGTAGCCCTGTGTCAAGTTTTGCTTGAGTATGCTTCTCTGAGGTGCCGAGTGATGTTTTTTTACCAGGTTAAAGCCGCATAAATATATATAAATGTAGGTTTTATTGTGAAATTCTGTTGCAGTGACACAGTAAATATTGTATATACTGCTGTGACAATCACTGGAATGTGAATTCAAAATCATCATTCAATAAATACAAAACAGAAATGTAAAGAACATTTCACTATATTAAATGGGAACCTCACAAGATATTTGTCAGGTTTTGGTGGAAAATTTATCCACTAAATTAAATCTCCCATCAGGCACATGAACTTTGAAAAATATCTTCATGCATTCATACTGGGATAACTTTGGGAAATTAATAATTACGAATATGTGGATTTCTGCTCTTCATCTAGACAATATATTCCAATGTAAATCTCTGCACTCTTATTGAAGCTGGGCCAAGGGCTTTTTTCAAGAAAAACTAATTAAAATTGGACAGGCATTGGATTAAACACTGGGCTTCACTCTGTCTCCTCCTGCTCCCATAAAACCCACTTTGAGCTTATCCACCCATCAAGTTCTTAATTTTTACAGTTCCTCTCCCTCTCATTCTATTTTTTCTTTCTAAGAGTCTCAACTTTTTCCATTCTACATTTTATCTTCCATGTTCTTTTCTTGAAGAATCTTTCCTATTCAACTTCTAGCTCTCACCCCGCCACATAACTCATAGTGAATGTTGGGTTCAACATGAAGGATAGTGCTTGAAATGAACACTCTTGTCAGCATGAAACATTCACAGCTCAGGTGAAAGAAAGACCAGGAAGGGAATCATTCCAGATTTGCACTAAGTGCAGTAGCGGCCGAGAAAAAGGACATTTCACCTTCCAGCCACAATGGCGGTTTTTCATGCCGTATTGTCCGCTTCCCGCCTTATTAATTATACAGCCACGGTAAACATGCCATCTCACCGGTGGGCGGCCTTTGAATCGCCTGCTATGCCATTACCACACCGTTTCCTCACTCTGGGTGCCATATCTAAAACTGCAGCCACTCACACAGTTCTCAATGCTTGCAGCCCAGGACTACTCCAGTGAAGACATGGCCCTGGAAGCTAGGAAGAGTTAAGTGTCCCATCACTGAAATGCCTTTTGGAGGCCCACCATGATGTCCTCCAGCCCCACTCTGGCTGCAGGATGTCCAGCAATCTCACCATTCTGGCTTGGGAGGCAGTGGCAGTGGTGGTCAATGCCAATGCTGCATAGAAGAGGTTGGCAATCCAGTGCATAAAGAGGATGAATGTTCTTATCCCTGCCGGCAGGGTAAGGCAACCATCTCATCACTCTAAACTCACACACTCACAAGGCCATCACACATTCACTGGCATCTCACTCACTGCCAGCTCAAGGGACATCACCACTCACTCTCTCACACACACCCTCACATCTCCATCTGGCCTCATCTCTTCTGGAGACTGCCTCCTCAGCCCGCTCCATCTTGAGGCCACTTGCACAGATCAACATGTGCCCCCCACCCCACACACCCTGGGATACCTCCCTTTCCCACTACAGTCCTTGCCCTGCAGCCTTTTCCCTTGCCTGAGGTGTCTTCTCCCCCTTCCCCATACAAGCCCTAGCCCTGCAGCCATTGAAAAGCCACCCCCACCTTGTGGCTGGTCTGGTAGGTAGACACTTGCCAGTGATCCCCCTAAAAGTGATGTGGTGCTGCCTGCGAAGCCTGGTGCTGATGACCGCGAGTGCTACCCAAAGCAAGGTAGGCAAACAAATCTCAAGCGAAGTGCAGTTCAGTGGAGGTGATAGCACAGTAGTAATCCAGAGATCCAGGGTAATGCTCTGGGGAACTGGGTTTGAATCCTGCCACTGAATATCCATGACATATGGTAGAATTTGAATTCAATAAAAATCTGGAATTAAAAGTCTAATACTGACCATGCAACATTGTTGATTCTTGCAAAAACCCATCTGGTTCACTAAGGGAAGGAAATCTGCTGGCCTACATGTGACTCCAGACCCACAGCAATGTCATTGGCTCTTAAATGACCCCTGAAAAAGGGCAATCAGGGTTGGGTGATAAATGCTGGCCTAGTCACGCCCACATCCAATGAATAGAAAAAAGCTTGCCAAGCGCATGTTACTTATGTACAGTTGTGAAACACATCAGCATGTGTCCAGATGATTTCCAGCCGGCAGGAAATGCTGCTGCCATTGACAAGTGGAGCAGCCGATCGCAAACTGGTTTCACAGCATTATGAAATCGATTTTTGGCCTTCCTGCCATATTGTCCGCTCATGCCCGCCGTGATGTCCTCCGCCAACGGGGACGGAAAATTCAGGCCCAAGAACTTGCATCAATAAAGCACCTTTCATAACCTCAAGATGCCACAAAGCATTTCACAGACAATGAAGCACTTTTTGAAATCTAGTCACTGTTCATTCATAGGATGCAAACATCGCTGGCAAGGTGGCAACCATTGCTTGCTCATCCCTAACTGTGCTTGAGAAGGTGGTGGTTAGTTGCCTTCTTCAACTGTTGCAGTCCATATGGTGATCAGTTTGATACTACAGAGTGGCTTTCTTGGCCATTTCAGAAAGCAGTTAAAAGTCAATCACACTCCTGTGGGTCTAGAGTCACATATAGGCCAGAACAAGTGAGCACAGCAGATTTCCTTCACCAGATAGACATTAAGTGAACCAGTTGGGTTTTTGCAACAATCTGATAGTTACATGATCACAATTGCTGATATTACTGCACTGAAATGTTGTACCCACAGAAGTGGCAAGTGATGGCTCAACCAACCACTGCCAAACTCACCACATACAATGACTTGGAGATTCTGACCTGAGGATCCATTACACTCGAGTGCCGCTACAACAACTCATCCTGGTCACCCCAGATATTTTATATAGGGGGCACCACAGGTCTAGTGATTGCAGGCCTACCAACGTGCAGGGACCTGTTCTTGGTCACCATCCATGGCGCCATCAAGACAATGACACAGACTACAGACCACAGGAAGTGCCATTCAAAATCCTGTGCTTACACTAGGATAAGGCCACCTAACACTGCAACACAGATCATCAGCTTACAGATATAGGCCATTGTTTGAACCAAATATGTATTCCCATTCCAAACTTCCAAACTACCGCAGAGCCAATGCAGGATTACTATTCAGCAGACTACTCATCACTCATTGGTACTCCCAGGAGTATGAGATGCCTTAATCAAATAACAGAGGAACATCTGGCATGCAGGCAATGAATTACCCAACCTAAATATCAACAAAAAGTTTGAGTACAACATCCAACTGATGGCACGTGGAATCCAGCGGAAATCATCAGCATATGCCTAGAGCCAAGATTGTATCAAGTATGAACAGCAAATGGCACAACAGTACAACGAAACAGATGCCAAATCAGACAGATACCACAACTAGAAACACTGAGTAACCCTATTGCTAGTAGAACCACTTGCCTGGATGAATGTAGCTCCAACAATCACAGTATCACAGTACCTTTGCAATGCAGAAGGAGGGCATTCAGCCCATCGAGTCTGCACTGGCTCTCTGAAAGAACGTTCCACCTAGTCCCACTCCCCAGCATTATCCCCGTAACCTGGCACATTCTCTCTTTTCAGGTAGCAATCCAGTTCCCTTTTGAATAACTCAACTGAACCTGCCTCCACCACCCTTTCAGGAAGTTTGTTCCAGACTCCAGCCACCCTCTGGGTGAAAAAACATTTCCTCACATCACATTTACTCCTTTTGCTAATTATTTGGAATCTGTGCCCTCTCATTCTTCATGTTCTCTTGAGTGGGAACAGTTTCTCACTATTTACCCTGTCCATGTCCCTCAGGATCTTGAATACCTCTATCAAGTCTGCTCCCAGCCTTTTTTCCTCCAAGGAAAAGAGTCTCAACCTCTCCAATCTATCCTACAGCTAAAGTTCTTAATCCCTGGAATCATTCTTGTGAATCTCCTCTCTACTGTCTCCAATGCCTTCATATCCTTTCTCAAGTATGGCACCCAGAATTAGACACAGTACTCCAGACGAGGCCTAACTGGTGTCTTATACAAGTTCAACATGACCTCCTTACTCTATGTGCATTTTTAACTGTTCTCTCAAATGCCCTGCCATCTTCAATGACCTAGGTACGAATACACCGAGGTCCCTCTGTTCCTGCACCTCCTTTAGAGGCTCTCCCTTTATTTTATACCATCTTACGATATTTTTCCTGCCAAAATGAACCACCTCACACTTCTCTGCACTGAACTTCACCTGCCACTTGTCTACCTAATCCACCAATATGTCTAGGTCCTTTTGAAGTTCAAGCCTATCCCCATTACAGTTGACAACATTTCCAATCTTCGTATCATCTGCAAATTTTGAAATCATGCCCTGCACACCACAGTCTAGGTCATTAATATGTATCAGGAAGAGCAAGGGTCCCAACACTGACCCTTGGGGTACTCCTCTACAACGCTCAAGAAGCTCGACACCATCCAGGGGAAGGCAGCCCATTTGATTGGCACCCCATCCACCACCTTCAACATTCACTCCCTTCAATATCCATCCCCTCCAACATCGACACACAGTGGCAGCCATGTGTAGCATCTACAAGATGCACTGCAGCAACTCACCAAAGCTCCTTCGATAGCACCTTCCAAACCCACAACCTCTACCACCAAGAAAGACAAGGGCAGCAGATGCATGGGAACGCCATCACCTGCAAGTCCCCCTCCAAACCACACACCACCCTGACTTGGAAGTATATCACTGTTCCTACTCTGTTGCGGAGCCAAAATCCTCCCCAAAGCTCTGTTGGTGTGCCTATATCACATGGACTGTAACGTTCAAGAAGGCGGCTCACCACCTTCTCAAGGGCAATTAGGGATGGGCAATAAAAATGCTGGCCTAGCAAGCAACACCCACATCCTGTAAAATAATTTTTTTTACAAATATGGTCTAAGACACAGCGCAAACACAGCACCCTTATACTGCGAATCAGCATTGCGCAAACATATGGCAGTCTCCAACCAAGTTTACCATAACTAAGTCTGGACATATAAGTAAACTGCCAAAATGTTTCAGAGACTTTTAGATTCCTTGCTTTGTATACGAGTATGTTTAAACACAACATAATTTTCTTTTGATGTAAAAGAAATAGTTTTGATTTATTAAGGAAAACAGTTCAATTCAGAAAAATAGGGGAATGGTGTGATGTGATATATATGTACCTTTAGGGAGATGTATCTCAAGCTGCTGTCTATCACTATTCATTACAAGACAGGATATTGCGAGACAGGACGTAATGTATAATCCCATGACTCTGTAGACAGAATAGAGGAGCAGTCCTACAGGTCAGAGGTCATACATGTCTACATTGTTTTCTAGTTACCATTATCTGTATTTAGTCTTATCTTCAGATAAAGAACCCACGGGCAGAATTCCCCATCCGGAACTAGATCCTGTGGCGGCGGTAGGAGTGGGGACTGACTCTCGCTGCAGAGGCCAATGGGAAACCATGACACACCTTCCGCCCCCCCCAATGTAATTATGCATCCGGAGGCTTCAGTCCATAGCACCCTCGCCTTTGAATCAGAGGGTTGTGGGTTCATGTCCCACTCCCGGAAACCAAGAACTGCGATTGTACTTGAAAGAGTTGCAATCTGTGACTGTTGATAACTCGAAAGAAAGAGTTTCCATTGTGGGGCAGGCTTGATGGCGTGCATCCCACCATCATAACTGGGCGCCATATTTAAAAGGCACACAGACATCCACAATGCCAGACCAAAAACAGAGAGATGTCTGCAAGATCATCCGCTGGCCCAACTCCGAAATTTAGTGACGTCTCCCTGCGCTTCCTCCTGGACCATGTCAAGGTGCACAGGAATGTGCTGTACCTGCCTGATGGGAGGAGGAGGGCAAGCAAGGATACCAGTGCTGCATGGGCGCACGTGGCCGATGTCGTCAGTGCCCAGGGGGTGCACAAGAGGTCGGCAGCACAGTGTCAGAAGAGGATGAACGACCTTATTCACTCTGCCAGGGTCTCATCAGATGGTCGCATAAACCACAAAGGCTCCAATATGTCAGGGCCCAAGGCCCAGGGGCAACAGCATGTCCTGCCTTACAGTCCAACTTCAGTGCATCCACACTGCGGTGGAGTGCCTACTGTACCTCCCTTACCCTTCAGCAAACATAGAACACTGCATGGAAGGGGGTGGGGGTTGATTGGGGTGTAAGAGGGGTAACCGGCTTAGGCACAGAGGGAACCAGCAACCTCCGCAAATCACATGCCTGTCTGAGCCTTCCCCTTGCATGTGGATTTGCTCAACGCTCTGGAGGGAGCTGGTCCATAACCCTTCTGCCCAATTCGCACCAGTGATGACTTGCCACAAAAGTGGGCTAACTTACGAGAGGATGTATGATAAATGAACCAATTTCCACAGCTCTAATCATTGCAGCATGCAACTCATCTCAAACATGTTCTCTTCTTTGAGCAGGAGAAATTCTGTCACAATAGCAGAGAACGTGAGAAGACAGGAGGGGGGTGGTGACCATTTTTCATATCTCTAATGGAAGTCAAGGAGAGGGCATCTGAGCTTGCAGGAGTGGAGCAGAACAGATCCATTGGCGATCAGGAGCTCGGCCTTGGGAGTCCACCTAATAACGATTCATCCATTTAATGCAAAGCCCAGAGGTATGCCAGGAGGGAGTGGAAGAGCAGAGCTCCACACCTGTAGAGGTGTCACAGTAGTCAGATGCACCCTCCACCAGCTCAAGAACACACATCGGTGGGTATTAGTGCTAGTTTAGGAAAGGTCTCACAATCTAGTGGTCACCGCACAGATATGTGTCTGCAGCAGGAGGAGGCAGCTTCAGCCGAGTTCCCTGGCTCTTGGAGGACTGCTGGGGAAGAGGCATCTGTTAGGCCCGAGTCAGATGACGAGCCTCTTGAATCAGCCTTCCAACTTATGGTGGTGAGTCGGTAAGAGGCGGGGGAACATCATGCAGAACTGTTGGAAGCCCTCAACACAGTGGCAGGCGAGTCAGAGGAGTCCGTTCGCCTGCTCTCTGATGAAGTGGTGCCCACATGCATGCGAATGGAGGTCTCCATGGGGAGGATGGACGATGTCATAGAGACCCTCGTCCAGCAGAATGCCCAGTTTCTGCTGGAAATGCGCGCAGACCTGCACGCCATCGCCATTGCCATGGGTGAGTTCATGCAGTGGATATGCAAGAGGGGAACAGGGCACCTTGACATCCCTGCAGGTGCCCCTTCGCCTCAAGGAGTCAGGCCAGGGCCCTTCAGCACCCAAAGGGAGGAGGAGCAGCAGCTGGGCAGCGCTGAACCATCCACTTAGTACTCTCAGACGTTGTCCACTCCCTCCGAATCCCCTTTGCCGATGACCCCTTCAATGTCGTCCTCTGTCACCATAGAGGGAGCAGCTGGCCCACAGGGCGACAGCCAAAGTAAGCCGGGACCCTCCAGGCCTCGGCTGTGCAGAAGACAGCTGCCAAAGTTATCAAAGGCAACAGGGCAAACAACTCCTCAGGCTGCCTCCACCCCTGCTGCGGATGTCAGGGCAGCACTTAGGTGGTAGGCAACGTAATATGAAGAAAATTTGATCTCAAGTGGTGGAGTGAACACTGTCACTGTATTAGCTGCAAATATATTCACTCTCACTAAATAATGTCTATATTCAACGTCATTTTATAGACGTCGCGAGAGCTCCTCCCCACCCCACCGCCCACAACTTGCAGTTCAGCTGCACACAGCCAGACCATGAGTGATTCTGGAGGGAGAAGTGTCTGTGACAGGGTGTTTCGGAGCCTTGTGCAAGCACGCTCCCACGTATGCAGAGCCTTCATCCATCGCACTCATCTCAATGTCCCGAGCACTTACACAGCTGCCTGCTGGGATTCTCTTTCAGTTGTCTATCTGAGCTGATCTGCATCTCCACCCACCCACTGATCACACTCCCATGCAGCACCTGTGCCCAACCAACATGAGGCTCAGCTCACTTTCAACGTTGCAAGGATGGCAGTAGTCAGATTTCTGATGAGCTGCCCCACCATTTCCCCTCCCCCAGTTACCCATGTCCTTTCCTCCGTAACAATTGATCCCCCTGCATAACCTTTGACCTCCCCACCGTCACCTTCCAGTTCCCCACCCTTCTCATTCCAGGATGTAGAGGTAAATATGCACATTCTCTACCTTCCAGAGAACCCCACACCTGTCCATGATGAATTCCCCAACCTCCTCCTTCCCAACTCCAGGGTCTGTGTTTGCCTCCATGTCCCCACCAACCACCTTCGCTACCCCTTCTACCATTAATGATGCACCCTCGTCCGCCCATCCTACCGGCTCACCCTGCCCTCTGTCACTCTAGCCAACCCCTCCTACCATGTCCGCTCTCAGTTTGCTCCCCAGGAGGCAATCATTGACTCCACAAACACCTCCCTTGCACGTTCACCTGACATTCCACCCCCTCACTTACGCCTTCCTACCCCTTTACTCCTTCCTCCGCCATCACTCTTTTCTCCCCTGGACACCTTCCTCCTCCGAACTCCTTCCTCATCCTGTACTCCCTCCTCTCCTTACGCCTTCCTCCCCATATACACCTAACTCCCTACTTGCACCATTCTCCCCCGTTACACCTTCCCCCCTCCGAACTCCCCCCCAACCTCCCATCTTCACCCCTCCGACACCTTCGCCCTCCCTCCCATCTTCAACCCCCCCTTCCTAAGATCTCCCTCTCCCACTCCGCCACTGGCCCTCCCATCACCACACCCTTACCAGCCCATGATGAAGTCCATGAAGTTCTGAAGCAGGGCCGAAGCATCGGCGATGTCTAAGAAGATCCGAAGCCTCAGTAAAGTTGAAGCTGCTGCGTGGAGACCTCCCACTTCCTAGAGCTGCTTCGCGGCGAAGCCATGTGTATGAAGATCCACTCACCATGCAATGCGCGTGTTCCTCCAGAGTCTGGTAGCTGTAGGCCTCCAGCACCTTCTCCTCCTCAGATGTCCACAATCCGTGCAAAGCCCGAGAGGTAAGTCCCGACTTCTGCACGTCATGCTTGTCCAGACTTGTTCTGGACTGCCGTGTTTTCCTGCTGGCGTAACGGAGAATCGGGCGTGGAGTGTGATTCCGGTTGGGCCTTCATTTGCATCCCATTAGCGGAAGATCCCACTGATAATTCACACCAGCGTGAAACCGATTTTTGGGCCTCCCGCCAAATCCTCCAATGAATCCTCCATTGATCCCGCCGGTGGGGGGATGGGAGAATTCCAGCCCACATTACTGTTTTACCAGTCCTTCATGTATGATTGGTGTGTTTGCGACAAATAGAAGAACACAACCTACTTCATCTAATCCTATCAGCATTTCTTTCTATCCCTTTCACCCTTATGTACATGTCTAGCTTCCCATTAAATTCTCCATGAATGAAGAAGGACTTTTCCTACTTGTTAACACCAATGGAATATCTATTATTAGTGCAGTCAAAACTTCCATATTTATAAATTAACTTGTGCACTAATAGCTTTCAGCCAATAGTCATTTTCTAATCATAATCCTACTAGTGACAGCGACTAACAGCAAACATCACCTGGCTACTGGACTATGAACATTTCATCTATCACCCAACAACAACAACTTGTATTTATATAGTGCCCTTAACATAGTAACATGTCCCAAGGGGCTTCACAGGAGTGTTGTCAAATAAAATTTGACACTGAATCACATAAAAAGAAACAAGGGCAGGTGACCAGTAGCTTGGTCAAAGGGGTAGGTTTTAAGAAGTATCTTAAAGGAGAAGAGAGAAGTAGACAGGTGAAAAGGTTTAGGGAAAGAATTCCAGAGTTTAAAGCGTAGGCAGCTGAAGACACCATGGTCAGTGGGGAGTGATTAAAATTGGAGATGCTCAAAAGGTCAGACCTGGAGGGGCAGAGATGTCTTGGAGGGTTGTATGGCTGGAGGAGATTACAGAGATAGGGAGGTGTGAGGCTATGGAGGGATTTGAAAACAAGGATGACAACTTTAAAACTGAGTAATTGCTAGGCAGGGAGGCCATGTAGATCAGGGGCAGGTCAAAATTAGAGGACATTGGGGGTGAAAATTATAGATGAAACTACATCTTATCACTCTCTGCTCCCAACTAATGTTCATGATCCCACTCTGATCACTTTCATATGTCTCTTCCTTTCAGTATCTTTCATTCCTCTCTCTTCAGTTTCTGTCTTTTTTTTAATGTACTTTTCTATAATTCTGTCACTTTCTTTCAACTTACTGACTGCATATTAACTTTCTGTGCCGTACAGATTATCAAAAAAGAATATGTATTTATGGGTAAGGGATGAGATTTGCAGTAAATGTATGTTATTTTGATTTTTGCAAATCGGCTTCTACTTCAGAGTCTGCAAATAATGGATAAAATTCAATGAAAAAACCTTCTAGTAACAGCTGATAAAATAAAACATGGATATTTGATGTCCAATAGTCACAGGTTTAGTCTAAGCAGAACTATGGAAAACTTATCTACAAGTCCACAGGCTGAAGCAAAACAAATTGGAACAGCTTCTTCATAGAAGTCATAATTGGGAACTGAAAGCGTTGTGGCAGAGCACGGGGACTCAGGGCATTCTATCAGATAACAGTGTGTTAGTGTCTGGAATAAGTACAATAATGTCCAATTCAAAGAGATGTCAACCATGTTTTTCAAAACCAGTGCTGGGCTGCATACCTTACATCATATTGGAACTGCTCATGTGCTCAAACTCTTTCACAGCTCTTTGGAACCACCTCAACTGAAAGCCACTCAACCCTATTTGGTAAGGTTTGAAAAAAGGCAAATGGCAATGGAAGAGCAAACTTCTTCCTCCTGCACTGTCACTTTTATTTCCAATGAACTTTTCATCCCTTTTCCAGTCTGCACCATCTAGCAAGATCAAGGCGAAGCTCAACAATCAGGAACAATTAAAAGAAGTCACTGCTGGGAAGAAGGGCAGGATGTTCTAGAACAGGTCACTCTCAGAGGTATAAATCAGTCAACTGAAGGGAAGGCTCAAGGAGTGGTCTACTTCTGTTCCTAAATGAAAAAAAATCCCCGTAAAATCAAATCTACCTGGAGAGGAAGAGTTAACCTGCAATTTGTCCCAGTATTTATGTTTCTTCTTTTTATTCTTAGAGCCAATTTTCTTACAGCTCCTTTACCATGGAAAAAATATCACCATTCAGTATCCTATTACTTGAGACAACTAAGCAGATCTCATCAGTGCTTAATCTAATTCGATGTTTGAAAGAGTCCATTATGTGGTCTCATCCACAATGATGAGAAAAAATTATACTGGAAATGTGCCTGTTGTGTTAATCAGGAATCAATAATAGATGATGTGGGGGCTGGAGCCTGTTTCTCCAGTTTGTCTACTGGATGACGGGTCAACGGTTGATCTTATGTTAAGCTACAACAACTCACTATCTCTGTCCTTACATGTCCAGATATATGAAGATGACAAAAGAGAGCATTCACCTATCTTCACACCTCATTCCCTCTGTGTTTCCATTGTCTCATTGTCAAACAAAGGTTATTCTGTCTTGCTGTACCCCCTTGTACCCTCTGTTTGTACTCCTGACTGACTTCTGCTCCACCACATATCCTCTGTTCTTATTAACTCGCTATTTACTCTGCATGTACCTTGCATTCTTTCTGCATTCCCACTATCTAGCTACTCACTCAGCTGCTTCCAATAGTGAACACTTCCTCAACTTGGGACATTCCAAGTTGTGAATGGACTTCAAATGAGGCCTGGCATCAATATTTTGTCTGATAATTGCTCTAGTGAAGTGCCTTGGGCTTTTAAAAATTGCTTTAAAGGGGCTACATAAATGCATATTGTTGTAAAATGATTAGCATATCTTTTTATGAAGTATTGGTAAATATATAATGGATTCCTTTTTCAAAAATATACAAGTGCAGCAGCACACTAATTGGCACTGCAGTATGTATGACAGCAATGTTATTTCATTAGAACCACAACAGGTTTCCAGCTAGCAGTCACAGCTTTTTTCCATCTTACCTATTTGTACAGCCAATCTGTAGCAGTCTTTTGCAAAATGCTCCTCTAAAGAATCAATCCAACTACTGAAAATATAAATATATCTGTTGGAGATAGAAATTAAACTGACAAAAAGAAACAGAAAAAAAGCTTTAAATTTAAATAAGCAGAATAAAGGGTGGAGCATGGGGGAGATGAGGAGAATTATTTTTGATTCAGTGGTTTGCTATGATCTGGAGTGCACTGCCTGAATGCGGGGTGGAGGCAGGTTCAATAATAACTTTCAAAAGGGATATATACTTGAAAAAGAAAAAAATTGCAGGGCTGTAGGAGGGTGCTGGGGAGTGGAACTAACTGGATGGTCCTTACAATGAGCCAGCAGAGGCTTGGTGGCTTGAATGACCTTCTTTTGTGCTGTAGGATTCTATGATTCTAACTATGCTTCTAACTGGAATTGCCTTCCTTGTGGATCATGGGTGCAGTAGTGTAATGGTTATGTTACTGGGCTAATGATACAGCAAAAGAGTTCAAATCCAAATGTAAGAATTGAAGTTCACTTTTCTTTTAAATCTGAAAATAAAATTCTGGCAGAATAAAACTGATCATGAAGCTGTTGGATTGGTGTAAAATCATTGGCTGCCGCATTTCCCTACATTGCTATAATAATTAAAGTTTAAAAGCACTTCATTGGTTGGGAAGTACTTTGGAACATCCTGAGGATGCAAAAGGCATTACATAAATGCAAGTTCTTCTTTGGCCTAGGGCAAAAAGGCAAATGGCACAAAAAGAAGGGTGAACAGTCTCAAGAACAAGGTTTTACATAGGGCAGAATTTTCCCCCCGTCAGGGGGGATATTTAGGAGCAGATGTGGGGAGGCGCACCTCCGACCGGCGCCCCCAATTGGGCCATTTTACATGGGTGGGCCAATTAAGGCTCACTCAGCATGATGTCCGCAAGGAAGCACTATTTGCTCCCTGTGCAGGCGGTGGGGCGGGGGGATTACCTGAGCCGAGAGTGCGCTCTTTCGCGCATGTGCACGAAAAAGTACACTCATCTCCCTGAGGCTAAGTGCTGCCTCAGGGAGATCAGCTCCACATTAAAAAATGTTAAAAACAGAAAAAAAAATTTCCCTGACATGTCCCCTCATGTGACACTGTCACATGAGTTGGGACATGTCCATCACTTTCAAAGACACTTTTATTACATTTTTTAAAACCTACATGAAACCTTAACCCCCCCCATGGATGAGGTTTCATGCTTTTTCCAATGCCCGCCAGGGCTCCTGGCCTGCCCGCCAACCTTAAGGTTGGACGGGCAGGTCCACTAATTACGCTAATTACTTTGTCAATGGCCTCAGTTGGCCATTGACAGGTTGGCAGCGCACAGCTGATTCGGCTGAGCCCCCGCCGACCTGAAAATTGAAATGAGGCGAGGTGACGTCGGGAGTTCCACCCAACGTCATCCCAGGTCATTTCATGCGTCGGCGAACAGGCCCCGCCCCCTGCTCGCCGACCGGGAAATCCTGGCCATAAACTTTGCATTGTTGCCACAGATAACAATGAAGGCAGAGGTAGTTTTTATTTGAAGGCAAGGCAAAGCAAACTGGAGAAATGGAAATAAAACGTTTTGAAAGTGAATGCATAAAAGTGAAATTATGTGGGTGCAGATGGAGTTGAAATTAATTTCAACAAACTTTTATAGAACAATGAAAATGTATTCCCACAAAGCCAGGTTGTCCATACCTTGTCATTCACTTAAATAAACAATCCAATGCTTGTATTTTTTTTCAGTAGGAGTGATTCATAATTAAATTGAATCAATATTTATTCTCCAAAGTGTATTTCATATACAACATTAAAATAGGTGTTTTTGTTTAATGATTTTCAAACCAAGGTTTAGGGTTTGCAAGCGAAGCAATTCTTCCACCTCCAAAAATGCTCTGAGATGCCCAAATTTCCTCAAACTTTTTCTTTTGTCTATCAATCTCTCCACTCAAATGGATTCCCCTGCACCCACCATAAAACTGGTCCAGCCCGCACTTCCACAGTCTCAAATAAAACATTCTTGCAATTTTTTGCTGAGAGGTTCTATTGCAATTTCCCCAACCTTTCAGGCACAGAGGAAATGACAATCATTTTCTGGCTTTTTAATTGCAATTTTTTGAGCGCTTGTTTTTATATTTATTGTCATAGCAACTTGTATGTATTTTTAAAAAATTTCTTTTTATGGCATAAGTCATACTAAAAATAGAATATCTCCCCTGATTGAAGATCCTTAAATATGTGACCCTAGTGTACATAAATGAGTTAAAACTTTTATACTTAAAGAGTTTAAGGTGTGAAGCTCAATGCTTCCTGTGGCCCCAATTGTTTACTCTGGCTTTATGTCCATATTACATTGGGGTGTATTTGAATAAGATGAGCAGGAAATTTGAGTGCAATTTGACTTTGTGTGGGTACAAGTGCATTGAAGAAATTGGTGTCCTGAACTTGGCTTAAGCTCATATCAGATAGGGTGCAATTTGAGAGGATTATTTACTGTGGCAATTATCCCTATTTCGTTGAAAAATAGATAATTAAAAGAAAAGAGAGAGTATGGGCCCGAAAGTTACATGTGTTGCGTGGTTTTTTCATCTTTTTGCACATATGCTCGCTGCAGTATAGAGTTTTTCTGATTGGAATGCATGCCTGAGCTATATTTGATGACATTATTTCCAGATTAGTTTTGGCTTGGCTGCATTTTCTTGGTCGTGCGGCTTTGCAGGGAAACTGATGTCAGAAGCGACAGCTCCTTCTACAAGCTTTGTATATGGACTGACACTAATAATTAATAGTTCAGTATTTCATACTCTGGCACTTTACTTAACTACAGAGGAAGCTTGTTTACTTATTCAGGAGAAATCGGAGTGATGGAAATGGGAATGTTAAATATGAAAAAAATAAGAATCGCAAGCTGCGGTTCTTTGGTTATTATTCTATTGCAAGCTTGCCAGAAATGACAGGATTGCTTGAGGGAACAGACTACTAGATGTATTGACCAAAATATCATGTTTCATTTCCTTTAAAAAAAAGTGCCTCAAATTTTAGATTTTTATCTTTGTGTTCAATTCCCTCCATAGTCTTGCCACTCCCTATCTCTGTAACCTCCTCCAGATCTATAACCCACTATGATCTTTGTACTCCTACAAATTTCACCTCTTTGTGCATCCCCAATTTTCACTGCTTCACCATTGGCAGCCTTGCCTCCAGCTATTCAGTCTACTTTCTATCAGTAAAGTGAATGAAGGTGTCATTGACGGTGCTATTAAGTGGCACTTACGCAGCAATAACCTGCTCAACAATGCTCATTTTCAGTTCTGCCAGGTCCACTCAGCTCCTGACCTTATTATAGCCTTGGTCCAAACATGGACAAAGGAACTGAATGGCAGAGGTTGAGGGGAGAGCGACTGCCTTTGATATCAGGGCAACATTTGACTGAGTGCGGCATCAAGGAGCCCAAGCAAAATTTAAGTCAATGGGATTCAAGGGGAAACTTTCCACTGGTTGGGTCATGCCCAGCACAAAGGAAGATTGTTCACTAAGGCTTCTTCGGCAGCACCTTCAAAACCTGCAAACTCTACTGCCTAGAAGAATAAGGGCAGCAGGCACATGGAAATACCACCACCTGCAAGTTCCCCTCCAAGTCACACACCATCCTGACTTGGAAATATATTGCCATTCCTTCACTGTCACTGTGTCAAAATCGTGGAATCCTCCCTAACAGCACTGTGGGTGTACCTATACCACATGGGTTGCAGCTGTCCAAGAAGATGACTCATCACCACCTTCTCAAGGCAATTAGTGATGTGCAATAAATGTTGGCCTTGCCAGTGACACCCACATCCCATGAATGAATAAAAAACAAAGCTGGCCCTGCTCTCAGCTCTGGAATTCCCTCCCTAAACCTCTGCACCTTTCCACCTCTCCTCCTATAAGACACTCCTTAAAACCTAGCTCGTTGACTAACTTTTTGGTCACCTGCCCTAATATGTCCTTATGTGACTAGGAGTCAAATCTTGTTTGATAATGCTCCCCTGAAGTGCCATGGGATATTTTAACTATATTAAAGGTGTTTGTTAAATGCAAGTTGTTAAACATTCATGTGAAACCTTGGGCAGGATCTTCCGGTTGGCAAGCAGGGGCGGGGCCCGCTCACCAACACGTAAAATGACGGAACTCCCGACGTCACCTCACGTCGTTTCCATTTTCAGGTTGGCGGGGGCGCAGCCGAGTCATCTGCACGCCAGCTGACCTGTCAACGGCCTATTGAGGCCGTGGAAAAACTAATTAAGGTCATTAATATACCTGCCCATCCAACCTTAAGGTTGGCAGACAGGCCGGGAGCCCTGGCGGACTTTGGAAAAAGAATGAAACCTCATCCACGGGCGGGATGAGGTTTCATGAGGGTATTTAAATTTCTATTAAAGGTTTCAATAAAAGTTATGGACATGTCAGGAATTTTTTTAATCCTTTTTATTACAAATTTTAATTCCGAGCCAATCTCCCTGAGACAGCACTTAGCTTCAGGGAGATCTGTGCGCTCTTCCACGTGCATGCACGAAAGAGCGCACTCCCAGCTGAGGGAATCACCCCCACGCCTGCACAGGGAGCGCATAGCATAGGTGGACGTCACGCTGGGCGGGCCTTAATTGGCCTGCCCACGTAAAGTGGCGACGCACCCACCTGCACCCGCTCCCACACCTCACCCCCGACAGGGGGAAAATTTCTCCCCTTGTTTCAATAATTGTCT
The DNA here is from genome assembly GCF_964194155.1 of Cetorhinus maximus. Lineage (NCBI taxonomy): Eukaryota > Metazoa > Chordata > Chondrichthyes > Lamniformes > Cetorhinidae > Cetorhinus > Cetorhinus maximus. The sequence goes on from NC_135893.1 coordinate 62,653,095, forward strand.
GTGCACAAAAATAGCTAGATTAATTTGTCTTTTCTCTCATTACAGCTCATTTTCTTCCATTTCACCTTGTCCCCACCACCACCCCCACCCCGCCCCACCTGATACACAGTTGCTTGTAAATTCTGATTAACAGTTAAAAATAAAGGAGCAAGAAAAACCATAATGTAACTGGCATCTAGGGCAGAATTTAGCCCTTGTCCGGCGGGCTCAGCAGGGGCGGAGGGGGCCAGTCGGGGAGCCGACTGCCGCCCGTGATCGGGGCCGGACCGCGATTTCACGCTGGGCGGGCCACTTAAGGCAGTGTGCACTTGAGAAACTCCCTGAAGCACAGAGCTGCCTCAGGGAGATGAAGAATTTTCAAAAAAAAATAAAGATACGAAAAATGTAATAAAACATGTGCCCTCATGTGACTCTGTCAGGGACATGTTATTAATTAAATTTTAAATTTTTTATTTGCTTTAGGAAACATCTCGCCCGTTGATGAGGTTTCCTAAAAAGTGCAAAGGCCGCTTGGCCTGCCCGCCAACCATAAGGTTGGACAGGCAGCAAAAGATGTCAGTCAATTGAGACTTTAATGGCCTTAACAGGCCTTCTAATTGTCGGCGGGTGCGCTGCCAATTCCCGTGCGTGCCTGTCGATTGAAATATCACGTGACTGCCATTGACGCCATGACGCGTCATTTTACATTCGAGCGGGTCGGGTGCGCACTGGCCTGCCAAGGTAAAAATTTTGCCCCTAAAGTAGGTGCTAGTTTATAGGATTCCACAAATCAAATTGGCGAGTAGTTACACTGAAACCCACTTGATTTTATTTTAAATGTAGTCAATTTTGATCCTTCTTAAACTGATGGGAGAAATGGGCTGGCGTCAGGGGGCTGCTTAAATGTTGCTGCTTTTAACTGTTGGACATAAAATATCACAATCATCCTTAGAATGCATATCTCACGTTGGAACCATGTGGTCACTCAGAGACTTTATGGTAACAGTGGGTGAGGCAGAGAGAATCTTGTGTCAAACTGAAAACCGTGTCGTGTGCACAGACTGTCGTGTTTTTATGAAGATATAAAGGCACCAATCACTCATAAGGGATGGTGTAAACATGTTGTGGGTTCACTTGTTAAGACTAGACACATGAGAACAGCTATACAAAGGTATAAAGCTTGGAGACATCAGAGCTGCAGAGCTGTGTGTGTGCTCTGCTGAAAAACAAAAGTGAATCTAAATCTGGATCACACAACACACCTCCTTTCTAGTGATATCATGCTCCTATCCCTTAAAGGCATATTCCAACATCTCCCTTTCTTTTTAAAGATACTTTCCCCCTTCCAAAGAAGTATAACTATTTACCATATATGTTCATGTTTAGTTATCATTCCATAAATGTATAGAACAGATGAATCTATGAGTTTCAAAAGCATAGAGGTAATCTGCTGGTACATCAGGGGAAGAATTTTCTGGTCGGCGAGTGGGGGCTGGGCCCGCTCACCGGCGCGTAAAATGACACGTGGTGATGTCGGGCGGGCGTCCTGATGTCACCGCACGTCATTTAGATTTTCAGTTCAGCGGCTGCGCAGCCAACTCGGCTGCGCACCCACCAAACTGTCAAAGGCCTATTAAGGCCATTTAGATAGTCATTAAAACAATTAACAGGGCTGCCCGGGATGGGGTTTCATGAAGGTTTCATTAATTAAATAACATGTTTGATCAAAATTCATGAACATGTCCCAGCTCATGTGACACTGTCACATGAGGGGACATGTCTTAAAATATTTTCTTTTCTTTATTTAAATTTTTAAACCTTAAGCTAATCTCCCTGAGGCACCTCAGTGCTTCAGGGAGATTTCTGCTCTGTGTCACGCTAGACGGGCCTTAATTGGCCCGCCCGCATAAAATGGCAGTGCAGCCCTGATTGGGGGCACCGATTGGATTCGCACCCACCCCTGCCCGACCCCAAACAACCCCCCCGACGGGGGGAGATTTCTGCCCCAGGTCTTGTAAAGGTAACCCTGTCTGTAGGTTTCTTTTGTTGCTCACAGACAACTGTGAAATTGTCATTCTTGGATGTTGCTCCTGGTTGCATTTGGGATCTTGCCATTTGGGATCTTGTCCTCAATGCAATAGGACTGCATGGTGGTTGAGGAGCTGGAATGGATCTGATTTGTCCTCGGTTAGATCTCACTATTGCACACTTGTGTGTAATTACTTCATAGGACCTTAGTTCCGAACTATTCCCTGTCACCTTGGCTGGTTGCCAAGCATCTTCTGTGGGGTCCTAGATGCAAACTTCTTGTCTCAACTGTAAACTTGCCAATTCTGTACCCACATTTTTATTGCACACTTTGGTCATCTTCTCTTGCAGTTGTAAAAGTTATTCTCTAGTTTCTGAGAAAGTAGAATGGGTAAGAGTAGGCAGATTGATATACACTGGTCTGCCAAACATGAGCTGTGCCGGTGATGGAATAGTTGTACTTAAAGGTGTCGCTCTCAGATGTAACATTGCAATGTATATAACTTGCTTGGTCTAGCTACATTTGAGAATTAGGGATTTCACCGTGCAAGTCATTCATTCAGCTAGGCCATTAGATCCAGGGTAATGAGGAGAAGAAGTACTGTGATCGATAGTCCACTTCTCACACATATCCTGAAATGGCTCAACAATAAATTGTGGGCCGTTATCCATAATGATCTCTTGAGGCACACCAAATAAACTGAAAATAGCGCTTAGAGTGTGTGTGACAGGTGTGCTTGATGTATTGTGCAATTGTCAAATAATGGGGTACTTGGTAAAGTAGTCGAGATAATAATGAAGTCAATGCCATGGACATGAAAGAGGTTAGGTGTGATTTTGGACCAAGGATGGGTAGGAACTTTATGTGATATCAGTGGTTCTTTGTGCTGACTTGCCATATGCTTTTGACATGCCTCGCACTTCTTGACACTGACTTCAATGCCATTGTTCATACCCAGCAATAGACTGTCTCTCTTGTGAGTCTTCTCATCCGATCAATGCCCATGTGTGAATGGTGAAGCTGTTGAAAAATAGCAGGTCGCAAATATTCCGATATGATGACCTGCCTGCCTTTAAAAATGGCTCCATGAGAGTTGCCTAGCTCATTCCAATAAGGCCAAAATGGTCTCACGTGTTCATGGACTTGCTGAATTGAATCGGACCATCCTTCGATGATGGTTTCTACAGTTTCCTTAGTGTAGAATCTTTTGCCGCTTCTTCTTGTAACTGCTGGCATTTGTATTGTGCAAAATATACCAGATCAATTGAAGAACTTGCATTCTCCTGCAAGCGTAACATTGTAGCTCCCTTAAAACTGTCAACTTTGTTGAAACCTTCTGGATATTTCGATGTTAGGTCATGAACTGAGGTTTTAGGAGTAGTTTCTGATGTTGATCTGCCTTGTAAGGTCTGACTAATTCCATGGATTATGTCTAATGTGAGGTTACAGCATGCCAGTAGGCCTGCAATTGCTTGGCCTTTAGTCTCCACTAAGTAGAACATCTGTGGCACCCAGGAGGATTGATTGTACTTGCACTCCAAGACTATGAATCCTGCAGATAGAATCAGTGAACCATTGTACGCTGAGAGTTTCACAGCAGTAGGTTACACCATGGTCTTCCATGTCTGTGGATACATGTCTTTTAGAATTCTCAGGGGTAGTATGTTGGCACTTGGCCCTGTGTCAATCTTGGCCAATAACGAGTAGTTACCAACTTTCTTAGGGCAGATCATTTCAATCTTGGCAAATATTTCAGATGGTGTGGTGGTATCTATATTTTCCACGAGATTGCCAGTGTGAAACCTGTGTTCACCACTCCTCTTCTTGTTGGCACATCATCGACATTTTCTAGTTTGTCAGTCACTTCATGCATATGTTTCTGACGAGATACTGGAAAATCACCCTTATTGCTGTTTGGATCAGTGCACAGCTTTTTGTAGCTGTATCAGCCTTTACTCTAGTGCAATGTTGCTGCCAATGGCCCTTTCTGCAGGATGCTTTGCAGAATTGATGGAAAGCTGGGCATTTCCTTGATGCATGCAGAAGGCCACACCTTCCACATGTCTTGCTAGGTTTAGGTATTTTAGTAAGTGCGTCAACAATTAGGGTTGTTCTTAGGGCCTGTAAGCTTTGTCAATGTGCAAGGATCACTTCATACTTACGTCCATTCTTGAGTAGCTCTTCAATGCTATATGTCTTGGGCTTGTCTAGCAGATCTTTCTGGAATTCCTCCATGGGAATGGACATGGTCACCTGCTCAACAATTCTGTCTGCCGGTTCTGCATTTGAAAAATCACAGTACATGTACCATTTTCTCTGCATCTACTAATGAAGTGTTCTATGGTTTCCATAAGCTGTTGTTGAAATGACATGAACTTGAGTTGATGAGTACAGAAGTTTAACCTGATTCTGAACCAGCCTTCCAATGTAGTCCATATCTTTTGGGGATCCTTCAACTCTTCTTCTCTTAATCCTGATGTGGTCAGCCCATGTAGACCCTCATTCCCAATTGCCAGGTGAATTTTTATGGCTTGCTTGTCTGGTTCAGACAGACCTGAATCAAAGACCATGGCCAGGATTTCCCAGTCGGCGAGCAGGGGGCAGGGCCCGCTCGCCAACGCATAAAATAACGTAAGATGACATGGGGTAGGACTCCTGACATCACCATTTCAATTTTCAGGTAGGCGGGGGCTCAGCATAATCAGCTGTGTGCCCGCCGACCTATCAATGGCCAATTGAGGCCATTGACAAACTCATTAAAGTAATTAATGGACCTGCCCATCCAACCTTAAGGTTGGCGGGCAGGCCGGGAGACCTGGGGGTCTTTAGAAAAAGCATGAAACCTCATCCACGGGCGGGATGAGGTTTCATGTAGGTTTTAAAAAATGTAATAAAAGTGTCTTTGAAAGTGATGGACATATCCCAACTCATGTGACAGTGTCACATGAGGGGACATGTCAGGGAAATTTTTTTTTTCTATTTTTAAGATTTTTTAGTGTAGAGCTGATCTCCCTGAGGCAGCACTTAGCATCTCAGCTTAGACAACCCCCCTCTCCCCCCTCCGCTCGCACAGGGAGCGCATAGCGCTTCCTTGCGGATGTCACGATGGGTGGGCCTTAATTGGCCCATCCACGTAAAATGTCGGCGCGCCCCTGATTGGGGGCGCCAATCGGAGACGTGCCTCCACGTGCCCGCTCCTAAATATCCCCCCTGATGGGGTGAAAATTCTGCCCCATAGCTCTGTTTGCTGCTTAAAAATTTTGAATTCAGGTATTAGGTCAGATGCATCCCAATTCAAACTGAGGAACTTTGTGGTCATTTTCACAATACCCCTTTAGCCTTCCTTCTCCTACAGAATCTAGGAAGAGTGTCACTGCAGCTGCTATTGTGCACTTTTCCAAAGTTCCACCTGTTATAATCACAACCTTCTATGGCCTGATTTTTATGAGTTTTGTTTGTTTTATTTATTTTTGTTGGACTCTCCCTCGCTTGCTATTGACCCAGTCCACACCCTGGTCACTCACCTTTCCTGACTGAGTTAGCCTGGTGCTGGTCCTCTCAATGCACTGCCCACTCACTGAACTGACAAGCTATGTGTTTTCTCACCACAAGAGATTTGTCTGCTTAGCAACTCTTTATTTGAGCACTATCCTGGCACTGTGTCTTCAAAGCTTTTCTGTGCAGTCAGCACGCTGTGTTCCCAACACTCTCCAACATTTCAACCTTATTGTTGTCTGACCAAAATGTCAACGGTCATCTCATGCCTGTTCACCATGTCATACCTGTACTTAATCTTGCTGCCAGGCTGAGCACCACATTGTTTAGAAGGAACCACTGCTGCAGACCATGTTGTGTTTTTATAATGATATAAAGGCACCAATCACTCATAAAGAATTTAGGTAAACATGCTGTGGGTTTGTTTATTAAGACTAGGCACATGAGAACAGCTATACAGCTTGAATACATCAGAACTGCAGAGTTGTGTGTGTGTGCACTGCTGAAAAGCAAAAGTGAAATTATAACTGGATCGCATGACACACTTCCTTTCTAGTGATGTCATGTTCTTATCTCTTAAAGGAACATTACAACACAGATTGCTGCTTCCCCTAGCTCAGTTGCACCATCTTGTGGGGAGGGAGAAGCAGGGGAGTGGCAGGGACAATGGGAAAGTATTGCTGATTCCACTGAAGGCCAGGTTTTTATCAGAAATGCAACCAGATGCAGGTGATTTCACACCCTTGACATTTCACATCAAATGTAGCAACATTTAACCTAATGAAAGTACATCCTTTGCTGCTCACAACAATATTACAACAAAAACAAGTTAGATACTGAGCTATTTAATGGGATCTTTGGGCAGATGGTCAAAAGCCTCATCAGAGAGGTGGGCTTTAAGGCGCTTCCTAAAAGAAGAAAGTAAGTAGAGAGGTTTTGAAAAGAGGAATTCCAGAGCTTAGTGCTGAAATCACAGCCACCAATTAGATATTTTAGTTCTCAATTAGATATATTAGATATCTCAGAGGGTTTTGGGGCTGCAGGATATTGTAGAGATAGGGAGGGGAAAGACTATAGAGGGATTTGAAAACAAAGATGAAAATTTTTAAATGATGAAATTGCTTAACCAGGAGCCAACGTAACTCATTAAGCATAGAAGTGATGGGTGAACAGGGCTCGGTATTAAAAGTAAACAAATATTTATATTTGCATAGTTCCTTTCGTGACGTTACAAAGTCCCAAAGGCCCTTACAGTAAATGAGTTCTATTTTGAAGTGCAATCTCTGTTATAATGTAGGAAACAGTGCAACCAATTTGTACATAGCAAGGTTCCACAAACAGCAATGTGATAGTAACCAAATAATCTACTTTTTAGTACTTTCAGTTAGAGATAAACATTGGCCAGGACACTGGGGAGAATTCCACTGCTCTTCTTCAAAAAATGCCCTTGGATTTTTTTACTTCCACCTCAGAGGGCAGACCAGGCCTCAGTTCAACATGTCATTCAAATGACAACGCCACCAACAGTGCAGCACTCCCTCAATACTTCACTGCAGTATCAGCTTAGTTTTTGTGCTTCAGTCTCTGGAGCAGCACTGGAACCTATAACCTTCTGGCTCAGAAGCAAGAGTGCTACCCACTGAACTGCAGCTGATTTTGCACAGGGCTTCATGTGAACCAATGGGCATAACATAGTCTATGTTAATAAGTATCAGTGTGTTGTACCGGTTTGAATTTATGATTCAGAGGCATTCAACAAGTTCTTTGCATAGAAACATAGGGCTCAGCCAGCCTGTGCTTTCAAAACTCAGAACATAATATCTAACGTTAGATGTGATTCCACAATTGGATAGCACTTGCTGAATAATCCAGAGTGTACTAAGAATTACACTAACAACCAATTTAAGATTATCAGTCAGACTTGCAATGTGGCTCACTTATGCTTGCTAGAAGGTACATATATTCATACACGGTGAACTTTCCTCTGCAGGGAAAAGAAACAGGTCCAGGCATTGTGCCGTTTTAAAATTAAAGATTTTCCATGGCAATGCCTCACTGAATCAAAGTCAACTTGCCAACCAATAAGAATCCTTTTCTCGTGCAGTATAAGCTGTTGGTCTCTTTGAAACTTTGCATTCTTGTGACTCTCCTGATGAATGCAAGACATTAGGCTTCAACAGCATGTCTCTTTTTTCAGCAATATTCAAAATAGGAATTGCGAGACAAGAAAAGAGCAAGGTACTTCTGCCACCCTGGTAATTGCACGGCACAGTGATAATGGAGTTGTTTACTAATCACAGCAATCAATCTCTTATCAATTAGTCAGCAACAGACACAGATATGAGGCAAGGAAAACCCCAGTGGTATACAGCTTTGATAACCTTAGATCCAAAGTCACTTGCTTCTCCCAAAACCAAGGGCAATAAATTATTGTAAGGCAAGGGTATTAAGGGATATGTAACCAAAGAGGGTAGGTAGAGTTAAGATAAAGCTCTTCCATGATCTAGTTGAATAAGGGAACAGGTTCGAAGGGCTAAATGCCTGATTCTTTTCTTAGGTTTTCAAGCATTCTACACTGACCACATATCTTGTCTCTAATTACTCACATACTGAATCCCAAAATATTATCTTCTGAAAGAAACCTATCTAAGTTGCATCTGAATGAATCAATACCAACTGCTCACACCATCTCTCTCTCGAGAGCCTGTTCCTTTGGTGGATGAACATGTCTCTCTGTATATTTATGGACTAATCAATATCTTAAAATAGTTTGAAGTGGAGTTTGGGAGACAGGTTTTAAATGGACAGAGTACAGGAAAAGTGAAGCTGGTTATGAGAAATACAACAATTAGAATTCATTACAAATCAGATAAGATTGCAAATGTGAACATAATATTGTGTCCCTAACCACGGAGAGCTTAATAAAATTTAACTAGTGTACTGAACTTAGCTCTGGCCAGCGTGACATGGCCAACAGAATAACTCAGGTCTTGAAGCCAATATCTACAGTGCAGCAGCCTCAAACTCCTAGGTCTGTGAATATAGGTGTGTACCTCTTAAATGGGATTTCAGAATAACATGTTATTCCACGACCTAATTTCAGGGTCTACATTTTAGAGAGCTTCACTGGGATTGAACAGCTTCATGGATTCAGTACTTTAAGACATTTATGTAGTCTACAGGTGGTTTCAGTTTCTATTCTGCGTGTTTATTCTGCCCTCTTAACAGTCATGAGACACAGCCCATCTTCAATGTCACAGAGATAGATAAAACCATCCTTTCAATCGTGTAATCCCTTTAAATATCCCTTAGTGCATCAGTCTGCAGCAGCCAATTTAACATTCACCATTGTCCTGATTGCACCATCTAAAAGAGCGATTGTGTTTGTGAAAAGATTCCTAAGCCTTGGATTGGTGTTTGAAAATGTCTCTGGATTGCCTTTGTGTTGTTTTACGCATTTAAATGGTCATCAAGGTAGCCTGGGAGTGGCCATTTTATTTCATCAATCCCCCCTCCCCTGGCCCAATGTGACATCATAAACTTTTGCTCCAGTGATGTCAAAAATGAAATGGCAGTTTCTAAGTAAGGTCTCACATTTATGATTTCACATTAGAGAATATGACTCAAATGTCAAGTACCAGACAGCCACAGGCAGCTCATTTCAAAGAATGAAGTACACAGATACATAAACAAGGATTCGCATATCTCCTCTTTAAAACACATATAATTGTGTAACTATTCAGCCTCATTTAACTAGACAAGGACTGCTTAAAGTGTTTAACTAATTTCTTGAACACACCATGTGGTTGCTGCTGGAAATTACTTCAAGTTATGTCAAATTTACAAAGAAACAGGTCATTCGGCCCAATTGCTCCATGCTGATTGTTTATGCTCCACACTAGCCACCTCCCACCTCTTTTTCATCTAATCCCATCAACACATCCAGCTATCCCTTTCTTCCTCTTGTGTTTATCCAGCTTTCAATTAAATGCACCTATGCTATTTACCTCAACCACTTGTTGTGGTAGCAAGTTCCGCATTCTAACCAGTCTCTGAGAAAATAAATTCCTCCTGATTTTCTTATTGGATTCATTGGCGACTGTCTCATATTTTGACCTCTAGCTTTGGCTTCCCCCATGAGCGGAAACATCCTCTCTGAGTCTATCCAATCAAACTCTTTCATAATTTTGGTGTCCTCAATGAGATCACCTCTCAACCTTCTTTCTTTGAGAGAAAGAACTCCAGGATGTTCAATATTTCCTGATATTTATAACCTCTTAGAAATGCAGAGCAGGTCCTTAAGCATCTAAAAGTTGCACCCAATATTTAAATATATAGCTCATGAGAGACAAGACAGGCAGTTGGACTATTCCTGGTTTCTCTTTGGATTTTCAGAATGTGCTTCTATCATGGTGTGCAGCCAGTATCACGAGTGCAGTGGGGCCAATGCCTTGATGATGAAAGTCTAACTTTTATACCTCAAATTCAATACATTCTATTCATCAAGCACTCAATGCCTAGTCTTTCAAGGTAACTTGGGTTCAAGAACCGCTCCAGAAAGTTGAGAACAAAATTGAGACTGATGCTCCCAATTTTGTACTAAGGGAGCGCAGCATTATCGCAGGAAGATCACATGGCATCCCATCAAACAGCAGAGGAGTCGTTCCCGGTATCTTTACCAATATTTATCTCTCAACCAACATCATCAAACAAAAGGATTATTTATTCATTATCTTATTGCTTTGTGTGGGAGATTGCTGTGTGCAAAATGGCTGCCATATTTATATACCACTTGAAAATACAGGAATGGGCAGCAAAAGTAAAAGAAAAACAGCATATTAACCATCTTTAAGTTATTCTACTTTGCCAGTGTGTCCAGATAAAATATAGTTAACAGTTACAGATAGGGAGGACAGTCAACTCTGGTTGGATGTATTGCTGGAGGTTTCATCACATGACTTCCCACCTTCTACTGCTTTGTCCCACCCTATATACATCCAGTGGTCACCCAACACATCATCTTCCCAACGCTTCACTTTCCCATGGCCAATTGGAAAAAGAAATGACTCTTCATTACCCTATTGGATGATTCATGACTGTCAGTCAAACAGCCTTTTCCTCTTCTCCAGCCTTTTCATAACTAATAAACAGAAATGTTCAAAGAAAATGAAGAAATAAATGATTTTTCTCCAGTTTACTTGCAGCAGTGCCCTGGATATTAATCTTTAATTCCTAGAGACTCCTTGATATTCCTGGAGGATTGGCAATCTACTTTCGGTTGGTTGTACATGGGACTTTACAGTGCATGTGAAGGAGTGACCTGTACATGGCATATTACAGTAGATATAATGGAGCGGCCTGTACATGAGTTTTTAAGACACCTCTATAAACTGCCTGGAGTTGTAACAGAAAAAGCTGTTGTCGAAATAAAGAGAAATGGCATGAACTTAATGGCTGACATTTTCCTCTTAAGGCTTCTACACACTCTTCCTCCTCTCTGAAACTTCACAATATTAAAATCAAAGCACATTGCACCATCTCCTACTCATTCCTGCCCAGGACCCCAGTGTAACTCCACACCTCCCTTTCCCTTCTTTCTGCAATTCATAGGTTTTTAAATATTCAGCATTACTCTCATCAGTATTTCTCAATTTACCCCAACTTCTTTCCTACCTTTTCAATTCTCACTGGAGACCTGCACAATGGGCTTCATCCCTCACATGTGATTCTGAATTATAATAAAAAAAAGTCACCAGCAAAAACAGCAATTCGGTCCAGATTTAAATTAAAACCAACATTGAATAGATTTACGAGGTGGAAATTCCTTTGCATAAAAAAACGGTGGATTTTCTATTTGCAAACTCTACCTGTTAAAGTCTGATAACTCGCTCTCAAAATTCAATTTTGCAGCTTTGCAGCAATTTTTCACACTCCTTTAGGCAGTGAGATTTCCAAACATTTCCATTAATATCAATGTTTATTAAGCCTACTTATAACTTGGCATGACAACATAGATTATCACAATTGAAGGTTTTGTATGATTGGAATGCATTTTAAGCCAGGATTACGAGAACCAGTGAAAGAGCATAGTTGCAAAACACCACATCACACAAGGCTGTAATCATTTCCCCTTTTCTTTTCATAGAATCATCGATTAATACTGCATAGAAGCCATTCAGCCCATCAAGTCTGTGACAGCTCCTTTGAAGAGCAATCCAGTTAGTCCCACTCTCCAGCTCTTTCTCCTTATCCATACATGGGATATTACAGTACTGTCATGTTCCAGTATATTATGAACTTCCAGTCAATGCTTTAAAATTTTGAACACAAACAGACTATTAAAATGGCTACAGCACCTTTGGCATTTGAGCTCCAATTCTCCTGAGTCTCAAGCAAATACCTAATTAAATATGAACATTCACAGCCATCCAGGGGATTCATACATCCCTTTGTTTAAGCATGGACCATCAACAAAACAACTATAGCATTCCAGCCAGCCCGTCGTTATGTTTCACCATGGACAAAAGAAACATCAAAATTCAATGTGTGTTAGACAAATGTGAATGGATCCCATTGACCTTCCATTGTATAATGATGGTCCCTCATCCAAACTACACTGGGTGAATTTCAAGGGGGAGAATTTTCTTCCCGTCGGGCGGGCTGGGCGGATGCGGGCACAGGTGGGTGCACAACCGATCACCACCCGTGATTGGCTGCGTGCTGCCATTTTGCGTGGGTGGGCCAATTAAGGCCCGCCCAGTGTGATGCGCACCTGGAAGCGCAGAAATCTCCCTGAGGCATGGAGCTGTCTCAGGGAGATTACTCCGCTTATGAAAAATTGAAATAAAGGAAAAAAAAGTTATTTAGACATGTCCCCTCATGTGGCAGTGTCACATAGGCTGGGACATGTCAATGAATTTTAATAAAAAATGTTATTACATTTATAAACCCTTCATGAAACCTCATCCTGCCTGTAATGAGGTTCCATGAAAAATGCGAAGGCCGCCTGGGCTCTTCGCCTGCCCGTCAACCTTAAGGTTGGAAGGGCAGCCCTGTTAATTATTTTAATTGCTATTTAAATGGCCTTAATAGGTCTTTGACAGTTCAGCGGGCGCACAGCTGACTCTGGTGTGCGCCCGCCAAACTGAAGGTCGGAATGACGTGCGGTGACGTCGGGACGCATGCCCGATGCCACCATGCGTCATTTTACGTGTCAGCGAGCAGGGCCCGCCCCCGCACGCTGACCAGAAGATTCAGGCCAAGGTATCAAATGCAAACAGAGATGTGTAATCAACAGACCACCCCTTTTGGTAAAAAGACTTTGAACTTGTACAAGTCACATGGTGAGGAAGTCATTTTGTTGTCTGCTTTTAAAATAATGGCGAGAAGTTGTTTTGCAGACTGAATTCCATCAGAAAGCCTTCAAACAAGCTGCAAGCCATTTCAAGCAGCCGAGGTAATAAATAACAATACCTTGTAAGTGGGAGGAGTACTCCCCCCAACTTCTTCCAACTTTGAGTTCACCTAAAAACCAGCCTCCTGGAAATTCAACTCTAAGGAGTTATGCAGCTTACCGTGAATCCTCTGCTTTACAAGGACTTCACTTCAACGAAAGCATCAACTCATCAAAGGAACTACCACCAAAAAGACTGAGACAATCATAAATTGCAATTCTATTGTTTTACCTTCATCTGTACATAATCTTTGTGTGTGAGTTGAGTGAGTAAAATGCCATGTTTTAATCGTCCAGGGCAAGTGGGTGTTAATAAATAATCTTCTCTATTTTAAAAACCACAACAAGCTTGCTGCTGGAAATTATTTAATTGGGAAAATCACTCTGAGGGTAAGAAAATGCACACCACTTACATACAAACATACTGACCATGGGCAGTAAAAAGAAACACATAAATTCTGTCTGTGACAATGGAGATAATGGAGTGACTTAAGGTACATCTGTAAACTGTCTGGACTTGCAATAAATATTTAACCAATTCCTTTAGAAGTCTACAATTGACACTGCCTCCATCATCCTACCAGGCAGTGCATTTCACCTAGTGGAATTAAAAAAAGCTTTTCCCCATGTCGCCTCATATTCTTTTGCCAATCACCTTAAATTTTTGCCCTCTGGTCATCAGCCCTTCGGCAGTTGGAAACAGTTTTTAAAAAGTCTTTATTTTGTCTGTTCATGATTTTAAATACCTCAATCAAACCTTCTCTCAGTCTTCAATGCTCAAGGAGAACAATGCCAGTTTCTCCAGTATATCCATGAAACAGTAATCTCCCTCATCTCTGGAATCATTCTAGTAAATCTCTCTGGTACCCTTTCCAAAGCCATCCCATCCTTTCTAAATTGTGATAACCAGAATTGGACATGTACTTCAGCTGACTCCAAATTAGTGTTTTATATAGGTTTAGTGTAGCTTCTTGCCATTTGTCCTCTATGCTTCTGTTTCTAAAGTCCATGATTCCATATGCTTTATTAACTAATTAGAAGAGGGCCAATTTCAGTGGGTTGAAAATGAACCTGTCCCGGGTAAATTGGAATCAAAGATTGGCAAGCAAAACTAACAAGAATGTCTTTAGGGAGGAGGTGGTTCGGGTAGGTTTGAGGTACATTCCCAGACGAGGGAAAGGCAAGGCAGCCAAAGCCAGATTTCTCTGGATGAAGTAAGAGATAGAGATAGAGATAGATATAAGCAGAAAAAGTGGTGAGATATGACAGATGTCAGGTAGATAATACAAGGAGAAAAAGTGAGAACCAGGTTGACTATAGAAAGTTCAAAGGGACAGTGAAACATGAAATAAGAAAGCAAAATGAGAGTATGAGAAGAGACAAGCAATTAACATAAAAGGGAATCCAAAAGTGTTCTGTGGTTACAAAATAGTAAAGGATAGTAAGAAGAGGGGTAGCGCCAACTAGACACAGAAAAGGGGATCTATGCATGGAGGCAAAGGGGTACCTTTGTACCTGTTGTATTACCTGTCAATCAAGCAGTTGAGAGGTCACCAGCAGGTCTTTGACACCTACTCTCCATGTCTTGTCAATGTCCTCAATTTCTCTCATTCCACTTCCTAATGGCTCAGATTAATATCACTTGAACCAACTAAGCATCTTGTTTTCCACTTAAGCACTTCCCAGGGCATTCTAATGGTGTGTGTCGTGTGTTGAGTCTTCCCCTTCACTTATAACCATTTACCTATAATATCCTCAAGCTTTACTGAAGGGTACACACTTTGGGGTGAAATTGATCTACACCAGCAGCACAAAATGAGCTTGTTGTGAATCAACAGTTGATTTACATTGCACCTGATCTTCTTTCCATTGAAGTTTAGTATGATAGTTCAAAGTATTTTGGAAGACTTGTTTCCTAGTCTCTTTTTTAAAATTCATTTACGGGATGTGAGCATCGCTGGCTAGATTTATTGTGCTTACCTAATTGCCCTTTGAGAAGGTGGAAGTGAGCTGCATTCTTGAACCATTGCAGTCCACGTGGCTTAGGTACACTCACAGTGCTGTTAGGGAGGGAGTTCCAGGATTTTGACCCAGCGACAGTGAAGAAATGGCAATATATTTCCAAGTCAGGATGGCGACCAGCTTGGAGAGGAACTTTCAGGTGGTGATATTTCCATGTATCTGCTGCCCTAGTCCTTCTAGATGGTAGTGGTCGTGGGTTTAGGAGGTTCTGCCTAAGGAGCCTTGGTGAGTTTCTGCAGTGCATCTTGGAGATGGTATACACTGCTGCCACTGTGCGTCGTTGGAGGAGGGAGTGAATGTTTGTGGAAGGGGTGACAACCAAGCTGTCTGCTTTGTCCTGGAAGGTGTCAAGCTTCTTGAGTGTTGTTGGAGCTGTACCCATCCAAGCAAGTGGAGAGGATTCCATCACACTCCTGACTTGTGCCTTGTAGATGGTGGGAAGTCAGGAGGTGAGTTACTCACCACAGGATTCCTAACCTCTGACCTGCTCTTGTAGCCACAGTATTTATATGCCTAGTCCAGTTCAATTTCTGGTCAATGGTAACCCCCAGGATGTTGATAGTGGGGGATTCAGTGATGGTAAGGCCATTGAATGACAAGGGGTGATGGTTAGATTTTCTCTTGTTGGGGATGGTCAATGCCTGGCACTTGTGGGCATAAATGTTACTTGCCACTTGTCAGCCCAAGCCTGGATATTGTCCAGATCTTGCTGCATTTAGACATGGATTGCTTCAGTATCTGAGGAGTAGCGAATGGTGCTGAACATTGTGCAAACATCAGTGAACATCCCCACTTCTGACCTTATGATAGAAGGAAGGTCATTGATGAAGCAGCTGAAGATGGTTGGGCCTAGGTCACAAACCATGAGGGACTCCTGCCGTGTTCTCCTGGAACTGAGATGATTGATCTCCAAAACCCATTACCATCTTCCTTTGTGCTAGGTATGACTCCAACTAGAGGAGAGTTTCCCCCGATTCCCATCGACTCGTTTTGCCAGTGTTCCTTGCTGCCACACTCGGTCAAATGCTGCCTTGAAGTCAAGGGCAGTCACTCTCACCTCACCTCTGGAGTTCAGCTCCTTTGTCCATGTTTGAACCAAGGCTGTGATGAGGTCAGAAGCTGAATGGCCCTGACGGAACCTAAACTGAGCATCAGTGAGCAGGTTATTGCTAAGCAAGTGCCGCTTGATAGCACTGTTAATGACCCCATCCATCACTTTACTGATGATCAAGAGTGGACTGATAGGGCGGTAATTGGCTGGGTTGGATTTGTGCTGCTTTTTGTGTACAGGACATACCTGGGCAATTTTCCACATTGCTGGACAGTGTTGTAGCCGTACTGGAACAGCTTGGCTAGGACTGGAGCAAGTTCTGGAGCGCAAGTCTTCAGTACTATTGCCGGAATATTGTCAGAGCCCATAGTCTTTGCAGTATCCAGTGCCTTCGGCCGTTTCTTGACCTCACGTGGGGTGAATCAGTTTGGATGAAGACTGGCATCTGTGATGCTGGAGACCTCTGGAGGAGGCCGAGATGGCTCATCCACTCAGCACTTCTGGCTGAAGATTGTTATGAATGCTTCAGCCTTATCTTTTGCACCGATGTGCTGGGCTCCACCATCATTGAGAATGGGGATATTTGTGGAGCCTCCTCCTCCAGTGAATTGTTTAATTGTCCACCACCATTCACAGCTGGATTGGCGGGACTGCAAAGCTTAGACCTGATCCGTTGGTTGTGGAATCGCTTGGTTCTGTCCGTCAATTGCTGCTTATGCTGTTTGGCATGCAAGTAATCCTGTGTTGTAGCTTCACCAGGTTGACACCTCATTTTTAGGTATGCCTGGTGCTGCTCCTGGCATGCCGTCCTGCACTCTTCATTGAACCAGGGTTGATTCCCTGGCTTGGTAGTAATGGTAAAGTGGGGGATATGCCGGGCCATAAGGTTATAAGTTGTATTTGTATACAATTCTGCTGCTGCTGATGGCCCACAGCACCTCATAAATGCCCAGTCTTGAGTTGCTAGATCTGTTTGAAATCTATCCCATTTAACATGGTGGTAGTGCCACACAACACGATGGAAGGTATCCTCAATGTGAAGGTGGGACTTCACCTCCACAAGGACTGTGCGGTGGTCATTCCTCGTGATACTGTTATGAACAGATGCATCTGCAGCAGGAAGGTTGGTGAGGATGAGGTCAAGTATGTTTTTCCCTCTTATTGGTTCTCTCACCACCTGCAGCAGACACAGTCTAGCAGCTATGTCCCTTAGGATTTGGCCAACTCAGTCTGTGATGGTGCTATGAGCCACTCTTGGTGTTGGACATTGAAGTCTCCGACCCAGAGTACATTCTGTGCCCTTGCCAGCCTCAGTGCTTCCTCCAAGTGGTATTCAACATTGAAGAAGGCTGATTCATCAGCTGAGGGGAGGGGGAGCGGTGTGTGGTACATGGTAATCAGCCTGATGTTTCCTTGCCCATGTTTGGCCTGATGCCTTGAGGCTTCATGGGGGTCAGAGTTGATGTTGAGGACTCCTAGGACAACTCCCTCCCAACTCTACACCACTGTGCCGCCATGTCTGCTGAGTCTGTTCTGCTGGTAGGATGGGACTTACCCAGAGATGGTGATGGTGGTGTCAGGGGCATGATCTGTAAGGTATGATTCCATGAGTATGACTATGTCAGGTTGTTGCTTGATTAGTCTGTGAGACACCTCTCCCAATTTTGGTACAATCCCCCATAAGTTACTAAGGAGGACATTGCAGGGTTGACCAAACTGGGTTTGCCGTTGCAGTTTCCGGTGCCTAGGTCGATACCAGGTGATCCGTCAAGTGTCATTCCTTTTTATTGAATTTTTAGCAGTTTAATACAACTGAGTACCTTGCTAACCATTTCAGAGTCAACATGCAGGTCAGGCCAGGTGAGGACAGCAGATTTCATTCCCTAAAGGATATTAGTGAAGCAGATGTGCTTTTACGACAATTGACATTGTTCCATGCTCATCATTAAACCTTCAATTCCAGATTTTTATTGAACTCAAATTCCACCATGGTGGGATTCGAAGCCAGGTCCCCACAGCATTACACTGGGTCTCTGGATTACCAGTCCAGTGACAATACCACTATGCCACTGTCTCTTCATTGTCACTTTTGCTTGGTTTGAAATTAACGATCTTGGCAATATTTCTCATATCAATGGAAAATAAAAATAAAAATGGGTGAAAAATTGGCTGCCAGCTCGCCATGAGCCTCTTTCACAATGCTGGTATGGACTAATTTAACCCTCCGTATCTCTTTGTCTTTAGCGCACTCCTCTACAGTGGTGAGACTTGGACAACATAAGCTAGGCAGGAGAAAAGGCTGAACAGCTTCCATCTCCGCTACCTCAGAGGTATCCTAGGTATCTCTTGACAGGATAAGGTCATCAATTCAGAGGTCCTCGAGTGTGCTAATTCTATGAACACACACTCATTGCTAAGCCAACGACATCTGTGCTGGCTCAGCATTGTTCATCAGATGGATAATACCCAAAGATCTTCTATACAGAGAACTGGCAAGTGGGTCATGACAACCTGGTCCATACCTCAGCTACAAGGACATCTACAAGTGAAGTATAAAGATCAACGACGTTGGCACTGACAACTAGGAGGCAATTGCTGACCTCTGGAGGCTGACTGTTTGGAAGGGCACTGGAAGAGGTGAGCAGAAATAAAAAACTCAGCTGGCCAAGAAGGGGGCCATGGGAAAGACATGCCAGTGAATCAGGCATCTTCTCAGCCACTGTCTTCCTCTGCATCAAATACAGCAGAGACTGCCAGAGTGGGGTTCTTGAGCCACACCAGGTGATTCTTAACACAGAGTTGACCACCATGGCTCAAACCATCACCTTCAAAGACGGAAGGCTGCCATTATCATTTTGTTCTTTCCACAAGAGTTGACTGACCTGCTGAGTCTTGGCAGTACTATTATGGGTATGGTAGTGGTGTGGTTTAAGTTTCTGGGTGAGCAATCCAAAGGCCTGGACTAATGATCCAGTAGAACGTTAATTCAAATTCCAACATGGCACTTTGAGAGTTTGAATTCAGTTTTAAAAATCTGGAAATAAAAGGCTGCTATCACTTCAAAGTGACGATGAAGCTGTTGGATTGTTGTAAAATCCCAAATGGTTCATTAACATTCTTTAGGGAAGAAAAACTGCCTTCCTACCCAGTCTTCATGTGACCCCCAGCCTCCACACCAATTACTCTTAACTGCCCTTTCAAATAGTTTAACAAGCCACTATATTCTATCATCGCTTTCACAGGATGGCAAGGAGTGGGTAATAAATGCTTGACTTGCCAGTGATACCCACATCCTGAGAAAAATAGTTTTTAAAAACAAAGTATTTTCTACTTTTCTTTCAAATCTCCAGATATGCAGGTTATGTTTTGTTTTTTTGCTTCTGACTGGAGTTCTGACTGGCCTCTGATTTAAAATTACTTTGATTCTGCCCATCCCAGCATGTTACACTCTCCCAATCCAGCCTTTTGTCCCCACAATTAATCCCTCCTAATCCCCACTTCCTAAGTGATTCACTGCCAATATCCAAACAGTTTCTTCGGTCTACTTGTATGTTTCAGTCTAAATTTCAAGTCAAAAGAAATGCAAGTGAGAAGGAAAATGTAAATTGTGACTGTTTGAAAATAGTGGTGGTTTAACCTGATGTAAAAAATGCTTATATGTTGCTAAGAAACTAAAAAATCTATTGAGTCACCACAATAAATAGTGCATTAATCATTGCCCAGCTGAATGAAGAGCTGCGTACAGTAAATCAGCACCACACGAAATACATAAAAACTTTCAAAGGTCACAAGCCAGGCAATTGTAATCCTGGAGCATTCACCGTCAAGTCTTAGATCAGAAATGCTTGCAAGCAGAAAAGAAGAAAGAACACCACTACTGCAAGAGCAGCTTTTATAGAGTCCCTCCTACTTGACAATGGACACCATAAGCAAAGAATTTGCATTGACATAGTGCCGGTCACAACCTCAGGACACTTCAAGGTGCTTTAAAATCAATGATGTACTTATTGAAGGGTGGTCACTCTTGCATTGTAGGAAATGTGGCAGTCAATTTGCAAACGGCAAGATCCCACAAACAGCAGTGTGATAATGACTAGTTATCTGTTTTTAAGTGATGTCGGTTGGGGGGTAAATGTTGGCCAGGACTCCCCAGCTTGTCTTCAAATTGTACTGTGGAATATTTTAAGGCTATCTGAGAGGGAAGATGGAGCTTCAGATTAAGGTTGACCATAAATTGGCTGCTGTATTTTTCTACATCACAACAGTGACAATGCTTCAGAAAAGGTATTTCATTAGCTGTAATGCACTTGGAACATCCTGAGGTCAGGAAAGGGACTATATAAATGCAAGTCTTCCTTTTATTCTAATTGCAGGCCTCATCCAAGTGATCATTCTGCATGTGTGAGCCTGAGCATTGAGGATTGTGAAGCTATTTAACTTCAGGAGTGTCACAGTCCGACAGCACATGCACACATGGATCTTACTGAACTCACTGAACACCATAATCTGGTATTTAGCTATTCTATCTGCAAAAAGGAAAAGGAGACTGCAAAATTAAACATGGCAAATAACATGAAAGAGAAATCAAAAATAAAAGACAAAATCCAGAAGGAAGGAGGAAAACAAATCCAGAAACTAGAACACATGAAAATTCCATTAAAAAGCCACAGTGCAAGAAAGTTGATTAATGATTATGACACTCTTTTATGTTTCGACACAGTGTCGACCCCAGTGCTGCATCAAGATTTATAAGTAACCAGTTGGTTGAGTGTGTGCATTCTAATTAGACAATATGGAAAGGGTTCAAGGCATCGGGACTGGTCAGTCAATCAACTGGAGCACTGAAATAAAGGGAGCACAATATCAATGTAATGTTTTATTGGTTATGGTGCATCATTAAGCTTATAAAGGAAACTATGAACAGCAGGAGAGGGCATCAGCACATCAGCTCTGTTCCCACTTGGACTTCTGAATGTGGAAAAGTGAATAGACTCCGAAGTCTTTCTGCACTTACAAATGATTCACTGCTATACAAACATACAAATTAGGAGCAGGAGTAGGCCATTCAGCCCCTCGAGCCTGCTCCACCATTCAATAAGCTCATGACTGATCAGATTGTGGCCTCAAAACCCCACATTCTGTCTATCCCCGTTAACTTTTGACTCCCTAGTTAGGCAAGAATCTATCCACCTCTGCCTTAAAACTATTTAATGACACTGTCTCTACTGCTCTAAGGGGAAGAGAATTCCAAAGACTCATGACACTCTGGGAGAAAAAATTCCTTCTCATCTCTGTCTTAATTGGGAGACCCCTTATTTTTAAACTGTATCCCCTAGTTCTAGTTTCTCCCAGAAGGGGAAACATCCTTTCAGCATCAACCCTGTCAAGTCCCCTCAGGATCTTAAATGTTTCAATAAGATCACCTCTCATTCTTCTAAGCTCCAGTGGATACTGGATCAGCCTGTCCAACCTTTCCTCATAAGATAATCCCCCATTCCAGGTATCAGTCCAGCGAACATTCCCTGACCTGCTCCTAGTGCCTTTATATCCTCTCTTAAATAATGTAAACAACACATCCATTTTATTTTTCTCTATTTCTGTTGGACTTGGATTTAAAACTATAATGGCTGCAGTTTGAAAGATATGTCTACTGGAACAGGATGAGAGACATATACAATGTTGCAGTCCCAGAACAGAGTGTGCCATGAAAAACAGGATGATGCCAGAAAGGAGTCCTGGACCAAGGGAGCTGCCTGACAACAGCATTTTAATTGACTCTTGACCAGGTGACCAGGCTTTGAGTGATAGCAGTGCAGCAGAAAGCTCCTGGCCTGCATAGAGAAAACACCTAAAATCTCTTTCCCTCATCTCATTGTAACCTGCCCTCTTTCTGAGGAAACCCCTGTAAAAAAGAAAAGGGGAAAACCACTGTTTGAGACATTGAAAAGCAAGTTCTCAACCAGTAACTAAAAACTGAAAGTGCTGGAAGACCACCATGTGTCATCAACAAAGAACTGAAAGGAATTTGGAAGACATCGATCAAAATCAACCCATCGAATCCTGTACTCCAGATTGGTACTATTGAACTGTTTTATCGCACCCATAAAATCCATGTTTTGTGTGTCTTATGTGTTTTGTGTATGTGTGCGTGAGTATAGGGATTTAAGAAGGAGGTAGAGTTTAAGTTATAATGTTAGAAGTTAGCAGTTCATATTTCTTTTTTTTGCCACTGCTTAAAGACAATTTGTTCAATAAACAGTTATTTGCTTATCTAGTTTACAAACCTGATGCTCATATTCTGATAACCTAAATTAAACAGTTAGGTGTAATTGGGGCAACTGGTGGTTTGGTCAGACTTTTCACATTTGTCGTGGGAACAGTGGAGCTTGATATTACAGAGCACTATCCCCAGTGAGTCGTGACTAAGGAGATAAAAACTGAACACAGTACTCCAGATTTGGTCTCACCAATGCCCTGTTTATGGTAAGCAAGTCCATCTCAAGGCAATGCCTGCTGCTATGTGCAGCATTCATTAACACTGCACATTCAACTGTGAGCTGGGGTCTGAAAATTTAACCTGGAAAAAAGGTCAAATTTGGAACAGCGATGCCCTCTTTCCCAGGATGACTGAGGTGGTGCCCAGGATTCCCGGATTATTCCTGGTTTCATCTGCAGCACTCTTGCAACTCCTGCAATTTAGGAATGCCATCCAATAACAGCCAATATATCACTATAACAGCCGAGGGAAACCTCTGTTTATAATAACTTTGGAGTGAAATATGGGAGATAGTGAGATATAGGATATTTCAGGTGTGGCTCAATTAGTAGCAATTTTGATTGCGAATCAGAAGTTTATGGATCTAGTCCCACTCCAGAGACTTGAGCACAAAATCTAGGCTGACTCTTCCTGTGCAATACGGATGGAGTGCTGGACTGTTGGAGGTGTCGTGTATTGGACAAAATGTTAAACTGCTCCATCTGCCATCTCAGATGCAAATAAAAGATCCTGTTACACTATTAAAAAGCTAATTGTACTTGATTTTACGTTGCCCATGCAATTTCACACTAATTGCACAGGCAAAATGGGCCTGCGGGCAGCTGATTTTTAATGAGTTATTATCCAAGGGTCAAATAAAAAGGGCCTGGAGCATTGCCATCATGAGTAGTGAGGAGATTAGGAGATGGTTTGCTGCTGGTTGCGCAGTGAAACTTGACAGCTTTATCTCTGTTTTGAGCTTCAGCCTTTGCATTGCTAGCCTTCATTTCAGGACTCATTGGTGTCTCCAAGGCCCCTGGAGGATTAATACCATGTGGACCCTTCCGGTCATCAAACAGCTTTCTGTTTCTCTGGTAATGGGGATTGTGTACTCCACTGGTGGCAGCTCCTCTGAGGAGGAAAAGAGGGGCAGGAGAGAGAGGAGGCCAGATGTCCGTAGGCAGCGTCTAAGGGAGCAACCTGTGGGAGAAGAGGCGCAGGCACAGGGGGCTAGCAGAGAGTCCAAAGGTGCTAGGGGCTGCAGAGGATGCTACTATTCTGCTGTCAGAGTGTCCCAGGCAGTGATGCAGCTACCTCAACACGTCAGAGGTACAGTGCTGAAGGAGGCTCTGCCTCTCCAGAGAGACTGTGACCTCCGTATGTCAGGTAATTAGGCTGGAGATCACGTCCAAATGTGTGGGTGGCCACCCCATGCCAATGGTTCTGAAGGTCACAGTGGCTCTCAACTTCTATGCCTCCAGCTCTTTCCAGGGGACAGCAGAGGAGCTGTGTGGGGTCTCCCAATCAGCTGCCCACAGTTGCATGAAGCTGGTGACTGATGCTCTGTTCAGATGGGTCATGACATCTATTCATTCTCGGATGGACAAGGCCAGCCAGGCTGAACGAGGGTCCCACGGAATCCAGGGTGCCATTGCCTGCACACATCATGGGCCACGTTTTCTTGGTCAGGTGTGGTGGTCTCCTCTTGCCATCCCTGGGATAAGGAGGTCCGTTCTGACCTCCTCCATGAGGATTCCCAGGCACACTTCCGAGAACCGGGGTGGGGGGCTGAGTGCTCACAGGACTTTCCCTCCAGTCTGGCATGCCCAGCAGGTACAGCTCCATTGCAGCTCAAAAAAAATGTTTTATCAAACAACTCCAAAGCTACAAAATGTCCACCAGCAGCCTTCAGGGAGCTGCCTCTGCTGCTTTTAAATCCCCCACCGGGTCACCATTAGACCCGGCACCGACAGGCTCCAGCCCCCGCACGGCCCTTGCAATCACTGAGCAGATGCGTTTCATGCTGGGCAGCCCTTAATTGGCCACCCAACATGAAATCGCGCTGGAAATGCTATCTCGCGTGGGAGCGGATTACATGCCCGCTTCCCGGCCCGCCCACCTGCGATGCACGCCAAGTGTGAAATTCAGGCCATGCTGTCAGAAATGGAGATTAAAATAGAGTTTTAAAACCTTGCTGCAGAAAATGCTGCAGAGAAGCCACAGCTCAGATAGGCACACAGAAATTTTTAAATCTGCTAAAAGCAGCTTGAAAAGATCAAAGAAAAGCGAACACAAACCGAAGGCTGCAAGTAAAATACTGGGTGAGTTAACAAAGCTGCTGTAAACTTCCCCCTCCTAGCTCCTGTCGAAATGAAAGGTCTATGTGGCAGAACTGGCAGTTTTTCCACTTGCAATGGCAAAACTACGAGCTGACAACAGATTTAATTAACAAGCCAGAACCGATAACAGTAGGCACACTTCTAACACTGCTAGGGAGTGACTGCTAGAAATTGTATTCCACCCTAAATCTATCCGACCAACAAAGGAAACAGATGACAGAGACTTTGAAAGCCTTGAATGCACATTTTGAACCCCGAGTGAACGTTATTTATGAATGCTATGTTTTCAACTCTAGAACTCAAGATGAAAAAGAAATCATAGATCAACATGTGACTGCAGTGACACAGCTTGCAGAATCATGTGAATTTGGACAACTAAAGGGTGATCTGATTAAAAATTGAATAGACTTTGGCCTACAATGTCCCTCAGTGAGAGCAAGTCTAATGCAAGAGGAGAAACTTACACTGAAGAAAGCAATAGACTTGTGTAGAAATGCAGAGCTGGTAAAATGTCATCTAGAGCACAGGACAGACCAGGAGATACATTATGCTGAGAGACATTCCAGGCTGAAAGGGCAGAACAATCGTGGACAAAGGGAAGGATGCAAATATTGCGGAAGAAATCATACAAAGGAAAAGAAGGATTGCCCAGCATGGGGAATGCAGTGTTTTAACTATGAAAAGCTGAACCATTCCACGCATGTGTTTTGCTAGAAAAAGCAAAGCAAGCCTATACAGATGGCCACTGGAGTGATATCAGCAGAAGAGTCTGATGAAGCACTACACATGATACAACAGGTTGGTTCTGTCAAGTCTATAGGTGATAAATGGTTTGTGACTGTTGCAATGACAACCGTAGAAGCAGAGTATCAAGTGAACAAGAAGTGTCAGGTAGACACTGGTGCGCTGTGTAACATCATGACTTTCACAGACCTGTGCGAAGTGGCTCAACATGGCGATCCAAAAATGAAGCCCTCGAAAGTAAGACTGAGGCTATATGATGGCTCGATATGCATACTGAGAGGGCAAAATAGTCTTGCAATGGCAAGAAGGAAGGCCTAGAGTTCCAGATCATAGTTGGAACACAACGGCGACTCATCTCAGCTGAAGCCAGTCTAAAGCTTGGACTTGTAACCTTGAACATGCCAGCAGAGATTTACAATGTGTCACAGCATACAAAATCATTGACTGCCGAACAGGTCCTACAGAAGTCCAAAGATGTGTTTACAGGGTTGTGATGTTTACCAGGAAAATATCATCTAGAAACAGATAAGAGTGTAAGACCAATTCAGCATCAGCTGAGAAGAATTCCAGCTACCCTCAAGTCAAGCCCAAAAGACAAGGTAGAAAAGCTGGAAAAGGGGGAGTAATCAAGAAAGTGGCCACTCCTACAGATTGGATTAGCAGCATGGTAACAGTGAAACAACCTGGACAGCTGAGAGTATGCTTAGACCCAAAGGATATAAATAAAGTGCTGAAGAGATCTCACTACCCTATGCCAACCATCAAAGGAATTTTACCACAACTTGAAAAGGCAAAGATCTTTACTACCTTAGATGCAAAAGATGGTTACTGACAAATGAAGCTGGATAAAAGCAGCAGCTTTCTAACTACATCCTGGATGCCAGCTGCAAGATACAGATGGTTACGCCTGCCATTTGGCATTTTCACGACTCCAGAAGAGTATCAACAGAGACAGCATGAGAGAGTCAGTGATCTTCCCAGACTGGAAGCCATAGTGGATGATGTACTATGGATGTGGAGACACAATGGAAGAAGGCACAGCTATCCATGATCAGAATTTAATACGACTGTCAGAGAGAGCATACCAGATGAACCTGAAGCTGAACAAGAAAAAGCAACTTAAGATGCCTGAAGTCAAGTACACAGATCATGTACTGACAGCAAAAGGCCTTTGCCTGGATCCTGAGAAGGTGAGAGCTGTAGCAGCAATGCAACGACCAACAGATGAGAAAGCAGTGCAACCATTTGTTGGATTCATGAAGTATTTAGCAAAATGTTTGCCCAATTTGTCGTTGGTGTGTGAATCATTACACAAGCTCACTGCCAAGGAGGTGCAGTGGTTTCAGGCACAGAACAAGAAGCAGCATTCACTAAGATCAAACAACTAATGGCGACAATGCCAGTGCTGAAGTACTATGACATCAATGATAAAGTCACCTTGCAGTGTGATGCCAACGAGACTGGTCTTAGAACAACCCTAATCCAGAAAGGACAACCAGTCGCATTTGCATCCAGGACACGCAAGCAAACGGAACGGCACTAGCTCAAATTGAGAAAGAATGCCTGCAATTATTTTTGCTTGTAAGCATTTGTATCCTGGGAGAGACAAAGTCACAGTGGAGTCCGACCACAAGCCACTTCAAAGCATTTTTTTCAAACCTCTACTATCTGCACAAAAGCTTCTACGAAGAACATTACTTCATTTATAAAGATATCATCTGGACGTGACATGCAAGCAAGGGACACAGATGTACATTGCAGACATGTTGTCAACAGCAGCGCTCCACATAAAGAAAGTTGAGGATGCTACAACAGAATGTGAAATCTTCAAGATTCAACGTGAAGCAGCAGCTAGACATGGGCCAGGATATTGAGGTCGGCAAGCAGGGGAGGCGGGGCCCGCTCGCCGACACGTAAAAAGACACGAAATGACATCAGGCGGAACTCCCGTCGTCACCTCACGTCATTTCAATTTTCAGGTCGGCAGGGGTGCAGCCAAATCAGCTGTGCGCCTGCCAACCTGTCAACAGCCTATTAAGACCATTTAAAAACTAATTCAAGTAATTAATGGACCTGCCCGTCCAACCTTAAGGTTGGCGGGCAGGCCAGGAGTCCTGGCGGGCTTCAGAAAAAGCATGAAACCTCATCCACGGGCGGGTTGAGGTTTCATGAGGGTTTTAAAAAATTTAATTAAAAGTTTGATTAAAAGTGATGGACATGTCCCAACTCGTGTGACAGAGGGGACATGTCAGGGAAATTTTATTTCTGTACATTGACCTTTTTTAAATTTGGCACCGATCTCCCTGAGGCAGCACTTAGCCTCAGGGAGATGAGTGTGCTCTTTTGCGCGCATGCGCGAAAGAGCGCACTTTCGGTTAAAGGAATCCCCCCCCCACCCGCACAAGGGGTGCATAGCACTTCCTGATGGACGTTATGCTGGGCAAGCCTTAATTCCATGCCTGCTCCTTCATTTCCCTCCCAATGGGGGGAAAATTTTTCCCATGATCTGGAAGTCATCAACCCAGCAGAGACATTGAATCTGACAGACGAGCGAGTCTGATCAAGTGAACTACCCTGCAAGATGCAAATCTTCAAGTGCTACAAGAAGCAGTGATGAAAGGATGGCCTGAGAACACCAAAGTCACAAAAGCATATTGGGCATACCTAGATGAATTGACAGCTCAAGATGGCATCTTAAACAAAGGAAATATAGTCATCATCCCTAAAAAGATGAGAGGAGAGATGCTGAAGTGCATCCATGCAAGCCATCAAGGAATGAAATTGAGTCTGAGAAAGGCAAGAGAAGAACTGGCCAAACATGGGCAATGAAATTACAGACCACATTGGCCAGTGTGGCGCTTGTAACGAGTGCCAAGCCAAACAAGCTTGAGAGCCGTTGATGACACGTGACATCCCAGACAGACCATGGATGAAGCTGGGAGTAGACCTCTTTGTTTTAGCAGGAACTGATTATCTTGTCACTATCGACTACTATTCTGACTTTTGGAAGTTAGACCATCTGGCTTCACGACAACAGGAGAAATAGTAGAATGCCTGAAAGCACACTTCATTCATTATAGTATTCTAGACGTTGTGATGAGTGACAATGGCCCACAGTTCATGAGTGAAGAATTCAGCTGTTTCACAAAGGGTTGGGAATTTCAACACCACACATCATCTCCACATTATCCCAATCAAATGGAAAGGCTGATGCATCAGTGAAAATTGCCAAAGGAATCATCAAGTAATTGAGCAAATCTAGCATAGATTTATACAAAGCAATCCTCAAGTGGAGAAACACACTGACTGAAAGCATGAAAAGTAGTCCAGTCCAAAGACAAATGTCATGCCGCACACAAACAAATTCTTCCAATAGCAAAAAAGCTACTGAAAACAGAAGTAGTACAGGCATGAGTGAAAAAATCATGATGAAATGGCAGAAAACCAAATTCCATTTTGACGAGACTGCAAACCACTGCCAGAGCTGAGCACTGGAGAGCCAGTCAGGGTGCAAACCTTCAACGTTCTCAACAGGAGTCAGCCCATATGGAAACTTAGGACATGCATAGAGAAACTGTCACCTTGATTGTACACGGTGGAAGTGAACAACCAAATATACCAGCATTACTGCAGGCATATATGCACAATTAGCGAGGTTGTTCCTTCACAGCAATCAGCCAGTCAGGGAGAATGGATCTCATCAGCTGTACTGAGTACAGAATTACCATCAATCCCAGGGGTCCACGGGTCCCCAACAATGGCAATGGATCAACAACAGTTATCACAGCAACAAGTGCCACAGGAATGATGCTCTCTGGACAAGGGACATTACCCAGATGAACAGCCAATGACAATGCGCATGCATACCATTAAGAGGCCTGCACAATTTAAAGACTGTGTATGTAATGCAGGGGCAGAGTCTGATGAGTAGGACAAACAATTGTTAATGCATGAGAACAGTGGTTGTATAGTGAGTCACTTGTATAACTCACAGTTACACATTATCATGCATGCAAATGTGTCTTCTGTTCATTAGGAAAAGGGGGATGTTTGGATCTTTTGTTCGTTATGAAAAGAGGGATGTTTGGGTTTTGAAATGCAACAGTGCTACATGTCCTATCTGGCTTGTTATAGACATGTGACCTCTGCCACAAGGGAAGCTATGTAAGCTGCCATCTTAGAATCAGATCAATAAATAGATGGGATGGTCAAATGGGGAAATAAGTGGCAGATGGAATTTAACACTGAAAAGTGTGATACACTTTGGAAGGAGTAATTTGACAAGGAAGTATTCAATGAACGGCATGACACTAGGAAGTTCTGAGGAACAATGGGGCCTTGGCGTGCGTGTCCATAGATCTCTGAAGGTGGAGGGGCATGTTAGTGGGGTGGTGAAAAAGGCATATGGGACACTTGCCTTTATCAATCGAGGCATAGATTACAAAAGTAGGGAGATCGTGTTGGAGTTGTATAGAACCTTGGTGAGGCCACAGTTGGAGTACTGTGTGCAGTTCTGGTCACCACATTATAGGAAGGATGTGATTGCACTGGAGGGGGTGCAGAGGAGATTCATCAGGATGTTGCCTGGGATGAAACATTTAAGTTATGAAGAGAGGTTGGATAGACTTGGGTTGTTTTCGTTGGAGCAGAAAAGACTGAGGGGTAACCTGATCGAGGTGCACAAGATTATGAGGGGCATGGACAGGGTGGATATGGAGCAGCTGTTCCCCTTAGTTGAAGGGTCAGTCACGAGGGGACACAAGTTCAAGGTGAGGGGCAGGAGATTTAGGGGGGATGTGAGGGAAAACTTTTTTACCCAGCCAGTGGTGACGGTCTGGAATGCGCTGCCTGGGAGGGTGGTGGAGGCGGGTTGCCTCACATCCTTTAAAAAGTATCTGGATGAGCACTTGGCACGTCATAGCATTCAAGGCTATGGGCCAAGTGCTGGTAAATGGGGTTAGGTAGGTAGGTCAGGTGTTTCTCACATGTCAGTGCAGACTCGATGGGCCAAAGGGCCTCTTCCGCACTGTGCGATTCTGTGATTCTGTGAATAAAGACATACTATGAGAAAGCACTGCTGTCTTTGAACTTGAAACAGAGGGGAGCTTGCAGGTGGTGGTGTCCCATTATCCTTCTAGGTGGTAAAGATTGCAAATTTGAAAGGTGCTGAAAAGAAGCCTTCACAAATTGTTGCAGTACATCGTGTAGATATAACACGCAGTTACTATTACGTTCTGTTGGTGGAGGGAGTGTTTGGTTATAATGGTGGGCGGGATGCAAATCAAACAGGCTGCTTTGTCCTGGATGGTATTAAGCTTCTTGACTGTTGTTTGAACGGCACTCAGCCAGTCATGTTGAGAATATTCCATCATGCTCCTGACTAGTGCCATGTAGATAGTGGAAAAATGGAGAACACAGAACTGGGCACCAATGATACAACAAACCATCAGCCTTATCCCGGCTGTTGAGAAAAATGAATTGGGCGCATGGGCCAATTTCAGAAAATTCAATGAACAAGGCAGGGAATCAGAGAAAAATAGGAAAGAAAAATAAGAGAAGCCCTTTTACACCATCCTCACAAAGAACCCATTGAACAAATAACCCTACACCAAAAGAGTAGCGAAGACTGACAATAGATCCAAAGACTCTGTATAACACTGGGAAGTGTTCCAAAATGAAAAAGATCAACACTGCAACTGTGATAAAGCTAGAACATCTGGCCATTCCCCTCCCCCACCTAAGCTACAACGAAAACCAGAATCGGATTAAACTGTAAAGATTTAACAGCAAAACAAATTTAATGATGAGGCCACCTTGAAATCAGAAATATGTTTTATATTGGGATCCATTTTACATCCCATTTACACTGTGAAACTTAAAAAGTGGGAACTGTTTCCACTGGCAAGAGGGTTGGTAACCATAGGACACAGAATTTAAATAATTGATGAAAGAACCAGAGAGGAGATGAGAATTTATTTAGGCAGCCAAGTTATTTTGATCTGGAAAGCTCTCCTCGAAAGGCTGGTTGGAGCAGATTCAATAATAATTTGCAATAGGAAAACAGATAAAAACTTGAAAAGGTAAAATTTACAGGGCAATGAGAAAGAGAAGAGGGATGTGGAACTAATTAGATAGCTCTTTCAAGGCACAGGCACAGGTGTGCTGGGCCAAATGGTTTGCTTCTGTGAGGTATTATTCTATGATTTAAGAAAATGGTTTGAAGAGATAAGGATATATGTTCAAAACATTTGATGCTTTGCTCTGATTCCTCTGAATGCAGTAACTATTTTTTTATTCTTTCATGGGATGTGGGTGTCGTTGGCTAGGCCAGCATTCATTACTCATCTCTAATCGCCCTTCAGAAGATGCTGGTGAGCCACCTTCTTGAACACCTTCTTGCAGTCCATGGGCTGTAGGAACACTCACAGTGCTGTCAGGAAGGGAGTTCCAGGATTTTGACCCAGCAACATTTAAAGGATGGTGATGACAACATCATAACATCATGACGACAACTCCTGCACATTAAAAAAACACATACTGTGCTTATGCTTAAAGCAATGGGTCCCAGAAGCAGAGCCTGTGGGAGTCATGACTCTCTTCCCAATCATTTTGAGATTGGCCAATTTTGTATTTCTTAGAAATTCATTCTCAGGATGTGGGCATCATTAGCAAGACTAACATTTATTGCTCATCCCTTGTTGCCTTTGAGAAGCTGGAGGGTCTTCCTCTAGAACTTTGGCAGTCTATGCGGTCAGAGACCTGTAAAATTGTTGTCAAAGAAATTCACTGTGAACACATTAAGCATTTGTGTAATAGTTTGCACTCAAATCAAATGCTAAAAGTGAAATCAATGTTTTTAGGAGATGTGAAAAATGTCAACTATCTTCACACCTTCTTGCTCGCATGAATGGTCCAAACATCACTACATCTCCTCCCTTTCAAAATTAAACAACACACATGGGATAAGCAGATACTTGGCTCTTCTCAGTTGTTCCATGAGGCACTGCTTTCATCTGCAACTGCTGTTTGAAGTGAAGGGTTTCTGAACACAGTCTGTCTGAGTTCCTGGTCTCCAGATATTAAAACAAACTCTCTCTTATTTCTGGACTGCTCACTTATGTCCTGGTGTTCATCATTGAAGGTGCCGGTTTAAGAATTCCTTCAATCTGCCCCATACAACCAGATGAAAACAAACCATCCCAAACCTCACAACCACTGGCTTCAAGTGTCTTTACAGCATTAGATTCTAAGGGGGTGGGTAGAGGTGGGAGATGGCGGGGACTGCTAATTAGATAGATCAAGAAGGAGCATTTTACTTTTAGTCATTCATAGCAAAAGACACAAGAATTATTACTGATGGGATTAAGCAATTTACAGTTCAGAAACCGTAAGGAGAGACAGGGTGTATCAAAGAAAAACTTCAGAAGCACAGTTGTTACCTTCTAACCATGTGAAGAAGTGTGGATGGTATAGAATGAAGGGTTCATTGACCAGTGTCCGTTAACAGGGATGGTGATGAAAACTACAGGCAGAATTTTGCCCTTGGCGGGGGCAGGCAGGGGCGGTCAGAAAGCCGACCACCGCCCGCGATCAGCACCGCACCGCAATTTTAAGCAGGCGAGCCAATCAAGGATGGGGGGAGGAGTGCGAGCGGGCCTAGCGCGAACTTCACGCTATTTAAAAAAACTAATGAACAAAATAAAAATGTCCTAAAACATGTCCCCTCATGTGACTCTGTCACATGGGCAGGACATTCTTTTAATTCAAGTGTAAAATTTTTATTTTATTTTTATTTGCTTTAGGAAACCTCATCCTGCCTGTGGATGAGGTTTCCTAAAAAATGCAAAGGCCACTTGGCATTTTCGCCTGCCCGTCAACTTTTAGGTTGAACAGGCAGTGAAAAATTCGGGACAACTGTTAACTTTATGGCCTTAACAGGCCTTTTAATTGTCGGGAGGCACGCTGCTGGTTCCAGCACGTGCCTGCCGACCTAACTATCACGAGAGCGCGCATTTACGTTGGCATGGTCAGCCGACGTCAATGTGCTTTGTTTCACGTTCGGGCACGCGCCCGCACGCCAAGTGAAAAATTCTGCCCTATAAGTTTATACCTTACTAAATCAGCAAATGTCAGAGGATTTCAGTGATCTGGCACCACTGGCTTTGAAATGTCAACATATTTGACATAGGGTTGGCAACGTTCCAGGATTGTCTTGGAGTCTCCAGGAACGAAAGGTTAATCTCCTGGACACTGATGCAAGCAACGCTGAGGAGAAAAGTCACAGGAGCATTAAAATAAAAGTGTGTGTTTTATTTTCCTTTTATACTTTCATTATTAGTTATAAAAATATTCAAGAAAGGAGGAAAAAAGCAGTTTGACTGGGAACGGCGTAGTTTTGGGGAGGAGAAGTCATATGATGAAACCTCCAGCAATACATCCAAGCAGAGTTAATAGCCGCAGTATGACAAGAAAAAGTGCATTGCACTGAGCATCTTGAAAGTCCTAAAATGTTATGGAGAAATTGTGTTCTCAAAGTGGAGTTTTGCTTGCTAAACCAACCATTTTGGATGCAGACATTTTGTGTATAACTCTCCTATCTGCCAGAGTGATATCATAAAGAAAAAGTATTGACCACACACTAATCATTCGCATTCACGGTGCCACAATTGGAGAATAGGAAGAGGAGAGAGAAAGGACTATCCCTGCTTAAAATATCTGCTCCCTGGCTGTCCCTAACCAGCAGTTACACAGCATGAAATACAAGAACAAAGAATGATTGAGATATAGCAATGAAGGACAGATGTTTTCTTTTGCGAATTATATGGAAGATCTTTAGAACTCTCTGCCCTGTTAATGATGAAGGAGCATTATCTGGATGCATGTACATCAATGTGGGTTGTAAAAGGTTGAGACATGGAGGAAGTAAAGGAAGTGTGGGCTTATATAGCATCATATCATGTCTCTTGAACACCCAGAGCAGTCGTCATGTAATCAGTTACTTGGCACAAACAGCAAAGAGATAAAATGACAAATTACTGTTCTGATAGTGTTGCTTGCAAGAAAGACATAAGCCTAAACACTGAGAGAATACCTTGCTCTTCAAATAACACAGCATGATCTTTGTGATCACATCTGAAGTGTGGCACCTCAGTCAATACAGTGTCGAGTTGCCGGTCTAGATCATTCTAGATGGGAGCTTGAACCCACTGAATTAGAGGCAACAGCACCACCTTCAAACAGGTCAAATGGAACACCCGACTAGTCTGGACATAAATAATGATTTAAAATAATTAAAATTCACCTTTCTTTTTTGCAATATAGTTAATATTTTAATATGTAAATATTTTCAGCCTTGTTCTCAGCAAAAGTCTGTGACTCATGCCTGTTGAATTTAATTGATTTCCAAGTTGCCATCTTTCTGCATTCTGGAACATAGCAGTCTGAAATTTACAAAATGTAACCCAGACAATGAGTGTGATCTTTGAATCGAAGTCAATTTTTTACACCTATCTCTGTGTTTCACATTGAGGCTGGGAGGATGTTAGGGACAATGTATAACTTTAAGTTTAATTTATATTTGTGTTAAGAAAGATGGAACATGGTTCTAGTTTCATTTGGAGTTTTTTTTTTTGTTAGCTTGGTGCTGGGAAGACTGGAGGCCCTGTTTGCATATGCTTTGATGGGTTACAAAGGGGTTAGTAGTTTGGTGAATTTAGGAAAAAACACAAAGTAGAAAAAAGCTGTGCTGTTGCTTAGCGATAGGGTTCCAGGGACACACAAAGACACAGGGAAAGACAGAGGGCAGTTCTGACTGTGTATGTCAGAGTGTAAAGACAGGAGTTCTAAGCTCTCTAGTAAGAAATCCTACAAGGCTGCTGAGGAACTGAGTTTAGGGAACTCACGTATTTGCTCTGTAGTTGAAGGAATAGTGAGTTTAGATTGTGGTTTCTGGGTGTCTCAGGAAGAGATACCAGCTAGGGAAAAAGTATCTAGTGAATGCTCAGAAATCTGCTGGAAGAAAGCTGTTTGCAACTGGGCCAGCCCAGGCAAGAAGCTTTGGTGTTAAGATAGCGGTAAATCTTCGCTGGGGTAAGGGTATTGCTGGGATTAAAGGAATAATATGAGTTTGAATCATTTTCTAGTGGTTGTATTGAAATCTTTCCAAACATTTTGTTTAGTGTAATATAGTTCATTTCTCTTGTTTAGTAAATGTTTTATCCTTTGTGTTAAAAGTACACTAGCAGACTCCTGTGAATGCATTCAGTAACTGACCTCGACAGCTTCTAATAAAAAAAATAAAAGTTAGGATCTATCAAGCCAAGTTTCACTCTGGGATATGACTTGTCTACTATTAACATCAGCTGGGATCGTAACAGGAGAAATCAGCCATGGTTTGTACACCTGATTGGTAACCAGTATCCAGGACGCAGCTGGCAATCATGGTTCCCCCTGCTTGTTGTGTTCGATATCTTTCTGGGTGATGGCATCAGTCATCCAGGTGGAATGGGAGTCAATTTGTATTCCTTTCAAGGATCAAAATTTAGAAGAGTAAAAAAAAATTTAAACTTCATCATTGGGAACCCGGGTGAAAAATGAACAACACAAAACAAATTAAAACAAAAACAAACAACATTGAAAAATGTTATTGATCCAACAAGGTCAAGCAGAAAATGAAAGATCAAGATGAATTTGGCAATGACTTAAGACAAGGACTTGGCAACATTCCGCTAGAAGCAAGAAGAAAAGACAAAGGTCAACAGAACCATGAAAAAAATCAGGAGAAGTAAAATTACTAGTGAAGAAAAAATTACTAAACCAGCTCTAGCACACACAAAGAGAGGCGTGGGGATGTGAACTGCTTGGAATTTAAGACTGAAGAAAGGACAAGCAAAAACTTGGAGATGTATTCCTAGTGAGGAATTAACTGTGTGTTGAGAAATACATTCCCACTCAGAAGTTTGTCCATTGGTAAGGGACACACTCCCAGTGAGGAAGAACTCAGTGATGGGGAACACTCTCCTAGTTAGGAACTGGCTGTGTGGTGAGAAACGCACTCAAAGTGAGGAACTGGCTGTGTGATGGGGAACACGTCCAGTGAGGAACTGGCTGTGTGATGGGGAACACATCCAGTGAGGAATTGGCTGTGTGATGGGGAACACATCCAGTGAGGAACTGGCTATGTGATGGGGAACATGCTCCCAACGAGGAACTGTTTCAGTGATGTAGAAAATAGAAAGGTAGAACAAAAGGTGGAGTTGCAGTTAAGAGAAGTGAAAGAGAAGCAGTGGAAACCGAAGACAGATCAAACTGCTCACCAGTCACTCCTACACAATCCTTTAGACATATACTCCAAACAGTGCCAATGTGTCCTCCCCCACATCCCCGACACTCTCATACCTCAGCCAAGTGAAAATTCTGAACAGAAATACAGATTATTTTTCTTGCTCCCTCTTTGCATCAGTAAACTAAATGGATGGTAGCCTGCATTCTAACTCACAATAAAGTCATGTTCACCCCTCACCCCTGTGCTTGTTGACCTACATTGGCTTCCAGTCCAGCAATGCCTTAATTTTAAAATTCTCATCCTGTTTTCAAAACCCTCTAAAGTCTCACCCCTCCCTGTCGATGTTACCTCCTCCAGCGCTACAACCCTCCGAGGTATCTGCAATCCTCCAACTCTGGCCACTTGCACATCCCCAGTTTAGTCACTCTGCCACTGTGCCTTCAGCTGCCTAGACCCCAAGCTCTGGAATTCCTTCCCTAAACTTCTCCACCTCTTTATATCTTTCTGCGCCTTTATTATGCTGCTTAAAACTTACCTCTTTAACCAAACATCTGCCCTAATATATCTTTATGTGACTCTGTGTCACACTCTTATGAAGTGCTTTGGGATATTAGTCTTTAAAATCACTGTGTAAATGCAAGTTATTGTTGCTTTAATGAGGTTGCATGATTGTGATATTGTCCAAACACCATCTACCAGAGACAAGGCTGCACCAACTGCAGTTCCAAAATTTTGGACCTATGCCTTGCTTTACACCAGTTATGGGTCTAAGTGAATGCAATGAACACTCTTATTACACTCTAGATCCAAACCTGATTCAGGGTACAGAGCCTGAGGCTGCTGGTTATGTGATGGAGAACTCAGGCAGCCATGCTGGTTGCCAGGATACAGAAAAAGCAGACAAGTCTTATTTTCCAGAATGATTATTTTCCTCACAGACGAAATCAGTTTTAATGAGAATAAATTTTAAAGACATTGTTTTTTTTCTTCTAAAGCAGTTGATTAAAAATGTTAAATTTGTTCCATAAAGCTAGCTTCCACCAAGAATTTCTCTTTAGGAATTCCCCTTCCCATACTTACTAATTAGGAGCCTAAAAAGCCACAGTCAGCTAAATCACATTGAAATCAAATGCTAAAATAGAAGATGAACCTAGGGCAAGTACAGGATGTATGACACCTGAGATCAGACTAGAAACTGAGCAGCTTGTTTTAAATAAGTGAGAAGAATTACATTTCTAATGCACCTTTCACAACCACAGGATATCAAAAAGTTTTGCAACCAATGAAGTACTTTTGAAGTGCACTCTCTGTATATAATGTAGGAAATGCGGCAGCCAATATGTGCACAGGAAGCTCCCACAAACAACAATATGATAATGACCAGATAACTTGGTTTTGTGATAATTATTGAGGAATAAATATTGTTTAGACAATGGAATTAGCTCCCCTATTCTTATTTCTAACAGCAACATGGGAACATTTATGTCCACCTGAAAGGGCAGACAGAGCTTCGGTTTAACACCTCATCTGAAAGATGGTGCCTCTGACAGTGAAGCACCCCCTCACTACTGCACTGTCAGCCTGGATTTTTTCTGCTCAAGGCCTGGAGTGGGAATTGAACCCCCACCCTTCTGACTCAGAGGACAGAACAATATTAACTGAGCCAAGGCTGACACACTATAGGCTTCCCTTCTCTTGGGGCTCCTCCTCCTAAGGTGTGTCTAAATCCCAGGACATCTCATTCCATGGCTGCTCCTCCTGGGCCATCTCTTCCCAGGTTGTCTCCTCCACCCAGGGCTCATCCTCTCAGATCTCCCCCTCCCAGTGCTGCTACTTCGGGGTCAGTAACCAGAGGCATAAATTTACAGTAATTGGCAAAAGAAGCACAGATGACATTAGGAAAATAAAAGTCCGCAGTAATTCGTTATGATCTGGAATACACTGCTGTTTAACAGAGTCTCTAAGTACCATATTGCAGCCTTTTCTCATTGTTATCAAACTTTTAACAATGGCCCTTCCCCCTCCCTTATGCCAGCCACTACAACGCTAGTGAAAATAATCTACAATTAGTGGACTCCAATAAAGGAGCCTTCTAAATGGCGAAAAGAAATGTTTAAGGTGGCTGGGAATGTGTATGGTGCTGAAACATAGTCAAGAGGGAGAGAGAGAGAGAGAGAGAGAAGTTAGCTGCTGTGAAATTTAACAGTGGCAGCATGTGCCAAAATAAGGATACAAAATGTCAGTAAAAAGAAGTATGGGGCACCATTTTAACTTGCAAGGGGTCCAGAGGCTCTGGTGCCAGGTGAGTGTTTAAGTTTCCAAAAAATGCCGATGGA
This sequence comes from Cetorhinus maximus, assembly GCF_964194155.1. Taxonomy (NCBI): domain Eukaryota; kingdom Metazoa; phylum Chordata; class Chondrichthyes; order Lamniformes; family Cetorhinidae; genus Cetorhinus; species Cetorhinus maximus. Next base: position 62,692,083 of record NC_135893.1, read on the forward strand.
TCGGATACTCCACATGAACCCACTATTTCTGCCTTTAACTGGCCTGTGTTTGGATCTTCAGGGGAGGAGGAAGAGGAAGAAAATGAAGATGAGGAGGATGAGGAGGAACCTGATATGGCCAGGGTCTGCAGCTGCTTATCCAGCTACTAGAGAAGCTTGTGATGGACTCACTCAGACACAGTTCAAATAACCCGAGTGTGTGAAGTCTTAGAGCACAATAATACTGAATTCACTGTGCACCCAATGTAGATCATTCCCACAGTCATAAATCCCTCCAGCTCATTGACACCCTTTACTTGCCTTCCACTCTGGTCATACCATTCTCGTCAAGTCTAATGTCCATTTGGAAGGCAGGTAGTAGCAATGGCAAAGACTGGACAATGGAACTTGAAATAAAATACATGATTCATTTACATTTTCCAAGCAAGTGGATTACCTTATGCAACTAAAAGATCTTTCTTTTCTTTTTCCTATTACTTCTTCGTTGTGCCACCCTTCTTCACTGTGCTCCTGCCAAAGACTGCCTCACCTGTGTAGGGACAGACTAAGTCACTGGAGCAAGAAACAGCATTTGGGGCTTTGACTAGGGACAGGGGCCAAGGGACGAGCACAGTCCCTACTTTCATGTGCCCCTTCTTCCATCTTACCTCTTATGGCCCACTCATACTTTCCTGCTAGTCAAGAGCTGAAGAACACTTTGCTGCACTTCAGTGAGGCCAGTGCGAGGCTTTCCACCATTCTCTTTAAAATAGCAGACTGAGTGTGCATGCCATTGAAGACACCATGGCATTCATGTTTGCGATAAAACTCCTCCAATCTCTCTCCTGTGCCTCTGGAAATGCTGACAGCAACTCACACATTTTCTGCTGCTGTTCCAGAATTGTCCTCCCCGAGGGTCAGCATCTGTGCAGCTGAGCAGAGATTAGAGAGTCCTTCACCCTCCAACAGTGACTTTCCACTGCTGTCCCTGCCTCTAACACCTGCTCCTGCTCGCATGTGATGTGCACCTCCACTTATCTATCTCCCTTTGAGTCCCCACTGAGCTATGTTTATTTGAGCTGGTGAAGAATGCCCATGAGTCATGGGGCAGCAGTCATTTCCAGCAGACCTGCTGGAACAAAGGGGATATTCTGTGGCATCACAAAGGACGGAGGACTCAATGATTGTGGCCTTTTGAGATCGTTCAGATTCAGGGGACAGGAGTCAGCGCAACAGAAGAGTTACACATAAAATGCGTGATGATAAAGGCATTTTTAGCAGATTTGGCAGTCAACAGGATTGGAGTAGCAATAATAGATGAATGAACCCCAGGAATGCCGGGAGAATAATTAACAGGTACTTCAGATGTGACTCAAAATATCATTATGCGATGATGTGCCCAAAGTGGAACAGTATGGTTTGCAAAGTGACACATGACACACAGAATTCAGAAGTTGAAGATGATGATAATGATCAGTTTGAGGGAATTGTACTAATCGCATGAAGCTTTAGTCTGGTAATGAGAGTATTAGTTGCAGATTCATTTAATTGTGCTGTGTTAGATAGTTGTTGTACATTGACAGTGTGTGGAACAGGTTTGTTAATATGTTATTTAGATTCACTCGATAGTAAGGATCATAGTAAGGTTGGGAGTATGAAAGTTCTACTTGTTCAGTTTCAGAGGTGACAACGCATTGAGGTCAATGATAAGAGTGATGATTCCATGCAAAATACTTGGGCCAGGATTTTTCCCTCGTTGGGCAGGTTCGGTGGGGGCGAGCGGGAGCAGTCAAGAAGCCGACTGCTGCTGCGAACAGGCCACAACTGCAATTTCACGCTGGCGGGCCAATTAAGGCCCACCCAGCATGAAACAGGTGCTGCAGCGCTCTGCGCTGCCTGTGTTGGCGGAGGGAGGGAGGCAGGCGAGCGGGGAACTTCGCGCATGCACGCATGTGCACGCAGGAAAAGCTCCCTGAGGCACAGGACTGCCTCAGGGAGATGAAGATTTGTGAAAATTAAAAATTAATAATTTTAAAATGTTAAAAAAACATGTCCCTCTGTCACATGAGCAGGGACATTATTAATGAAATGTTAAAATTTTTGTTTTATTTTTAATTGCTGTTGGAAACCGCATCCCGCCCGTGAATGAGGTTTCCTAAAAAATGCAAAGGCTGCTTGACCTTTTTGTCTGCCCGCCAACCATAAGGTTGGATGGGCAGCAAACATTTTCATTTAATTGATACTTTAATGGCCTTAATAGGCTTATTAATTGTCAGCAGGCACGCTGCCGACTCCCGCGCACTCCCACCGACCAAAACATCGCGCAAGTGTGCGATGACGTCGGGACGCTCGCCTGATGTCATCGCATGTCATATTATGCTTGTTTGATTCGGGTGCACGCCTGCCCAACGAGTGAAAAATTCTGGCCTTGGAGTAAACCACTTCATTAGTACTGATACAAAAACAAAAATACCTGGAAAAACTCAGCAGGTCTGGCAGCATCTGCAGAGAGGGGCGCAGTTAATGTTTCGAGTCCGAATGGCCTTTCAACAGAACTAGGTAAAAATAGAAAAGAGGTGAAATATAAACTGGTTTAAGGGGGGGGAGCGGGTAGAGCTGGATAGAGAATCCTCTATCCAGCTCTACCAGCCACCACCCCCCACCCCCCTCTCCCCCCCCACTTTAAACCAGCTTATATTTCACCTCTTTTCTATTTTTACTTAGTTCTGTTGAAGGGTCATTCGGACTCGAAACGTTAACTGTGTTCCTCTCCGCAGATGCTGCCAGACCTGCTGAGTTTTTCCAGGTATTTTTGTTTTTGTTTTGGATTTCCAGCATCCGCAGTTTTTTGCTTTTATCATTAGTACTGATGTAGTCTCTTGTGAGACACCCTTGCTGCTGAACAAGCCTTCCATGAAAAAAGGACAAATGAAGCTGGACATGGAATACGATAAAACAATTGTTTTTGGAAAATCAGTGGATCTGCAGTTTACCCAATCAGGGCATTATTGCATCCTCTTAACAAAACCTGAGATTTCTAATCAGAATGCTAAAGAAGTGTTATTGGCGTCAGGTGATAAGGATCTGAGACGAAAAAAGCAAATTGTCTTAAAGTTACACAGACAATTTGCTCACTTTACTTGTCACAGATTAAAATTCCTACTATAGGATGCGGGTGTGGTGGATGATACAAAGCTCAAACAGGAGATTAGTGAAAAATGTGACATATGTATAAAGTATTGGTGGACACCGCCATGTCCCACTGTAAGTCTTCCATTGCCATGAGACTTTAATTAAGTAGTAGCCATGGAATTAAAGGTGTGGGACAAAGACAGAAACATTTTCATTTTACATTTTATAGACATGGCAACCAGGTTCAGTTTCTAAGGTAATACATGTTAAAGACAAAGTCGCAGATAAATGGAGCAACTGGACTTCAAAAGCAGGCTAAATTCTGACTGACAATGGGGGAAGTGGAAGTGGGGGAAATTTGCTAAAGGCGAGTTTAGAGACATGTGGGAAAATATGAACATTGTGATTATGAACACCACAGCTGAAAGTCCTTTCAACAGTGGACTCTTTGAAAGAAATTATGCAGTGATCGATGAGATGCATCATTAGATCTTAGCCGATGAACCAAGCCGCAAGTTAACAAATGCCCTGGTATGGACAGTCCATGCAAAGAATTTGCTTCAGATGGTTAGGAGCTATAGTTCTTATCAACTGGTTTATGACAGGAATCCCAAAAATACCTTCTGTGCTGTGTGACAGGCCTTTGCCCTAGAAGGGACTATAAATGGTTCCATTTTCTATGGACATCGAATGCTCTATATGCAGGAAGAACGGTGTTCAGCATGTCCGATATCTCAGGAAAAATTCAGATTATCCGAAATCCGAGATAATTTAAATCCTGGGGATTTAGTATACTATAAAAGAGAGGGTCATAAAGAGTGGAAAGGTCTGGGTAAGCTGCTAGGGTGTGATGGTAAGACAATAGTTCTCCAACATGGTAGTCAAGCTATTAAAGTCCATCATTTTAGTTAACTGGGGCTGATTACAAACTTTCAGAACCGGAGCAATTAATAGAAGGCAACGAGGCACCCTGTACCTCACATACTCAAATGTTTGACAGTCATGAGGAACAGAAACAATAGATAAGGGGCTGGATGGCGATAGGCAGAATGATACTGACGCACAGAACAGGGCTATCGTATCCAAAGAACAACTGCTGAGAGCAGGTACTCAGGTGCTGTACATATCAGCAGGGTCCAGTGAATGGAGGGATGTGACTACCGTGGGGAGAGCAGGGAAAGCTGCTGGCAAGTTCAATATTGGCTAAATATCCAAGATGATGGACAAGAGGTAAGATCTATGGACTTGGAAAATGGGGCAAAAACAGTGGAATGCAAGAAAACACAATGCAATTTCTCATAGTACATCTGGGAGTGATTCTTGCAATAGAAAACAATTACGTACCAGTGATAGATCAGATCAAGGGAAGGGCAGATCCTGTAGTAGTAGGCTAGGAAGGCATGAAAGTGCATGGAGAATCCATAGCTTGACTAGGTTATGCAATAAAACAAGGACTACAGAATAATCTAGGAACATTACAAGAAGCAGAAGCCCTTATGAACCGGACATTTTGATGGCTACCAACAAATTAGAAGATAAATTAATAAGGGGGATAAAACAAAGAGTTGGATAGTTAGAAGTAATTTGGTGACTACTCTGAAGTGCCAGATAGGGAACAGCCAGCCTTATCACATAGATGGATATATTCTGAAAAGGCCTTCCCAGATGGGACATATAAGACTAAAATGAGTCTAATGGCTCGGAGTTTCGAAGAGAAACTTGGAGATCATATTAGAGTGGACTCCCCTAGACAAGGAAAGTAATCCTGAAAATGTTTTTAGCTCTGTTGGCCACCTATTCATGGAATGTAGGTTGATCAATATAAAAAACGCATTTTTACAGGGAGAAAAATTTCAGAGAAAAGTGTTTTTGAAACCGCCTAAAGAGAAAAGTGAAATAGAAGGGAAGCTATGAAAATCAAACAAATGTGTTTCTAGACTGAACGATGCATCAAGAGTATGGTACTTCTTAGGTCTGTCTTGCTGAAAATAGGCTGTACTCCACTGAAAGCAGATCCAGCAATGTTCTACTGGTACCACAAAGGGAAACTCTCAAAGCATCTTCATGCTGCGTGTCAATAATTTTCTATGGGGAGGTTCTGTGGAATTTGAGCAATTTGTTATAAGTGAGATTAAAGGGGAATTTAAGACTAGAAGTCAGGCTTCAGGAGATTTTAAGTATATAGGGTGGAATTTTCCGTGCCTGCTGGTGGCGGATGTGATAGATAGCGTGATCAGACAATATGGCGTGATCAATTTCACAATGGCAGGAAAGCAGGTCACAATTTTCTGCTCGGCCCGCCATTGGCGGGCCACATTTCCCGCCATTGGTCGTCGGGAACTTCATTGTAATACATCAGCATATCGTAATCAGGCCATCCTCGCCATCTTGCACAGCCGCTGGGTCGCCAATCCACGTCGGCAGGAAAGCACACCGGCATGTTTCACAACAGCACAGAGGCGGCGTGTACTTGGCAGCCTGCATTTTGGGTGAACTGGAGGTGAAGGCACAGCAACGTTCTGCAGAGCTCGCCAGGGTCGCCTGTTGCTTTGCAGGCTTCACGGGCGCCGGGGGGTCAGGGTTAAGTGCCGCCCTGCCTGACTGGTGGTTGGGTGGGGGTATCAGGGGGCAAGTGCAGTCCTGCCGTTGAGGCGACTTGTGAGGAGGGGAGCAAGTACAGCCTTGCCGTTGAGGTTACTTGTGAGTGGGGTGGGGGGCAAGTGCAACCTTGCTGTTGAGGTGATCTGTGAGGGTGGGCAAATGCAGCCTTGCTGTTAAGGCGACTTGTGAGGAGGGGGCAAGTGCAGCCTTGCCATTGAGGCAACTAGTGATGGGGGGCGAGTGCAGCCATGCCTCTGAGGCGGCTGGTGGTGGGGGGAGAGTGGGCAAGGGCAGCCCTGCCATTGAATATAATGCACAAGCATTCATGGTGAGGGTTGAGGGTGGGTGAGGGAAGTGGCCACGCATTCAGGAGATCTGTAGAAAGTGACCATTCCTCTGCAACTGAGACAGTTCAGGCACAGCCACATTGATATAATTGGGGTCGGGCTCCAGTTTATTTGCTCACCTAAGCAATGCAGAGACATCAAAGTGCCATCAAGTTCTGCAGAGCTTCCCGCCCCCAGCCCCCAACACAGACTGCAAATTCATGAGCACTTTAGTGGACTGCAGAGCAGTTGGACTGCACACGTTGTACAATCTCCTTGCTAAAGCTTGCCATGTAGCAGTCACTGCTGGAGGTGCTCAAAGCCTCATATAATGTCAGCATCCCAATTTGGACCAGTCTCCCCATGGTTCAAGCTAACAGGGCAGCCATACAGCGCACTAATCTCTGGCCATCCAAGTAATGGCTAGCACTCTCCAGGAAGCATTTAAAGGCCGTCACACTTAACCAGGACAGGTTCTTAGTACACCCATGCTAACCACGTGTCTCTTTCTCTCTCACCCTGCAGGAGGAGTGCATCAGGGTCATGGAGGCTGGTGAACTAGTTGTATGCCTGATGGCCTACAGAGCGCGAAGAAGACGGAGGAGAGAGCGGCTGAGGCTCCTGCCTGTGCAGAGGCAGGAGCAGCAACCTCAGGAAGATGGGGCAGCTGGGGCTCCTGAACACAGCGGGAGCCACAGCGAGCTGTCGCTGGTCGGCACCTAGTGACACCCAGGGTCAACAGACATTGCCTTTCATTCCTGCAGATGACCGAGAACCAATGTTGCCAAAAACTGTGCATGTCTAGGGAACTGGTTGCTCATATTTGCTATTTACTGCAGGATTTGGCGCCATGAGGACATGGAGGGCATCCATTGCCTGTGGCTGTGAAAGTGACTGTGGCACTAAATTTCTACGCCAGTGGCTCATTTCAGGTGATCTCTGTGGGGGCTCTCAAGCCTCTACCCACAAATGCATCCATGAGGTGATGGATGCCATCTTCACAAGGGCACACAACTCTGTGCATTTCGCCCGGGACCAGGACAGCTGAGATGCAAGAGAGCAATTGGATTCGTCCAGGTCTTGGGTTTCCCACTGGTGCAGGGTGTGATTGACCGCACCCATGTGGCGCTCAGATCTCCATCGCAACACACAGTGGACTACATCAACTGCAAGGGCTTCCATTTGCTGAATGTACAGCTGGTGTGCGACCACCAGAAATGCATCCTGAAGGTCTGCGCACAGTTTCCAGGGAGTGTGCACGATGCCTACAGTTGGTCACAGATCTCTGCAGTCTTCAGGGTCCACAGAGGATGCAGGAATGGCTCCTTGGGGGACAAGGGCTACCCGCAGAGGATGCGGCAGCCTCAGACTGCAGCAGAGCGACGCTATACTGAGACTCATGCAGCAGCTTGCAACTTGGTGGAGCAGACCATCGGGATGCTGAAGATGCAGTTCCGGTGCCTGGACCGGTCTGGTGGAGCCCTGCAATACAGTCCGCAGAGAGTGTCACACATCATCATCGTCTGCTGCACCCTTTACAACCTGGCACTCCAACAGGGAGACAAGCTGGCTAAGGAGGAGACGGAGGAGATGCATGTCTTCTCCGATGAGGAGGATGCCAATGGGGATGAGACTGAGGAGGTCCTTGGAGGTGACAATGACAGGGATGAGGCCCTCGCGCTGGCCAGACAAGGCAGGTGTGCTCGGGAGGCCCTCATAGCTGCTAGATTTGTGGAGGATGTTGATAACATGCAGTGAGATGACCCCATAGATTGTCTCATTGCATCTATGAACATTTGACTCCAGTCTGGCTTATGGCAGTGCAAATACCCTCTGTGAGAATGCTCCTGACATGGAGATGCAGTGGAGGCCCTAAAAGTCGCTCGATTGCAGGAAGATGATGACAACATGCATTGAGGACACTCCATAAATCTTCACACAGCCTCTGAGAATGTCTGACTCCTGTCTGGCCAAGAGCAGCTTGCTTGCACTCTGTGATCAGGGTCATATCATAGGGATGCAGACATGAAACTTTGGAAGTATTTGATGCTTTGCCCGCCTCCAGCACCTGAGCCCTTCAGGAGCTGAGCACAGCATCGGTGGTCACAGATCACAGATGCTGAAAAGCTGGAGGCCAGTCCCTCCATAAAGGTGCTGAAAGCACACTGAGAGAATGTGGAGCCTGCCCATTACATTCTGGCAGCAATGACAAGCACCACCAAGGTGCAGGCATCAGTAATGTCTCCAGGGAGTGTGAGGCTGGACCATCACTTTGGTCTGAAGGCTGCGCAGAGCAGAGGGAAGAGGCCCTGGACGGAGACACCTGCTTTTATCTTGTGCAGAAAAGTTTCACATCTGAGTGCTGCTCATCAGAACAAGGACCCACAGGCAGGGAGACATTCTTGGGAGCTTATTACCAATAGTGAACAGTATGTACAAGTGATTAACACCCGTGCCCAGGCTGTGCAACTCATTCTCCTTAACTGTCCTAACCCTGCTGCTACGTCTTGGTGCTCCCCAGACAACCACAGCGGAGGTGGAGGCAACCTGCTGACTGCGACGCCCTGTCTGCAATGGCTTTGGTGGGCGTCCTTTGGAGGACCAAGACTTGGAGGGCTCTGGCCTGCTTTCAGGGTCCTGCTGTGTGGCAGTGGCACCCTCCTCAACCTGTGGAGCTAGAGCTGATGAGGTCACAGGAAGAGGGGAGTCAGATGGGCTGGACACTCTCAGAGTCACCTGGATGGATGGGCCCTGAGTGTGCACCTACAGATCCTGCTCTCTATGGGTGCCCAGGGGCCCCAGGCTGACTCCTTAAGGAGCAGGGATAGCTGGAGTGAGATCAAGTGGCCCGGCACTTTTCTCGCGTACACACTGTTGGAGACCAACTACGGCGATGGAGTTGAACCCTAGCAGCAGTGCAGGAGCAAAGTCCTGGACCAAGGTCTCCATGGCAGCCGCCATCCTACCAGTGTTGACCTCAGTGCGTTTCCATGCTGCGCTATCACCTCAGACTGAAGGCGGATAGACTCCTCTATTGTGCCTTGCAATCTGAGAAGTGCAGCGGACATCTCTCCCTGATGTTCCTGAGCTCTCCATTGCAGCTCCAGCAACCGTGACATGACCGAGTCCAGAGGCTCGTTATCTGACTTGGTCTCAATGGCGTTCTGGCCTCCAGCAGTGCTCCGAGTGCTGTACACCTGGGAAGTCCCTGCTGCCATCTGCTGTGGATTAGACAGTGCGATGTGCTCACTAGGTTGTGATCCCGAGGCTAGTCTAAAGCTAGGTCCCACCGAGGTGTGTGTCTCTGCGCTGGTAGAGGGTGTGGGTGAGCGCTGTGTCAGGACTTCAGCGAGGGTGCCTCCAGATTCCTCTTCAGAGGCTTCTTCAGGGTTTGACTGGAGGCCTTGGGTCATGGACTCTGTCAGGTGTATGGCAGATGTGCCTGTGAAAGCAAGGGGAGATAATTAGTGCATGGCAATGACCTGTGAGACAGGTCATATCACTCACAGCATGGTTATCTGATGGATGTTGTACTGCTGGATCCTCACTTGGTAGAGCAGTGCCGACTTCACTGTCAGTACAGGACCAGTCCAGGCCCTCGCTGGCCAGCTGGATGGCTCTGTTTTAAAAGTCTGTGAAGACCTTGATTTCGGGCATTCCGCCACCAGTCTGCGACCTCTCTCTCTTGTTGTGTGCCAGATTGTCTTGCATGAATAGAGATGGAGAAAGTGTATGCAGGAACCCTGCCAGGCCAGATAACAGGCCTGTGTGGGTGTCGAGTTGTCCCATGGACAGGATGAGCACAATGACGGTGAGAGAGTGAATGGTGATGTCCCTTGAACCAGCAGTGAGTGAGGGCCCTGTGGATATGTGATGGGTTTGAGTGAGTGAGTTAAGTGATGAGAAGAGTGACTTACCCTGGCGGAACAGAGGAGGTCATTCATCCAGCACTGGGTAGCTGTTGTCTTTTGCAGGGCATTGGCACAGGCTACCGCTGCCACCGCCTCCCAAGCTGAGTTAGTGCTGTTGCTGCCCATCCTGCAGCCAGAGTGGGAGACGACATCCTGGCAGGCCTCCATGGCATGCAAATGTCGCTTGAGAGATGCGTCGCTGAACCTGGGGGTTGCAGTCTTCTTCAGTTTCAGGGCCATGTCTTCCATGCAGCAGTGGTAAGCTGGAAGCACTGAGATATAGTGCACACAGCTGGACTTTAAACATGGCGCCCGGCGTGATGCAATGGCGGGGTGATGGCGGGCGGGTGAATGAGATCCCGCCCGCCATGGAAACGGCGTGTTTCCCGGAAGTGCATAAATAATAAGGCAGGTTTGGGACAATATGGCATGAAAACCTGTCATTGCGGCCGGGGGGCAAAACGTTATTTTACCCTCCTGCTACCGCAGTTAGTGCAAATCTGGGAAAATTCTGCCCATAGGCTTAGACATTCAGCAGAGTAGGTTGGGTGTAACCTTGAATCAACAATCCTATCTTGAAAGTTTTATTCGTATCCTTATAGGTCGCCGCAGAAAGATAATCTTACATCTAAAGAAGAAATTGAGCACTTAATTGTACAGTTGAATTGGCTATGCACTCAGGCAAGATCAAATGCCAGTTTGAAACATTGGAACTATGATGAAACACATTACAATTGAGGAAGTTTTGAGGCAAATAAAATATTTTAAAAATTAAATATGGAGAAATGCATTATCCAGATTACAGCTTTGTTGGGGGGGGGGGGTCCCAAAAGTCATGAAATTAGTTCTTTTTAGTGACACTTTTCATGCCAATCTTCCTGATGGGTCTTCAAATACATCTGATTTTATAATATTCTTGGTGGGTGAAAATAGAAAATGTTGTCCCTTGGCTAGGAAGCTAAGAGAATAAATGGTAGTTAAAGTTACTTTAGCTGCAGAAACACTGGCTCTTATATATAGATAATCATTCCCTGTAGGATAACATACATTCGACAAAAAGTGTGACTGATAAAAGGTTAAAGATTGACCATGTTACTTGTAAAAAGAGATGCTATAAAGAAAATAAATCTGCAAGATAAAGTGGGTTAGTCAAGCCATCAATTGTTGGACTGCTATGCAAAAAAGAATGCTTGCATAAAGAGGCTATTGGAGGTACTAGAAGAGGCGTATCTTGTATTATGATGTAGTGTACAAAATATGGAAATCAATTTTTTTTCTTTTTTTATTCAATTTGTTTTGAAATATTGTTTGTGTATTATGAAGTTTTGATTTAAAGAGGGGCATCTGTTAATGGTATGTTAAATGTATATGAGCACATATAAAGGGAGACTTCTCCTCATTAGCCTGCTCCCAGGGCAAGGGTGACCATAAATAGGTCCAGGCAGCAAATGAAAGAGAGGGTTATTCAACCCTCTCTTTTGTGGCTGCGTCTGTGCCCAGGTATCCTTGGAGATGGAGCACGCCGTGTCTGCTGGTACGCTTGAGACCTTTCACGACCAATGGGTGTCGCAGGGTCTGCAGTGCATCATCATCCCCAGGAACATTATTTAATTTAAGTTTGATAAGTTTCTTTTGAAGTTTTTTTTGTTGCAATGTCTCTTTAAAGGGATGTTAATTAGTAAGTGAATTTGTTTAATTAGTTATTTGTTTTGCTCAAAAGAGTATAAAGAGAGACTTCTGGGACACTGGATGTTGGTTAGAGAGGAGGCAGACATTTGTAATGTTGCATTCTGTAAATAAATCTCGTGTTAAGTAAAAGATTGATGTCTGGTTTCCTGCTTCACCATCTGGCTTCAGAATGACTTAACATAGATGTTCACATTTCAGTTAATGGTAACAGCAAAGTGACATTATTGATTAAGTGCTATGTGGCAGTGTGATATGTAATTCTGTCACCAGGTGTCTGGGAGACCCCTATCTCTCCAATGTCAATGGCCATTCACTCTGCCATCATGCCTATCTCCATGGCCTCCTCCTCTGTGGCAGTCAGGACTTATATCACTGGAGGGCAACCCCCGGTTGTGTCTCTCCCTGGAGTTGTGCGCTCTCTTCTGCAAGGGGAGAAAGCAGAAGGTTATGAGTGTGAGAAATGGAATGTGTGAAGAGGAGGGAAAGATAACATTTGTGGAGGGTAACTATGCGGGGTGGGTGTGAGATCTTAATAACTTGAAGGTCAGGGTCAGTGTTAGCTGCTCAGCTGGAGATATGAGGGTGTGCCTCAACATAGGGGAATGAGTGGAGCTGAAAGATGCAACGGTCTGTGTTGTGCAGAAGAATGTTGGGGAATTCAGGATGTGGGGGCATTGGCACCTGAATTTGGGATGCCACTCACCTTTCCTGCCCTCATGAGGTTATAGAGCCTCTTTCAGCACTGAATCCTGCTGCAAGAGACCATACTCTTGCTGTTCACTGCGTCTGCCACTTCCAGCCAGGCCTGCTTGGCTTGAGAGGCTGGTCTCTTTTTCCCATCTGCAGGGAACAATACTTCTGTATGAGCCCTCACAGGCAAGAGTCAAGGCATCAGAAGACAGTCTTCCTAAGTTGCATTTTCATTCTTGTTGTTGATGAAACCTCAAGAATCAATCTGTAACGGGGCCATTCTGACATTTGCAAGGGTCTCATTATCTCAAAATCCTTCCATTGGCAGGTGCGAGTACAATCACGCCCCACTCTACCACTGATCAGGAAACTGGGAAGTGGGATGCTAAGACAACAGCCATAGCAAAACCCATTCGAGAAACAAGAAGGTTCCTGAACTGCTGCCTCCATTCTTCCACCCTTCTGCTAACTGGATTGATTCTGTAAAATTCTGTCTATGGTTTTGTAACAGTAAATTGAAGATTTAAAATTAGTAGTAAGTTTTATTACAGTGGTGACAGCTTAGTGGCTTTCCCTGAGGGACCTTGCTGAAGCAGACTGGCTGCCATGTTTGCCTACACAACAGTAGGAACAGAAGCAGGCCAGTCAGCCCCTCAAGCGTGTGCCGTCATTTAACTAGATCTCGGCTGGTCTGTATCTTAACTCCATCACCTTGGTCCCATAATCCTTAATACCCCTGTCTAAGAAAAACCAATCAAACTCAGCTTTTTTAATTTTTCAATTGACCATGGTCTCAACTGAGAGAGGGAGTTCCAGATTTCCACTACTCTTTGTGTGAAGAAAGCTTCCTGGCATCGCCCCTGAACAGCTTAGCACTAATTATGAGGTTATTCTCTGTTCCTCTAGATCACTTCCACCAGAGGAAATAGTAATAGGCAATTCTAGAGCACCTGTCCCAAAGGAAAGAATCGCCTACCAGCACTGGAAGGGCTAATTTGTGATTGTGCATGTTATCATATTGCATTGACATAGAGCACACTGACAGTCAGCATCAAATATGACAACCACTACCAGCAAATCAACAGGCCCCAAACTAAGTGAACTATTCAACCCACTTTCTTCATTAAGAAAAAAAAAAATCATTGACTTGAAGGCTGCATCTCAGCTCTTCCAGAGATTAAAGGAGGAGGACAATGTACCTAATAGTGGTTGAACCTGTGAGGAGCGGGCTCAATGGGCTGAATGGTTATTTTAACCTTGTTCCATTCTTTGCATCCTCAGCTCATGGTTCAGAGGAATCTTATAAATACCAGAGCTTCACTCTTGGGACCAGTATAACTGTCATCCTGAAGATCTTATTTCAAGGATTTCCATTGCCCTTGCCATCCTCCCCCTCCTCAAGCTGTTGACCCACACGCCCATCAAGGTGTTGACACCCCCCTCCCTTCAAGGCATGACTCACACACCCCTCCCCTCCCCTCAAGGTGCTGACTCACTCTGCTCTCTCTTTCCAAGGTGCTGATTCACAGCCCCTCCCCCTCAAGGTGCTGACTGACACACCCTGTCTGTCCCCCTCAAGGTGGTGACTCACACCCCCCTCATCCTCAAGGTGCTTCCCCCTCAATGTGCTCACACTCCCCTCCCCATCTAGGTGCTGAGTCACACTGTCCTCTCCTCAAGGTGCTGACTCAAATTGGCCTACCAGCATTAATTGCCTCCAGACACTAATCAACTGTTCATTTTTCAAAAGATAGTGTGTTGCCAGTAAACCCAGCAGCTTTCAAGCTGAAGGCACCATTACAACCCACCCACTCCCACTCCCACTCTCATTCTCACTCACTTACACACACATTCACCAGCAAGTGATACAGAATAACTGTAAATGATATAAAATCAAAAATGCAGGATTGTACACCTAGCTATAGCTAGCACAATATAGCTGCAGAATATAATCCAGTTCAGTAGTATTTGAATGCAACAATTCAATCTGTGGAGTTGGAAGAGTGGAACATCAGCTGAATGGGAGACTCAGAAGATTCCAATTAGAATTGAAATCACACTTAATTCCCCATTTCTGGGTTATCCTCCAGATAGCAATCAGCACAGGACCGTATCCAATTGGACTTGTTTCATGACATAGGTGAATGCATTTTAGAGGCATTTTTGGTCCATTAAGATATTAAACCTTTGAGAGAAACAAAGCCAATTCAGCAAATGAGTACAATGTAGCAGTCATCAGCACAACGTCAATCATATTAACTCGGCAATTATCCAAAGGCATTTCAGGAACTCATCCTGGGATTAGAATGGGTGGGGAGCAAAAGGAAAGATTCAACTTGAATGATAGTTACATCCTGAATTGCATAGAATTATATAAATATTCAGCACAAGAGCAGGCCATTAGGCTCTACTAGTTCATACCAGTGTTTATGCTTCAGATCAACTACCACCCACCCTACTTCATCTCACCCTACCAGCATAACCTTATGCTTCTTTCTCTTTCATGTAATTATCTAGTTTCTCTTAATTGCATATGTGCATCATCATAACCTTCTAAGATGAAAAAGTCCAAATTAATTTCCATGAAAGAATACTCCTTCATTCTGACCACAGCTTTCTTCCTTTGTGATAGGTATGACTCTAACCAGCTGAGAGTTTTCCCCCTGATTTCCATTTTAAAAAAATTTTGTTGGGGGGTCACTTAACTCTGTTAAGAGCATGCTGTTTCTGCTGTTAGCATACATATTGTCCTGTGTGTAGCTTCACCAGGTTGGTATCTCATTTTTAGGTATGCCCGGTGCTGCTTTAGACAT
Organism: Cetorhinus maximus; assembly: GCF_964194155.1. Classification (NCBI taxonomy): domain Eukaryota; kingdom Metazoa; phylum Chordata; class Chondrichthyes; order Lamniformes; family Cetorhinidae; genus Cetorhinus; species Cetorhinus maximus. The sequence continues at coordinate 62,707,224 of NC_135893.1, forward strand.
GCTCTTCTGCATCCCTCATTGAAGCAGGGTAGGTGCCCTGGTGTGATGGCAATGGTAAAATGAGGGATATGCTTGGCCACAATGTTACAGAATACAATTCTGCTGCTGTTGTTGGCCCACAGCGCCTCATGGATGTCTAATTTTGAGGTGCTAGTTCTGTTCTGAGTCTATCCACTTTTGCATGGTGGTAGTGCCACGCAACAAGATGGTGGGTGTCCTCAGTGTGACGATGGGACTTCATCTCCACAAGGATTGTGTGGTGGTTCACCACCTTGGACTGGGATATTAGGCAATTTCACTGTCCCTCAACTCCAAACACTGGGTTTAGATCCAACCAACACAGATCCATGGAACAGTCTCCTATAATCCCCATGCTATCTGAGATGATTTTGACAGGTTTAACCTCCAGTGAATGTTGACCCAAAATCCTAAAACTTGCTACAACTATTACAAATAAGTGGCAGCCTCACTCTGAGAACTATTCCAAGGCTCAATTAGTGGTCATTCTTCTCGGGTTGAATTTATGGCACCTTGTTTGAGCACAGGAGGGGGAGTTTCATTCTGCATCTGGCTGTGCTGTATCTAACCTGGGAGTCCTTGACTCCTTTACCCTTCTCTCGGATCTTCATTCAGCATACTTGCTCAGAGAAAATTGATCACCATTATTGCCTATTGACCTAGGTATCGATTATCACATTTGGCTTTATCATGTCAAGCTTTTCTATACCAGTGTTCCTCAACAAAAGTCGTCTACTACTCCAGCAAGAACAACCCTAGACTTTTATGTAAAGGCAGAAAATGCTGGAAATATTCAGGAGGTCTGGCAGCATCTGTGGAGAGAGAAGCAGAGGAAACATTTCTGGTCTGTGACCTTTCATTACCAAGATTCGTCTTCATGGCTGACTGTCTCCCCAAATGCCATCTCCAGCACCTCACCATGTACAGTTTTAAGTATTAGGAACTCATGGCTTTCTTGCTCTCAAAGAATGAGCCAATCAACACAGTTGCCTTAGCTATTTTCTCCTCTTTTAAAAATATTCTCAATATCATTTTTGGTCCAGGTTTCAGTCACTCCCTCTAACCTCCTTCCTTAATCAGCAACTGTTTCATTTATATTTCTCCATGAACACTGTTGGGATGTTTTCTACTTTAACAGTGCAAGTTGTTCTTGCTACAGTCACTTAGTCCCACGTTAGGAATACTGAGCAGGATTTTACCAGCCCTTTTGAAGAGAGGCTGGGAGGAGAGAGGCTTCATAAATGGCAGCAGAAAGCATCAGGAGGGAGCCTGACATCTTTGCATCACCACAGGATATTCTCAGAAGCAGAAACAACAGGAGCCAACTGGCCAATTAAACCAATTAATTGGCCAATTAATAGCCATTTCCTTCCCTTACTTGCAGCATTTTACACGTGTTGAGACAGGCCTCAGGTGTGTGAGGAGACCTGGAGGGCTCCCAACGGGTTCCTGGGTTTCGGGGGAGTGAGGGGGGTGGGTTGGAGATGGGGGGCCTTCCTAAACAGAGGGGCTCCCTGGCAGAAATGGCCATCCCCATGGTTCACCAGGGCCTGCTTGCCTGGTCCCACCACATTAAGTAAAAAAGTTTACCTAGGCTCCAAGGGCACTTCAACATGGATGCCCCATCCCTCCTCTTCCTGCAGCCTCAGCAACGGCCACGCCTACCGTTGGCGCTACCGAGGCTGCCAAGGTGCTGGCTCTCAGATTGGACTGGAGGCTCAGAGAAGCAAGCCGCCATCTTCAATTGGCTGGCAATATCAGAGACAGCCTCTTAATTAGCTGCTGCCAGTGATATTTGTCATCCATGCACACAGGCTTGGCACCCATTTTCGGTCCCAGCAGCAAACAACATGGGACTTGGGAAAACTCATTGGTCAGCAACCAGCTCCCTTTCACATTGACAAGTCCATGCTTCACCCAAAAGAACTGGCAGGTAGCTCAATTGATGCAGAGTGGTTTCCAAGTTGACGAGCAGTATTAGAAAGCAGAGGGTAGAGTTGCAACTTGAAGCTTGAACTTGGGGTGTCAGCTGTGGCTCAGTTCATAGCACCCTCGCCTTTGAATCAGAGGGTTGTGGGTTCGTGTCCCACTCCCGGAAACCAAGAACTGTGATTGTACTCGATAGAGTTGCAATCTGTGACTGTTGATAACTCGAAAGAATTGAGGTGTCAGCTGTGGCTGAGTTCATAGCACCCTCGCCTTTGAATCAGAGGGCTGTGGGTTCATGTCCCACTCCCGGAAACCAAGAACTGTGATTGTACTCGAAAGAGTTGCAATCTGTGACTGTTGATAACTCGAAAGAATTTTTTTTTTGAAGCTTGAACTTCTCAGCAATCATTCATGTGCTCAACAATCAATTGTTGCAAAGGTTTAATCATCTACATACATGATCCCAGAACTAACCTGAGGAAAGTAGCATTGTAATGTTTGGAGCAAGATAAAGTCGTTGATTTGGATTACTTAACTGAATCTAGACACAATGGGCCAGATTTTCACAGAATCTTCCTGACTCCATGGACCATTAAAAATGGCAAGCAGGGCCCACCTAGATGCTGAAGTTCTGCCCCATTCCCAACATATCTAATTTTTGCTGGCAAGGGGAGGAGGCAAGGCACGATTCACACGAGGGAAAAAAGCCACAGACACCATTTTGGCTGTTGCAAGGGTCTTACCCTGCCGTGTATGAGTTGCAAATTGATGGAGTAGACATAAACACTCTTGAAGGGCTGGTAAGGTCTGTTCAATTGTTATTAAGTGAAGTTATTAAATGACCTATTCTTTAAAATGTAAAAACGGCTGCAGCTGTCAATGATTATTTTAAAAAAACTCTGCTGTATTGCTTTGATTGACAGGCCAGCTGGTGTAGCATCTGTTCGAGCTGTTTCATTAGGGCTCTTCATTGGCATTTCTCCATGGGACATCATCATGTAATTATGAACACTTGGCTAAGTTTCAAAAGCTACAATTATCTCAGCAGAGGCTTCTGAGTTCACAGTTGGATTGACAGCTTAAAGAGTCTATTGAAGGATCAGTTGCTTTCGATGTGGGGTATGAGTATAAGTCTGCTTTTATAAGAGATTAACCACTTCAGATTTAAAAGCTTTGAATGGGCTTTATGAATGGGAGCTCTTTCGCTATCAAGTATGTAAAGTGAGAGCTCTGTTAGATTTTTAGAAGTTTATTTTATTTCATCTTGACATGGCTCCTGAGGTTTGCCCATGGTGGATACTGGTGAGCTGGCATTGAGTAGGAATAGAGGTTATGAGGGGCCATGGGGGGTAAGTGAGGGGCATTGACTTGGCATGGATAGTATGAGGGCTCATGAGGGTTGGCTGGGGAGCATTGAATTGGCATGGTGTATGAGGGGCCATGGGGGGGATGGGTGGGGGGGGTGAGGGGTTGCGGGGAGTGAGGGATAGAGGACCTAAAATCTTCTAAAACAACTGGGATGAAGTCCCAGAGAACCAAGGTAGACCTTCTAACCACCCCACCTCAGCATTCGCTTTCCCCCAAGTCCTTCTAGCGTCTGCTTTCAGGGTCGGCAGGCCAACTCCACCCCACACCCACCCTTAACCAACCAAACCTCCCAACTCCCCTCCACCACCAACCCCCACCCCCCCCCCCACCCCCGCCCACCACACCCCTGCCACCACTTAGAGCAAAAATCTCACAATTTGTGGTTATTTTTACAGAGGTGGATCTGGTGAGTCAGAAAACTTCCCATTGTGTAACTTCCCTTTCCATTGATATGGCGACAATGGGGAGAAGGTGGAAGGAAATGCCTTTACCTCAAATTATGAAATCCATAGGACGAAAGTATTTACCTGTACCAACATATCCATGTACCATAGGTACATGTAGCACAATTGCATGTGTTACAATCTGGTACATGTGCTCGAGTTGTATGTATTTATAATATGTGCATGTAGCAGATTTGTAGGTATTTATAATGGCTACATGTACCAGAATCCTATCTGTTTGCAGTGAATATGCATTTAACATTGTGTCTATGTGTAACGTAGTTCTTCTCTTATATTTTATCGGGTTCCATGGATGGAGGGAATGGAATTAGCCATAGAACTAAAAATAAAATGGGAGAAAGGGGGTCAGACCATTAGGTCAACCAGTGCAACTTTAATTGTGATGAGTCAGTGTCATTAGTGCACTTTATTGCAAGAGTGGGTCAACTTAACATCAAGACTGAATTTACTGAGAAACACAAATATACCATTTAACACCATTTGATGTCTTTTTGATGTCCAAATAAATTAGTCAGCATTGTCCATTAGTGGATGTGCCTCGTATACACACAGCGCAAATCATTCATTCATTTTTTAGCATCATGAATATTCACAACTGTATTTTAGACATTTGTATGATATTATTAATATGTATCAACTGAGTTTAATTAGAAAACTCCTGCGTCTAAGAGTTAACATAGATGTTGATTTTGATGCCCAAGAATTTAAAAGGAGTATGAAACAGACCATCCAAAAACTGATAATTGGTCACTAGAAGAAGATTGGTTGTTACATAAGGCTTGGGAATTGACAGAACAGACTGATCTTGCCACCCAGAAAGCAAAGCCAGAATTTTACGTGCTCCCTCCCACACCAGTGGGCTCTGAGGCATGAAATTGCATGACCTCGGAGCAATTTTATGCTGGGGCAGGCAAGGCATTGGACTGGAAGCCCTCCCTTTCCCCAATTAAGGCCCTTAAGTGGCCTTTTGATGGCCGCTTCCCACCCAGCCGCAATTTTCAGGCTGGTGGGCAGATGACAGCTCAGTGAGGGAAGGCCAGAAATAAAGATAGTTGGATCTCTAGTGGGAAGTGGGTGGGGGTGGGTGCCTCCACAGAAGACTCCTTCTGACTCGGGGTGCCCTCCCCTGAAGGCCCGGGACCTCTGGACCACGATCGCCACCCCTCACCCCACCACCAGCCTATCCCACTGAGACCCCAATCGCCCCTCCTTGCGACCCCCCAGGCCTTCCCTACCCTCCCCGCCCTGGACCCTTGCACTTACTTTGTCCTGTGGGTCCCAGGATTTAGTGCCAGGTAGTTCCCCGCAGTGTCTCCCCTGGCAACTGCAGTGCTGTGCATGGAGGGGCTGGAAAGCTGCCAGCTGATCTCAGCCCCCGCCATCCTGAAAATTCAGGCCCAAATCCTTGTCTATCAAGTTTAGAAAGATCCTTGTGCTCAATCTGATGCTACGTTTATGAAAGACATTTGGTCCATCAAGGTTCCTACACTACTTTAAATCTCCATTCCACTCCCGCTCTAATCTCTCTGAGCTTGATCTCCTATAATGTTCCAATGAAGCGCAAAAGCAGTTTCAGAGACAGTAACTCATCTTTCAATCTGGCATTTTACAGCCTTTCAACTTCAACATTGAGTTCAACATCTTTCAATTATAATTCATTTTCTCAGACAGCAGGTATTGATAATGATTCTTAATTTGCCTGCTCTGGACAAATTTTCACATCCACCACTGAAGGTAGATGGAGGTAATATTTTCGCCCCTGTTAGCCTGCTTGCCTGTAAATAATATATCTCAAAAACTAATGGCTGAATTTTAACAAAATGTAGTACACAGATGGGGTATGGCCCAAGGTAGAATTGATTAGTTTTGGTGAACATACGGCTCCAGATCTTGGAATTTTTTTAAAGGATCATTGGGAGATGGGGCGAATTGACATTTTTTTGGAAAAGTGTGGGCTGTTTTATTTAGCACATTGTTGATTGTTTTAGAATGTTTTGGATTGTCTCAACTGCTGGAGTGCAATTTATCACAGCTGTCAAAATGTGAGCAGAGTTTTCAGAGCAGGTTATTGAATGTGGATTGGCCTGAAATCTCCTCAGTGAGATGGACGTTTTTAATAAAAATATATATTTTTTCAATTTTGTAATTACAGAGCATCAAATGGGCAGGGAAAAGCCTCAAGGAAGAGCTGTGCAACATTGGGCAGAATTTTGCCCTTGGCGGGGTTACTCGGCGGGGTTGGGCAGGGGCAGTCAGGGAGCCAACCGCAGCCCACAATCAACTCCACACTGCGATTTCACACTGGCGGGCCAATTAAGGCCCGCCCAGTGTGGAACGTGAGTGGCAGCGCTCATCACTGCCTGTGCATGTGGGAGGAGGAGGGTGAGCAGGGCTAGCATGATCTTCACACATGCGTGCGAAAGTGTGCTTCACTCTCCCTGAGGCACGGAGCTGCCTCAGGGAGATGAAGCACTGTTTAAAAAAAGTAAAGGAAATAAAATTGTCATAAAACGTGTCCCCTCATGTCACTCTGTCACATGAGCTGGGACATGTTTTTAATCCAAAAATAAAATTTTTATTTGGTGTTTATTTGCTTTAGGAAACCTCATGGTGGATGAGGTTTCCTAAAAAACGTAAAGGCCGCTTGACCTTTTTGTCTGCCCGCCAGGTTGGATGGGAAGCGTAAATTTGATTTTAATTAGCTTCTTAATGGCCTTAATAAGCCTTTTAATTGTCAGCGGGCGCACAGCTGACTCCGGCACGCGCCCGCTGAACGAAATATCACGAGACTGCGTGATGAAGTTGGGACGCTCGCCCGACGTCATTGCGCATCATTTTACACTCGGGTGTGTCAGCCCCGCGCCCGCAGGCCAAGCGTAATATTCTGCCCAATGAGTTGGCACAGTGTGGCGGAGATATGCGCTCTTCCGAGGGCTCTCTTCACTTTCTTGTTTCTTTATTTGTCCCATGACCTCTTTTACCATAATCTCTTTTGTAATTTAATCACTTCTGCCTTCCACCTTATCACAAACCTTCCCTATGTTCTTTCCTCATCCTCCTACCACCTCAAAATACACTTCCTTTTCTCCTGGCTCTGTATTTATAATCTGTGAAATCTCTAACTTATCCTAGTTCTGATGAAAGGTTATCAACTTAAAAAGTTAACTGTATTTCTTTCTCCATGGATGCTGACTTTTCCAGCATTTTCTGTTTTTATTTCAGATTTCTAGCATCCATATTAATTTGCTTTTGATCCATTAAGGACTTTGGTGCATATTGTGCTGCATAGTACTAGTTACTTGTAAATAATTAATTAGCTGCTTTAGTCTTTAAATCTCTTGTGCAAGTCATGTATTCACCATTTCAACAGAGAATTTGGTAGTACTGTGCAAATCTATGTTAAATAAGTGGATTACTGCAATTTGGAAAATAGATAGCCCTCATAAGCACTGCTGTGAGGATAGAGTGTGGAAAAGGATCAGCTTCCAGATTTTGGAAAGAAATTCTGCTCATTAGAAGCATTTTTGGACCATGGGAGGGAACTATACTGAATTTTTGGGGCATGAAATTCATTTGCATGGCATCATTGGAGAACCACCTGGATTTTCAGGGAGCAGACTGCCACCAACTGCAACCTGCATGGCTTACACGTCCTCTGAAGATATGGCCACACCTTGCATGCATCAGAACACATTGATTTGGCACTATCCTGATGTCACACAACCCAGCCAGCTAATGTAACAGATTATATTGAGGATGATGGCAGGTTCCTGCTTTATGCCTCTTCTCAACCCTCAGCATGCCCTCAATCTGCTATCTGGCACAATGAGTAAGCTGGTGTGAGCATAACGCTGTGACAATGGACCTGGTCCTTCCCACCTCAACCCACTTTCCCCACTTGTTTGCCAGCTCACTGGAGGGCATGATGACAGATGAGTATTGCTACAGAGGGCTCAGATGAGTCCTCAGCAGCATACAGAAGAATGCTGAATGAACATGCACACCGAGATGAGGAATCCCAAATTTCAGCAACAAATGTGCACCTCTTTTCTATTTTTACTTAGTTCTGTTGAAGAGTCATACGGACTCGAGACGTTAACTGTGCTCCTCTCCGCAGATGCTGCCAGACCTGCTGAGTTTTTCCAGGTATTTTTGTTTTTGTTTCAGACAATACCTACATTGTTTACGCATTTAAAAAAAAGAGTGAAGCTGCAAGGTAGACTCTGTAGTGGCATTATTTAAAGAACCAGGTGTCCTGATTGTACATAAGTTAAATTTTTGGAACTTTTCCTATTGCAAAGTTTCTGAAGGTACTTTGGAGTGTTTTTGGGAGGTGTTTTGATGAGTTCCTGTATTTGCCAGAGAGTGTTGCCTCATTCAAAGAGATGGCAGAGGAGTAGATGATCTGTGCACACAAAGACCGCATGAAGTACATTGACAGCAGTGGCAGTGCCTTTGGGTCTACAGGACACCAGAGAGATGGAGCAGACACTGCAGAGAAGGCAAGCTCTGTACTATCCCTTCCCAATTGGAGCCACACTCGCCCATGTTCCTTAACAGTGACAGAAGTCTATCAGCATCTCGGTGTGCATTTTCATTCAGCATTCTTCTGTATGCTGCCCCATTGAAGAACTCATCTGAGCCCTCTGTAGCAATACTCATCTGCCATCATGCCCTCCAGTGAACTGGCAAACAAGTGGGGAAAGTGGGTTGGGGTGGGAAGGAGCAGGTCCAAAGTCACACCAGCTTGCTTATCATACCAGATAGTAGATGGAGGGCATGCTGAGAGTTGAAGAGGGGCATAAGGCAGGAACCTATCATCATCCTCAATATGCTCAGTGACAAAGGATGTCTCAGGCTCTGTTGCAGCTGCCGCCACAATATGGCGAACCATCTCCCAAGGGTTCAGAAGATTCAGGCATCCTTGTTCCCCTTTATTTGTCCTGCAGGAGAGAAAGAAGAATGTCAGCAGTTGTGCAGCACAGTGCTTGGGTGATGTGCCTGCCATAGCTGAACAGTTGGAGGTTTGTGGAGGCAGTGAGAGGTGGGTCAGAGGCTGGCAGCATTGGTAAATGTGTAAGGGTGAGGAGGGTATCTGGATGTTAGATGCGAGTCCACAGTGCCAGACAGCGTTACAGGTATGGGCGGTATGGTGCATTGTGCAGCACAAGCAGCTGGTACACCAGTGAGTAGGAGATTTCCTGCAAAGATGCATTCACTGATGTTGACCACTCGTGTGATGTCATTGGGCTTCGTGGCACTACTACCAGATACTTGGGTCCAGACTCTGGAAGTTGACCTCTTTGGACGCCTGCTTCCATTCACTTCTGAGGATTGTTTTTGAGGCTCTCCTGGCCATCCATAGGATCTAGGCATCTCCCCTCCTGTCCACTTCCACAATTAATGTCTCTAGTGCTGCATTTATTACTACAGATCCCTCTGATTGCCGAGAAGTTACATTGCAACAATCATTTTGTGCAGCTTCCCTTTAAGAGGCAGGCTGCTTTTAAGAAATGCAGGCAGCCTGCACCAAATGATCAGCAAACAATGCTGCCTCAGCCTATTGTGCGCAGAGTTCACCGGCAGCACTAAGAAGCACTGATCAGTGCTAATGTGCACCAGTTGACACGACAATCATTCAGATAAGGTGGGCACACAAATTTAGCATGTTGTCCACCTCCATCTATACAGGCGCAGGCACATCGGAAATGATGACCTCCTGCATCAGGAAATCAGGACAAATTTCCGCCATATGTTCCTACTCCTGCTTTAGCTTCTGGACAATTCACCCTCTTCCTCTCTTACTTCAGGAGTTGGGGTGGTGGGGGTCAACAGTCTAGACTTCTCCACTTTGATGTACTGCTTGGTAATTAGATTATGGAGTCCTTAGATGGTGTAGCCTCCTCAGGTGTACCACACTTTCATGCAGCACAGAATCCAACTCTAAACCCATCTGTTGCTATAATGTCAGTTTTAGTGGCAGAAGAGTCCTGGAGTTATACTCATTAACTCATGGTCATTTGCTTCAGCTGCTGAACTATCTGTAGCATCTGATCATTCAGCCATCCCAGAATCAAAACAGGAGATGGGGCAAGTATTAGAGCATGTTCTTCACCGCACTGTGTGGAATTTCTGGCCTTTCAACACATTATTTCTTATCCTAACCAATAGGAAATTTCCAGGTTTGTATCTTTTACAGCTCAGCAAGTATTGATCTTGAGTTACATCACCTTCAGATCTCGAATATCTATGTGTGGCATCACATAGGAACAGGAGTTGGCCGTTCAGCCCCTTGAGCCTGCTCTGCTAATCAGTTAGATCATGGTTGATCTGTAATTCAACTCCATTTGCCCATCTTTGTACCATATCTCTTAATACTGTCCTTACCTGACAAAAATCTATCGATTTTAATCTTGGAAATTTCAATTGATCCCCAGCAACCATAGCCTTTTAGGGAAACTAGTTCCAGATTTTGACTCCCATTCTCCCCAAGTAAATTTTTCCTAATTTAGGTTTCATCTTTTAGACACCAATATTGTACCAAAAATGATGGGCCTTGTTACTTTACCCAAGTTTCTCAATAACTTGATATGGCTTCCTGTGTTTCAGAGCCCAAGGTACAAACAGTTTTATTTTATAAGTGCAGAATATTGTTAACATAGCCCTCCATTTAAAATTTTCAAAATACAGAAAAGCGCACAAAAGGCAGCAATGTTCAAAAAGACTTTCCTCTCTAGCCTTTTGCAAGCTGCAGAGGATCTTTCTGCATCCCAATTCAGCAGAAACAGCAGCTAAAAAAAGGTTGTAAGGTTAAGCCACTGCAGGCCAGTCAGTTTAACCATGGTAGTGGGGAAACTTTTAGAAAGAATAATTCAGGACAAAATTAACAGTCACTTGGCCAAATGTAAATTTATTAAGGAAAACCAGCACAGATTTGTTAAGAACAAATTTTATTTAACTAACATGCTTCAGTTTTTTGATGAGTTAACAGAGAGCTGGTGAGGATAATAAGGTGATGTGGTGTACATGGGCTTCCAAAAGACATCTGATAAAATGTTACATAACAGGCTTGTCAGCAAAGTTAAGCTGATAAAATAAAAGGGACATGGATACAAAATTTATTGACGAGCCTATGAAATCGACAGGCAGGAAAAGACCAGTTGGTCCAACAAATCCATTATGGTCCATCATTGCCATTACCACAACTTCTGTCAAATTGTAGGAACAAATATCGCCACCAATTAAGCATATTATTTCTGTCAGATTAACTTTGGTCTTATTTGAAAACCCACCATGTCTTTCAGACACCCAGTGAATTTGATGAAGTGCACAACAAGTGGCCTTAGTGTCATAACTCACAAGCGACTGAGCATAATTTAAGAAATTGGCTCCACTCATTAAGTAAGTATTGTTACCAAAAGAAAAAGGTGCTTGATGTGTATCCTCTGTTTTATGTTAGTTGTCAATTAAAGGTTAGCAAAACACCAGCTTTTAATAAGCACCATCAGTAAATGTGAACAGAAACATTTTTTTTTGTTTCCTCAACATCTGTGCTGTTACACCAGTGTGATGAGGCTGCCTGGTGTCAAACATGATTATAAAAAATTCATAAAAGGAAGATAAAAACGTTATTAAATGCACAGCAGACCGTAAATTATATTTAGAACATATAGATTAAAATAAGACTCTTGGCTGTGTGCCCAGGAAAACTGCAGTGACAGGTCTAACCTCAAATAATCCCCCAAAACACTACAGCCACTGACGTAATGGCTAATATCTCACATTCAGCAACTTGGAGGCTATGATTAGTCTCTTGGATGACAACATAAAGTACCTCATGGGATGAGCAATCATTTTACCTCAAGACTCCAACCTCTAACCTTCTGGTCACATCCTTCCTTTTCTTCATTTTCAATGCTACTGTGGTCATTGTTCTCCATATCTGCACTGCCTTTTTCCATCTAAATTTCAATTACATCATCCTATGTGCTCATCCTCTCCCTAAACTGAAATAAAATTCAACAAATTATCTTCTATTTGAACTTATTCTTCCTAGAAGCTCCAAATTGGAATTCTACACCACCTTCCAGTCATCCTTTCTTCCTGCAATCAAACCTAAAAATGGTGTCAACCAACAAACGTAACTTATCTCATCTCTCCTACACTTGTGTGATGCCAGATGGGCTATATCAGTTTAAAGTCATGCCATTTGGTACAAAAAATGCACCCACAGCATTTCAAAAACTGACAAACAAAGTAAATGCAGGACTGAGCAATTGTGCTGTTTATATGGATGCCTTGATAGTTTTCAGTCAAACATGGGAGGAGCATTTACAACATCTGAAAGAATTATTTAGTCGACTACAGGGAGCTAATTTGGTGATGAACTTGGCTAAAAGTGAATTTGCAAAAGCTCAAGTTACATATCTAGGCCATACCATCGGACATGGTAAGTTGGTTGCGAGAGATGTGAAAGTCAAAGCTATTGTGGATTTCCCTGTGCCTTCAACAAAATGAGAAGTTTAGATATTTCTGGGCATGAGTGGGTTTTACATGAAATATGTACCAAATTTTAGAAGTGTGGTAGCTCCATTGACTGAACTATTAAAAAAACAAGAAGTTTCAATGGACACAGGACTGTCAGAAGGCATTTGTCAGTTTAAAAAATGTATTGACTATGACATCAGTATTAGCAGTACCTAATTATGCCAAGCAATTTAGGCTGGCCATTGACGAAAGCGATACAGGGGCTGTACTGCTGCAAGAAGATGAAACTGGAATTGAGAAACTGATAGGATATTTTTCACGGAAGTTGAATGTACAACAGAGAAGATATTCAACAATCTAAAAGGACACTCTGGGTCTGGTGTAGCATTGTAACATTTAGAGGTTTACATTGCAAACAATTCGTCAGAAACAGTCGTTTATACAGGCCACAATCCTTGAACGTTTCTGGACAAATTTCGAGACCAAAGTGCAAAGCTATTCAGCTGGAGTTTATTACTGTAACCATTTAATCTACAGATTATACATGTGGCTGGACAAGAAAATCAAATTGCAGATGCGTTGTCAAGAGTTTAAAGTCAAAGGGATTTATTTTATTCATTCATGGGATGTGGGCTTCGCTGGCTAGGCCAGCATTTATTGCCCATCCTGAGCTGCCCCTGAGAAGGTGGTGGCAAGCTGCCTTCTTGAACCGCTGCAGTCCATGTGGCGTAGGTACACCCACAGTGCTGTTAGGAAGGGAGTTCCAGGATTTTGACCCAGCGATATTGAAGGAATGGTGATATATTTCCAAGTCAGGATGGTGAGTGACTTGGAGGGGAACTTCCAGATGGCGGCGTTCCCATCTATCTGCTGCCCTTGTCCTTCTAGGTGGTAGTGATCGTGGGTTTGGAAGGTGTTGTCGAAGGAGCCTTGGTGAATTCCTGCAGTGCATCTTGTAGATGGCACACACTGCTGCTACTGTGGGTCGGTGGTGGAGGGAGTGAATGTTTGTGGATGTGGTGCCAATCAAACAGACTGCTTTGTCCTGGACAGTGTCCAGCTTCTTTAGTGTTGTGGGAGCTGCATTCATCCAGGCAAGTGGGGATTATTCCATCACACTGCTGTCTTGTGCCTTGTAGATGGTGGACAGGCTTTGGGAGTCAGGAGGTGAGTTACATTTAAAACCTGGACACAGGACTGAAATGATTTCTGTTGATACCAAGGATTTGTATATATATATATTGTTATGTTAATGCATATATCTGGTAATGTAATAGTGTGAGTATAGGAAGTAGTGTAAGATGGGTTATGAAAATGAAGCCATCTTTTTAAATTATGATGGTTCATTTACTCATAAGGAGGGGGGTGTCATAATAGTAGAATAATTCTCATAATATTATTGTGGGTTTTGTAAAAGTAGGTTAATAGTGGGGTTTGAACAGTTTCTGTGTGTGTGTGGGTGGGTGATTTAATTGAATTGGAGACAGCTGGTCTGGAGGCTTTGGCTCATCAAAATAAGCTAGGTTTGAAATGCTAAATACATAAACATGACCGACGTCTTTGAATGTAAGGTGAGGAGAATTTGCATTTTTAGATAAATCGGAGCAGTTTGAATTTCAAAGAGATGGTAGGGTGTTTACTCCTAGCCAGAGAAGCTAGGCCAAGCAGTGGGCAGAATTTTGCCCTTGATAGGCGGGCAGGCCCCACCGGCTTGGCGACGGGCGGGCAGCCGATTCCCGCCGTCAAAACGGTGCCCGCCACCATTTTGAGTGTGCGGGCCAATTAAGGCCCACCCAGCGGCCTGCCCAACAGGAAGCGTTATGCGCTTCCTGTGAGGTGGGCGGGGGGGGGTGGGGGGTGGGGGTGGGGGAGGAGGAGGAATCCCCAACTGTCAAAGTGCTCCATGAGTCAAAGTGCTGTCTTAGGGAGTTTACTGACAGGTAAGGAAAGTCAAAAAACAGAGAAATATTAAAATTATTAATATGTCCCCCTCATGTGACAATGTCACACGAGATGGGACATGTTAATAAGAAACACATAATGTTTATTAAATTTTTAAAAATGGACATGAAACTTCATCCTGCCAGTGGATGAAGTTTCATGAATAAGCTGGAGCCCACTGGGGCTCCTGGCCTGCCCACCAGCCTTAAGCTTTAACGGGCAGGGTCTTTAACAAGGTTAATTAGCTGATTTCGCTGTCCGCCCACCTTCCTGAAGATTTAAATGGACCGGGATGACATCGGGGATTCCTCTCCATGTCATCCCGCGTCATTTTCCCCTCGGTGAGCGAGCCCCACCCCCAAATCGCCAAGGGGAATATCCTAGCCCGTGTGTTTATTTTTCCCAAAGGTTACTTACAATTTTAGCATCATGAAAAGATTTATATTATGAGAAACGTAAAGTTCCAAAGACATATGGGAACAGTGGAATTTACATTAAAAGGGGGAAATATGTATAAAGGAGAATGAGGCTATGTGTTAGAGAAGGCATTGTAAGACCTAACAGAAGTATGAGAAGCCTCCAGTATTTGTTCATTAAGCCCGCTGTGTACAGAAACCAAAGCTGGGGAAAAGCCACCTGGAATTCTACTGTCCAGGGTATTGTGTTAACTTGCTGGAAACTGTTTAAAACCTTTTTTTTACCATCGCCTTAACGGGTGTGTAACTGGAAGCCAGATTAATTAGGGGTTTTAGAAGTTATTATAGTAGTAAGTTGTAGACCTATGTACGTGCTTGAAATATTTTCTTTTGTTAATAAATGTTTAATTTAGTTTTCTAAAAAGTCTCTGAATTCTTGGTGGACTTATTATTTCTGGGTCTTGAAAATAAATCCAAATTGCAAAACCATTGTGATAGTGTGATCAAACTTGCTTCATTTGGTCTGCCTGGCTCACATCATCTGCCACGTCATAACACTGGCGTTCTGTGCCAGGGGCTTTAATCCTCCCCCATCCCACCTAGCTTGACAATTTTTAAAAGTTCCTAATGTTTCATTATTATAATGTATACAAAGCAAGCTCTTCCTGGCATTCCTGAGCCAATAACTGCAACATTCAAGTGAGAATTACATAGACATCATAACTTACCTTTGTTGGAGAAATGGATGCAGGCTGCAAGTTGGAATTCCAATACACTTTCACCTCTCCCAGGGGAGTGAGAGAAGCAGAAATGGGGAGAAAATGGAATGGGAGTGTAGAGACAGAGAGAAAGAGAAGTGGGGAGCAGAATGGGATAGATAGGAGGAGAGAAGAGATGAAATGGAAAGGGAAAGAAAATGTGAGAAATACAGAAAAAATAGAAGTAAAAAAGGTAAAGAGAAGCTGAGAGAATAAAAGTCAGAAAGTGAGAACGGGAGAGAGGAGGAGGAGGAAGAGAGCAAGGAGAGCAGTAGATATATTCAGATTGATAGAGTAGAGTTTTGACATTAAGCGGGCAGATATCTTTCCTCCCATTCAAAGAGAATGGACGGAAACTTCCCACCCTTTGAAAATATTCTTTCAGCGGGTCAAATACCGGTCCTGACTCGGGTGGTCTGTGAGTTACAACCCCCTGCACGATTTTCCTGGAGCTGGTCAATTAAGAGACCATCTCCTGGAGAATTGTTTGATTAGGGACAGCGGGTGGGCACCGCAGGTGGGAAGGCCAATGGAGTGCACAAGGTTCTGGGCAGCTGACAGCCCCATTGGGAGAGGTGGGTGCTGTCACTGTAGAAGGGAGACTGCAAGGGCACCTCTAGATGCAGGCACTTGGTGAAGATGTTAATAACAATTAAAAATAAGTGTGGCCACAGCTGCCAGACCATCATTGCAGAGGGAAGACTCTTTTACAGGATGGCCTGCGGCTGCAGTTGTAGCTCTCTGGCAGGCGTGGTCGTGATAATGACAACACAGTTGCTCTCAGAGATTGTTTGCAGCTCTGCGAAAAGATGTTTAAATAAATCAAGAATTTTGCAAAGGAAAAATAACTCATTGAGTTGTGTTATGCCTTGGATGGTCAGATGGAGTTTATGCACATCAGTTTCCATAGCATAGTTGCCTATTTTTACCAGTGGGAGGGTGAGAATAGGATACTAAATGGAAGACAAGCAATTCTCTCCAAGTAGGTTAGGAAACATAGCAACCCCTTGGCTCTTGATTTCAGGATGCTAATGTCCCGAATGTAAGCTATCAGCTATTTCTCATCCTCCCTTTCATCTCTCCTCCCTTTTTAGAGAATGAGGTGTTGAAGTTTGTTCTCTCTTCTAGTTCTCTCTAAATTTTTATCAAATTCCACCATCTGCTGTGGTGGGATTCAAAGCAGGGTCCCCAGAGAATCGCCCAGGGTCTTTGGATTTTTACTCCAGTGATAATAACCCCACTATGCCACCACCTCCCCTCCAGTTCTCTCTATTTATACAAAGTCCATTGATAGACACACCTGTACTTTGATGTGAAACTCAACAATCACCTTTTTACTGCAACTTTTCACACCAAAGATTACACAGGTGCCCATCATTCACACCAGTTCATTCAACAAAGTAGAAAACAAGCTGCTAGGCTGTTCTGTTCAGGCTAAAGCTACAAGTGAAATTTATTTTCAAGATTTGTAATTACACAGAAAGAAAGGACTATGGCAGATTATCAGCAATATAATTCATTACTAACACAATACTTAGATTCATCTAGCACTGTTTATACTACTTCAAACAGGCTTTTAACATCCCTAATAAAAGTCCTCTTACACTAGGCATGGAAATATACTATTAATTAATATAATCCTTTAGAAGTGTAATCCAGACTACTGGATTTGATTAGTTTTGATAATCTATAATATCGAATACATGCATTAAATTATTGCCTTACTCAAAGAGATAACTTGACACCAGCAAGAGACTGAAACCTTGCATGCATTAGCATTGCGAGAGTGAGTGCATTGTTGATGCAATGTATGCAATCAAGAACACTGTAGAAAACTGGCGACTCCCTTCCCCCAAAACATGGAGTTGGCTCTATAAGCCCATTTATAAATTGTCTCATTTCTATCATACAAAGACAAAAAAAAATCTTTGGTAGCTAAGATTTTTTAATTCAACTTTATTTTATTACGTTTTTACCGGAAAAGAGGGAATTTAAAGTTTGGATAGTACTCTAAAAGAAAGGAAAGGAGAAAATAGCATGAAGTTTTTTCTGCTGCCCTGGAGTTTTCCTATGCCACATGTTTTCCACAGCTGGTCAGATGATCTGGCAACCTGTACTCAAGATTTAATTAATTCTGCTCTGAACCCAGCAAGCAGGGTGAATGGGCAACATAGAGGCTACTGGTCTTTCATGATGTCCATTACTTGTACTTATAGGTGACAAGACTGAAATCAATAGGTCATTTCATATGCCCTAAACAATCACTGAGGTCTCACACATTATGTTGATTTTGTGTGATAGTATAAAATGGGCAATAGTGAATCAGCAATCCATTATTTCAACTCTCCTCATTTAAGTTCCTATTGAAATGAAAAAAACTATAGCACATTTCATGGCCTCAGGTCATCCCAGTGTGCTTTACAGCCAATCAAGTACTTCTGAAGTGTGGTCACTGTTGGAATGTATGACAGCCAATTTCCACATAGTAAGATCCCACAAACAGCAATGAGATAACGACCAGATAATTTGTTTTAGTGATTTTAATTGAGGGACAAATATTGACCAGGACTCTGGGGAGAACACCTCTGCTCTTCTTAAAAATAGTGGCATGGGATCTTTTGCACCCACCAGAAAGAGCGGGCAAGCATCTCATTTGTATGTCTCATCCGAAAGATGGGCTGTAGATTTGCTATTGCCCATTTTACATTTTCACCTAAAGTCAAAATGTTGATAAATGCAAATATATATACAAATAGGATTGCCAGACTAATATCCTCAACTTTTGAGGCATGCTGAGCTACATTTGCAAGGATTTATGGCATCATTAAATATTTGGACATCGGAATTCTTGGGTATTGAAGATACCAACAGCACCCGCTGTAGGGCATGGCACATGGTATGGGTCAGCGCATCTGAAAACTTAGAGGCACAGTAGTGGGTACTTAATACAACAAAATCAAAGCTGAGGAGAAATTTCAATTTAAGCGAGCACAGAAGTCAAGACCACAGCTTCGATTCTAACTTTGGTAAGAAGCGTTGTAAGTTAGAAACAAGATGAGGCATGAGTGAGATGATCTACAACCTAATAGCCCATTGACACTTGTGATTAGGGCCACATATAAAGTACCACAACTGAAGGAGCAAATGGAAGACAGTAAGATAAAAGCGAAAAACTGCGGATGCTGGAAATCCAAAACAAAAACAAAAATACCTGGAAAAACTCAGCAGGTCTGGCAGCATGACTAGGTGACCGCTTTGCAGAACACCTTCGGTCTGTCCGCAAGCATTACCCAGACCTCCCTGTCACTTGCCATTTCAACACTCCACCCTGCTCTCATGCCCACATGTCCATCCTTGGCCTGCTGCAATGTTCCAGTGAAGCTCAACGCAAACTGGAGGAACAACACCTCATCTTCTGACTAGGCACTTTACAGCCTTCCGGACTGAATATTGAGTTCAACAATTTTAGATCATGAACTCTCTCCTCCATCCCCACCCCCTTTCCGATCCCCCCCTTTTTTCCCCAATAATTTATATAGATTTTTCTTTTCCCACCTATTTCCATTATTTTTAAATGTATTTCCATCCATTGTTTTATCTCTATCTTTTAGCCTTTTTCGATTCCTTCACCCCACCCCATCCCCACTAGGGCTATCTGTACCTTGCTTGTCCTGCTTTCTACCCTTAATTAGCACATTCCTTAGATAATATCACCACCTTCAACACCACTTTGTCCTTTTGTCTGTGACATCTTTTGGTTATCTCCACCTATCACTGGCCCTCTATTCAGCTCTACTTGTCCCCCCCACCCCCACCCCCTTAAACCAGCTCATATTTCACCTCTCTTCTATTTTTACTTAGTTCTGTTGAAGGGTCATTCGGACTCGAAACGTTAACTGTGTTCCTCTCCGCAGATGCTGCCATACCTGCTGAGTTTTTCCAGGTATTTTTGTTTTTGTAAATGGAAGACTGTGTTCACCCTGTGGAACTTCGCATCAATCATTGCAAGACATGGAAATTGGAGGAATAGATAGTTTATAAAATTAAATCAAACACCGAAAACTGTTAGAGAATTTCATTTCCCCCTCCCCACTTAATTACAGAATCACAGAATTGTTACAGTGTAGAAGGAGGCTATTTGGCCCATTATGTCTGCACCGGCTCTCTGAGCATTTTAACTTAGTGCCAATCTCCTGCCTTTTCCCCCTAACCTTGCACATTGTTTCCATTTAAATAATCATCCAATGTCCTCTTGAATGCCTCAGTTGAACCCACGTCCACCACACTTCCAAGCAGTGCATTCCAAACCCTAACTACTCGCTGTGTGAAAAAGTTTTTTCTCACCTGGCATTTGTTCCTTTTGCAAAACGCCCTGCCCTCTGGTTCTTGATCCATTTACAAGCGGGAACAATTTCTTCCTATCTATTCTGTCCAAATCCCTCATGATTTTGAAAACTTCTATCAAGTCTCCTCTTAGCCTTCTCCTGTCCGAGGTAAACAGTCCCAACTTCTGCAATCTTTCCTCATAACTGAAGTGTCTCATCCCTGGAGCCATTCTCATAAACCTCTTCTGCACTCTCTACAATGCATTCACATCCTTCCTATAACGTGGCGCCCAGAACTGTACACAATACTCCAGCTGAGGTCTAACCAGTGTCTTATATAAGTTCAACATAACCGCCCTGCTTTGTACACTATGCCCCTATTAATAAAGCCTATAATACTGTATACTTTAAAAACTGCTCTCTCTACCTTTCCTGCCGCCTTTAATGATTTATGGAAATATGCACCCAAATCTCTCTGCTCCTGCACTCCCTTTAGAATTGTATTCTTTATTTTATACTCTCTCCATGTTCTTTGCACCCAAGTGTATCATCTCAACTTCTCCGCATTGAACTTCTTCTGCCACCTATCTGCCCGCTCCCCACCAATGTGTAAATGTCCTTTTGAAGTTCCACACTGTCCTCCTCACAGTTTACAATTCACCCAAGTTTTGTGTCATCTGCAAACTTTGAAATTGTTCCCTGCACATTAAGATCTAGATCATTTATATATATCAGGAAAATTCTTGGGTTTTGTGATATGAAGGCATAAATCATTAAAGTTGAAGCAGGAACATGCTGGAAAGATCACTGGCTCTGGAAAAATAAACACTTTGGTCAAGAATCTATTTTTATAACGCATAACCATTTTTTTACTTTCAGATGATGAAGCATTTGAGTTTCCTGTATCGCATTTTTAATTCAGGTTTTTTCTATTGATTAAAATTTGTAGCAGATTTATTAGTAAATATCAGGACAAATCTGCTAGATCATTCCCCTCTCTCCACTTCTTCTCTCCTCCCTTCTCTTACCTTCTCTCCATTCCACTCCTATTCTCCCCTTTTCTCTTCCCCTCTCCTTCCCACTCCCCCTGCCCTCTCTCAATTTTGGGCTTAGTCAGATTGTAGCCCTACAAAGAGAAAAATGTGAGAAAAATCTTCTCTGCTAAAGCTTTGCTTGAATTTTCAGCATCCACTGCTGTAGAGCAAGCTGTTTAAATTTTGCACAGGACTGTCAATCTCAGTTATCACAAGCATACAGAAAAAAACAGTTCATCACTTCAGTAGTTAATCTCAGAGGTTCAGTCTCCTATGGACCTTCCAGGCAGGACCAGGAAGAATTGTGTTATATTAATAGGAGATTTGTAATAACCATTACATCAATGTTTGACTGCACATGATACAGTGTGAAGCACAAAGTGCTGATTCAATAACTATCCATCAACACTTCTGGGTAGGGACCATCTACCAACACCAATATCTCTGGGATCAAAAGTGCTTCCTAATGAGTTAAGAATTTGCTCCCTGCACCCTTCACTTCTGCATGTTTCAAATGCTGCATTGTAAAATATCACTTAACTTCTACCAGGTTCCTATGTGTCCTTCCCAAAGGCACTTATTTCCCTGTAGTTCCTGCTGCTGCAGAATACAATTGCACTGTATTAATTAATCTGGCACATTTCCAAAGATGGAATATTATTTCCTGAACAGATCTAACTATTAACTACTGTCAGCAAAGATTGTGCCAAACATCCAATGGATTACTTTGTCTCACTCTCTTTCATGATCCCATTGCCTCAGTTTTCCCTCCCTCGCCCACTTTTGATAATTTGAGTGATAAGCAATCAGTTGACAGGTTTTTGCTTTTTATTGTTTAATGAACCTTAATTGCCTATTATTCTTCAGTGACGGCAACAACTTGTAAACACTGATATCTGCATTTCAAATCGTATCAAAACACAGTAATTACACATCATTTACGAATCTTTGCAATTAATTGCATTGTTGCACTGAAGTCTCTTTATTGGAACGTGACGTATGTTGCAAGAACGGAATGAGTTCTCAGAGAAACAGGACAGTGCTTTAACAAAGTAGTAACTCTTTCGAGTTATCAACAGATCGCATGTAACTCTTTCGAGTACATTCACAGTTCTTGGTTTCCGGGAGTGGGACATGAACCCACAACCTTCTGATTCAAAGGCGAGGGTGCTATGAACTGAGCCACAGCTGACACCTCTTTAACAAAGTAGTAACTGCACTCTCAGCAGCAGCTTTTTTATTAGAACGTTATAAATGACCATGCCATTTTCACTGCACCAGTCTGTGTAATTCTATTACATAGCAACTGTATTTCACCTTAAGTATAGGGTGGAGTTGTGGAGACTGGTTTCTCTAAGGTCCCTCCACTCTCTGCACTGGCTGTCAGTTGTGTCTCGTTGGCAAGAAGGGAGTTTGGTTCTGCATGAATTAACTTTGACTGTTTCTCAGTATTCAATGATCAGTATTCTAAACTTCCTAGAAATAAAATAAAGCCCTCTATAAGCTAGCAGACAGCATCTGGAGAAATAAAAGTCACAAAATGCTAAATCCTGGAAATAAAAGCAGAAAATAATCTGGGAGGTGATTAGTTATTGGCACCTGAAACATTTTTGTAAGGGATCTGAACATGCATCAAATTAATCCAAATTGACACAAGAATAAGAAAAATACTACTATAAAGTACATTTCGTTCCTAACCATTGTTTGGTCCTTCAACAGGCGCTGGTAATGGACGGCTGCTGCAGGAGAGCCACTGAGAGTGGAGGAGGTGTGGGATAGTTCTTGGGGTGGGGATCCCTAATTGTTACAGGACTAGTGGGGTACTTCTGACCCCCAGGTTTTATCCTCCATACTCCTCTATCCTCCTTACTCCTCCATGTTTTCAAATCCCCCAGGCTCTACCCTCCATACTCTAATCTCCTTACTCCTTCACATTTCCAAGCCACAGGAACCTTCTTCTCCTTGCCATATTTCCCATACTTCTCTCCTCCTCTGCTATTCTACTGTTGCCATTTACACCTCCTTTGGACGCATCATTTGTTTTACTTCTCCCATTGCCATCCTGTTTTGCTTTGCACCATTAACACTTTTGTCATTAAATCTCTCCTGTCACCCACCCTATCACACATTTTCCCTTTTATTCTTTTCTCCCATTTCGCCCCTGCCTCCACTTGTCAATAAACTGTTACATTTCTAACATCTTCCAGAAAGGTCACCATTAACTCATTGCCTGGCTTGTCGGGTGTTTCCAGCATTTTTTGTTTGTACTGCGGAGTCCCAACATCCAAGTAGCCATGCTTTTACTATAATAAAGTATATTTGGAAGACTATATAACATCAAGCATGTGGGGCGGAATCTTCCCAGATTTGTACAAAGTGCGGTAGCGGCAAGAAAAATGTTGTTTTACCCACCGGCCGCAATGGCGGGTTTTGTCCCATTCCCGGCAATCCCACCTCATTAATAATGCATTCACAGGAAACATTCCGGATCACTGGTGGGTGGGCTCTGATTTGCCTGGTGACCTTTCTGGAAGATGTTAGAAATGTAACAGTTTATTGACAAGTGGAGGCAGAGGCGAAATGGGAGAAAAGAATAAAAGGGAAAATGTGTGATAGGGTGGGTGACAGGAGAGATTTAACAGTGACCTCACTGTTTCCTCACTCCGGGCGCCATATTTAAAGTGCACCACAGCGCATGTCTACTTCATGTCTACAGACCAGGACTGCTCCAGGAGACAGATGGCCCCGAAAGCAAAGGAGTCAGCAGCCCCAAAATTTAGTGATGCCTCGCTGGGGTGCCTGCTGAACGCAGTGGAAGGCTGCTGCCATGTCATCTACCCCTGTTCTGGCCACAAGGGGTCCACCAGAATCACCAGTCTGGCCTTGGAGGGGGTGACAGTGGTGGCCAGTGCCACTGGAGCACAGAGGAGGTCAGCCATCCAGTGCAGGAAGAAGATGAATGCTCTCATCTGTTCCACAAGGGTATGTCAACTACCTCATCACTCTCACACACTTAAAAGCCCATCACACATCCACTGGGATCTCACATCTCAAGGGATAACAACACTAATTCTCACACACACCCTTACATCTCCATCAAGCTCATATCCTCTGGAGTTCATGCCCTCATCCCATCCATCGCCTACCACACAAACATTCCACACAGTGTCATGTGTCCTACTCACATTCTCTCCATCTATTTTCATGCAAGAAAAGCTGGCTCACAACAGCAGGGAGAGGTCACTGACCAAGGGTGGAGTGGCCCACATTAAGCCCCTCACTCACTTTGAGGAGCATGCCGCTGCGCTGACTGGTGAGGATGTGGACCATGCCTGCGGCGATGGTAAGGTCAGTGGCGAACACCCATGATAGGATCCTGCATACCTCTCTCAAAGCAACTGTGAGTGCTCTCTTTTCTGCTTTTGGGTCTGCTGCCATGCACTAATTATCTCTATTTTGGTTCACAGGGAGCTCTGCCAAGCGACCAATGCCCTCAGCCAGCCAGTCCCTCAGATCCATCCAGGTCACCTCCTCCATTGAAGAGCTGGAAATAAGCAGCCCAGAAGACCTGTCACAACACTTACCATGCCCTCCACCAACGCAGTGGGACCTAGATCTAGAGCAGACTCGGATTCACAATCTGGTGGTCAACACACGGACACACGCCTGCATCAGGAGGAGACAGGTTCAGCCCAGCTCCTCGGCACTCGGAGGGCTGCTGGGGAAGTGGCATTTGTGAGGTTCGAGTCAGATGACGAGCCTCTAGATTGGGCCTACCAACGGATCATGGAAAGTCAGCAGAAGACGGGAGAACATCACGCAGAGCTGTTGGAAGCCCTCAATGGAGTGTGTCCACCTGCTCTCTGATGAAATGGTGCTCACATGTGCGTGTATGGAGGTTTCCGTGGGAAGGGTGGTGGACGCCATGGAGACCCTGCTCCAGCAGAATGCGGTGGTGTGCTCAGACCTGCACTCCGTCACCGTAGTATGGGTGAGTTCCTGCAGTGGCAACGCGAGAGGGAAACAGGGCACCTCAACATCCCCTTAAGGAGTCAGGCCAGGCCTTTGGGCACCCGAAGGGAGGAGGAGCAGCAGCTGGACACCCCTGGGTCATCCACTCAGGAATCTCAGCGGTTGTATGCTCCCTCCAAGTCCCCTTTGCCTGTGACCCCCTCAACCTCATCCTTTGTCACCGCAGAGGGGGCATTCACCCACAGGAGGACAGCCAAAGCGAGCTGGGGCCCTCATGGCCTCGGTTCCCCAGAAAACGCATGCCGAAGTCATCAGAGGCAATATGGCTAACAATTGCACAGGCTGTTTCCACCCCTGCTGCAATGTCAGGGCAGCATCCTGGTTTTAGTTGCTGCATGGGATTGCTCCTGATCTCAACACTCATTGAGTAATTACAGCACTGAAAGAAGTCATTCAGCCCATCGGTCCAAACAAGTTTCAGCAGCTTCTGATGGACATACGTTTTTCAAGGATCTTTTCATTAGCAAGCTCTTCATCAAACCTTTAGTAACTATAATCCTTCATCTCAATATTGCTGCGGCACAGTTGATATAATAGAAGTTTGTTCAAAACCTTCATGTCCTTTTAGTTCATTTGAAAATGCAAGAACTTATTTTGATATACCTCATTCCTAAAAATAAAGGCAGCTGCATGTGTCTGAAACTTGTCTCACTCTTTGCATTGAAACTGATTATTAATAGTTCTGTCACTGACAGTTCTGGCAGTGTTATATGCAATCAGGAACAGGCACATGTAATTGGGCACAAATACATGTAGACAGGCACTGGTACATGTAATCAGCCACTGGTATCTGTAATTGGGTACATGTAATTAGGTGCCATTATATGTTATCAGGCACTGGTACTTGTAATTGTGCTCTCAAATGTGTAATCAGACATCGGTGTGTGAAATCAGACACTGGTACATGTGATAAACTGCGAGTACATGCAATCAGGCACTGGCACGTGTAACTTTTTTTTATTCGTTCACAGGGTGTGGGCGTCGCTGGATATGCCAGCATTTGCTGCCCATCCCTAATTGCCCTTGAGAAGGTGGTGGTGAGCTGCCCTCTTGAACCACTGCAGATCATATGGTGCAGGTACACCCACAGTGCTGTTAGGGAGGGAGTTCCAGGATTTCGACCCAGTGACAGTGAAGGAACGGCAAAAAATCTCCAAGTCAGGTTGGTGAGTGGCTTAGAGGGGAACTTGCAGGTGGTGATGCTTCCATGTGTCTGCTGCTCTACTAAATGGTAATGGTCGTTGGTTTGGAAGGTGCTGTTTAAGGAGTCTTGGTGACTTCCTGCAGTGCATCTTGTAGATGGTACACACTGCTGCAACTGTGCGTTGATGGTGGAGGGAGTGAATGTTTGTGGATGCAGTGTCAATCAAGCGGGCTACTTTGTCCTGGATGGTGTTGAGCTTCTTGACTGTTGTTGAAGCTGCACTCATCCAGGCAAGTGAGAGTATTCCATCACACTCTTGCTCATGCCCTGTAGCTGGTGGTCAGGCTTTGAGGAGTCAAGAGGTGAGTTACTCGCCTCAGGATTCCCAGCTTCTGACTTTCTCTTGTAGCCACAGTATTTATATGGCTCCTGTTCAGCTTCTGGTCAATGATAACTTCCAGGATGTTGATAGTGGGGGATTCAGTGATGGCAATGCCATTGAATGTCAAGGGGCGATGGCTAGATTCTCTCTTGTTGGAGATGGTCATTGCCTGGCACTTGTGTGGTGTGAATGTTACTTGCCACCTGGCACTTGTGTGGTGTGAATGTTACTTGCCACTTGTCAGCCTAAGCCTGGGTATTGTCCAGGTCTTGCTGCATTTGGACATGGACTGCTTCAGTTTCTGAGGAGTTGCGAAAAGCACTGAACAATGTACAATCATCAGCGAAAATCCCCACTTCTGACCTGATGATGGAAGGAAGGTCATTGATGAAGTAGCTGAAGATGGTTGGTCCTAGGATACTACCCTGAGGAACTCCTGCGGTGATGTCCTGGAACTGAGATGATTGACCTACAACAACCATCATCCTTTGTGCTAAGTATGACTCCACCCAGCAGAATGTTTTCCCCCGATTCTCATTGGCTCCAGTTTTGCTGGGGCTTCTTGACGCCAGACTCGGTCAAATGCTGTCTTGATGTCAGAGGCAGTCACTCTCACCTCACCTCTGAAGTTCAGCACTTATACCCATGTTTGAACCAAGGCTGTTATAAGGTCAGGAGCTGATTGGCCCTGGCAGAACCCAAACTGAGAGTCAGTGAGCAGATTGTTGCTAAGCAAATGCCGCTTGATAGCACTGTTGATGACCCCTTCCATCACTTTACTGATGATCGAGAGTAGGTCGATGGGGCCGTAATTGACCGGGTTGGATTTGTCCTGTTTTTTGTGTGCAGGACATACCTGGCAATTTTCCACATGTAAGGCATCGATTCATATAATTTATTTATTCTTTCATGGGATGTGGGCGTCACCGGCAAGGCCAGCATTCATTGCCGGTCCCTAATTGCCCTTCAACTGAGTGGCTTGCTAGGCCATTGCAGAGGGCAGTTAAGAGTCAACCACATTGCTGTGGATCTGGAGTCAGGCCAAACCAGGTAAGAATGGCAGATTTCCTTCCCTCAAGGACAGTGAGCCAGATGGGTTTTTATGACAAATGATGATAGTTATCATGGTCACCATTAGTGAGATGAGCTTTATATTCCAGATTAATTAATTTAATTAAATTGAACCCATGTCCCCAGGCGATTAGCTGGGCCTCTGGATTACTAATCCAGTGACATTACCATTATGCTACTGTCTCCCCAAATATAATCCAGCATAATATATAATATATAATCTGGCATCTTTAAATGCAATCAGGTACCTGTAATGAGACAATGATATGTGTTGGTGCCTGCAGTTACCAGGATATATATCAGGCACCAGTACATGTGATAAGTCGCCGGTACATGTAGTTAGATGCCGGTACATACAATATTAATAGTAATAAAATTGGGGGAGGGGAATAACTTTCACCTGCACTATTTGGAAATCACACATTGCAAATAAAATGCCAAAACATTTGGGAAAAATTACTGAAATTGCAGAGTTCCCTCCTTCCAGACAGGTGTTTGTTTTGAGCAGGTCATGCTATTTTAACCAATGATTATATTCCATCTGAAGCTTTGCACATCAATAGTCCACTATAGGTTGTACATGATCATTTGAAAATAGGCTTTTCTAAATATATGGTTTCTCGAGCTGAGGTGCAAAAAATGGATCATTTCTAGGAGCTACCTGGCTACTCACACATCAAGACTAGAGTGTCTGCACTGGCACAGGAAAAAATCCTGTCGCAAGTTAATTGCTTATATTAGCTTTTAAAAAAAAGCAGCAAGGATACATGTCACAGACCTGCTGTGTACACTATTTACCTAACTATCCAATTAACACAAGTGAAAAATTCAAACTGTCTTTATTGTAGGCTGTGTGAGGAGTAAGACAGTTTTGCTAAGAATTTTTATT
Source organism: Cetorhinus maximus (assembly GCF_964194155.1). NCBI lineage: Eukaryota > Metazoa > Chordata > Chondrichthyes > Lamniformes > Cetorhinidae > Cetorhinus > Cetorhinus maximus. The sequence goes on from NC_135893.1 coordinate 62,735,482, forward strand.
TTGTCAACCAACATAAAGAGAAGGTTCTGCCCTTTTGGCTTTCATTATCGGGTACATTACAGATCCACCTTTATACAAATGTTTCAAATAAGGATTCAAGCTTAATGTCTCAGCTCAGAGAAGAATGTGTTGCTGTCCACCAGACTACAAAACTACAATCAGTCACATTTATACACCATGCCACCAATAATACCATTTACTATATTAACCAATACTTGAAATTATTGCTCCTTGCCACAAGGTCCAAAAGCTCAGACTGTTTCAATGTGAAATTTTCTTTTCAATGTACAATAACATACTTTGATTAACTCAACAGTCACTCAACAGCAGTGAGTGGCTTAATAACCAGTCAATCTGTTTTATCGTGCTGCTATTTGAGGGAAGCATGTTAACCAGGACACCAGGAGAGCTCTCCTCGCTCTTCTACAACCAGTGTCAGGGGATCTTTTAACAGGCAGATGGGAGCTCATTCCAAATATGGCACCTCTTGACAATGCAGAAATTCCCCCTGAACTACACTGGGGTATGCCAGGTTTTTAGAAGACCATTTTGAGTATTTTGCTGGTTTCTATAACAAGCAATTAATTAATAAAAAGCACCTCAAGTCCCCTTGAACCAGTGACTTAATTTAGATATTTTTTCCCACCATTAAATCCTTCCTGAACCTTGTAGCATCTTATTGGAATGATCTCCAGCAATATGTTCCAACTCAATACCTCCAGCTCTTCGGACTCTGGATTAACACTGACTCATCACTCCTTGGTTCCACCATCCATCTTTTAGTCATTTTTTTAAACAAACAATTACATAGAATATTCACCCAACAGTCACTGAGCCAAATTGGAAGATATTAGGACACATGACCAAAAGCTTGATCAAAGAGGTAGGCTTTAAGGAGTGCCTTAAAGGAGGAAAGTGAGGTAAAGAGGTGGAGAGGTTTAGGGAGGGAATTTCAGAGCGTAGGGCCTCAGTAGCTGAAGACATGGGTGCCAATGGCGAAATGATGAAAAACTGGGATATTCAAGAGTCCAGAATTAGATGAATACAGATATCTCAGAGGTTGCACGGCTGGATGAGATTATAAAGATAGGGAGGGGTGATGCCATGAACACATTTGAAAACAACGATGAGAATTTTAAAATCAGGATGTTGCTTGACCAAGAGCCAATGTAGACCAGTGAGCACAGGGGTGATGGGGAAATGGGACTTGGTGTGATTTAAGACAGGGGTAGCAGAGTCTTGAATCACCTAAAGTTTACTGAGGGTAGAATGTGGGAGACCAGCCAGAATTGCATTTGAATAGCTAAGTCTAAATGTAGCATGAATAAGGGGTTTCAGCAGCAGAAAAACTGAGAAGGGGCAAAGTCCGGCCATGTTACAGAGGTGGAAATAGGCAGTCTTAGTGATGGCACACATATGTGATGGGAAGTTCATCTTGGGATCAAATATGGCACCAGGATTATGAACAGATCGGTTTTCTCTCAGACTGTTGCCAGGGAAAGGATTAGAGTTGGTAGTTAGGGAATGGAGTTGAAGTGGGGTCTGAAAACAATGGCTTCAGTCTTCAGTTAACATGCAGGAACAGCAAGTAATTAGGAAGGCAAATGGAATGCTGGCCTTTATTGCAAAGGGGGTAGAGCATAAAAGTAGGGAAGTCTTGCTACAACAGGGCACTGGTGAGATCACACCAAGGCCTGGATTTTCCATGCTCGCCAGCGTCTGGCGTGTTCGATGGCGTAAGAAGACCATAAGACAATAAGACGTAGAAGCAGAAGAAGGCAATTTGGCCCATCGAGTCTGCTCCGCCATTCAATGAGATCATGGCTGATCTGATAATCTTCAACTCTATTTTCCTGCCTTTTCCCCATAATCCTTGATTCCCTTACTGATTAAAAATCTGTCTATCTCAGCCTTGAATATACTTAATGATGCAGCCTCTACAGCCCTCTGTGCTAAAGAATTCCACAGATTGACTACCCTTCGAGAGAAGAAATTCCTCTATCTCTGTTTTAAGTCCCCTTACGTTGAGATTATGCCCTCTGGTCCTACACTCTCCCACAAGGGGAAACAACCTCTCAGCATCTACCCTGTCAAGCCCCCTAAGAATCTTATATGTTTCAATAAGGTCACCTCTCATTCTTCTAAACTCCAATGAGTGCAGGCCCAACCAACTCAACCTCTCCTCATAAGAAAATCCCTCCATACCCAGGATCAACCTAGTGAACCTTCTCTGGACTGCCTCCAGTCCCAGTATATCTTTCCTTAGATAAGGGGACCAAAACTATTCACAGTATTCTAGGTGTGGTCAAACTAGTGCCTTTGGCAAGACTTCCCTATTTTTATACTCCATTCCCTTTGAAATAAAGGCCAACATTCCATTTGCCTTACCTATTACCTGTTGAGCTTGTATGTTAGCTTTTTGCATTCATGCACAAGGACCCCCAAATCACTCTGTGTTGCAGCTTTCTTCAGTCTTTCTCCATTTAAATAATATTCAGCTCCTTTATTCTTCCTGCCAAAGTGCATAACTTCACATTTTCCCACATTATATTCCATCTGCCACGTTTTTGTCCACTCACTTAACCTGTCTATATCCGTTTGCAGACTCTTCATGTCATCCTGACCACTTGCCTTCCCACCTATTTTTGTGTCATCCGCAAACTTGACGATAGTACCTTCATTTCCCTCATCCAAGTCATTAAGGTATATTGTAAATAATTGTGGTCCCAGCACTGATCCCTGTGACGCTCCACTAGTTACAGGTTGCCATCCTGAAAATGCCCCCAACATCCCAACTCTCTGTCTTCTATTAGTTAGCCAGTTCTCTATCCATGCTAATATACTACCCCCAACACCATGGGCTCTTATCTTATTAAGTAGCCTTATGTGTGGTACATTACTGAACACCTTTTGAAAATCCAAATATATTACATCTATTGGTTCCCCTTTATTGATCCTTCTTGTTACCTTCTTGAAAAATTCTAATAAATTTGTCAGGCATGATTTCCCCTTCATGAAGCCATGCTGACTCTGCTTGATTAGATTATGCATTTCTAAATGCTCTGTTATTACATCCTTTATAATAGACCCGAATATTTTCCCAATGACAGAAGTTAAGCTAACTGGCCTATAGTTACCTGTTTTTTGTCTCCCTCCCCTTTTGAATAAGGGTGTTACATTGGCAGTTTTCCAATCCTCTGGGACTTTTCCAGGATCTAATGACCCTTGGAAGATTGCTACCAGTGCATCCACTATCTCTGGAGCTATTTCCTTTAATAACCTAGGATGCAACCCATCAGGACCAGGGGACTTCTCGGCCTTTAGCCCCATTAGTTTCCCTAGTACTTTTTCTAGTGATAGTTATTGTATTTATTTCCTCCCCTGCCCATTTTTGCCCCATGATTATTTAGTATTTTTGGTATACTATTAGTGTCTTCGACCGTGAAGACTGAAGCATAGTATTTATTCATCTCTTCTGCCATTTTATGGTCCCCCATTATTATTTTCCCCAACCTCATTCTCTAAGGGGCCTGTATTGACTTTGGCCTCTCTTCCTTTTTATATATTTAAAGAAGCTCTTACTGTCTGTTTTTATATTACTTGCTAGTTTACCCTCAAAGTTTATTGTCTCCCTCTTTATTATTTTTTTGGTCATCTTCTGTTGGTTTTTAAAACTTTCCCAATCTTCTGGATTACCACTAATCTTTGCCACATTGCACGTTTTTTCTTTCACTTTGATACTATCCTTAACTTCCTTGGTTAATGATGGTTGGTTTATCCCCTTCCTCCAATCCTTATTCCTCACTGGGATATATCTTTGTTGTGAGTCATGTACTATTTTCTTAAACGTCTGCCATTGTTCATCAACCGTCTTTTCTGCTAAGCTCCTTTCGCAGTCCACTCCAGCCAACTCTGCCCTCATGCCTCTGTAATTACCTTTATATAAGTTTAACACAGATGTTTCCAAACTAAGTTTCTCACTCTCAAACTAAATGCTAAATCCACCATGTTATGATCACTGTTTCCTAGGGGATCTTTTACCCTGACATCATTTATTAAACCTGCCTCATTACACATAACCAGATCTAAAATAGCCTGATCCCTGGTTGGATCCATAACATGTTATTCTAGGAAACTGTCCCAAACACATTCCATGAATTCTTGCTCGTGGCTACCTCTGCCGATTTGATTTTCCCAATCTACATGGAGATTAAAGTCACCCATGATTAATATACTGCCTTTTTTACATGCCCTCATTATTTCCTGATTTATTCTCTGTCCGACAGCACAGCTACTGTTAAGGAGCCTATAGACTGCTCCCACCAGTGTCTTCTTCCCCTTGTTATTTCTTACCTCCACCCATATGGATTCCACATCTTCCGATACAAGATCATTTCTTGCTGTCGTGCTTATTCCATCTCATACTAACAAAGCTACCCCACCACCCTTTCCTTCCTGCCTGTCCTTTCGAAAAGTCACGTACTCCTGAATATTTAGTTCCCAGCTTTGATATCCTTGTAACCATGCCTCCATAATGGCTATAAGATCATACCCATTAATCTCTATTTGTGCCGTTAATTCATTTATTTTATTCTGAATACTATGTGCATTTAAGTAAAGAGCCATTAATTGTGCCTTTTTACCATTTTTCCCCCCTTTTACCCTATTTGCTACTTTTTTTACATTTGTACACTCTGTCCCTTCCTGTCACACTCTGGGTATCATTACCTAAATAGCTGCCCTGCAATGCCGGCACATCCTTTTGCGTTGTAAGCCTACATATCCCCTCTTCAGAACCCTCCCCCTCTCTATTTAGTTTAAAACCCTCTCTACAGCCCTAGTTATTCAATTCGCCAGGACACTGGTCCCAGCATGTTTCAATGAAGCCCATCCCACCAGAACAGTTTCCTTCTACCCCAGTACTGATGACAATATGGCACGATCAGTTTCACGGCGGTGTGAAACCAGTTCACGATCATCTGTTCAACCCGCCGATGGTGGGCCACGTTCTCCGCCATTGGACGTTGGGAACCTCATTGTAATACATCAGCATGTCATTATTAAGCTTGCCCACCGGAATCGTCCCCCTCTGCTGGATTGTTCACCCACGTCAGCGGGAAAACACGCCAGTGTGTTTCACAACAGCACATAAACGACGTGCACCTGGCGGGCTGCACTTTGCTCGGGACTTCAAGGTTTGTTTGCCCACCTTGATTCGGTCAGCACTCACCGTCATCAGCACCAGGCTTCACTGACAGCACCACATCACTTTTAGGGGGGCTCATGGCAGGTCTCTACCTACCGGATCAGCCAAATGTGGGTGGTTTTTCAATAGCTGCTGGGCTAAGGCTTGCTTGGTGAAGGGGGAGAAGTGGCCTCAGACAAGGGAAGAGGCTGCAGGACGAGGGCTGTACTGGGGAAGGAGGGTAACTCAGGGTGTGTGTGGGGCACATGTTGATCTGTGCAAGTGGCCTCAAGACAGTGAGTGTTGAGGAGGCAGTCTCCAGAGGAGATAAGGCCAGATGGACATGTGAGGGTATATGTGTGAATGAGATCCCAGTGAATGTGTGATGGGTTTGAGTGTGTGAGTTTAGAGTGATGAGATGGTTGCCATACTCTGGCTGCACAGGCGAGATCATTTATCCGCTATCTGCATTGGATGGCCAACCTCTTCTGTGCAGCATTGGCACTGATCACCCCTGTCACCGCCTCCCAAGCCTGGTTGGTCACACTGCTGCCCATCCTGTGGCCAGAGCGGGGGTAGAGAACATCGCGGCTGGCCTCCTCGGCTTCCAAAAAATGTTCCAGTGACACGTCACTAAAGCTGGGGGCTGCAGTCTTTTTGCCTTTCGTGGACATCTTCCTTGCAGTAGTCATGGACTGAAAGCGCTAAGATGGACAGGTGCATGGACCCTAAATATGGCGTCCAGCATCATGAAACAGCGAGGTGATGGTGTGGCAGGCGAATGAGAGCCTGCCCACCATCGAAACGACACATTTCCCGGGAATGCATAACTAATACAGCGGGTTTGGGATGATACGGTATGAAAACCCGCTATTGCGGCCATTGTGTCATTTTACCCGCCTGCTATCGCACTTAGTGCAAATCTGAGATGATTCCTGCCCTAGAGTACAGTACTACAAACAGTTTTGATTTCCTTATTTAAAGAGGGATTTACTTGCATTGGACGTGGTTCAGTGAAAGTTCACTGGTTGATTCTTGGGACGAAGGGGTTTTCTTTAGAAGAAATGTTGAGCAGGTTTGGCTTATACTCACTGCAATATGGAAGAATGAGAGGAGATCTTATTGAAACAAATAAGATTCTGAGGGAGATAGACAGGGTGGATGCTTCCCCTTATGGGGCAATCCAGAATTAGAGGGCATATTCACAATCAGGTGTTGCCCATTTAAGACAGAGATGAGGAGGAATTTCTTCTTTTAGAGGGTCATGATTCTTTTTAATTCTCTACTTCTGTGGCACTGTGGATGCTGGATTATTGAATATATTCAAGGCTGAGATAGACAGATTTTTGAACTATAAGGAATCAAGGGTTATGGGGAACAGGCGGGAAAGTGGAGTTGAGTTCAAGATTAGATCAACCATAATCTTATTGAATGGCGGAGCAGGCTTGAGGAACCGTATGACTTACTCTTGCTCCTATTTCTTATGTTCTTTACAATATTTAATTGGAGGAAATTTCTGCTCATCTAGTACTGGCTATCGGATAAGTAGTCTGATAATTTAGCAACAGTGGGGGAGTTGAGAGAAGTGGTGAGGTACATAAGAACATAAGAACTAGGAGCAGGAGTAGGCAATTCAGCCCCTCGAGCCTGCCCCGCCATTCAATACGATCATGGCCGATCTCATTTCGGCCTCAACTCCAATTTCCCGCCCTCTCCCCATAACCTTTCAACCTGTTACTAATTAAAAATCTGTCTATCTCCTCCTTAAATTTATTCAGCATCCCGGCATCCACTGCGCTCTGAGGTAGTGAATTCCACAGATTCACAACCCTTTGAGAAAAGTAATTCCTCCTCATTTCTGATTTAAATCTACCACCCCTTAGCCTAAAACTATGGCCTCTCCTTCTAGAATGCCCCACAAGGGGAAACATCTACTCCACGTCTACTTTGTCTATCCACTTTAGCATCTTATATACCTCAATTAGATCTCCTCTCATCCTTCTAAACTCTAGCGAGTATAGGCCTAAACTGCTCAATATCTCCTCATAAGACAAGCCCCGCATCTCTGGAATCAATCTAGTGAACCTCCTCTGAACCGCCTCCAGGGCAACTACATCCTTCTTTAAGTAAGGGGACCAAAACTATGCACAGTGCTCCAGGTGCGGTCTCACCAATGCCTTGTACAGTTGCAATAACACTTCCCTATTTTTATACTCTATTCCTTTAGCAATAAATGCCAAAATTCCATTTGCCTTCCTTATTACCTGCTGTACCTGCATTCTAGCTTTCAGCAATTCATGCACGAGGACACCCAGATCCCTCTGCACTGAAGCATTCTGAAGTTTCTCTCCATTTAAATAATAAGTTGCCTTTTTATCCTTCTGACCAAAATGGATAACCTCACACTTACCCACATTAAACTTCATCTGCCAAATTTTGGCCCATTCACCTAGCCTGTCCATATCTATTTGTAAATTTTTTATTTCTTCATTGCAACTTACTTTCCCACCTATTTTGGAGTCATCTGCAAATTTAGCTATAGTACCTTCGATCCCTGAATCCAAGTCATTAATATAGATTGTAAATAGTTGGGGCCCAAGGACCGAGCCCTGTGGCACCCCACTAGTTACAGCTTGCCATCCAGAAAAAGATCCATTTATCCCGACTCTCTGCTTTCTGTTGGTTAGCCAATCCTCTATCCAAGCTAATATATTACCCCTAACTCCGTGTGATCTTATCTTGTGTATTAATCTTTTGTGTGGCACCTTATCAAAGGCCTTCTGGAAATCCAGATATACTACATCTACAGGATCCCCATTATCCAGTTTGCTTGTCACATCTTCAAAGAACTCTAGCAAATTAGTCAAACACGAGTTACTCCTCATAAAACCATGCTGACTCTGATGGATTGCATTTTGACTTTCCAAATGCCCCATTACTACTTCCTTAATAATGGATTCCAACAATTTCCCAATGACAGACGTTAAACTAACTGGTCTATAGTTTCCTACTTCTGCCTCCCCCCTTTTGTGAATAAGATATTAGCATTTTTCCAATCCAGAATCCAGGGAATTTTGGAATATTATAGCCAATGCATCCACTATCTCCACTGCCACTTCCTTTAAGGCCCTGGGATGTAGGCCATCAGGTCCTTGGGACTTGTCACCCTTTAATCCCAATAGTTTGCTCAGTACTTTTTCTCTAGTGATGGTGATTGTTCTAAGTTCCTCCTTCTCTATACCCTCTGCACTACCTGTTACTATTGGGGTAGTATTAATGTCCTCCACCATGAAAACTGAGGCAAAATATTGATTAAGCGTCTCCGCCATTTCTGCGTTTCCCACTATTAACTCCCCAGTCTCATCCTCCAAGGGACCAACATTCACTTTAGCTACTCTCTTTCCTTTTATATGCTTGCAGAAGCTTTTGCAATCAGTTTTTACATTTTGCGCTAGTTTTCTTTCATAATTTACCTTTGCTCTTTTTATTATTTTTTTAGTAACCCTTTGTTGATCTTTAAAAGTTTCCCAATCTTCCAGCCTGCCACTGACCTTTGCAATTTGGTATGCCTCAGTTTTTGCCTTTAAGTTATCTTTAACTTTCTTGCTTAGCTATGGATGCTTTTTCCCCCTCTTCCCATCTTTCTTCCTCTTTGAAATATATTTTACTTGGGAGGAATTGAATATCTCCTTAAATATTTGCCACTGTTCATCAACTGTCCTACCTTGTAGTCTTCCTGCCCAGTCCACCAGGGCCAAATCTGCCCTCATGCCTATGTAGTTACCTTTGTTTAACTCCAGAACATTAGTGTGGGACTCAAGTTTCTCGCTCTCAAACTGAACTTGAAATTCTAGCATGCTATGATCACTCTTCCTTAGAGGATCCTTTACTATGGGAACATTAATTAATCCCACCTCATTACACAAAACCAAATCCAGGATAGCCTGCTCCCTGATTGGTTCCACAACATATTTCTCCAAAAAACAATCTCTAATACACTCTATGAACTCTCCCTCGAGGCTACACTTGCCAATTTGATTAGTCCAGTCCAGATGCATATTAAAATCACCCATGATTATTGCAGTGCCTTTTTTACATGCTCCCAGTATTTCCTGGTTTATATTGTGCCCTACTGCTGAACTACTGTTTGAGGTCCTATAGATAACTCCCACCAGGGACTTCTTTCCCTTGCTATTTCTTATTTCTACCCAGACTGACTCTACGTCTTGTTCTCCAGTGCCTATATCATTCCTCACTATAGCACTGATCTCTTCCTGTACTAACAAAGCTACATCACCTCCTTTTCCTTCCTGCCTATCCTTCCGAAACACTGAGTACCCTTGGATATTCAACTCCCAAGCCTGTTCTCCCTGTAACCATGTCTCACTAATTGCCACCAAATCATACCTATTTATCTCTATTTGCGCTGTTAACTCATTAGTTTTATTCTGAATGCAACGCAGATACAAATATAAAGCCTTTAAGTTTGCCCTATTGTCAATTTTCCCTACTCTTATATGATTCTTTGGTGCAATATGGCGTTCACACACTCTGTCCCTTCCTTTCACTTTTTGGTAACAATCAGCCTCGTCACTAACCTGCACTCTTACCCTCTCTTTAAACTTTGATTTTTTATATTTCCATGCAACTGAATCCTCCCCCCCACTATTTAGTTTAAAGCCCTATCTATGACCCTAGTTATGCGATTCGCCAGGACACTGGTCCCAGCATGATTCAAGTGGAGGTAGAGCTGGGTATCGCTAACATACTTGTGAAAACTAATGTTGTTCTTTCAGATGATGTCGCTGAGGGTCAAGCTTGTAGATGATAAATATAAGGAGGCCAAGGATAGATACTGGGGGGACAACGGTGCAGGAGCAGGAAGAGAAGCCATTCAAGTGATACGCTGGCTACGATTAGATAGATAAGAATTAAACTAGTTGAAGCAGTCCTACCAAGCTGGGCATCGGTGGAGAGGTGTTGAAGAAGGATGGTATGGTTAACCTTGTTAAAAGCTGCAGATGGGTTGAAAAGGATGAGGAGGATAGTTTACCTTTGTCACACTCACATTGAATGTCATTTGTGACTTTGATAAAAGCCATTTTGGTAACTGTGGCAGGACACAGATCTGCTGGGTAAAGATTTTTTTCCAAATTCTCTATTTGATTTCTTGGTGATTTTGTCATGCTCTTGTATTTCGGAATTCTTCTCCTTCCTCCCTCTACATCCTTTCAAAAGCCTGCTAAAACCCAGCCCTCCAATAGTATTCCAAAGTTGCCTCCCTGTTCAGTGAACATCTTTCCTCTGCGTAAAATGCTTGAATACTCCTTTGTATGAACAGCACCAAATAAAGGTGAATTGCTACAATATAATAGTAGCAAGACAAGAAGTAAAGGGCTGATTGCATTTTCCTCTTTTAATTTTGCGTTGCTGGGGGACCAAAAGAGTCAGGCGCATGCTTCAGCTGAAGGGGTAAGGAGAAAGGGGTACAAGCAAGTAAGAAATATTACCCCCATCATCCTCCTCAATTGTGTCCCTAAATGGTGCTCTGAGGTCACCCCACAGTGAAAGAGAAAAGTAAAAGAAAGAACTTGCATTTCTATAAGGTCTTTCACAACCAATAGGGCATCTCAAAGTGCTTTACAGCTAATGAAGTACTTTTCGAAGTGTAGTCACCTTTGTAATGTTAGAAATGGGACAGCCATTTTGTGCACAGCAAGTTCTCACAAACAACAATCTGATAATGACCAGATCATCTGATTTAATGATGTTGGTTGAAGGATAAATATTGGCCAGGACACCAGGAAGAACTCACCTGCTCTTCTTTGACTGTTTACATCCAACTGGGAGGGCAAATGGAGGCTTGGTGCAATGTCTTATCTGAAAAATAGCACCTCTGATAGTGCAATACTCCAGCAGTACTGAAATGGGATGTCAGCCTAAATGGTGTGCTTAAGTCTCTGGAGTGGGACTAGAACCCACAAGCTTCTGATCCAGAGTGCTACCCACTGAACGGATACTGAAGAGCTACTAGTATTTTCTTATTATTACTGTAGTTTGCATCTCTGGGGATGGTGGGGGAGGAGACAGAATAAAATCACATGCCTACCCCAGCTGAAACAGGAACAGGAGGGGGGGAATAGAGATGGGTGGGAAATCTTTCCTCATGATCCTTCTCAACTTTGAATGATGCACCTAGGTCAACCCGGAGTGGATTTCTGCCACTTTGGGGCAAAGATCTCTGACCTTCAGCAGCTCCCTTGCCTGAGCACAGCAGAGATTGTGAACGGTGTGGAAGATGATGTGAATTGACATCCATTACATGTTAGCATCCAATGTCTTTCACTACTGTAGCAGCTCATCACTGGGCTTGGTAACAGACAGTTGGGAACAGCACACCAGTAACATAAGTCTTTCTAAAACCATTTCATTAGTATCAATTATACTCCATGAACTGCTGCTAAGCTGAAGCACATGAGCACAAACTGCTTGACACTTCAGGTAATCAGAAGTGCTGGCCTGTGCTGACTGCTCGTGGTGCAGTTACACAGTGAGATACCAACTTTAAATTTAAAACAAATCACTATCAGGACAACTTTAGGGAGTCAAACTTGTAGAATTCTTTTCAAATTGCATACTTTATCTCTCAGGTTGATGAATTTTTTGTTTAAGTGGGAGGTCTTGGTGGTGTCTCTGACAGCGCAGGTTATTGATAGCTAAATTCTTGAAGTACCCTCAGGTTAACAACTATCTCTGCTGCTATTAATAAGAGGGAGTAGGGCAGGTGAGATAGTCATTAACCCAAGGTTGATGATGTTGGTATCAAATTTATTCATTCGTCATTCTTAATAACTCATTCAATAAGGAAGCATTCTCCATTTGAATAAAAATATCCCAAAGGTCAACAGAAGTAAAAGTAAGGATTTATATTAATCATTCTTTGTGGCAATTTTTCATAAAAAAGGGGGTTATTTTAAATAAAAACTTGCACTTGCACTATAGCGTCTTGAACATAATAAAACATCCCAGGTACATCCTAAAGAAAAGAAGTTGGGAGGTGAGGAGGAAAAGAATGGGTGTGGAGCAGTAAAAGTCCAGGGTGGAGATCAAAGGAATGAGGAAGTGGAATTTATTTTACACTGTTTTTGAACGTGGACGAGCAAATGAGGCAAAGGGGCTAATGGAGAGTGTCCCAACTATGGGGATAAGATGGCTGAAGGCTGTGTCAGTTGTGGTGAAGTGGGCTTTGAGAGACAGAGGTGCAGGCAGAGGTGGAGCAACAGAAGATCAGACTCAGAAAAATGGAGGGCATGAACTGGACGGTAGGAATGGAAGGACTTGTAGAGATAGAGTGCAGGACAAGAATGAGGACAAGAATTTTGAAGGCAATTAATTGGGGAACAAGCAACAATAAACAGAAAAATTGGTTAAAATTTAAGTAAGAGTTTAGTAAAATGGGAAGCTAGTATGACAGTAGGCTGGCATACCATCCTTTCACCTTGGGAGTAGTACTGGAAACCAGCAACCAATCCGCCGCCAATTTGTAAAGGACCCAAGGAAAATGAGTTGTTGCAATTACAAATTGGGTAAGATACCAAACACAGCCATCCTTAATTCTCAACAAATGCTCAGTCTCAGAAGGGGCCACGTGATAAGTGCCAAGGTACAGTAGAAACATCATCACAGTGGCACAATATAGATTACAGTGCTGAGGGCAGAGTTAAGACACATGGAGGCCAGAATAAAAGGTATGTGTCTGGCCATGCTACACCTGGTCTGTTCTGTTCCTCACTATTAACTGCCCTCATTGCAAGTGGGCTCTTATATAAGCTCGAAGAAAAAGTGTTCATCTTTGTTGCACCGGGAGAATTCTAGGAAGCTAATCACATAAAAATGTCAGGCTATAAGGAACGCTGTGTTTTGATTCATTTGGCAGGCTTCGTTAAGTTGCAGCAACTGCCACAGATGGTGTGAGAACAGAGTAATTTTCTCAAGCAATTCATTACATCACTGCATCTGTGATGGACAAACAGAACAATTTTGGTAGAATAATACATTACTTGGCACCTAACCTAAAACAATTACAGCTTTGTCCCTTTTCCTCCTCTCCAGTTCTGCCTAAGTGGTTAGGAGGGAGGCCAGGACATTATTTCCAAATTGAGTGTTGTACTAAACTTTAAGGCTATATTTGCAGCAGTTCTTTTTGTTCAGACAGAGTCAGTGTGGGGATAGTAAGCTCTTACAAACTAATTCAACATCAAAAGGAAAGGAACAGCTAATGGGTGGAGTTGACCAGCTCTGTAATTAGGAGCAAAGGATCACAGAGTATATTGTTGGGCATTTCCTCTAAACCGTCTTTATTTTAGGTTCCTCCTTTCCCAGAGACAGGTTACCGTGGGATGTGATTCCAAAATGGCCAGGTGCACTCTTCTGTCCCACTCAAGAAAGCCTAGATGATGAGCATCGGCTGCCTGTTTTGGAGCGGCATTCCAGCTGAACTTGATGCTTCCCTCATGTCCACACATGCACTTTCCCCCAGGATTTATAAGCTAGTGACCAGAAACCTGGCTTTTTTCTCCTGCCTCCTCCCTATTTAGATGCGACGAAGCCAGTTGTGTGTCCTTACTGCAGCTCTGTCTAAGATCAATTAACTCAACAGGGGGACAAGCTTGTAATGCTTGTGTCAATGTATATGGCTCAGTTCCACGCTAAGTGCCCTTACTGACTAAGCTGTTACTGATAAATTTCTGGTTGTAAAACACCATCATGGATCTAAATTTGTGCATGATAAATACTATCTGCAAGGTTGTGGATACGTTTTTAAAGAAAGAATATCACAGTGAAATTTAATTTAAAAGTTTTGGTTGCAGAAAATATACTGAATTTTCCAACTGGATTTCTAAGTTTGGAACAGCTTGCTGCTTTTCTCAAGCTGTTAGTTCAGGGTCTAGTGTGTGGCACAGTTATTTGGCCATAATGTTCCAGCAGAGTCTTTTAATGAGTCTTTTAAATACAATTAATAGTTCAGACCATCTACCTCTATAAAGATTTTACATCATCATCTATCACATTTGGAAATGTCAAGCATACAATGTTAGTATCATACTTGCATCTGACTGGCTCAAACATATGCAGAAAGCAGCAATAAACTAAACAGACAGGGCATCTGCCAAAAACAGTTAAAATCTTAATGAAAAGTATTACAAAAAGAAGCATGCTTCGAGTTGTTATGGGGCCATAGATAAAACAACAGCTTGCATTCATATAGCTCCTTTAGAGTTGTAAACATCCCAAGGTGCTTCACAGGAGTCTTACAAACAAAATTTGGCACTGTCACATAAGGAGATATTAGTATAAATAGGATGAGAGGTTAGGGGCAGAGATTTCCAGAGCTTAGGGCCTAGGCACCTGAAGGCATGACTATAAATTGTGAAGCGATGAAGCACAAGGTGTCATAATCGGAGGAACACAAATTAAATGTAGGAGATTTGGGAGCAACAGAAGCGTCTTTACACAGAGAGTTATGGGGGCTATGAAATCAATTCCAAGGATAGTAGTAAAGGTAGGAACTATGTCAACATTCAAGATTTGACTGGAGAGGTGAATGAAAAAAGAGGATAAAGGCCTATGGGAAGAGGTTGAATAAATGTGATTACAGGTATGTATCGACATGAACAGGTTGGATCAAATTGCCTGTTTTTGTGCTGTAACTTCTATGTGCAACATGGCATCTAGGAAGAATCCAAGAACTCTGATTAAAATACCAAGTAACAACAACATTTTTATTTTTTAACCTTAAAAGGTCTGGATTTGAACCCAAACCAGACTGAATTGACAAACTGTTTCCCTGCAAAAGTAGAATTAATTTGGTCAGCTTAAATAACATTAAACTGCCCATTCTTATACTGAGTGGATGAGAGGTATGAGAGAACAATGTGTGAAAAAGAACCAAAGACTTGTTCAGTTAGGGCTCCTGTTCTCTGCCTGGAGGAGAGTCAAAGCAAAAATCAGCAAAAGCAAATTTTCCAGGGTTGTGACTCATGCTGTCACAGTGAGTGGGTGCAAAGAAAGAACTAGCATTTATATAGCTCCTTTCACAATCTCAGGACATCCCAAAGCACTTAACAGCCAATGAAGTATTGTGTACAGTTTTGGCCCCCATTTTTAAGAAATGATATCATGGCATTGGAGGTGGCTCAAAAGATTTTCACTAGGCTGATTCCAGGGATGAAGGGGTTAACTTATCAAGAATGACTTAACAGGTTAAGCCTTTATTCATTAGAGTTTAGAAGAATGAGGGGTGATCTTATTGAAACATACAAGATTCTGAAGGGGGCTTGACAGGGTAGATATTGAGAAGATATTTCCACTAGCTAGGGGACATCGCTACAGAATAACTAGGGACATAGTTACAGAATAAGGGGACACTCATTTAACACAGAGATGTGAAGGAATTTTTCTTTCATAGGGTAGTGAATGTCTGCAATTCGCTACCCCAGAGAGTTGTGGGGGCTAGGTCGTCAGGTCACTGAAAGTATTTAAAGAGGAGGCAGATAGATTTTTGAAATATCGGGGAGTTGAGGGCTATGAGGAGCTGGCACGAAAGAGGAGTTGAGGCCTGGGGCAGATTGGGCATGATCTTATTGAACGGCGGGGCAGGCTTGAGGGGCCGAATGGCCTACCCCTGCTCCCATTTCTTATGTTCTTATAAGTAGTTTTGAAGTGTGCTCACTGCTGTAATGTAAGAAGTGTATGAGCCAAATGTGCATCACAAGGTGCCATAAACATCAATGTGATAATGACCAGCTCATTTGTTTTTTTCAGTGATGTTTGTTGAGGAATAAAAAATGGCCAACAGACTGTAGAGAACTCACCTGCAGTTTCTCAAGACAGGCAAATGTGATCTTTTATATTCATCTGAGAGGGCAGATGGGCCATTTGTTTAACATTCTATTTGAAATATGACACCTCCGACGGTGCAGCACTCCTTCAATAGCACTCAAAACTGTAAGTTTAGATTATGCCTTCAAGTCTGGAATGGATCTGAGCACACAACCTTCTGATTCAGAGGTGAATTACAGATAGGGGGAAGTGCTTCATTCATGTAACATGGCCTCCCTGACTTGGATTAATACGTTCACGGAACAGTTTATTTTTTAAATAGGGGAATTAGCTGATTTCCGGTGCAGGGCCATACCAAGATAGCAAAGACTTAGGTAATAAAAGGTGTTCAACTAAGGTGTAATGACTGGAGGTACACCAAACTTGTGTTTGAAAATACTATATATTGTGGAAGGAAGTAAAGCCTAAAAGAGGTAAGGAGCTTCACAGTCTTGAGATGCTTTGGAAGGATGAGTTAGATCAGGAGATGGTGGATTGAGCCCTGATTTCAATGTCCTAAAATAGAAAGTAGGAAAGAGGGAGTGTGTAGGACAGTTTGCTTGGAGTTTAAAAGGAATGAGAGAAGACTTCAGGAAGTTCAATGACCTTGGAAATATTAATGAAAGTGAGAAAAAACAAGTGAGAGAAACATAAAGAGAGAGGCACAGGGGCAATAAAATAACAAGGAGCATCTTAAAAAGATACCATTCTTCTTGAGTAACTTCACTGAATTATAGATCAACGAAAATCAAATCTCAAGGCTTTTGGTGAATGCAATTAAGGGAAACTAGAGACCTCTGGATTCTCTATCCTTTGAAGGAAGAGGAGGTGCAAGAAGCCAATTTTCCTTTCTGTAACAGTTATGAAATCCATTCATTCTGTGTTTCTGTGTGCTATGTAAGCTTGTAGGCTGTGGAGATTGTAATATTTAAGGTACAGGATGTTATACTGCTTGTTACACTTGTTCCTGCCTAGTAACAAGGTCGGGACCCTCTTGAAGTGTTGCGATAGGTCACCAGATCAGTTCAAGGATCAGCACTTCTTGGGGGAGTCAGTTTTTAGTCAACCAGAAAATGTCCCAGGGCTAAGGGACAAGGGACAGGGGAAAGGACCAGGTCCCAGTTGAGTTAAGAAAAGGAGAAGCAGTCTCCAATTAAAGAAAGAGCTGCAAGGAGCAGACATTAAGTGAAGTCGGCTTGAGAAGCCCGGAAGATCCACGGAGGCAACCTAAGGTTGGTGACTCCGTGCTGTGGGGCTTTGGGGCAGAAGTACCCCTTTGGAGCAATGGTATTCTGCTTGGCGTGGCCAAAGAACTGAAATTGTGCTTGTAAGTTGATACTTGAGTGTACTCGGAAATCTACAGGAACGTAATTTCAGAAGGTGAGACTGAAACCTTGAAAGGTGGGCATTTGTTGAAGCCGTCTGAGTCGTAATGATGTTTGGAGAGAATTCCAAGGTGAGATCTTCGAAGTGAAGATTGGAAACCTCGTGAGAAAGACGAAGTTTCAATGAGATTGGTTGGCTCACAATGTGACAAACACCTGGGTGGGTTGTTGAAAAATCCATGGAATTGGGTTTGGTTGCATTTGGCATTTATTCTGCAATATGGTGTGTTTGACCACAGTTTGCCTATTAATTCACATGTACCTCCTACTTACCCTGAATGTTAGAGTATAAGATAGGTGTTGTAAATTGTTTTATCTTTCTGAACTTGTATGTTAAAGTTTATATTTGTTTGTTCAAAACCTGTGGAATCTTGTGGCTTTATTCACTTAGTCAGCATCTTAAATCTCAAACTTTATCTATTTCAATCAAAACGTTATTGATCCCTATCCCCCACAACCTGGGGTCTGGCCAAGGATCATAATAGTAACAGAAAAACATTAAAGGACAGAAACTACATCTGCAGACTGAACCAATGGGAATTGAAAAGTAAACTACCTGTTCCATATTGCATTCATACTGCGTGCAACTCTGGAATCTTCACAGCTGGATCAAGGAAGCAGTTTCAAGGGATAGCAAGGAAGGTTTTTGGCTTATTAATAAATTAACCAGATTGGAAGTTGGAGTGCTTATTAAAATGATTGAACTTGGGAAATCTTTTCCACTCCTTTGAAGTAAAAGATTCAGCTACTGAGTGTGGAATATTCTGAGGACTATTTTTAACACCTCTACCCAGAAATACAAGTGGAAATTAAAAATAAATTAAATGTTCTGCAGATAGAGAAAGCTTCTCGCTTCTCAATGTGATGTCATGACTTCCTCAAGCAAGTTCTTTTTTTGAAAAAGTGATTCTTGTTCAGCTGAGAAGTATCACAGGTTGTTCTTCAGGGAATAAATTTGGGGCACAGTCCCATCAATATCAGTATTCTGTGCTGAGCAGAACCTATGGGCAGGATTTAATGTCCCAACCCGATCGGGTGTAACATCACACGTGATGATGTTGGGCGAGTGTACCATCGTCATCGCGCACTCTCACAATACTTCAGTTGGCGGGCACGCGCGAGAGTCGGCAGCGCACCCACCGAAAATTGAGAGGCCTATTAAGACCCTCAATCAATTAAGTTAAACCTATTTTCCACTGCCCGTTCAGCCTTTCAGTTGGCGGGCAGGCGAATCGGCCAGGCGGCCTCTGCATTTTTTAGGAAACCTCATTCACGGGTGGGATGAGGTTTCCAACAGTAGCTAAAATAGGATAAAAATTTTTAAACATAATTTTTAATATGTCCCTGATCATGTGACTGAGTCATAGGTGGGGACATGATTCTCTCATTTTTAAATTCTTTATTTTTGAATCCACAATTCTTCAGCTTCCTGAGGCAGCTCTGTGCCTTCAGGGAGTTTCCAGTGCGCGCTCCCCGACACATGCGCAGGCTTTATCGCACACACTCCTCCAGCCCTCACCCCGGCAGCGCTGAGTTCCTCAGCGAGCCTTTCATGCTAGCTGGCCGTTAATTGGCCAGCCAGCGTGAAATCGCCGTCGGGGGCCGATCACGGGTGGCGGGCCATTTACCGGCCGCTCCCAGGCCCACCCACCGGACCCGCCCGACAAACGAAAAATCCTTCCCGATGTGTAATTCTGTATCTGTTCAATACATCTTGGCTCAGTTGCTGGACTCTGAGTAGAAGGCTGTGTGTTTGAGCTCCACTCCAGAATGTGAGAACATAATTCAGGCCAATGTACCAATACAGTAACGAGGCAATGCTGCATTGCCAAGAGGTCCCATCTGCCTATTCAATTGGATGTTAAATGTCCCGAGTCATTATTCAAAGGTTGAATTCAGATGATCAGGCAGTTTGCCTGTGTCGTCATCAGCATTCTTTCTTCATCCAAAACCAGACAGTATAATTGCTCATTCATCTATTTGTATGATCTTATTGTTTACAAAATGGCTGCCTCCTCTGTCCTCATAGTTACCACATTTTAAAAAAGAATTATTTAAATGTGGTTTGGCACTATATAAGGTGGAGGAGTTAAGATTTCAGTGCTGATCTCAATGCACACGCAATGTATGATGTATGATAACTGGAGGAAGATGTGTAATCAGGCCTAAAAAGCAGTTTTTGGGTTCCTAGTAATATCAGATGCTCAGGAGGACAATCACTTATTCCCATCTCTCCTCCCCAACCTCCTTCCAATGGGAAGTAGCGTTGCCTCTTTTGGTTCAATATATTTGTGGAGGTTCATCACATGACTCCCCATTTCCATAGCGCCCCAAGCAAAGAAACATTTTTCCCTCATCACCAATATTTTTATAATTAATAGACAAAAATGTTCAAATAATTATTTGTTTAAAATATTTTTAATGGCCCTTTAATTTTTCTCCGATTGATTGCTTGCAGCAGTGTCCAGAAAATTAATCTTTATTCCTGAATACTCCAGGACAATGCTGGAGATTTGGGAACTGCACCCAGCCCCTGTCTCACTGCCTCACACTGATCAGAGGTCCCAGTGGGCCAAAGCTCCACACACTGACGTTTCAACATACCTTTAACATCGAACTTTCCAGTAATTACTTCCTATTTCAACACACTGAATTCTTGAGCAGGCCCCATGGTTTTAATGGATAAAAATATGGTTTTCCGATCCTTCGCCCATGTTTTTCAGACTGAAATGTGACATTTTATAAAAGACTTATTCAGCATTAATGCACAGGCTGCCATCCCATATTATACATAGAAAACTGGGCAAAAAGAGGACCTGGAGGCAGTCAACAGCACTTGGAAGAGCAAACAAAACAAGGACCCAGAGGCAGTCAACAGCACCAAAAGTGTGGGAGAAAAGAGGATCCAAAGGCAGTAACCACCACCAAGAAGATCTATCCAATCCAGTTCAGTCTGTGGCTCCAGAGCGGAGCGACTGCATTCTGTGAGAACTCAAAGTGTGACATCACAGGAAAACAGATAAGTGAATGGTGAATATTTTGCTTGTTTATCTTCAAAACTCATGTAATTAACTGGTAATTGTAAGGTTTTATTAGTTGTAGTAAAGTTTACTAGCAGTAGTAAAGGTTATTGTGAATAGCAGTGTTTATAAATTATAAATTAATTAACACATAATAAAAATGTCAGATGATGTGTTGTGACTGCAGAATGTGGGAATTCCTGGCCTCTGGAATGATCCAGGGAAAACGCATCTGCAATAAGTGTCTGCAGCTTGAGAAGATTCGGCTGGAGGCTGAGCTGCAGACACTGTGATGCAGCAGGGAGGGGGAAAGTTACCTGGACATTTTGTGCCAGGAGGCAGTCACACCCCTTAAGATAAGGTCTTTTGATTTGGTCAGTGGTCAGGGACAGGAGGGTGTGAGGCAGTTATGGGATCCCAGAAGGTAGAAATGGAGGAGTTGAGCTTCTTGCAGCCTGTATAGATGAAAGTGGTGGCTGCAGGGTGGATGAACAAACTGACCATGGCGCTGTAGTTCAGGAATCCATTCAAGTGGAGGAAGTCAACAGGAATGTCGTGTTAGTTGGGGACAGTTTAATTAGGGTGATAGACACAGTTCTCTACAGCCAAGAACAGGAGTCCAGACGGCTGTGTTGCCTGCCTGATGCCAGGGTTCGGGACATCTGCTCTGGGCTGGTGAGAAACTTGCAGTGGGAGGGGAAAAATTCAGTGGTCGTGGTCCACATAGATACCAACAATATAGGAAGAACTAGGAAAGAAGTTCTGCTAAGAGAGTAAGAGCATCTAGGGGCTAAATTAAAAAGCAGAGCCTCAAAGGTATTAATCTCTGGAGTACTACTTGAGCCATGAGAAAATTGGCATAGGGTAAATCAGATTAGATAGTTAAATATGTGGCTCAAAAATTGGTATGGGAGAAATGGGTTTTGGTTCATGGGCCACTGGCACCAGTGCTAGGGAAAATGGGAGCTATACAGTTGGGATGGTCTTCACCTAAGCCTTGCTGAGACGAGTGTTCTAGCGAGTCATAAAACTAGGGCAGTAGAGAGGGCTTTAAACTAAATAGTGGTGGCAAGGGGCCAAGCTGGGAAGATGTGATAAATTAACTAGAGAAGGCAAGGCAAAAGAGCAAGGTAAGAATAAGGGAAATAATGATCAGAGCATGACAGGAAGGGACAGGGTGTACCAACCCAACAGTGCACCAGCAGAAAAGGCTAGAGGTTACAAAAAAAGTAAAAAAGCAGACATAAAGGCTCTGTATCTGAATGCACGTAGCGTTCGTAACAAAACAGATGAATTGACAGCACAAATAGAAATAAATATGTATGATCTGATGGCCATTACAGAGACATGGCTGCAGGATGACAAAGACTAGGGCCTGAATATTCAAGGGTATATGACATTTAGGAAGGACAGAAAACTAGGAAAAGGTGGAGGGGTAGCTCTGTTAATTAAGGATAACATTGGCACAATAAGTGAGATGACCTTAGTCCTGGAGGTCAAGATGTAAAATCGAACCCACCCAGGATTACAGGTATCTTCGGGACATACAGTGCTCCTCGGACTGCTGTTCTTGTCGCCATGCGCCACCATATGAACACACTTGACCTCTACCTCAAGCAGCACTGCCACACCCTTTTTCAAAGCTGCGTGTGCCCCCAGTTTCATTTTATTCTTCGTCTCATCCGACACCTCAACAAGAAACTTTGTCTCTTTCTTTCAGGTGCAAAGGAACGCAAGCTCCAACAACTCATCGACACCATCACCCATCCAGAACCCTCAACCCCTGCCTGTCCCTCTGTCCCCATACCGTCTTCCAATCCCAGCCCGGCCGTGTATTCACCATACCCCCCTGACCTTCCCCTCTCTGACGCTGAACGTTCAGTGTTCAGCAAAGGACTTAGTTTCATACCCTTACGCCCTCATCTCAATGAATTTCGGGCTCGGCATGATGCTGAACTCTTCTTCCGCCGTCTTTGTCTCCATGCTCACTTCTTTGGGCAGGAGTCCTCTCCCCATTCAACAGATCCTTTTACCCACATCCAATATTCTCCCTCCACCTGGACCCCTCCCTCTGGATTCTTACTTTCTCTTGATCTTTTCATTGAGAACTGTCGGCGTGACATTAGTCATCTCAATTTCTCTGCTCCTCTCACCCACTCTAACCTGTCTCTCTCTGAACTTGCTGCACTCCGTTCTCTCAGGTCCAACCCTGACATTGTCAACAAACACGCTGACAAGGGTGGTGCTGTTGTTGTCTGGTGCACTGACCTCTATCTCGCAGAGGCTGAGCGTCAACTCACAGACACTTCCTCCTACCTCCCCCTGGACCATGACCCCGACACTGAACATCAAGCCATTGTTTCCAGGACTGTCACTGACCTCATCTCCTCTGGAGATCTTCCTTCCACAGCTTCCAACCTGATAGTCTCCCAGCCTCGGATGGCCCGCTTCTACCTCCTACCCAAAATCCACAAACAGGACTGTCCCGGCAGACCGATCGTGTCAGCCTGTTCCTGCCCCACGGAACTCATTTCTTGCTATCTTGACTCCATTCTCTCTCCCCTTGTCCAGTCCCTTCCCACCTACATCCATGATTCCTCTGACACCCTACATCATATCAACAATTTCCAGTTCCCTAGCCCCAACCGCCTCCTCTTCACCATGGACGTCCAATCCCTCTACACCTCCATCCCCCACCGGGATGGTCTGATGGCTCTCCGCTTCTTCCTCAAACAGAGGCCCGAACAATCCCCATCCACCACTACTCTCCTCCGTCTGGCTGAACTTGTTCTCACACTGAACAATTTCTCCTTAAACTCCTCTCACTTCCTCCAAATAAAAGGTGTGGCTATGGGTACCCACATGGGCCCCAGCTATGCCTGTCTCTTTATGGGGTATGTGGAACATTCCTTGTTCCAGTCCTACTCCGGCCCCCTCCCACAACTCTTTCTCTGGTACATCGATGATTACTTCGGTGCTGCTTCATGCTCTCGTCGGGACCTGGAAAAATTTATTAATTTTGCTTCCAATTTCCACCCCTCCATCATTTTCACATGGTCCATCTCTGACACTTCCCTTCCCTCCCTTGACCTCTCTGTCTCAATTTCTGGTGATAGACTGTCCACCAATATCCATTACAAACCTACCGACTCCCACAGCTACCTCAACTACAGCTCCTCACACCCCGCTTCCTGTAAGGACTCCATCCCATTCTCTCAGTTCCTTCGCCTCCGTCGCATCTGTTCTGATGATGCCACTTTCAAAAACAGTTCCTCTGACATGTCCTCCTTCTTCCTTAACCGAGGTTTTCCACCCACGGTGGTCAACAGGGCCCTCAACTGTGTCCAGCCCATCTCCCGCGCATCTGCCCTCACACCTTCTCCTCCCTCTCAGAAACATGATAGGGTCCCTCTTGTCCTCACTTATCACCCCACCAGCCTCCGCATTCAAAGGATCATCCTCCGCCATTTCCGCCAACTCCAGCATGATGCTACCACCAAACACATCTTCCCTTCACCCACTGTGGAGGCATTCCATAGGAATCCTTCCCTCCGGGACACCCTGGTCCACTCCTCCATCACCCCCTATGCCTCAACCCCCTCCCACGGCACCTTTCCATGCAACCGCAGAAGGTGCAACACCTGCCCCTTTACTTCCCCTCTCCTCACCGTCCAAGGGCCCAAACACTCCTTTCAAGTGAAGCAGCATTTCACTTGCACTTCGATCAATTTAGTCTACTGCATCCATTGCTCCCAATGTGGTTTCCTCTACATTGGAGAGACCAAACGCAGACTGGGTGATCGCTTTGCAGAACACCTTTGGTCTGTCCACAAGCATTACCCAAGAGTCAAGATGGTTTTTTGAAAGAGGAATTATGTTTGATTAATTTATTGGAGTTCTTTGAGGAAGTAACAAACAATGTGGATAAAGGGGAACCCATGGATGTGCTGTACTTCAATTTCCAAGAGGCAATTGACAAGGCACCACATCAAAGATTACAATGCAAAATAAGAGCTCATGGTGTAGGGGGTAACATATTAGCATGGATAGAGGATTGGTTAGCTAACAGGAAGCAGAGGGTAGGGATAAATGGGTCTTTTTCAGATTGGCAAGATGTGATGAGTGGAGTGCCACAAGAATCAGTGCTGGGGCCTCAACTATTTACAAACAATATCAATGACTTGGATGAAGGAACTGAATGCATGGTTGCTAAATTTGCTGATGACACAAAGATAGGTAGGAAAGTAAGATGTGAAGAGGACATAAGGTGTCTGCAAAGGGACATAGGTTAAGTGAGTGGGCAAAAATTTGGCAGATGGAGTATAATGTGGGAAAATGTGAACTTGCCCTTGGCAGGAAGAATAGAAAAGCAGCATGTTATTTAAATGGAGAGAGATTGCTGAACTCTGAGTTACAGAGAGATATGGGTGTCCTGGTACATTAATCAGGAAAAGTAAGTATGCAGGTACAGGAAGTGATTAGGAAGGCAAATAGAATGTTGTTGTTTATTACAAGGGGAATGGAATATAAAAGTAGGGATGTTTTGCTGCAGTTGTATAGGGCATTGGTGAAACCACATCTAGAGTACAAAGAACAAAGAACAAAGAAAAGTACAACACAGAAACAGGCCCTTCGGCCCTCCAAGCCTGCACTGATCATATTGCCTGTCAAACTAAAACATTTTGCACTTCTGGGGTCCGTATCCCTCTATTCCCATCCTATTCATGTATTTGTCAAGCTACCTCTTAAACACCACTATCGTACCTGCTTCCACCACCTCCTCTGGCAGCGAATTCCAGGCACTCACTACCCTCTGCGTAAAAAACTTGCCCCGCACATCTCTAAAGTTTTCTCCTCTCACCTTAAATCTATGTCCCCTAGTAATTGACTCTTCCACCCTGGGAAAAAGCTTCTGACTATCTACTCTGTCCATGCCACTCATAATTTTGTAACCTTCTATCAAGTCGCCCCTCAGTCTCCTTCGCTTTAGTGAGAACAATCTGAGTTTCTCCAACCTTTCCTCATAGCTAATAACCTCCGGGCCAGTACATTAAACTGTGCACAGTTTAGATCTCCTATTTAAAAAAGGATATAAAATGCTGTTAGAAACAGTTCAGAGAAGATTCACTTGACTGATACCTGCAATGAGGGGGTTATCTTATGAGGAAAGGTTGGACAGGCTGGGCCTGAATCCATTGGAATATAAAAGATTGAGAGGTGATCTTATTGAAACATATAAGAGCCTGATAAGATTTGACAGGGTGGATGCTGAAAATATGTTTTTCCTTGTGGGAGAGACTAGAACTAGGGGACCCAGTTTAAAAATAAGGGGTCTCCCGTTTAAGACGGAGATGAGCAGAAATCTTTTCGCTGAGAGGGTTGTGAATCTTTGGAACTCCCTTCCCCAGAAAGCAGTGGAAGTTGGGCCCATGAATATCTTTAAAGGAGAGGTAGATAGATTCTTAACCTGTGACTTTCTTGTTAGTCATTGGGGGCAGACGGAATGTAGAGTTGAGACCACAATAAGATCAGCCATGATCTTACTGATTGGCAGAGCAGACCCAAGAGGCCGAATGGCCTACTGCTGCTCCTAATTCGTATGTTCATATGCAGGATGTTGCACTGCGACTGTGCAAAATGTCAGACCATGACTGTGTAGGATCCCTCAATGTGACAGTGCGGAAGGTCGCACTGTGACGATGCGGAATGTTGCACTGTAATACTATAACAACACTGTCATTTCACCAACAAAGAATCACAAATCAGTCCTGAACTATAAAAGATCTTTTTCTCACAAGTGAAGAAATGCAGTGAGTCAGTCACTGCTGTGATGAGTTCCATTGGTTTCCCGGAACCCTGCTTTTTTGCTTCATTTAAAGTAGTCCCAGAATGCTTTGCACACTAAAGTGAACATACACGGCAATGATTTTCTTTCTTCTCTTCTCCTCTCCCATGTGAACAGTTACATGTTGCCAGTTTGTTAAATATAATAGAAAGGCCTGTATTGGACATCATGAACTGTCTGTGTTTAGAAAGTAATAATACTGGCTAATGTACAGTTTACAGTTGATTTCCACACACAATGCAGAGACTGGATGAAGAAAGACAGGAAGAAAGAAAGAAGGGCAGAACTTGCATTTATTCAGCATTTTTCATTACCTCAGGATATTTCAAAGTTCTTTACAGACTGTTGTGGACAGGAGAGAGACAGGCACACTGTACTCTTTCCTCTCACCAACTGTCACTTAAGCAAAAGGTATTTTGAATTATTTTTAAAGTATGTAGTGACGTGTTTTTCCAAACACTTGGTCTGTGTGATTCAATTTATTAATAACTTGCAGCAACCTGTATTATGATTAACTCAGAAGGTTAGCTTATTTCACATTCAAACCCTGGGGAAGGAGTGTTCACAATGTCCCACTCCACTACACACCCACAGTGTAAAGGGGGGGATAGGAAAAAAAGTTTTACATCTATGGATAGCAACAGTACAAGAACCAGAATCTGAGAAGTCAAAGTCCAGAGGCTGTTTCTCTCATGGCAGAATTCAGTCCCAGTGAGACTCTGGTTGGGGACAACAACACAAAAATCCTTGAAATGAATAATGCTGCAATATGATGGGCTTTCTGTGCTTGGACTGCTTTTTAAAAATTAATTCGTGGGATGTGGGCATCACTGGCTAGGCCAGCATTTATTGCCCATCCTTAATTGCCCTTGAGAAGGTGGTGGTGAGCTGTCTTCTTGACCCGCTGCAGTCCATGTGGTAGCTGCAGTCTATGCTTGGCAGGCATTGATCAGAGACCTTTTAAAATCAAGCAGGCTTCGTGGAGTTGAGAGGTGGTAACCGAATGCTTGCTCTGCTGGGCTGCTGGAACCCTTTCCAGTTGATGTTAAAACAGCAGTCTGAGGATTTCTCAGCTCTCAAAGGTATATGGAGATTTCAAAATGGTCACTTGAGTCATGTGACATTCTTTCTCCACAATGACTTCGAAAGGGATGTTTATACAGTGTTTTGAACTGGCTTTGATTTCAGGACTGATAATGTCGCAGTCATGAGCTGTAGAACAAGTTACCATCCATATTGAGGGTCTGGTGTCGGGAAACCATTGTCCAGGCAGACCCTCTGACACCACTAGAAGGGTACTTAACAGATATGCATCATGTCGGAAAGGTGGTGGAGTAGTGGTATCACTGTTGGACTAGTAATCCAGCGACCCCAGGTAAGGATCTGGGGACCTGGGTTTGAATCCCACCACGGCAGATGGTGGAATTTGAATTCAATAAAAATCTGGAACTAACAGTCTAATGATGACCATGAAACTATTGTTGATTGTATTAAAAACCCATCTGGTTATCAAATGATATCAGCTGTTCTTACCTGGTCTGGCCTACATGTGACTCCAGACCCACAGCAATGTGGTTGGCTCTTAAAATGCCCTCTGAACTGTATCAAACTGCTGAAAAGCCTTAAAGGAATGAAACCAGATGGACCACCCGGCATCGACCTAGGCAAACTCAGCCCTGTCAAAGTCCTCCTTACTAACACCTGGGGGCTTGTGCCAAAATTGGGAGAGCTGTCTCACAGACTACTCAAGCAACAGCCTGACATAGTAATACTCATGGAATTGCACCTTACGTACAATGTCCCAGATATCACGATCAACATCTCTGTCATGTCCTGTCCTACCTGCAGGACAGACCCAGCAGAGGTGACGGCACAGTGGTATACAGTCGGGAAGGAGTTGCCCTAGGAGTCCTTAATATAGTTTCTGGGTCTCATGATGCATGGACAAGGAAACTTCCCGCTGATTACCACCTACCACCCACCCACAGCTGATGAATCTGCTCCTCCATGTTGAACACCACTTGGAGGAAGCACTGAGGAAGGCAAAGGCACAGAATGTACTCTGGGTGAGGGACTTCAATGTCCATCGCCAAGAGCACCACTACTGACCAAGCTGGTCAAGTCCTGTTGGACTGGGTCTGCGGCAGGTGGTGAAGGAACCAACAAACGCGAAAAGAATACTACTTGATCTCATCCTCACCAACCTGCTGCAGAAGCATCTGTCCATGAAAAACAAAAAAGAGGTGTCAACCTGGTGAAGCTATAAAACAGGGCTACTTGCATGCCAAATAGCATAAGCAGCAAGTGATAGACAGAGCTAAGCGATTCCACAACCAACTAAGCTCTGCAGTCCTGCCAAATCCAGTCGTGAATGGTGGTGCACAATTAAACAACTCACTGGAGGAGAAGGCTCCACAAATATCCCCATTCTCAATGATGGGGGAGCCCAGCATATCAGTGCAAAAGATAATGCTGAAGCATTTGCTACGACCTTCAGCCAGAAATGCTGAGTGGATGATCTATCTCTGCCTCCTACAGAGGTCCTCAACGTCACAGATGCCAGTCTTCCGTCAATTCGATTCACTCCACGTGATATCAAGAAACAGCTGAAGGCACTAATTAATACAAAGGCTATAGGTTCTGAAAATATTCCAGGATTAATACTGAAGATTTGTGCTCCAGCACTTGCCGCACCCCTAGCCAAGCTGTTCCGGTACAGTTACAACACTGGCATCTATCCAAAAATTGCCAAGGGATGTCCTGCACACAAAAAGCAGGACAAACAAACCTGGCCAATTACTGCCCCATCAGTCTACTCTCCATCATCAGTAAAGTGATGGAAGGAGTCATCAACAGTTCTATCAAGCGGCACTTGCTTAGCAATAACCTGCTCACTGATGCTCCGTTTGGGTTCTGCCAGGGCCACTCAGCTCCTGACCTCATTACAGCCTTGGTTCAAACATAGACAAAAGAGTTGAACTGCAGAGGTTAGGTGAGAGTGACTGCCCTTGACACCAAGGCCGCATTTGACCGAATGTGGCCTCAAGGAACCCTAGCAAAACTGGAGTTAATGGGAATCAGGGGAAAACTCTCCGCTGGTTGGTGTCAGACTTAGCAGAAAGGAAGATGGTTCTGGTTGTTAGAGGTCGATAATCTCAGTCCCAGGACATCACTGCAGGAGTTCCTCAGGATAGTGTCCTAGGACCAACCACCTTCAGCTGCTTCATCAATGACCTTCCTTCCATCGTAAAGTCAGAAGTAGGGATGTTCGCTAATGATTGCACAATGCTAAGCACCATTGTCAACTCCTTAGATACCGAAGCAGTCCGTGCCCAAATGCAGCAAGAACTGGACAACATCCAGGTTTGGGCTGACAAGTGGCAGGTACCGTTCACGCCACAAAGTACCAGACAATGACCATCTCCAACAAGAGAGAATCTAATCATCACCCCTTGACATTCAATGGCATTACCATTGCTGAATCCCCCACTATCAACATCCTGGGGGGTTACCATTGACCAGAAACTGAACTGGACTAGCCATATAAATACTGTGGTTACAAGAGCAGGTCAGAGGCTTGGAATCCTGCGGTGAGTAACTCACCTCTTGACTCCCCAAAGTCTGTCCACAATCTACAAGGCACAAGTCAGGAGTGTGATGGAATACTCTCCCCCTGCCTGGATGAGTGCAAATCCAACAACACTCAAGAAGCTTGACACTGTCCAGGACAAAGCTGCCCGCTTGATTGGCACCCCATCCACAAACATTCACTCCCTCCACCACTGCCGCAGTGGCAGCAGTGTGTACGATCTACAAGATGCACTGCAGAAATACACCATGGCTTCTCAGACAGCAACTTCCAAAACCACGACAGCTACCATCTAGAAGGACAAAGGCAGTAGATACATGGGGACACCATCACCTGGAAGTTCCCCTCCAAGCCACTCACCATCCTGATTTGGAAATATTTCGCCGTACATACACTGTCGCTAGGAACAAAATCCTGGAACTCCCTCCCTAACAGCATTGTGGGTGTACCTACACTGCATGGACTGCAGCAGTTCAAGAAGGGCAATTAGGGATGGGCAATAAATGCTGGCCTAGCCAGCGAAGCCCACATTCCTTGAATGAATAAAAAAAGAACATCTCTTTGTCTCCTCAATAGTCCCCTCTTGAAATGGACCTGGACAGTCACAGGTGTGAGATGAGTCTGTTAGCAGCTCTGCACGCATAATGACTTTCGATCTCTTTCTTTTGTGATAATTCAGGTTGGGGAGTCAGTTTATCTGCGCTTCCTCTGCTTTCCTTGATTACAAGGGATCTGTACATTGAGGTGTGAAATTCCACAAGCTGACAGAGGAATTCTTTTGTTCTTGTAGCTCCTGTTGGTAGCTTCCATAACAAAGGGCAAATCCTGTGGTCATGTGACTTGTAGCAGCCATTTTCTTTGGTTCAGCGGAAAATCCATTTTTTTAAAATGGCAAAAGAATAAAGTTTTGGATTTCTTTTCATGTCATAGAGACCCAATAAGATAATGACGTACTTTTGAAGTGTCGTCACTGTTGTATTGCAGAAAATGTGGTAGACTATTTGTGCACAGCAGGGTCCCACAAACAGCAATGTGATAATGACCAGATAATCTGCTTTCAGGTGTTGGTTGAGGGATAAATATTGGTCAGGAGATAGGGTATAACATCCCTGTTCGTCTTCAAAATAATATTGTGGACCTTTTTTTACATCCACCTGAGAGGACAGATGTACCAATAATAACCATCTTTTCAACATGGCCCTTTGGTTCAGTGTATGGAGCCAAATCCTAGCCATCACTTGATGAGATCAGTTGGGGCTCGCTATCTGGCTGTAGGATGATGAATCTTAACAGTGAGGATATTGATGGAGCAATTGCACCAAGAGGAATACACAGAATTGCTGAATGCAAGTGTCAAAAAATAAAAAATCCACCCTTGCCTCCAGTGGTAGGTACTCAGCCTCCAATGGTGATTTACTTAAATGGCAGAGTAATTTTTAAGACAAGAATTAATAAATAGATTATTGGCTACTCTACACAGATCCCTTTGAAAATATCAGAAGGAGGGATCATGCTCAACCCAATTCAAGAAATACAAAATAAAACTCGCCTGTTATCAGTTTAGCTGATTTTAGCTAGGCCAGTCTTGTGGGTTGTGGGCCCCATGGATCTTTAGCCAGTGATTGATGTTGGGCAATGCACATAAGGACATTTAGTGGAAACGAGATTAGGGTCAACCTTAATGTGCTCCACAAACCAATTGAGGGGGTAAGGAGTTAAATTGAAAGGCTGGGCAGTTTTACTTCACGATGGACTGCATATTAACCATGAACCTAAGATTTATTTTCTAACAATTGATCTGCTTTCTACAGCACTATATGGTGATCTGTGGAGAACTGAGAACATCACTGAACAGTTATATGATGTTTTCTTATTGTAGATACATTTAGATATGAGATTTAAAAAACCCTTTCATACATTAAAAGAGCAGATGTTTGCTTAGAATCATACAGTAAAGAAGGAAGCAATTTGGTCCATCTTGTCAGTGATGGCTCTTTAAATGAGTAATCCAATTAACCCACTCCCTTGTTCTCTCTTCATGTCCCTGCAAGATGAGACATGTGGTCGGGTTGAATGGAATTTAGTCCTTTTCTTCCGTTAATAGAGTAGACAGGGCTTATTCCCATTCCATTGGTTATAGTGAAGATTGGTTCAACAAAACAATCTATTCTCAGTCAACACATTCCTAATGAATCCACAGATTCATACAAACTCTTTATGTATCTTCCAATTAAGCGTGACAAATATCATAGATACCAAGGGAAGAACTACACTAGAGATCAATGCTGCACAGAATGTTAGTCAGAGATTATTATAAAGCAGCCAGAAACAATATTAAAATAAACAATAAGTTTTCAGCTTCAACGAATGCCAAGAAGAATTTCTTATTTTTACTCTCTCCACCACCACACTCTCCCGAAATTACCTACAGGCCTTACGGCAGAGTACATCCTACAAACTCCATCACACTCCACTAAATTGCTCAGGTGTACAAGTCTAAGTAAGGTGTCAATTGTGGCTCAATGGGTAGTACTCTATGTTAAAGGTCCTGGATTCACAGGTGCACTCCAGAGATTTGGAACGGAATTTTACGGCCCTCCCACTGGCGAGATCTTCCGGTCCTGCTAAAATCAATGGAATTTTGAACGGCTTGCCACATTTTACAGCCGCATAAAATTCTGCCCTTGAGCATAATGACTAAATTGACACTCCAGTGCAGTAATGAGTGCTGAACTGTCAGAGGTGCCATCTTTTGGGTGAGATGTTAAAGCGAGGCCCCATCTGCCTTCTCAGGCAGATGCAAAAGATCCCGTGGCCCTATTTTGAAGAAGGGTAGGAGCATTCTTCTCAGTGTTCTAGCAATATTTATGCCTCAACCAACACCTAAAACAAATTATCCAATCATTTATCTCATGGCAGTTTATAGGGCCTTGCTATATGCAAATTGGTTGCTGAGTTTCCTATATTGCAACAGTGGCTATACTTCAAAAAGGACTTCAATGTCTGTAAATGTGCTTGTGACAAGTTGTTTCTTTCATTGATTTACTGAGACACTATTTTGCATGATATTTGCTCTTAATTCAGGGGCTTTTGTACTTTTATTCCATAGCAAAAATGTTACTTTGTAGCACTATCCTATTCCTGAACAATCTAAACTGGGCACCTAGATCTGGATTATAAAGTTAGTTCATAATTCATAGAATAATGTAAGTTACAGCAAAAGAGGAGTGTAAGGGACTAAGATCTCACCCTATATATTTTTATAAAATATACACAGATATCCTCATTGCTACTTCATAAATTTTAAAACTGAACAAGACCCTTAAAATGGCTGAACCTATGCCTGTCTGTGACCCCTGAACAAAAGGGAAACCCACACCTCATTATCTCTGAGGAACCACTAATGACCACCTGTGGGCTGCACAGCCTAACTTCACAGAGAGCTATACAAAGGCCATCTGCATTTAATAACCCAGGCTGGCCAGAAGGAGACTTATGGTCTACTAAGACAAAAGGCCCTGCAACCTTTGTAATTTGTAATGGCTGAGACATTTAGCAATCTTCAAAACCCAGCCACATTCTAAACAATGGATACACATCCTTTGTTGGAGACCGGGTGGCGAGGTGGGGGTCATGTGACATAGGCCTTTGCCTAA
Source organism: Cetorhinus maximus (assembly GCF_964194155.1). NCBI lineage: Eukaryota > Metazoa > Chordata > Chondrichthyes > Lamniformes > Cetorhinidae > Cetorhinus > Cetorhinus maximus. The sequence goes on from NC_135893.1 coordinate 62,769,043, forward strand.
TTAAACGAGTTAATAGTCTTGCTGAGCTGAATAGCTCAATCTGCTCTTTATCATCTGACTAGCAGCCTCACAGACAAGGAGCTCTGCCCAGGTGAAACACCTGGCCACATCTACGCTGTTCTAAGGGAAATTCTGTACCATTGCCTACAAGACTAATTCATCTCTGCACCCTGACTTGGAAATATATTGCTGTTCCTTTACTGTCACTGGGTCAAATTCCTGTAACTTCCTCCCTAACAGCACTGTGGGTGTACCTACACCACATAGGCTGTAGCAGTTCAAGAAGGTAGCTCACTACCACCTTCTCAAGGACAATTAAGATGGGCAAAAAATGTTGGCCTAGCCAGTCACACCCACATCCCACGAATAAATTTTAAAAATGTTTATCTCATCTTGTGAAGTCAACACAACCAGAAAAGTGAATTATACAGCTTCAGTTTTCAAACAGCCGGCCTCTGTGAAGGAACAACTCATTGGACTTTGATTCTGGGCTCAGGTACCCATGCGAAACCATATTTGGTCTTTGTACTGTAAAACCTTCTCTCTATCCCTCTTTTTACTGTATGAATGCAAGGGGTGACATTCCAACCCTCTTTTCTGTGTTTTGAGTGTGTGTGCAAATAAACTAACCCTTTAAGTTCATCCTATCTCAAGTTTGCTATGGTAATAGAAAATTGGATCACACTGAAACCAAGGGGTTGGGAAATATGCCACCACTTTTAAAGAGGGAAACAAATCAAAAACACCTTTCTGTTTACAGATGAGTGGTGAGAGGTGGAATTAGTGTTGTTTAAATCAAACCCCATCCTGTCTGTAACAGGAAGCCATTCAGCCTGTATTGCCTGTGCAAGAATTTCAATTTTTTTGTCCCATATCTTTATCCCAATTAAACTTTATATCCCTGACCTCAATCCACACACTTCCCTCAGCATTTTCCTGATTCTAAGATAACCACTCAATCCCTGGCTTGTTTCTCAAGGTGTCCTCCTTTTGTATCAGAAAGCTACTCACCACTGGAAGAAGCACAGCAGCTGTGACCTATCACGTTCTCACCTGATGTACACGCGTATTTTCGAGGTGCTGCCTCAAAATTCACTCGGAATAGAGAGGTACACAATACAGCCACCAGTGCTGACTGGGCAAGACTTTGCCAACTTGAAAACCATACCAATAAAAAAAAACTAATCTATTAGCTGAGTCATTTATATGGAAGGCATGAGCTGCTTGTTAACTCAAATTCATGAAGTGCTGACCTGAACTATTGAATCTCCTTACAACTTGCAAATCCCACGTTTATTCTCACCAAGGGAAATACTTCAGGGGATACGAAAAGAATATGTCAACTTCTGTTTCTCTGAATCATCTACTGCAGTTTCTCAACAGCTCAGCGCATGAGGTATGGGACCAAGCTGTATGGATCAAGAAGGTCTCAAATTTGCTCCAAAGTCAATGAAGTTAATTAAACACAGTCAGAGCAATGGGAGAAGTTCAGCAATAGCTTCAGTGTCTATGGGAGATTGAGGGATTAAAAAAACCCATGGTACTCATTCCTGATTGCTATGCAATATTCCTCCTATCCATCCAGAAATTGGACCATCTACTTCTTTATTTTATATATGTATATATGTATTACACAGAATTTTACAGCACAGAAACAGGCTATTCAGTCCAACTGGTCTATGCCAGTATTATGCTCCACCATAGCCTCTTCCCATCCTACTTCACCTCACCCTATCAACATATCCTTCTATTCTTTTCTCTCTCTTGCACACAAATGTATCTTAAATTATTATCAAGGAGGAACTCTGAAGAAGAGTCATACGGGCTCGAAACGTTAACTGTCTTTCTCTCCACAGATGCTGTTAGACCTGCTGAGTTTTTCCAGCATTTTCTGTTTTTGTTTCCGATTTCCAGCATCCGCAGTATTTTGCTTTTAACAGACTGCACTGCTGCCTGACCCAGGGAAATTGATGTAAATTTGCACTGTACCACTTAAAGCAATGCTATATGAATAAATTTTACTTCCCCTGGATGTCAAGTAGCTAAGTCGTTTCATGTTTAACTTGACCTATTGTGTTGTAAACCTTTTGTTCAATGGCCTATGATTCTTGGCCAAGACAGTTTTTAGGAACTCTGAATAGAGAGGGAGAATTGGTTCATTAGTTCAGCATTTAAACTGTATACACTCTATAAAATCTGAAGGGATGAGTAGGTAGTAAAACCCTGCTGCACAATAAGCACAGTTGCTGGCCCTACCATGTGTTGATCAGTTTTTGCCAAGGAAGGATGTTGAAGGCTCATGTTGAATTATATATTCTCCTGCCCTAAGTGACTAAAAGTAAAAGCTCTGCAAGATCTGCTACTCCTTTGAAAGTTTATGGGCTTTGTGACAGTCCTTCTGACTGGGTCTATGACCAGCAAGGCTCAGCTTTGTACTTGCTGACATTAGCACTGGTCATATAGGACTGGACTTTCATGGACTCAGGAAGACTCCGTGGAGGGTTAAAAATGGTGGCGGGGTCCTGATTCTGGGATTCTCGACCCCATTCCCAGGGTTTCTAATCTTCAAGAGTACCTTTTAAGGTAGCGAGATATTTCGTGTCATGAGCCTGCACCCTGCACCCCCAACCTGGCCAGTTCCATGCAGGGATGGGCATGTCCTAATTCTCCACAATTTTCATGGAGGCGGGCCAGCTTTTCAAAGAGTTGACATTCACAGAACCTCAGCGGTGTCCTGAACCATAGCCAAATGAGGGATTTTTTGAAAGACAAGTTCAAAAGGTCCTCCTCATGCCCCCCATGTCAAGGTATGTCAAGGACTTCATCCCAGCTATAATGAAAAAAGTAAGGGCTCTCACCCCTCACAGCCCCCCACACTTCCCAAGCCCTATCCATGCCACCATTCACCCCCTATGGCCCCTCATGCCCTCCATGCCAAGCTACAGTACTTACATGCCCATTCACCCACTGTATACTTTATAGAACCAATGAATGCTATAGCAGCAATAGGTTGTGTAAAAAAAGCTTTAAAAAAACAGTCATTCATTGATAACTTTCCACTTTCTTAAAGCAAAACTCCTTTTTACTACAGGCCATGAATCATCCAGACCCTTTAAAGTATCAATAGCTGAAATTGTAAACACTTGAAACCTCTTTATCTTGTGTAAATAAACTCATTGCGCAATTGGTGGAAGAGATCAGAGAGCCATGGTTTGGGGGGCATAAGGGCCATAAGGGGAGGGTGGGGCCATGAGGTGGCATAGATAGGGCATGGGGAGTGTGAGGGGCTGTGAGGAGTGAGAGCCCTTACTTTTTTCATTATAACTGGGATGAAGTCCCATAACACCAAGATGGCCTTTTAAACAGCCTGCCTTGGCACCCAGTAGTCCCGTGGCTGCCTCCAAATTCTTTCCCGGGTTGGCTGGCCCAAATGCAAACCACACCAGACAGGAAAATCCTGTCTTCCTGGCACCTTCTCGAGAGGCGGGCAGGCCAAGCTGGGAATTTTCCTGACTCCCACTACCCACCGCAAGGATGAAAATCCAGCTTTTAATTGTCTTTTCCTCCTCTATTTCCCCCTCATCCTAGTCCCATTCATAGTACAGATATTGTCCATTGCAATTGCTGTATGCATTTTAATGGCCTTTATATTCTTTAATACCATACTTGAGAATAATATGCTTCCCTATAAGATACTTATTAAGATTCTGCTCTATTATAGCATGTTTTACATGTTTTGTAATATTTTTTCTCCAAGGGGGTCTAGATTGCCAGGGTAGGTTGCTTTTGAACAGACTAGCTGCAAGTTGGATCCCTTTCCTCCCATTTTGTTCCCCCTAATCTCTGTTGCCTCATGATGATTTTGAGATTGGGCTACAGCTGTTGCTCTCTTTCCTCTCCATCCTAAGCCATAATTAGTCTGGTCTTTGATCACCCTGCTGTAAATATGGCTCAGTTGTGAGCACTTTACCTCAGAGTCCAAAAAGTTGTGGGTTCAAATCTCACTCAATAGACTTTAGCATATAATCCAAACTGTCACCTAGGGATGTTACATTGTTGGAGATGGATATAATAATTTGCATGATACTACTCAAAGAAGTGCTGGGGAGTTCTCCCTGATGTCCCAGCCAATATCTATCCCTTAACCAACCACTAAAACAGATTACCTAGTCATTATCAAATTGAGAAAGTTATGGTGATAATCACAGTGATTTTAACCTACATATAGATTGGGAGAATCAGATTGGCAAAGGTAGCCTGAAAGTTGAGTTGATAGAGTGTTTTGGGGACAATTTCTTAGAGCACACATGTTAGAGCCAACCAGCGAGCAGGCTATTCCAGATCTGGTAATAGCAATTAACAGGATTAATTAATGACCTCTTAGTAAAGGCACCACTTGGTAGCAGTGATCATAACAGGATTGAATTTCGCATTCAGTTTGAGGGAGATGAGGAGACATTTTTTTCTCTCAGAGGGTCAAGAGTCTGTGGAACTCTCTTCCCCAGAAAGTGATAGAAGTAGAGTCACAGAATATATTTAAGGCTGAATTAGATAGATTCTTGATTGACAAGGGAGTCAACAGTTATAATGGATTGGAAGGAAAGTGGAGTTGAGGCCACATTCAGATTAGCCATGATCTTACTGAATGGCAGAACTGGTTTGAGGGGCCGAATGGTCTTCTCCTGCTCCTAATTCGTATGCTGTTTGTGGGATCTTGCTATGTGCATATTTGTCAATGTTTCCTAGATTACAGCAGTGATTACATTTCAAAAAGTATTTCATTGACATGAAAGGGGACATCCTGAGATTGTGAAAGGCACTGTACAAATTCAAGTCTGTCTTTCTTCAGAGTGTTTTGTGATACGTGGAGGATTACACAAGATGAATGGTTTCCACTGGTTTCCTATGGCACATGGACAATGAATCAGTGATCCAGGTTATTCATCACATACCAGTACTCAGATAGGACTGTTAATGCACAGTAGGAGGCTGTTAACATGGGGTAACAGACAAGGCCAGAATGCTGAGCAAGAATCAAGGCTACTAGACCAAATGCTTTTGAATTTCCATTAATAAGTGTACTGAATTCCCTTCAAGATATTTGAACTCCATGCAGACTTAGAGATTTTGTATTATCTTCAGTTACTGTCTCTCAAAGATAAGTAGAGATGAGGAGACCATTAAGCCCATGCAGTTCATCCATCAACAGAATCATATGGTCTTTCCCTGCAACACAATATATGGCTGCCTCTTCAATGATTCATGTTTTTATTTCTACACCTCCTACCCAGAACCCATTTTATATGTAATGATCAGTCTGTGAAGAAGTGCTTCCTGGCATCAGTTCCTTACCAGTTTAAGCCCATGTCCTTTGTCCTACCGTCATGGTTTAACTTGAGGTACTGCTCTAGATAAACCTTTTCTATTCTACCTAGTGTCCCATGATTGCCAGTTGGTGTGCCAATAGCTTTGAAGGTATATCAGATGGTCCTGAATGCTGGCAGGGAGCAGCTTCCTGGTTTCAGCTAAACTCAGGAAAGAACAATAGTTGCCAGCTCCCCCATTACAAACTAAACCAGCAGTGCGATAGAGAAACATGTAGTGTAGTACAGAGACAAACCCAAACAGCTCACTGACCATTCTACCCATTATATGCCATTGACAAATGGGAGAGGTTCTAAAGCCCCAAAGGTTCCTAATGCCACCAGGAGACTGGCAAAAGAAGAATTCAATATCAAAGTACTTTTAAGTTGCTCTCTCTTCTCTTAATCAGTCCCTCAGGATCATGGATACTTTCTAATACTCCAATTCGCTGGATTCTGAATTGGCTGCTAAGTCCAATGCATGACCTTCAGACTCTGCCACATGCGGGGCAAGTGGTGTTTGAAGGGTTGGGTAGATGGGTTGCTTGGAGGTTTCTGCACCACCTCCAACACTTTGGCTTCGCCTCTGAATTTTTCCAACAAAGTCTCTCAATGTGTTTGGTGCCTTCCCAAATGAGCCTTCTCCATTTACGGTCACCAGCCAGAGTCTCCCATCAGTCAGTGGGTATGCTTGTCCTCTTCAGCGATCATTTGCAGACATCCCTAAAGCATTTCTGCTGTCCTCCTGGGAGTCTCCTGCCACAACCGAGTTCTGAGTAATGCAATTGCTTCGGCAATCTGGTGTCAGGCTTACGAACAACATGTCCCAACCAGCGGATTTGGTTTTGAGTGATTAGTGTCTCAATGCTGATCAAGTTGGTTTGGGAGAGGACGCTACGGTTGGACCACATTTCTTGCCAGCAGATTTTGAGGATCTTGTGAAGGCACCACAGGTGATACTTCTCCAGTGCTTTGAGGTGTCTCCTGTAGGTCTTCCAAGTTTCCAAAGCATACAAGAGCACGGGGATCACTGTTGCCCAGTAAACCATAACTGTAGTCTCGGGTTTGTGATCCTGGTCCTCAAATATTTTTTTCCTCACTCTGATGAAGGCTGAGCGAGCACATTTGAAGCGATAATGAATTTTTTCATCTTTGTCTGCCTTTATTGAGAGGAGGCTACCGAGATCTGGAAAATGGTCCTCATTTTCCTGGACCTCGCCACTGATCTTAATCAATTGGGAGAGGTGCTTTGCTGTGGGGGCTATTTGAAAGAGTCCCTTAGTTTTCATGGTGTTTAGTGAAAGGCCCATTTTCTCATATGCTTTGGAGAATGAGACGATAACGAACTGGAGCTCAGTTTCTGAGTGTGTGCACACACAAACATACTGAAGCTCTGTAGGAACTTAGGAGCAGGAGTAGGCCATTCGGCCTGACAGGCCTGCTCTACCATTTGATAAGATCATGGTTGATCTGATTGTAGCCTCAACTCCACTTTCCTTTCTAACCAACCCCATAACCCTGACTCCTTTGTCTATTAAGAATCTATTTAACTCAGCTTTGAATAAATTAAATGACCCAGCCTCTACTCCTTTCTGGGGAAGAAAATTCCGTAGACAAACGATCCTCTAAGACAAAAGAATTCTCCTCATCGCCGTATTGAATGGGAGACATCTTATTTTTAAACTGTGTCCCCTAGTTCTAGTCTCCCCCATAGGAGGAAATATCCTCCTGGCGTCCACCCTATCAAGTCCCCTCAGGATCTTATATGTTTCAATAAGATCACATCTCACTCTCCTAAACTCTAATTGATATAGGCCCAACCTGTTCAACCTTTCTTCATAACATAAGCCTTTCATTCCAGGAATCAGATAAGTGAACCTTCTCTGAACTGCTTCTAATGCAACTATATCCCTTTTCAAATAAGGAGACCAAAACTGTCCACAGTACTCTGGATGTGGTCTCACCAAGGCCCTATGCAGCTGCAGTGAAACTTCCCTACTTTTATATTCCATTCTCCTTGTATTAAACCCCAACATTCCATTTGCCTTCCTAATCACTTGTTGTACCTGCATGCTAGCCTTTTGTGATTCATGCACCAGTACATCCAAATCCCTCTGTACCATTGACTTCTGCAGTTTCTCTCCATTTAAATAGTATATTGACTTTCTATTTTTCCTGCCATGGTGGGCAAGTTCATATTTTCCAACATTATACTCAATCTGCAAAATTTTTGTTCACTCACAATATATCCATATCCCTTTGTAGACCATTTACCTCCTTTTGATAACTTACTTTCCTACCTATTTTGGTGTCATTGGCAAATTTAGCTACCATACATTCAGTTCCTTCGTCCAAGTCATTGAAATAGTTGAGGCCCCAGCACTGATCCCTGTGGCACTCCACTAGTTGCAACTTGCCAACCCAAAAATGACCCATTTATCCCTACTCTCTGCTTCCTGTTAGCTAACCAATCCCTTATGAATGCTAATATGTTACCTTTTACACCATGAGCTCTTATTTTGTGTAATAACCTTTGATGTGGCATCTTATCAAATGCCTTTTGGAAATCTGAGTACACCGCATCTACAGGCATCTTTATCCACCTTACTTGTTACTTCCTCGAAGAATTCTAATAATTTAGTTAAACAAGATTTCCCTTTCACAAAACCATGTTGACTCTGCCTGATTGAATTATGGTTTTCTAAGTATCCTGCTATAACCTCCTTAATAATGCATTATAGCAATATTATTATGACAGATGTTAGTCTAACTGGCTGTTAGTTTTCTGCTTTCTGTTCCCCTCCTTTCTTGAATAAAGGTGTTAAATTTTCTATATTCCAATCCACTGGGACTCAACCAGAATCTAAAGAATTTTGGAAGATTATAACCAATCTATCTACTATGTCTCCAGCCCCTTCTTTTAAGATCCTAGGATACAGGCCATCAGGACCTGGGGACTTGTCAGCCTTTAGTTCTAATAGTTTTCCAAGTTCCTTTTTCGTGGTACTGGTGATTGTTTTAAGTTTCCCCCTCCCTTCCACCTCTTGATTTTCAAATATTTTCAGGGAGTTTTCTAAGTCTTCTACAGTAAAGACAGACACAAAATACCTATTCAATGCTTCTGCTATTTCCTTGTTTCCCATTATTAGTTCCCCAGACTCACTTTCTAGAGGACCAGTGCTCACTTTCATTATTTTTTACCTTTTTAAATACTTGAGGAAATTCTTATTATTGTTTTAAAATTTCTCTCATACTCTAATTTTTCCCTCTTTTTGTATAAATTCTTTGCTTGTTTTTAAAATCTGTTCAGTATTCTGATCTACCATTTTAAACTTTACAGAATTGCACAGTTTCTTTCAGTTCGATACTATCCTTAACTTCCTTATTTAGCCACGGATGATGCATCCTTCTCACAGAGTCTTCCTTTCTCACTGGGATATATCTTTGCTGAGAGTTATTAAATATCTCATTAAAAGCCTGCTACTGTTTCTCTACTGTTCTATCTTTTAACTTAGTTTCCAAATTCACTTTAGTCGGCTCTGCCTTCCTACCCTTATAATTACCTTTAGTGAGGTTTAAAACACTAGTCTTAAACCCACACTTCTCACTTCAAACTCCTATGCAGTTATTGATTAGTCCTGTCTCATTGCACATTATCAGGTGTAGAATAGCCTGTTCCCTGATTGGCGCTAGAATGTACTGCTCTAAGGAATTGTCCCGAATACATTCTATGAACTCATTTTCCAGGCTACCTTTGTCAATCTGATTCCCTCAATCTATAAGTAGATTAAAATTACCCATGATTATTGAAGTACTTTTCTTACATGCCCTGTTTATTTCTTTCAGTATACACTGTCACAAGAACACAAGAACTAGGAGCAGGAGTAGGTCATTCGGTTCCTTGAGCCTGCTCCACTATTCCATAAGATCATGGTTGATCTGATCGTGGCCTCAACTCCACTTTCCCTTCTGCACCCATAAACCTTTTCTCCCATGCTAATCAAAAATCTATTTAATTCAGCCTTGAATATATTCAGTGCCCCAGCCTCTGCTGCTCTCTGGGGGAAGTGAATTCCACAGACTAATGGCCTCTGAGAGGAAAAAACTCTTTACCTTAGTCTTAAATGGGAGACGCATAATTTTTAAACGGTGTCCTCTAGTTCTCAACTCTCCCACAGGGGGAAATATCCTCTCAGCATCCACCCTGTCAGGTCCCCTCAGGATCTTATATGTTTCAATAAGATCACCTCTCATTCTTCTAAACTCCAATGGGTATAGGTTCAATCTTTCCTTATAAGATAACCCCTTCATCCCAGGAATCAGTCCAGTGGACCTTCTCTGAACTGCTTTGAATGCAATTATATCTTTTCTTAAGTAAGGAGACCAAAACTCCACATGCAGTCTCACCAATGCCCTGTACAACTGCAGGAAAAGTTTCCTACTTTTATACTTGATTCCTCTTGCAATAAGTATCAACATTCAATTTGCCTTCCGAATCATTTGCTGCACTTGCATACTAACTTTTTGTGATTCATGTACCAGGACATCCTGATTCCTCTGTACCGTAGAGTTCTGCAGTCTCTCTTCATTCAAATAACATACTGCTTTTCTATTCTTCCTGCCAAAATGGACAAGTTTATATTTTTCCACATTATACTCCATCTGTCAATTTTTTTGTAAACCTATCTAAATCCATCTGTAGACTTTTTATATCCTCTTGACAATTTACTTTCCTTCCTATCTTTGTGGCATCAGCAAATTTAGCTATCATACCTTCAGTCCCTTCCTACAGTGTATCCATTGTTAAGGGACCTGTAAACTACTCCCACAAGTGACCTCTTACATTTCCTATTTTTCATATCTGTCCAAACTGATTCTACATCTTGATCTTTTAAGCTAAGGCTCTCTGTGACTACTGTACTGATGTCATTCTTAATTAACAGAGCTACCCCACCATGTTTACCTAGCTTCCTATATTCCCAAAATGTCAAATAGCCCTGAATATTCAAGTCCCAGCCTTGGTCACCTTGCAACCATATCTCTGTAATGGAACCAGATCATACATATTTATATCTATTTATGCCAATAATTAATTCATTTTGTTATTAATGCTGCGCGCATTCAGATACAAGGCCTTTAATTCTGATTTTTAACCATTTTTGCTAACTCTGGCCTTATCTGCCAGTGCAATCTTAAGTTTGCAAGCTCTGACCCTTCCTATCACATTCTGATTATCGTTTCTCAAATCGCTACCTTGCTCTTAAAGCCTTTTTATTTCCCTTTAATTTGCCACATCTCCCCTCACATGATCCCTTCTCCTGACCATTTATTTGAAAGCCCTTTCCACTGCCCTAGTTATATGACTTGCCAGTAGACAGGTCACAGCACAGTTCAGGTGAAGAGCGTCCCAACAGTTCCTACTTTCCCTAGTACTGGTGCCAGTAGCACATGAATCAAAACCCATTTCTCCCACACCAGTCTTTGAGCCACACGTTCATCTCTCAAATCTTATTTACCCTTCGTCAATTTGCCCATGGCCCAGGTAGTAATACATAAATTATTACCTTTATGGTTCAGCTTTTTAATTTAGCCCCTAGTTGCTCATAATCTCTAAACGGAACCTCTTTCCTGGTCTGATCTATGTCACTGGCACCCAAGTGGACCACAACAACTGGATCCGCCCCCTTCCACTTTAATCCAGGACAGATGTCCTGAACCCTGGCACCAGGCAGGCAACACAGCCTTCTGGACTCATGCTCTCGGCTGCAGAGAAGTGCATTTATCCCCCTGACTATACTGTCCCCTACTATCACAACATTCCCATGTGTTCCTCCCAACTGAATGGCTTCCTATGCCATGATGCCATGGTCAGTTTGTTCATCCACCTTGCAGCCCCTGTTCTCATCCATACAAGCTGCAAGAACCTCTAAATTGTTGGACAATTGCAAGGGCTGAGGCTCTTCCACTTCTACCTTTTCGAATTCCCTTACCTGCCTCACTCTCCGTCACATCCTCTTATCCCTGACCACTGACCAAATCAGAAGACCCTGGCCAAAGGGGTGTGACTGCCTTCTAGAACAAAGTGTCCAGGTAACTGATGCATTGTAATGCCTGTAGCACGGCCACCAGCTCATTTACTCTAAGCCAAAGTTCCTTAAGCTGTAGACACTTACTGCAGATGTGGTTGCCTTGGATCACACCGGTGTCCACCAGCCCTCACAAAATGCAGCCACCACACCGCCTGCCTTGCAATCTTTATTATCTGTTAATTAATTTATTTTCTTAATGAATTTGTAATTAATAAATCTTACTGCTACTAATAAGTTTTACTACTGCTAGTAAACCTTAATACCACTAATAAACCTTATAACTACTAATAACTTACCAAAGCTTCGAAAGAGAAACTGGAAAAATACACACCAACCAATTGTTTCTCTCTGTGACATCACACTTTAATTTTCTCAGAATGCGGTCCGTCCACCCTAAAGCCATAGACTAGCCTCCACCGTTCTCCTCACGCACTTTTATACTGAGTCTCCAACTCTCTCTTCATGCTTTTTTATATTGTCTCCACCATTCTCCTTGCACTTTTCATGCTACGTCTCCACCGCTGTCCTTGCGCTTTTTTTTACTGGCCACCACCACTCTCCTCGTGCTTTTTTGTACTGGGCCTCCACCACTCTCCTCAGGCTCTTTTATACTGGGCCTCCGCCACTCTCCTCACGTTCTTTTATACTGGGCCTCCACCACTCTCCTCACGCTCTTTTATACTGGGCCTCCACCACTCTCCTCACGTTCTTTTATACTGGGCCTCCACCACTCTCCTCACGCTCTTTTATACTGGGCCTCCACCACTATCCTCACGCTCTTTTATACTGGGCCTCCACCACTCTCCTCACGCTCTTTTATACTGGGCCTCCACCACTCTCCTCATGCTCTTTTATACTGGGCATCCACCACTCTCCTCATGCTTTTTTGTACTGGGCCTCCACCACTCTCCTCACGCTCTTTTATACTGGGCCTCCACCACTCTCCTCACGCTCTTTTATACTGGGCCTCCACCACTCTCCTCATGCTCTTTTATACTGGGCCTCCACCCCTCGCCTTGTGCTTTTTTACTCTGGCCTCCACCGCTCGCCTTGTGCTTTTTTACTCTGGCCTCCACCACTCGCCTTGTGCTTTTTTACTCTGGCCTCCACCGTTCGCCTTGTGCTCTTTTATACTGGCCTCCACCGCTCGCCTTGTGCTTTTTTATACTGGCCTCCACCGCTCACCTTGTGCTTTTTTATACTGGACAGAATAGATCGGAAGAAGCTGTACCCACTCATAAAAGGATCAAGAACGAGAGGGCACAGGTTTAAATTGATCTGCAAAAGAAGCAAATGTGATGTGAGAAAAACCTTTTTCACACGAGTGGTTTAGGTCTGGAATGCACTGTCTGAAAGTGTGGTGGAGGCAGGTTCAATTGAGGCATTGAAGAGGACATTAGATGATTATTTGAATAGAAACAATGTGCAGGGGTATGGGGAAAAGGCAGAGCAATGGCACTAGGTCTAATGCTCATTTGGAGAGCTAGTGTAGACACGATAGGCTGAATGGCCTCCTCCTGTGCCGTTAACATTCTGTGATTCTCTTTTATACTGGGTCTCCGCTGTTCTCCTCATGCTCTTTTATACTGTGCCTAGACCAGTCTACTCACGCTCTTTTATACTGTATCTCCACTGCTCTCTCGCTCTTTTATACTGAGTCTTCGCCACTCTCCTCGAGCTTTTATACTGAGTCTCCGCCGCTCTCCTCGTGTTTTTATACTGAGTCTCCGCCGCTCTCCTCGTGTTTTTATACTGAGTCTCCGCCGCTCTTCTCGCACTTTCAGGCTGAGTCTCCACCACTCTCCTCACGTTCTTTTATACTGAGTCTCCGCCACTTTCCTCACTGTTTTATACTCTATCACTAAGGTTGGAGTGGTTTTTGTTTTGGATTGAAGGTTACATAAGTTTCCCACCTGCTTTTTAGATTATCTCCACACCTGTGGTAATTTGCTGGAGGTGAGGTGCACTATTGCAATGAGAAAAATGGAGAAGAGTGTTGGTGCAATGATATCGCCTTATTTAAACTCTGTTTTCACTGAGATAGGGTTTGCGATTTGAGTATGCAGCATTGCTCCAGATCCAAAACATACTTGAATTGAACATTTTCTTTCATCCCACCCTGTCCTTTCTCAACTTTTCATGGTGTGCTCAGCTGATTGCATGTGTTTTTAGTAATTCAACATGAGCTAACTATCGTGGAGCTCAGACAAGCAGCAGATTAGAGAAAGAAGACACTTCACTTAACTGCAGACTCATTTCTACTGAGCACTGGCATGTAAGCACAGCTGCATTCACTGCCTGTGTCTCCTCTTAAATCTTCAGCCTGCGACTTGAGGTTTAATCCTTCAGCACCAGGGGCTGGTTGTTCTGTCCTGGCTGACGACCACAGATAAGACAACTCTTTTTCCTTTTTATTTCATTCATAGGCTCCACTTGCCAACATTTATTGCCAACATTTATTGGAACTAGGTGACTTGCTAGACCACTTCAAGCGGAAGTATAAAAGTCAACCACATTGGTGTGGGACCGGAGTCACATATAGATCAGAGTGGGTAAGGATGGCAGGTTTCCTTCCTTAAAGCAACATTGGTGAACCAGTTGGGTTTTTACAATGGTCCGTTAATTTCATAGTTTTTTTAAAACTGAAGTCAAGTTCTCAAACTGCAATCACAGGATTTGAACTCATGGTCTCTGGGCTTCCTTGTTGCCCACTTTAAAATGGTCAAAAAGAAAGTTGACCCGCTGGAATGGATGCAGCAAATGCATTCATTTTTTGACTTCTGTTACACAGCTCACAGTAGATTAATTTCCAGCTAGGGAAGAGTTTCACTGATTAAAGTTTAACTAGGCTGATCCGTAGGATGAAGGGGCTGTCTTAAGAGGAAACATTGGGCAAGTTGGCCTATACTCATTGAAGTTTAGAGGAATGAGAGGTGATCTTATTGAAACATATAAGATTCTGAGGGAGCTTGGCAGGATAGGTACTGGGAGTATATTTCCTCTCATGATGAATATAAAACTAGCGGTCACTGTTTAAAAATAAGGGGCTCCAATTTAAGACAGAGATGAGGAGGAATTTCTTCTCTCAGAGGATCATTAGTCTTTGAAATTCTCTTCTATAGAGAATATATTCAAGGCTGAGTTGGACAGATTTTTGATCAACAATGGAGTTGAGGTTTATGGGACAGACAGGAAAGTGGAGTTAAGGCCACATGAATGGTGGAGCAGACTTGATGGGCCCAATGTCCTATTCCTGTTCCTATTTCTTATGATCTAAAAAGCACACCTCCAAAATGAACTGTGATATTCAGGAGGTTCACTGAGTGTGGTGGGGTGGGGCTTGTGGGGAAATGTTTAAAATTCAAAAAAATAATAGAACTATCACATCAATCAGGAAAGGAAACAGGTCATAACAGGAATGGAACTGGGTAGGGAGAGAAGGCAAGAGAAATGGAAACTGACTGTACAAAAAATTGTTCTGAATGTAATGGATTAACACTATAGTTTTTTTTAAATTCATTCACGGGATATGGGCTTCACTGGCTGGGCCAGCATTTATTGCCCATCCCTAGTTTCCCTTGAGAAGGTGGTGGTGAGCTGCCTTCTTGAACCGCTGCAGTCCATGTGGTGTAGGTACACCCACAGTGCTGTTAGGGAAGGAGTTCCAGGATTTGACCCAGTGACAGTGAAGGAACGGTGATATATTTCCAAGTCAGGATGGTGAGTGACTTGGAGGGGAGCTGCCAGGTGGTGGTGTTCCCATCTATCTGCTGCCCTTGTCCTTCTGGGTGGTAGTGGTCGTGGGTTTGGAAGGTGCTGTCTAAGGAGCCTTGGTGAATTCCTGTAGTGCATCTTGTAGATGGCACACACTGCTGCTACTGTGTGTTGGTGGTGGAAGGAGTGAACGTTTGTGTATTTGGTGCCAATCAAGCGGACTGCTTTGTCCTGGACGGTGTCCAGCTTCTTCAGTGTTGTAGGAGCTGCACTCATCCAGGCAAGTGGGGAGTATTCCATCACACTCCTGACTTGTGCCTTGTAGATGGTGGACAGGCTTTGGGGAGTCAGGAGGCAAGTTACTCATGGCACAATTCCTAGCCTCTTACCTGCTCTTGTAGCCATAGTATTTATATGGCTAGTCTAGTTCAGTTTCTGGTCAATGGTAACCCCCCCAGGATGTTGATGGAGGGTATCCTCAATGTGAAGGCGGGACTTCATCTCCATAATGACTCTGTGATGGTCACTCCTGCCAATACTGTCATATACAGATGCATCTGTGGCAGGCAAGTTGGTGAGGATGAGGCCAAGTATGTTTTTCCCTCTTGTTGGTTCCCTCACCACCTGCCGCAGACCCAGTCTAGCAGCTATGTCATTTAAGACTTGGCCAGCTCAATCAGTATTGGTGCTACTGAGCTAGTCTTGGTGATGGAGACTGAAGTTCCCCACCCAGAGAACATTCTGTGCTCTTGCCACCCTCAGTGCTTCTTCCAAGTGATGTTCAACATGGAGGAGTACTGATTCATCAGCTGAGGGAGGGTGGTACGTGGTAGTCAGCAGGAGGTTTCCTTGCCCATGTTTGACCTGATGCCATGAGACTTCATGGGGTCCAGATTTGATGTTGAGGACTCCCAGGGCAACTCCCTCCCGACTGAATACCACTGTGTTGCCACCTCTGCTGGGTGGGACAGGGCATACCCAGGCATGGTGATGAAGGAGTCTGGGACATTATCTGTCAGGTATGATTCCATGAGGATGACTATGTCAGGCTGTTGCTTGATCAGCTCTCCCAATTTTGGCACATGGCCCCAGGTGTAAGAAGGGAGGACTTTGCAGGGTCAACAGGGCTGCGATTGCCAGTGTCATTTCCGGGTCCATGGAACCGGTGCCCGTCTAGTTTCATTCCGTTTTTGTGTCTTTGTAGCGGTAGCAGCTCGTTACAACTGAGTGGAGGGCTTGCTAGGCCATTAAGAGTCAACATGTAGGCCAGACCAGACAACAGATTTCCTTAAGGACATTAGTGAACCAGGTGGGTCTTTACAACAATAGCTTCATAGTCATCATTAGACTTTTAATTCCAGGTTTTTCACTGAATTCAAATTCCACCACCATCTGCCGTGGTGGGATTCAAACCCAGGTCCCTAGAACATTACCCTGGGTCTTTGGATTACTAGTCCAGTGACAATACCACTATGTCATCGCTATTCCTGGGTTCTGAGCAGCTGTGTTGCTATAATGGGTCGGTTATACCTAAAGTGATGCGCCAGTTTCAGCAATTTCAGCATTAACTCAGTAGTTTCTTTCAAGTCACAATCAACACAGAATCTGCAGTAAAATTGTGATTTTAAGTCAGCACTTGAGTTCAAACTGCATTTCAGCAAGCAGTGTGAAACTAAGCAAAGGGAAAAAGACTGGGACTCCACTTTACATCATTGCAACTGGTGTGAAGTAAAACAAAATAAGCAAATCCAGCTCAGGCTAATGGACTGGGAGTCACTACAACTGCTGACTAGAAGGTTCTTACATAAATATAGCTTTGTGTCATTTTTAGCTGGTTTCTAGTGGCAATAGGCCCAGAAATCAAACCAGGAACTAATCCGCAACTTCACTCAAGAGGTGCTTTAGGTTGACTGATGTGACAGGTAGAAAATCTCACCCGAGTACAGTACATGGTGTTTTTGTGAGGTTGGTGCAGATTAAAGGCAGATTTAATCTGCATTTAATCATGTCTGATGTGCCTAGTTACTAGGCTTCAAAAGTATTTTCTCTGCTGTAAAACACTTAGGGATATCCAGAGGACATGAAAGGCTATTATAAATGCAAAGTTTTCTTTCTTTTTTATTTCCCAAAGCTAAACGTTAGGCTTTTCAAACTCTCCTACTTCTATTTTGCAAGCAAGAAAATAGAGCCCCTAAAAACAAAATAATCACAGACCCATTATGTGCAGTGAGTAAGAAAGAGCTTACAGTTATATATTATCTTGCACACTTTCAGAACATCCTGCAGCACTTTATTCCCAATTATGTACTTTGGAAGTGTTGTCACTGTTGTAATGTAGGAAACACAGTAACCAATTTGCACAGTCCCACAAGCAGCGATGTGAAAACATTTTTGTGATGTTGGTTGAGGAGTAAATATTGGCAGAACTTTCCAGAATAGTGGCATGTGATCTATTACATCCAACTGAGAGGACAGACAGAGCCTTGGTATAATTTTTAAATTCAAAAGACAGCACTGATGGAATTGTCAGCCTAGATTACATGCAGCTATCCCTACACTGGGATTTGAACCTATAACCTTCTGCTTCTAAAGCACAAGTAATATTCACTGAACCACAGTTTACATTTGCAAAGCTAGTCTATAGTTGTCCTAGATACTATACTAGGAGATTTCAATTTGCCTTTTGGCCAAATATTCACAAACATATGTAAAAAAATGCCACAGATTCCAGTGCAAATAATCACTGTATGTTTGAACTTGTCCCTAACTGCATAACTTGCACGACGCTATCCCATGCATTGGGGCAAACTGGAAGAATTAGAAATTCTAGTTTAGAACCTAAAAGGTTTATGAGGAAAGAAAGGCGTAGTGGGCTCCTTTCTCCCCTTGCTAAAAAGCCTTCTGGGGATAGGTGGGAATGTTTTATTGTGAATTTTACAGGACAAGAGCAGTCAGCAGGAAAATAAAAACTATTATAATCTGCTGCAAACCACCAGGCTGTTTTAAATCTGCTGCGAAAGAAGGTAAGATTGATTTTCGTAAGTTTTTTAATGATAAGTTTAGGGAAAAGAAAATGTAGAATGAAATGAACAGAGGTTCCAGCTGAACAAGAACCTAAAGACGTCTGCAGTTTTTAAAAAGTTTTAATGAGGGTCTGAGATGATAAACACAATGTTGTATATCCAAGATAAAATTAGGGAATGTTAGAAAGTCACATGTAAGTCAAAACCTGAAAGAGCAACAAATTGGGCAACATTTTTGGTGGGTCCTGACTGCATGAACCTGTCTTGATGAGGAATGGAAGGAAGGAGGTATTCACATCAGCAGTACATCTCTGTGATTGGAGTACAATGCCTATAGTTTCTCCCGTTCTTTATAAGGCTGTAGAGAAAGCAGAAGGTCTATCTGTTGCCAACGTTCTGTTGCTGCCACACAAAACAGGCGACCTGTTTGCACAGTGGACAGTGCTTTTCCAAAGTCAAAATACACAAATGGTTGAGATGTATCTCAATAGGTTATTAGTTATATAACTGCCTGCACAGGAAATTACTGCTAGTTGGACACGAATGGGTCTATTTGGGTACCGCTGCCAGGTGTAAGGCGCAGCCGTGTAACAGCATTTGCTTTGCAACCTGGATTCATCGGTTCTCATCCAGTTACCTAGCAACCCATACTGTACACCTCTTGCTGCAGAATTATGCGTGAAAAGCAGCTCTCAAAGGAATTGTAGACCCAGAAAGTATGTAAACAACAGGTAGAGACATTAGGAAAATATTTAGAATCTCACATGGAAGCCAGGATTAAAAGGAAGAATTGTTTTACAGCGAGCATGAACATGTCCATTTAAAAAGGGAAACACACAACAATCGCAGAATATCTACTTTCATTCAAACACCTGTTCTATGGTACCAACAGAAACATTACTCGAAACACACAGTGGATTGAATTCATGACGGAAGGGGCGCCCCACATTCAGCGATTATACCTGAATAAGAAATGCAATCATTTACATGCAACACCCCAGGGTCAAGAAAATAATAAAGAACGTCCCATAGCGCCATTCGCGGCCTCAGGACGTCCCAAAGCGCTTAACAGCCCATGAAGTATGTTTAAAGTGTGGTCACTGTTGTAATGTCGGAAAAAGGGCAGGACAGGTCACCTACACTCGAGAAAGGGTATTGATCTCTGATGCTTGTCGTCATTTAGCATTTGAAACAGTATTTGTTTAGTGGAGGGGAATGCCTAGTTAACGGCGTCTTGGTCGTTATGTCTGCTCTTGCTATCCTTCTCATATATTGTAAATTAAAAGGTTTTTTTTTATAGATTATGTCGCTTTGGATGCAGATGGTTTTTTGCGAGAATGGATTCGAGGCTCCTAATGAGTTTTGCAGTCCTTTTGCTGCCGGTATCCCGCAGCGGACCACCTTGGTGGTTTCAGGAAGTCCAAAAGAAAACGGATTAATGAAGAAGCAGGTCAGAGGCAGGGTCGCATCATTATAATGGATTACTGAAGTGCCAGGGGAGAGAGAGAGAGTGAGAGAAGTCTGTTACAGGGACCGGCTTTCCAATTTAATCTCAGACGAAAGGAAAATCCAAACAAGGCTTCAGGAGTGAAGGTGATGCAAGAAGATCCGAGCGTTTGGATTGTGCAAAGAATTTCAGATGGAATTTACGCACAAATCAAAGGTGGAAGCAATTAAAGGAGAGAGAAAAAATAAACCAAGAGAGAACCGCAAGTAAAAAAAGAGAAAGTGGAAGAAAGAGAGAGAGAAAAATCTCAACAATGGGACCTGCTAGTGATACATGGAGATAAAAATAACAAAGTTGCACAATCCCCGGAATCTAAATCAATATTCCATCTCCATAATGTACTTGGTTTTCGTTAAACGGCATCGATCCTTTCACTTGACTAGAGCAGTTCACGAGGACAGCAACCCTGCAATGGGGCTCAATCCAAACTACTGACAATTCTACCACAGATGTTAAGTGCAACAGGGAATTTAGGAAAAGGCGGACAGAAATTTCTGCTTCTCCATATGCGATGACAAAATTGACTCAAAACATTCTACAATTGGTTTCCTTAGAGTATATAAGAAAAATCTCGTTTAAATCTTGTATCTAGTTGACGTCGTGCCTCAGAATATACCTCAGCAGAATTCTTGTGACATCTGATCAGGGATTTATAGACTAGCTATATAAACTCTATATTTTAGCCCATCTGTACGCCCAGTGTGCATTTTTTTTGACGAACCGAAACGTCATGTGAGCATAATAGAATGCAATACATTTACACAACCCAACACCCACACTAAACATTTAAAGTTGCCAATAGTAAAAAAGATTTTAAATAAATACTTGCAAACAGTCCTTGTCCTCAAACACTACATAGAAAATATGTTATCCACCCCCCCGCCCCCCCCCCCATCCCACTTTGAGGGGCCTGACCATTATACATGCGGCCTCGCCTTAAATGCAGCAAACCATCCTTACTCCTTAGTCATAAATTTGGCGATTCTAAAAACATGTACACGGACGTAGAAACAGGAGAAAGCCACTCAGCCCTTCCAGCCTGTTTCATCATCCAGTTAGATCATGGTTGATCTGTATCTTAATTCAATTTACCGATCTTGGTTCTGATTCTTTTATTACCTTCGCATCTTAAAAATCTATCAATCTCGATTTTACATGTTTCAATTGACCCCAACCCTAACAGCTTTTGGGGGAATGGGGGTTTCAGATTACCACTTCCCTTTGTATGCAGGTGCGTTTCCTGATTTCACTCCTAAACAGGCCACTCTAATTTTAAAGTTAAGGCCTTATGTTCTTTACTGGCCCATCACAAGAAATGGCTCCTCTCCATAGTCTCTCGCCGGAAGAAAATAATCTCATTTGCCTTTATCTGTCAAAACTTTGCCCACTCACTTAATCTCTCTACATCTCATTTTAACTTCCTGCTCCCATCTACACAAATTACTACTCTTTCTAAAGTTAATCTGCTGATTTAATTTTTAATAAAGTTATGGGTATCGTTTAGAGTGCCAGCCTTGTCTCAGCAGTCTCTGCTCCAAGGAAGAAATATGTGAGTTTGAGCCCCACTGTAGAAATTTAAACACATATTCCAGGCCCACACTCCAGCACAGTATTGAGGGAGCGCTGCACTGTTGCAGGTGCTTTCTTTTCGATAAGACGTTAAACTGGGACCCCACCTGCCCACCCAGGTGGACGGGAGATATCCTATGGCGCTATTTCAAAGGAGAGCTAGGGAGTTCTCTCAAGTGCCCTGGCCAATATTTATCCCTCAACCAACATCACAAGAAGAGATGATCTATTCATTAGCACATTGTTATTTGTGGGACCTTGATGTGCCCAATTGGCTGTAGCGTTTCTTAGATTACAACAGCGACTACATTACATGGGTACTTGTTGGCTGTAAAGTGCTTTGGAGCGTCCTGATGGAAAGACACCATTTAAATCCATCTTTAACTTTATCTTAAATATGTAAATATCCTTTGAGATCGAGAATAGACCAAAAGATAAGGCACGCACACACACACTGCTTCAAGTCCCATCTCCATCGTCAATGTTGATCGAAGCATCGAGTTGGAGAAAACCTCGCCCTTTGCTGTACCGAGCATTTACCCAATAGATGCAACTAACTATTTAGATTGACAAACAAAACTTATCCCTAACCTTTCCTGACATCCCCTCCCCCCTCCCCGTCCTTCCCCGGTCAAGCACTGTAAACTAGTTAGAACAATCGAGTGTGGGGTGTCTTGATTCATTATGAAAAGACTTCGGAGAGTTTTGCCGGGCAGAAGATTTGTAATAGCAACAAAAACAGAAGATGCTGGAAAAACTCAAGCAGATCTGACAGCGTCTGTGGAGAGAGAAACAGAGTTGACGTTTCGAGTCCGTGTATGACCCTTCTTCAGAGCTCTGTTTTTCTCTCTCCACAGACGCTATCAGGCCTGCTGAGTTGTTCCAGCATTTCCTGGTTTTCTTTCAGATTTCCAGCATCCGCAGTATTTTGCTTTTATATTTGTAATAGCAAACGTCGTGTGGCGGCATTTGTGCTGAATGTGTATGCTAGAGTACAAGGCGGCTCTCAACGTTAATGTCCCACGCGATCTTAAATATCATTCTGAAAAAATACATGAAGAGGAAGAATGGGTTCCACTGCTTTAGGCAGCTGCCAACCCGGGAAAGGGGTGGAGGGAAGATACGTAAAAATACGAAAGTACGTATTTGAGGACATTGCTTTTACTCGAACTTCATTTCAAAAGAAATCTTACCTTGGAGTAAAGTTTTGCTTGGAAACCAAATCAATAAACGAAAGTTGCGTTGTTAGATTGTTAACGCTACATGGTTATATTTGATGACTTTACAGAAGAAAAATAAAACATATCTAGATTATCGTGTATATTTTAATATCTTAAACAAAACGATGTGGCAATAAGCCCCCTGTGCTGGTGGTACTAGCAATTTTCCACACATCATAAGAGTAAAACTAGATTTGCTTCGGAGAGTATAAAACACTGCCATGTCCAGATATTTTGCCTCAGCAACAGAGAACCTTGTGTAACCAGCATCTCCACAGATGCTGCTAGGCCTGCTGAGTTTCGCAGCATTTTCTGTTTTTGTTTCAGATTTCCAGCATCCGCAGTATTTTGCTTTTATCCTGGTGTAATGCTGCCTTGGATACAAACAACAGCCAGAGTAGTGGCAATAGAGGCAGGAGCTCTCAATCAGTAACATGGTCAGAGACACCAACCATCCAGGTTGTACAGCAAGAACGGGACTTCCAGCAATACCATGGACAGAGACACCAACCTTGGGAACAACAGTGGAAAGGTGCCGACTCCATCTGGTTACAACTACGCTGGCAAGTTTAACAGCGCAATCACACCTATATGGACATTGGTCCGTTAATCGTGTTAAGTGCCAGACTTCCGCGAAAAACGCAACTTTAAACAAGAATGACTCTAGCCCCTAACACGACTTCAGGACATCTCAAAGAACTTTGCAGTTAATAACGTAGTCTTAAACTGTACTCACTTTGGTAATGCCAATTCGCGTACAGTAAAGTCCCACAAGCAGCACTGGGATAAATGACCAGGTAATGATTTTGGTTAAGGAATAAATGATGGCTATAATATCCGGAGAATTATCTTGCTCTAGATGGCACCTCCGATCGTGCAAGAAATCCCTCACTACTGCGCAGAGGTGCTATACTAGAATATATGCTCAAGTCTCTGGAGTGAAACATGAACCATGACTTTCTAAGAGGTGGGATTGCTACAATAGCCTAGACTTACACCATACATACAAGAACGTCAGTGCAAATTGAAGGAATTCAAACATCCTACAATATATCTAAAATACTTCTGATTGCGTGCATTCATCCTTACAGCCTCCGTTTTACGGGCGGGGGTCGGGGCGCGGAACGAGAGACCAAGGAACGTGATTCCAAGTGCAATAGTGCTCATTTACTCTAGAGACACTCAACTGTGAATAGCAATAAGTCACTCCAACACCAGTGTTAGGGGAACTCTACAATATATAACATATATGTGCAGCATAATTGGAATTACAGACCATTTTCCTAAGACAGTTTGGGTATATAAATGAATGAATGTTTATCACGGTTATCACAGAAATGCCCCAAAGCGCTTCATATGCAATGAATTACCACTGAGGTCCAAGTTACCGCTTTGAAGGCAAAATTGGCAACCACTTTGTACACAGGAAGTTCGTACACAAACAACAATGAAATGAATAACCTGTTCATTTTTCGATAATGTTGGTTGAGAGTGGAATGCTGAGCAATCAGGATAATTTCAACCATTTCTGCAATTCTTATCCATTTTGGGGCCGAGTCTAGTACGGCACCGCATTGCTCCCTTCTTCACTAACCGGTGTCAGGGCTGCGATTAAAGGTACATAGGGACCTGGTCTGAGCTCTTCAATTGGGTACTTGCCCTAAACTGTCCCTGGGGGAACTCCACTAGATTTTAGAGCGTCATGGCATGAAATGGATTGAAACCGGCTGGAATTAAGAAAGTAGCCAGTCCACAAACAGTTCCCAAGTGTGGAGCAAGTAGAAGATCATTTCTGGGGGATTTTGTTTTCCTTAAACCTGTTTGTGCGAAATTTCCAGTAGGAGGTAGAATGCTAGGGAGTTCTTAAAACTTTAAAATATACACATTCCGGTTAACTACTGAATAGTCACTGCTTCTGTCAACAATATTGGGAAAATAAATCACGGAATAAAATCATATAGCACAGAAGGAGACCATTCTGCCCATTGCGCTAACTCTTTGAAAGAGCTAAAAGCAAAACACTGCAGATGCTGGAAATCTGAAACAAAAACAAAAATTCTGAAGAAGAGTCATCTGGACTCGAAACGTTAACTGTCTTTCTCTCCACAGGTGCTGTCAGACCTGCTGAGTTTTTCCAGCAATTTTTGTTTTTGTCTTTGAAAGCGCTATCCAGTCAGTCTCACTCCCCTGCCCCCTTCTCCCGTAGCCGGCATTTTCCCCTTACATGTTACTGCTTCTCCTCCTTTCAGGCAGGGCATTTCAAATCATAACTCGCAGTGTAAAAACAAAATGCTCTTATTTTCCCTCCTGGATTCTTTGTCGATCTGAAATCTGTATTATCAAGTCGTCAAGCCTCCTGCCAGATTAATTACTTTCTCCCCATATAATTTATTTAAAATACTTCATAATTTTGGGCACCACTATTAAATCTCCTCTGAAACTTCTCAGCTCTAAAGTGAATAATCCCAGATTCTCCGGTCTCTCCACATAACTCAAGATCCTCATCCTAACAGAAAATTTTCTAAGTTTTGGAGCGGCTGGTGGAGGGGGTGTGGGCTCCATTGAATCAGTTACTGTTCAAACCATTTTTCTGATCATCTGGAAATCTAAACGTCATGCATAGCTGGAGGTACAAATATTTATATCAAGTAGGGCTGCTGTGTAGGGTTAAACCCCTAAGTTTAGTCAGACGTTAGCGATTACCGGCAGCTTCAATATTAGACAGGAAGCACTTCTCACATTACTTGAATTAAATATTTTAAATATTTATAATATTTCATTGAGCGAAATGCGGATTTAATCTATTTAATCCACATACAATCCATAACTTTCAGCAACTTTAAATGATCAATGCAACCTGTTCATATAATTGACCGACTCGAGTTGGGAAGTTAAAGACTGACAGCTTTGCACGTTCATTGAATTAGGCAACAATTGAGTTAAAATATTTTCGGAGTTTCTCCTGAAGGCGGGTACTGGGATCATCACTGCACTGTGACCCATGGCCCTTCTCTCCAGAATCGCCAATCATCTATATCATGTGCCTTGACCGAGGCGGTTCGTCAAAACCAATCCAATATCGGGTTTATTTGAGCAGTGGCTTGATATTAGAAAGTGGGCTGAGATCCTTTTAACACATCTTGGAAGATAGTATCTACCAAAACAGAAACCTCCTAGGTATTTAATCAAAGATCAATCAACCGCCTCAACACTTCAGCAGTGAGTTAAGTTGACATTTAACAGTGAAAATAGCCAGTTAATGAACTGTACAGACAGACCTCATGCCATTGTGGTCCAAAAATCACAAATCTTATGAATGTCACAGCATCTATCTTAGCGATGACTTATGCTTCAATGCAACCCACTTAATTGTGCATCTATGTGTGCGTACGCCATATACACCGCCAGGAAATCCTCACCTTAAAACTCGGTCGACTCCATCACAGTGCCGATAGATGCAAAATAGAGAGGTCCACTTCCCTCCTTACACACCTGATAAGGTCATGAATTACATCAGCTTTAGACCGCCTCAAACTGTTGCATACAAGGGGGTTTGCCATCTACCAGATGCTGGGCGGTTTCTCTCCAGATGTTTTTGTGAAATCACGCCTTAAGTTTGGGCATGCTTTCCTCTCCTTTTGGTCAAGAAGTTTCACGATTACGAAACACAGAAGCCCTTTCGTTTGTGTCCGGATGATGGCATGAGCTCATTTCACACCGCGCGTGGTACAGGGTAGCATTAGGATTGGACTAACATCGCTCTGCAGCAGTCCGACGGGTGCACCTCAGCTCTGGCCCAGCTCCAATGTCCTTCCAAGAGCACAGATGGGGAAAGTGGAGGCATTGTCCATCTATTGTCCACGTCTCTGCATTGCGTTTGATGAAGCAACTCCACAAAAAGGTGGATCGTTCAGTTGGATTTATTCAGGTCGTATTTAATATTTTGGGCCACAATTCAACAGATACCATCTCCACATACATCAATTCCAATATTCCCAAGCCTACACTGAGGCAGCTCACCTTGTTTGAGCACCTGAATGCAACAAATGCGCTTAAATATAACACTGAGACCATTTGAAAACACAAACGCACCAGCTACCTGATGGGTAAAATCGTGTAAAATTTCGAGGCGGCGCGATCTCAATTTGTCAGAATATGTGTGGGCGTCTATCCAATTGATCTTGTGCTGATTCACAGCAAACACACGCGCGCGCATTCATGTGTATTCTCCCGTTGTTTGTAATACTGAAACGTTTAGGAATCCATCACCATCCGCCTCGCAGTTTTGGCAACAGTCAAAGCGGCGGCTTAATGCTGATGCCCACCTGTGAAGAGGGAGATGTTAAAATGTTTGTGCCAGTACGTTCACTGTATGCCGAAGCCAACAGGAGGGATAGAGATGTCAGCTCTTAATGGAAAGTGAGGCATTGATTCGATTTTAATCAACAACAAAAAATATTGTCTTTTTGGCAAAGAAGTAGATCGATGGTGGAATTAACTGGGCACTTGTGAGATGAATACTGACTCTATTTCATAAAATTCGCCATTCCCGTGAACTACATTTAAACACGTAAGGCGTTCAAGAGTTATGACATTAAAAAGTTTCGGTTTGGATTTAATGACATCACAAACATAGGCATGAGCCTTTGACAAGGGGAGTTTCACAGAGCCTTTAGTGAATGATCGAGTAAAACACAAACACCACGATAACTCATTGCTAAAACACTGTCAATATACAGAATCAGTAGATTCACGTAAGAGAAAGAGACCATTTGGCCCATCATGCGGGCGCTAACTCTTTCAAAGAGCTAGTTAATTCGTCCCTTTCGCTCTGTCCTTTCACCTTAGTCCTGCAATTTTCCCCTTCATATATATCTCCAATTTCCTTTCGAAAGTTATTATTTAATCTGCTTCAGGCAGTGCGTTCCAGATTATAATTGTCTGATTTTTAAAAAATCATCATCTTTCCTCTGATTTCTTTGCCAATTGCCTTAAATATGTGCTCTCTGATTACTGGCCGTCCTGCCAGTTTCCTTATTCACTTTATCACAATCTTTCATTATACGCACCATGATATACAAGACGCGAATAGACACAAAGGGTAAAAATACATACATGCACATTTATACACAGGATAGACTTGTAAAAGTACCTAAGCATTCTAGGATTGTCAAAGAGTTGCCTACAGGTTAGCGTCTTGCTGCATAGTTTCTGAAGTTATTTTCACCGATGCAGCGAGAGGCTAAAGCGAACTGTAATGGGGGGGGGGGGAGTGTGAACGTTCAGGTACCGTGTAACCCACAGCACTGGTGATGTAACCGGGCCGCAGGCAAGTGAAACCGTTAGGGTGCACGGGTCGTTCCTTCCCAATCCTGACCGATAGTTTGTGTTTTGCCTGAGTTTCAATCTTCCAGTTTATCGCGTCTTCCAACTTGATAAACAATCCTTCCCTTCACTACTTAGCACCTTACCTTACAGATTGTTTCCAGTCCAGACCCGATCGGATCTCGCTTTTAAAGCAGGGTTCCTTTGACAGCGTGCCCACAAGCGGGAGTGCTTCATTAACCGCTTCTCCTTCATCCCGGGGGTGTCTAGCCTATTTAAATCTGAATGCTGAGACGGGGGCGAGGGTTAGAGAGATTAAGATTGGCACACTATCTGGGCTGGGAGTTTCTGAGATACCAGCGCTGATCCCAATCGCCTTTTCTCTCTCTCTCTCTCTCGGGTCCTCGGCACTAAGTTTCGCAGGAGAATTATTGAAATTCGTTTAGTGTGCTGAATCGATTTTCGCGCATTATCCAAATGCTTGCGAAGCAGAGAATTGCCATCTTTTCACATTTAGATCTATTTTCTCATTAATGCGAGAGCGACTGAGGCGGCTGCTTGATGGGTCTCACGCGATCGTAGTCGCAACGATACAGCTATGCAGGAGCTCCGTCCTAGGACACCGGCATTTCTTCCACGCATACCCACCCTTTTCCCAGTCCTCCACTCGCTAGCTTGTTCTCCCGAGACAAGGATGCTCAAGGTTCGAATACCAGGCTGGGTAATTGAGTGTTGGGTTTTTCAGTCTCCGGGTTTGTTATGCTCTCTCTCTCTGCTCCTTTTCAACCTCTGTTTTTGGGAGGGTGTTCTTCACGCTTTAATCATGAATTCCCTTTGGTGTTGCAGTCCTTTCCCACCCCCCACCCCCACCAACCACCCCCCCCCCCCCAACCCCAGCACCCCGATCAGTCAGAGTGCTCACCAATTCCCTGAACTCCAAGTCTTCTTTAATTCCCAGAGCAATGGGCGTCTTAGGGCAGACCGCATGGCCAATGGTGACAGTGGGTAACGGATTTCAGGTTCTACCGAACGGGCTCAGAAATAGTCCTGCTCTCGTCTCCAGTCAGTCTTTCTCCCTGCAAGGCTTATCACGGAGCCCTCTCGCGTCTTTTTGCTCCGAGGTTGGCAAACTCTTGTCTTTCTGTCCAATCTCTCCGACTGGAAGCCGCCTCCTTCTCCTTAGTTCAATTCAGGATGCTAAAGCTACCCTCCTCTGCATCCACTGCACGCTCTCTCTCTCCTTCCCTCACCACAAGCCTCTGCTCTGATACCTCGCATACAAAACAGCTGACTCAATCGACCTTACTTCAAGATAAATATGAAAGCATAGGCTGGCGTTAGACACCAACAAGCTAAACTAGGCGTGCAAACGCCTCTGATCCACTAGTTTTGCCTCTCCTGGCGAAGAGTTGGCGACAGTCTAAATATCAAACGATGTTTGTTTGTAGTCAAACCGGTACCGCTGTAAACACAAGTTCAGACTGTTACCAGCACAAGCCACACTGACGCTCCTCTGGATTTGTCACACAAACCAAAGGAGAAAAGCTCCTACATAAGTGACAACAATCAGAGAAACCTCCCTTAAATGGGACTTGCAGTGTTTTATAAAGGAAAACAGTACTCTTAAAGTTCATCTGTTCCTTCGCATCCAGCATTTACTGCAATGTTAAGCCATGATAGAAAATTAACCATACAGTACTCCCCGAACCCTTCCTCTCAAGCATTGGCACTAGATCACATTTCAATTACAGCTCGTTCAATTTCTCTGACTTATGACTACTCTTCAGGAACGGTAGCAGCGAGCCTGAAACATTTCAATTGACATCGAAATGATCCCATTTATGCCGGACCGCAAACTTCTAAATATTTAATACGATGTAAAGAGCCAAAAGTGAAGTATGGAAAGGCGATGTGCGCATTTCCCATGTGTCCACAGAATGGCCTTCGCAATGGGCCTACACAGTCTCCCAGTGAGCATTAAGCACATTGTGTTTCTATTTCTCTCTTCAATTATAACCTGCCCAGTCCCAGCAATAGGTACCAATGCGCTGCAGTAAATGACTTTAATTCAGAGCTGGGTATTAACACGTTCCCTCCATTAGCTGGTGTGCTCACATCAGATAGCCCATAATTTATCAGAATTCTATAGTCAAGACTCCCGCCCTCCCTTCTGTATCTTTCCCAGAAAAGTGTGACAAGACAAAGAAGCAACATACAAGCAGCTGGAACAAGAACTTAAATACCACCTGCCTCCTCAATAAAGTCATGACAGACAGTGGGAACACTGATTCATTTTAAAACCTGCCAATCGTTCTGATTCATTGAGAACTGTTAGCTCGGAAAGCAGATTCCAAGAGAGAACTAACAATTAGAAAGGGAACGAGACAAAAAAGGAAGGGGAGGGGGCGGTATAGGAAGGGGGAGGGGATAGAAAGGGGGAGCGGGGGGTGAGGAGAGGGAACTGGTCTCCTGGGTCTCCTTTAAAACCATCTATCTGACCAATGAAATCACAACCCTTCAATACAATCTCATTTGATCCGGTTGAGAGTTGCTTCCAGATTGTTAACAATGTGTTTATTTTTCGCAAGCTCCTGTGAAAACACTTGTTTGCGGGGTTATGATTTTGTGTGTTCTGTTATTCAGTGTATGGCGGCCCGTGTGTCTGTGTGTAGCATTGATTGCTTCGGATGTCAGTCGCAACAGACGCTCCACGTTTGCTAGACATACACACTCTTGCACCGACAATGGGGCGTGAGCTGCACACTGTGTTCGCATGATCGTCACACGATAGAACGAGTTACATTTTGCTGGTCATAATTACTGCCTTGCTCATAAATCAGTGACTAGGAGACGCCCCTGCTGCTTCCTGGTGTTCCACTGACGATCACACTTGGCAGCTCATTTCGTTTATCGCCCAGGATACACGTCGTACTCCACTGCCGCTTCATGGGACATGGACACTAGGGTCCTAAAGTCCATCAGCAGCATTAATCCGTGGACGGTGAATTAGAATTTAATTTACCAGTCCTGGAAAAGAGACGGCAATATATTTATCCTCCTCCCTCCCACATAATCATGGTTGAAGAAGATGCATAATAAGACAAACGCGCTCCATGTTATATTACATAATTATTCAATCAGATTTCAGTTTCAACACGAGTCCTCTGTGCTTTAGCCCCAATGCCCCCCCCCCCCCCCCCCCCCACCCCCCACCCTTTCTCTACCCTGGACGGCAGAGCGCTTTGGGGGCCATCGATAAATGTTAATAGCTCCGTCCGACCAAACCAGTGCTGAAAGGGACAGCAACATGTGGCAGTGAACGCGAGTCTGTTTCCAGTACCGCAGAGGCTCCTATCCTTTATCATTAAAGCAGCTAATGTACAACAACGCAGCCTGTAGGGTACAGCAACCGGACCATACAGGACAGGGAGGCCAGGGTGATGTGTGTGTAAGTGTGTGTGTGGTGGTGGGGTGGGGGGAGGGGGTGGGCAGGGGGAGGGGTTGGGGTGCAGGAGGCTAACACGAGAGAAAAAAAGCATCAACATAAAAGTTCTCTGAGCTGTCAGTTCGGATCGGATCAGCTCAGCGGTTGCGTTCAATTTCACTTTCCCGCCAAGTCCCTTTGGCATGGGTACAGAAAGTTGAGAGGCGTGTGCTTTCAGAGCATGGCTACCTGACCGAGTGAGACGATCGCAGCGCGAATCTGTCTTAATATTACAGCAAACTCACTCCTCCTGAAATCATTCAGGTGTAAACACAAGGGAAAAAGAAAAGTGCATCCCATCCGCTCTGAGGGAGACAGCCAGATAGGGAGCTGTCCGCTCTGACCGTGCTGAAATGCCCAGCTTTTAACTACCCACCACCTCCAGCCCCCTCCCCCTAACAATTTCAGTCTGAACCTGTTTTATATATGGATGTGTTGCTATCATACAGAGATGAAATCAGAGATGAGATCTATATGTTATCTTCCCTTCCCCTCCCTTCCACCCACCCTCGTCTGTTTCAACCCCAAATTCCACCCTATGCTTTTTTGCAGTCCGTCACTTACCCGGAGGAAGAGATGCCAGTGTTTCACTTCGGAGCTTTTTGCGCCTCACACCATTTTTCAGAAAGGTCCAGTTCAATTCAAACGCGTACTGAAATCCAGGGGCCGGATTCGGCCTGGGAGGCTGCGGCTTCTCGCTGCGCTCCGGCGCTGCGTCAATCGGAGATTCCACCGATTATTAAAATAGGCAGTGATTGATTGAAACCAAAACTGATTGAGGACTTGGACCCATTCTGCTTGAAACGTGTCGAATCTGGGCGGGAGATGTAAGCGCCCTGCATCTGCGGTGCCTTCTTGCCTATCTTGGTAAAAGGAAGGGGAATAACACATCTAACATCGTGATCAAGTTCTTAATATTTTTCACTAGAAGCAAATGGGAATGGACCGGAGAGCGAGACTGAAAGGATGCTGTCCAATACGTTGATGAAAAAAAAAGGTGAGGCTAAATCAAGTAATCAGCATGTTAATGTCAGTCCATACATGGGTATAAAGGAAACAAACAACACGTAATGTCATCCCGATCATACCACAAACCCGCCCGTGATATTACATTACTTCCCAGTTCTAGTAACCCAACTGCCCTCAATAAACTGTGCTGCGCCGCGGCAGATTCAGCTCAAAGGCTCGGTCTGTTTAAACAAGTCGTTGATAAGCGAACCTCCGAATTAATAATTCAAAACATTTGCAAAAAAATAAGATTGGGAGTATACGGCAGCAATATTAACTGGGAACACAAGGGCGACTAGGTCGATAGGTGGAGCATTCGAGGTTGATTTATTCAAATCCTCGGTTTATTTGCTAAACCTATTACGCTCTTAAATTAAAAAAGAGCGCAGCTTGGATCCTGTTAGTTACCATTCAGCAGAGATTGACAACAGGCTGTATTTATAATGGGCAGACCGCCGCCCGCTGCTTTGCATTCTAAGCATTGCCTAGACACGCTTCAGATTGAATCACACTGCCTGACACTTACGGCACACATAGCATTTACTAGTGTGAGTACATTTACAGGCACATCTTTATCTGTGCCCATGCACACACGCACATATAAACACACACATTTAAAATGCAAGCAATGTCTTGGTGCGTCTTGGCTTTCACATCAATTGCACACATTCCATCGCTAGACTCGCCAATTTATTTTCTCCAAAAGTTAAAACTCCACACTTGGTTAACTCTCAAGTACTTCGAATTTATTGTTAACAAAATTCGTTTAAATTCAGTTCGTTAGTGTTACCCCATGATGTCACTTTCGCTCCCAATATAGTTGATCAGGCCCCTTCTTCACCTTTTATTGTTTGAATTTGCAATATTTGCTAATATAGTTTGAAAGGGGGAGGGTTATAACTTATTTTAGGGTGGGGTGACGTGTTTTGCATAATTGTCAATCCTGAGAAGTGTGATTAAGGCTAAGAACTGAAGAAATTGACATTGATCGGTACTGACATAAATCCAATGTAAGTCTTCACACGTGACTCACTCTGGAAAATTCTGTAGTGTGGGAAGGTCTTAGATAGTATTGAAACTCTATTAACAAAGAAAATAAAGATTTGTGTTTGTAGAATGCCTTTCACGACCTCAGGTTTCCCTACGGCACTTTACAGCCAATGAAGTACTTCTGAAATGTAGTCACTGGTGTAATGTAAGAAAAGTAGCAATCAATTTATTCACAGCAAGCTCCCAAAAACAGCAATTAGATAAATATTCATATCATTTGCTTTAGTGATGTTGATGGGTGGATCATTATTGAGCAGAACTCCCCTGTTCCTCTTTGAAATAGGAAATGAGATATTTTACATATTCTTGAGGGGGTGGATAGCACTTAGTTCAACATCTCAGCCAAACCATTGCACCTCCAAGTGTGCAGCACACCCTCAGTACCACACTGGGAGAGTCAGCCTAGCTTTTGTGCTCAAGACTCTGAAATGGGACTTGAACTCACAAGCCTCAGGTACTTGAAATAATAACATATGTAATGAGATCATCTCAAATCTCATTTTTACTTCAAGTGACTACGCCCTCACGAGGGGTTAGGATGGCGCTTGTGAATAATGGGCACATTATAATCAATAAGAAGGTTTAATGGGATGACATCTGCTCATGTTGTGCTGTGGTTCCAATGACAGGATGTGCTCTATGCTCTTTTATTACACAAACACATCCTGAACGGAGGAGAGAGGTTGATTCCTTTTAAATAATGAAACATCAAAACTTGCTATAATCACTGAACAGCAAAATGATTGCATCTGGTCAGTACACGTAGACCCTGTTTGAACCAGAGAACCTAAGGTTAGTCAATAAAATGCATTACCAAAAAAAAAAATGCAACCTTCTTGATGGCTTGAGACTTTTTGAAGATGTGTGAATTACTGTGATATTAACAGGGCCTTGTTACAAAGAACCTCTGATTTTTCATTAGAAAGGGCCCCGCCATGGACGATGATTCAGTGTGTTCACTGATCAATTATACGGACTTGGTCTATTTGTATTATCTAAAAAGGTGGCACCCAAGTCAATGGGTGAATGGGCCTTACTGGTCTTGCCTAAATTCCAGCAATGGGATAACATGACAGTCTACAAAATTTGTTTTTGTCTTTTGTATTTTAAGTACAATGTAACATTTAGCCTGGGCTGTATAACAAGGTGAACATGTCACCAAACATCATGTGAGAACATTTCCAGCCATTTATGAATGTTATCACTGACCAGTGTCACTCATTTGAAATGCACTACGGTTTATGTCCTTCTAGACCTGAGAAGGTGAGGTTTGCATGGAGTGTTCTTCTAGACCCAAGCAGGTGGCATTTGCAAAGCTTGTTCTGCCTGGTGGCGTTGGTAGCAGTGGTGGGAAATGATTGATCTTCATGAATTGAACTGAAGTGACATTGGGTTTTAATTCACTACATCTGACAGAGGAATAGCATTCCATGTATACAATAGTCATGTTATCACATACAATTGTAATGTACCAAAATCTCATGTAGTTTCTCCCAATAACTCAGTTAGAAAATGCACGTTATTAGAGCACATTGCACCATCACAAGGAATGGTGTAACACAGGTTTAGTTCTGTCATTGGAATGAGTTCCCAATCACACTTCAAACCCACTCTCCAGGGTGAGGGAAGAAAATATTCAGAGCGGCATCTATATCCTCACCACTGATTGGTGCCAAAGCAGGATTGATAGAGGAAGGCTTGGCAGCATATTACGTATCTACCATCTTAACCATGGGTGCTGTATGACCTAGAGAAATTGAAATGAGATGGGTGGGTGTGAAGAAATTAGAATATAAGGCATCTTAATGTCAAAGAAAAGGCTATTGGACCCAACAAGTTGTCCCTCCTTGATTGATTGTCAACCATAAGCCCAGTTCCAGAAACACATTAGTTCTCTCTTGGACTAATTTTAAGTGCCTGTGTATGGAAGATCAAGATACTTAAGAAAACTGAGTTTGAATTGGGCATACTGATGGAGCTGCATGGTGAAGGCAGAAGTGGCTCAAACAAACCACCTGGTGAAGAGATTGGTGCTAAAGTAAATAGAACTGATTGATATGAAACCTTTATCCAAGGAACTAATAAAGGATCTCTTCTATGAAAAAAAGTTCACTTCAATGATCTTACCCAGTAATGTATAATTTAGTTTAGAACACTTCTAAATGTCTCATTTGAACTTGTGTCTCCTGATATTTAAGTGCTTCACCATGGTGAAGAATTCTTTTTTTAAAACTTAAATTGGAGATCTTCGTTCAGCACGGAATGTGTTACATCTTCCCCTGTCTCTTTCAAATTCGAATTTTCAATAGTTAGGAAAAATGTAACCCCAGCAAAAGGAATAACAATGGCACAAATGTGGAATAAGATGCATTGGTGCAGGCAGTAGGAAGGAGCATTTGAAAAATAATGTGAGATCATGTGAATTATTTGAGGAAAAATAAATTAACTGTATAATCTTCTTGAATGTTTACAAATAAAATTATTATTTCCCTCCTCAACCACTCTTTTTAATCCAAATCACTGATATGCGGATTGTAGGACAGGAAACTATCTCTTTGAATATATATTGCATGGCTATTAATGTCATTTTAAATCTTGGCAATATTTTTTAAGACCAGGGTTTTTTGTTGCACAAGAAATGACTGACAGTTTGGAGTTAGTTGAAGGTGCAGAGCCCTAAAGTTGTCACTACATATTTTTCTGATGTATAAATAGAAGGTAGAAGCTAACCTGTAGAAACAAGTTCTACCCAGCAGCATTATTAAGATGACATTCAAGGCTCCATACCTCTCTGATGTTTTGTGTGTGTATCACACATCTCTTTGACATATATTCATAACATACTTGTTTGATGTTGAGTATATTTGTATCAAAACAATGTTATTAACACCTTGGCTTGTTTTATCATTAACTCTTGTATGCTCCCCATAAATCTAGCACACATCTCACATTCTGGACTGGATACAAAAGCCCATTTGCCATTTGATCATTCTCTCAACTCTAAGTTATACTTTCGCTTTCTTCATTTCAGACTTCCTTGTCTTACTCTAAATATTCTTCTTATTCCTCTTATGTTCTAAATAAACGATACACACTCTTGCTCCTTCTACATCTTTGTTGTGTTGAAATAAAGACATACCATACAGTCTCCCCCTCGAAGCCATTCTTTCCCAGGTGGGTTGAGGACCTCCTTCCTTTGTTTACAGCCAAAAAATTGGAGCAGAGGCTTTCAAGCACAATGGATGTAAACTGATAATTGATTTGCCAGAACATGGTAATGACCTGCTTTTTTTTTTACATTTTACGGGAGAACAACATCAAAGCTAGCTCATTAGCATCTTACCTACCTGTTACCTCTTATCCCTTTTACCAGGTGTTTTCTCTAAAGTGTTTGAAGAAGCACACTTCTGAAAGGCACAAAAAAAAAGTCCTGATCACATGTGGAAACTGCCACGATATTCCTGATGCAAATTATCATATAGTTGATAGTAAAATACAGACATTACCCTAATTGGTAAGACGAACAAACCACTTATGGATTTATAACATCATTATACCCAAGAGAAGATGTAAGACGAGACCCAAAAGTCCAGGATACTCCTCCCCCTTCCCCAAAAGAGAAGCCACATTTTGAATATCAAAGCTCCACATAGGAATCTACTATGCAGTTTCACTCATGGTTTACAAAATATCACCAAATGTGTGAAGAATTCTAAGTATAACCCTACAATCCCTATTGCGCTGTATACTCTTTCCCCCACCGCTCCCCCACCACCCCCACCGGTACCACTGCTCCCCGCAGCTTTTGTAGCAAGCTGAGCATGTCAAAATACGCCCGACCCATAAACATAACTTACACAATGTTTTTGAAATAAATATAGGTTGTCAGGAGACAACGTTTTTTAGTTCACCCATGAAATGGATCTTCAGAGTGGATTCATCGTATTCGTGTCATGTTACCCCACCCCCATGAGCAGTTATTTTCTTCTCTCCGAAAGTTGCTGATTTGTGCCGAGGTATGATGCAACAGACACCTAATCCTATCTCATTCAAACAACCGCACTTTGAGTCTCCAGTTCGGGTCTGATAATCAGCAAGTTTTTATGCCACTATAGGGAAGGGTGACACCAAATCAAGGTTCTTGTCCAGTAAAAAGACATTTCACGCGGAATGCTTGCCACTTGCTGACAGTGCATCAATAATTCTGTCATCGGGTCTTGCTACCTGACCAACTCCCCGCAGCTGAAATTACTAGGAAACTAGTTCTGTGTATTTTACTGTACACCTCTCTTACACAGTAGTACAGCGTGACCATTAACCTGCAGTGAGCTTCCATATTGATTATTCTGCAATGAAAGCCTGCCTTATAAAAAACAAAGCTTAAGTGTTGATGCTTATAGCTTTCCTGTGTATTGCAGCAATCAGTAGGAAGCAGCGAGATTCTATCATCTAGAGGCAAAAGCCCAATGATCCCTCCTAAGCAACAGGAAGTGAAAAATATCCGCCTTTAAGTTGTTATAGTTTTAACTGCTGATGAAATTTTCACAATTAATTGGTTTCAAGGAATAGATTTGAGGCATCGTTATTCAGAAACCAAGAAAGTGCCAAAGGTCAGAGTGCAGGGCAGCAGCAAGGGTGAAAAGAGGAAGGGAGAAGACAAGATGAATCAAGAAGCAAGCGATTAGATGATGGTGCATTTGTCTTTTCAAAGCGTTCGGAGGAAGATAGGCCAAAAAGAAATAAGGATTTGAGAGGTCCTGGGAAAGAAAGGGTTTATCAGGGCTTGATTTCAGCAGGAAGGCTGAAGATCATACACCAGTATGTAGCAATAAAACAGATAAAAAGAAATACTGCAAGGGAATGCATTTTACTGGTTGCTAAGTGTAGAAACATCCAAATGCTTCCACAAAGGAGATGCTTATGATACTGCTACACATAGCAACCACAGAACCCATCTTCCAGAGCTGTTAGAATTAGAGAAAGATCACTGATCAGACAAAAAGCTTTTCCTTATATCATCTAGAAGCAAGAGAAATCATAGCAGAGTTTGCCTAGTTAGGGAAGCAATAGTGAAGAATAAGCATACTTAAGCTTTATAGAGAGCCAAGAATGACTGAAAAGAAAAATAAGATGGATTGAGTGGTCTGTAGGTTAAATACAAGTAGCTTGGAACAGAGAGCTCCATTTGATTCATCTCCTGGACGTGTCCATGTTTTCTGGCAATGTGCATAACCAGTGGAGAGTAACATCCACACACACAAATCCCACTGTTTGCACCACATGGATAGCCTCTCCATCACCAAGCTCACCCACTTTCACCTCCAAATCACTGACCATCTTTGCCCCTCCTCAGCTCATTTACTGCTGAAACCATCAAACATGTCTTATGTTACTTCTAGGTTCAACTATTCCAATGCTCCCCTGGCTGGCCTACTATCTTGCCCCGTCTGTAAATTGAACTCATTCAAAACTCTGCTTTCTGTATCCTAAGTCTCACCAAGTCTTATTTACCCATCATCCCTGTGCTCACGGACCTACATTGGCTTCCAGTTTGACAATGCCTCAATTTTAATATTTTCATCCTTGTTTTCAAAATCGCTAAATTGCCTCCTGTAACGTCTGCAATACTCTGAGATTTCTGTATTCCTCCAATTATGACCTCTTTGACACCCCTGATTTTAAATTCTGCTCCATTTACAGCTGAGCCTTCAGCTGCTTAGGCCCTAAACTCTGAAATTCCCTCCCATGCCTCTCTCTCCCCCTTTTAAGATACTCGTTAAAACATACTTCTTTGACCAAACTTTTAGTCATCTGTCCCAAGATCTGCCATGAGACTTGGTGTCAAATTTTATTTGGTAATGCTTCTGTGAAGGTTCTTGGAATGTTTTAATATGTTAAAGATTCTATGTAAATACAAGTTACTGTTTTTACATATATCACCCTCCAAATACCCATGTCTGAGAACTGACAGCTATTTATCAATAGATTAATGCAATTCTTTCAAAATTGAGAGTACTCTCCCATAGCAAAAGATAACCTAGGATCAGTGAACAACCAAGGATTCACCAGC
Organism: Cetorhinus maximus; assembly: GCF_964194155.1. Lineage (NCBI taxonomy): Eukaryota > Metazoa > Chordata > Chondrichthyes > Lamniformes > Cetorhinidae > Cetorhinus > Cetorhinus maximus. The sequence goes on from NC_135893.1 coordinate 62,808,465, forward strand.
TTCACACAGCCCAGATAACATCCACTCTCCTGTCTTCATATTGTCCTCAACACTGCATGTAACTAGTGCACAGTGAGATCCTCATTCCACTCCCTCTCCTTGAGCCAAGACTTGCCATAACTAAGGAACAAACTAACCCTGGTCATTCATTATATAATGAAATATATAGCGACCACTGTAACATCCAAATAGTAAGTATTCGTAATCTACAATGCATCATGGACCAGAAAACTTTGCTGAACTCAACAAAGAATAATTAACATAAACTGAGGACAACAATGAGTGACAAAATTAAAATTCATCTGAGCTAAAGTAAAAACACCTGTAGGGGCAACGGATACTGTTAAAAATTTGCAGAATGATTTAAGCCAATTATGAAATTAGGAAGACGAGATAATGACCAAATAATCTGTTTTGGTGGTGTTAGTTAAGGCAGAAGTACTAAAAAAACACCAAAGAGAACTTCCCTGGTCTTCTTTGAAATATCACAATTGGATCTTTTATATCCAACTTTTTATTTTGATTTGTTCGTTCAATGTGGGCATCCCTGGAAAACTCAACATTTATTGCTCATCCCATATTGGTATTTGACCAGATTGAATTTCTGAACAGAACATAATCTGGGCTAGTTTCCACTCTGCCAGGTAGATACCTCTGTACAGGAACAGCTTGGTTAGGGATGTGCTAGTTCTGAAGTACGAGTCTTCAGCACTACAGCCAAGATGTTGGAGTCCACAGCCTTTGATCTATCCAGTGCACTCAGCCATCTCTTGTTATCACATGAAATGAATTGAAGACTGGCATCTATGATGCTGCAGACCACAGGAGGGGACTGAGGTGCATCATCCGCTCAGCACTTCTGGTAGAAGATGGTTTCAAATGCTTTTTGACTTTTGCACTCATGTGCTGGTCTTTGGCACCATTGAGGATGGAAGTGTTAATGGAGCCTCTTCCCCTGCTAGTTACATAATTGTCCACCACAATTCCCAACTAATGTGGAAGGGCTGTAGGGCTTTGATATGACCATTGATTGTGAGATCGCTTAGCATGCTGCTTCCACTGTTTTGCATGCATTTAGTTCTGTATTGTAGCTTCATCACTCATTTTTAGGTATGCCTAGTACTGCTCCTGGCATGATCTTCTACACTCCTTATTGAATTAGGGTTGGTCCTTTGGTTTGATAGTAATGGCAGAGTGAGGGATATGCCAATCCATGAGTTTACAAATTGTGGTTGAATACAATGCTGCTGCTGCTCATGGTTGCCCAGATTTGAGCTGCTATATCTGTCCTGAATCTATCTCATTTATCATGGTCATATCACATAACACAATGAAAAGTGTCCTCAGTATGAAGATGGGGTGTCGACTCCACAAGGGTTGTGTGGTGGTCACTCCCTTAGATAGATGCACTTGCACCAATTAGATTGGTGAGGATGCAGTCAAGTGGATTCTTCCCTCGTGTTGGTATCCCACCTGCTGCTGCAGGCTCAGTCTGGTAGTTATGTCCTTCAGGACTCAGCCAGTTTGATCAGTAGTTGTGCTACCAAGTCACTTTTGGCGATGGACATTGTAGTTCCAGGATACATTATGTTCCCTTGCTGCCCCCAGTGCTACTTTCAAGTGGCGCTCTGAAAGAGTTATCTAATTAGTCCCATTGCCCTGCTCTTTCCCCATATCTGTGCAAAATTTTCCTTTACATGTACATATTTAATTTCCTTTTCAAAGCGACTTTTGCATCTGCATCCACCATCCTTTTAGACAATGCATTACAGATCATACCAACTCTCTGTGTAAAAATCATATCCTCATCTCCCCTTTGGTTCTTTCACCAATTATCTTAAATCTGTGTCCTCTGGTCACCAACTTTCCCTGAACTTGCAACTTCTCTGTCTCACTCAGGTTAGAAGAATGATTGGAGTGGGAAGCCCTTATACTGGGTAAGCAGTAGTGTGGTTATAGTACTAGACCAATAATCCAGATTGATGTGAGCTCAAATCCTACCATGACAGTTTTAGAATTTTAATTCCATTTAAATAATCTGGAAGTATAAATGATAATAAAAGTGAACAGGAAGCTGTTTGATTGTTGCAAAAATCCAACTAGTTCAAGAATGTCCTTTAGGGAACAAAACATTCCATCCTTACCTGGTTTGGGCCCATCTGTGGCTTCACTCTCGCAGAATTGTGGTTGACTATCTGAAGTGGTCTAGTAAACCACTCAGTTATATCGAACTGCTATAATTATAGCAGTTCAAGGAGATGGCCCACCACCACCTTGTCAGTCCAACTAGGGATAAATGTTGGCCTTGCCAGTAATGTCCAAATCCTGTAGATAATTTTATAAAAGAACACAGGAGGCTTTAATTGGTTACAGTGTACAACTCAATTTCTTCCATTAGGGATCTCCTATGATTGCATCAGGATAGTAGCTAAATTGACAGCTGCAGGAAAGCTGAAAGCAAGGGAATGCAGAAAGTTTGAAATATTTCTTTCTCCAACTTTGATAGGCCTAAAACATCTTGAGGCATCAACTACACCAACAGTATTATTTTATGTTACTTTTTTTATTTTTGGGTTGCTATCCAAACATTTTTAGTTCAAGTCTATAATAGAAAATCCTCCTCACCCGTCCCTGGTGGTTGCAGAACTGTCCATCAAGAGATAGCAATCTGTACCTGACCTAGCGTTTCTGTCCCAAAGATACTGTAATGTCCAGCCTGTCATGTAGGGTAATAAATCACACAGCACAAAGGAAGGAAGCCAGCATCCTGATGTCAGTCTAGTGCTGGTTTTCTGCTCTGCTACTTATATCTTCACTTGTCCTTCCAATCACTAGGCCAATGAGGTCACAGGGCTTGCCAGGTTCAAGGAACAATTTCAATTAGGCTATCTGGAGGTCAATCCTGATACTTCCACTCCAAACAAAATCATTCTTATAACTACATCCTTTATTTAACAAAATGCAATTGAAATTTTTGAATTTAACACACTGGTGTAATGACTTAAAAGAATATAAGAATTTTCTCAGTGTGGTTTGTAACCACTGGGTGTCAGCTGAGACTGGGTATCAGCTATGGCTCAGTTGGTAGCACTCTTGCCTCTCAATCACAAGGGATGGGGTTTAGTTGAGCCCACTGGAGCAGGCAACATGGTAGGCAGGCCAGGAGAATCATGTAGGAGGCCACAAATATGACTCCTGGCACTGGGAAAGCTGTCCCACATTAAGTGAGCAGTTGGAAGGGGCCAACACAGGAAACTTGCCTGCTAGTGGCAGGAAGGCAATTAGGCTCATTAATTAGCCATTTAAATCCAATTATCCCTGATCCCACTGAGATTTAAGGGTGCCTCAAGGACTAAACAAGACTTGCATGAAAGCCACCCCGGGCTGCCTGTGGCCTACCAGGGTGGCCCCTCAATCACAGGCACTCTGTGTCCCATCGAGGGGCCTGGTATCAGGAAGGGAGGGTCCGTTGAGAGCCAGCCTATTTCCCTTGCTTCCGATCCCCCACTTGCCCACCTCTTGCGGATTACCTCCTCTCTGCAACCTCCATCCTGGCTCACTCACCTCTCTCCAGGGATCCAGCGTCAATCCCTGGTAAAGGCCCCAGTGTATCACTGGCAGCGGCCATCACTCCCAGTTGGGCTGTTGGTACTGGAGAGCTGCTGGCTCTGACTGGCCAGTTGCTCTTGCAGGTGGGATGTTCACCCTACTGGGGACTTAATCTGACATGAGGCCGAGCACTGTCCAGGTAAGTGCCTGATTGCCTGGTAATTGCATTGGACCTCCTGGAGTGAAGGGACATGGGGTTCCCACTGGTTCTCCAACCAGTGGGTGGGACCCCCATCACCAACAATAAATTTTGCCAAAGGTTCCAAGTTTAAACCCTACTCCAGGACTTGAGCACAAGAATCAAGCTGACGCACCAGTGCAGTACTGAGGGAGTGCTGAACTGTTAATGAGACGAAGCCCCATCTGCCTGCTTTGGTGGATGTTAAAGATACGATAGCACTATCTTGAAGAAAAGCGGAGAGTTATCCCTGGAATAAAAACAGAAAGTACTGGCAAAACTCAACAAGTCTGGCAGCATCTCCGGAGACAGAAATTGAGTTAATGTTTCAAGTTTAATATGATTCTTTTTCTTGGGTTCCGAAGATATGATAACCGCCCTCAGGTTGTGTCAATGATATACTCAAAGTAAGATCTGTAGTGGCAATAGCCACCTCCCATCAGCGGCACAGCTACTAGGACTGGAGTAGGACAGAGGCCACATATCCACAGGGTAAGAACATAGGACTTAGGAGCTGGAGTAGACCATTTGGTTCATTGAGTCTGCTCCGCCATTCAATAAGATCATGGCTGATCTGATTGTGGTCTCAACTCCGCTCTCCTGTCTGCCCCCATAACCCTTGACTCCCTTGTCTATCAAAAATCTGTCTAACTCTGCCTTGAATAAATTCAATGACCCAGTCTCCACTGCTTTCTGGAGAAGGGAATTCCACAGACAAACGACCCTCTGAGAGAAAAAAATTTCCCCTCAACTCCGTCTTAAAAGGTATACCCCTTATTTTAAACTGTGCCCCATAGTTCTAGTCTCCCCCACAAGAAGAAACAAGAGAAGAAATGCAAAGGTTTCACTTGTGAGACATAAGAACATAAGAAATAGGAGCAGGAATAGACCATGCGACCCATCAGGCCTTGCCCACCATTGAATACAATCAAGGCTGTTCTTGGACTTCAATTCCACTTTCCCATCTACTCCCCATATCACTTGATCTTTTGAGAGACTAAAAGTCTCTCTATCTTAGCCTTAAATATATTCAACAATGGAGAACCCTCAATCCTCTGGAGTAGAGAATTCCAAAGATTCTGAATTTCGTTGAGTGAAGAAATTTCTCCTCATCTCAGTCCTAAATAATCGGACCCTTATCCTGTGACTGTGTCCCCATGTTATAGATTTTCCAACCAGAGGAAACAATCTCTCAGTGGCTATCCTGTCAAGCCCCTTTAGAATCTTGTTCATTTCAATGAGACCTCTCTCATTCTTCTAAACTCCAGACAGTATAGGCCCAATTTACTCCTCTCATCCCTGGAACCAATCTAGTGAACCTTTGCTGTATTGCCTCCAATGCAACTATATCTTTCCTGAAATATGGGGAACAAAACTGCATGCAGTATTCCAGCCGTTGTCTCACCAAAGCTTTAATAGTACAGGCCATGGAGGCATGAACAATGGATTTGAAAAGCAGCAAATCAACTTAACTCACCGCCTGTGCTTCTATGTCTTTTACTACATGTTCTCCTACCTAACCACTGTCCTACTGGAAATAGTAGCTTGAGCAACATAGGTAAAGCAGTACTATGAAATGACACTGACATTTGTTATCACTCATAGCTGTGGTCCTGATGTGCACTTTGTTAAATTTGAAGCAGAGCCCCTTGTTTCAGGATCAAATGTAAAAAAATGTTTAGGAGACCAAAATTTACCTTGCACACTTTGGCTCACATTGTAAAGCTCCCCCTGCCACCCACCCAAGCTACCATGCCACTATAATCACAAATTGCCTCCGGTTCTTTTTTGCCAATTACAGTCAATCCTTCCCTTCTGGTTACAGACCCTTCTGCCACAGTTTCTCTACCAAAATCCTTCATAATTTTAAATATTTCTATCAAATCTTAACTCTCCCTGCCTTAAGGATAACCATCCCAGCTTCCCCAGTCTTTCCACATAATTGGTCCCTCATCCTTGGTATCATTTAGTAAATCTTTTCTGTACTCTTCTAAGGCCTTTGCATCCTTCCATAACTGTGGTGTCCAGTTGCTCAAGACCTTGGGAAAGGAAGTGGATTTGTTGCTGTAGCTGTGTAAAAGAATAGTCTTATCGTCTCTGTGGCGTATTGATCACATCTTGAACACAGGTGGACTTGTTTCTCTGAATAATGCTCAAGATCCTCCAGCTAACTTAGAAAAAACATGTTGTCGAAGCTTTTCATCTTGCACTCATCAGGACAATTTGCAAGAATATCATATGTAAAGAGACCAACAATTTATACTGCATGACAAGAGAGTTGATTAGTTGGCAGGTGGACCCTGACTGGTAGAGGTGTTGCCATGGAGAATGCACCAGTTAACTGGTGACTGACAGTTAACTGACAAGCTTTGTTTAAATTCAAACCAGGCAGGTTGACTCTGATTGGCCAAGGCATTGTCCTGAGGAATGAACCAGAGAATGGCTGTCGCCTATTTTGTTCAGTTGAAAAAACTGGGTGGGAGGAGGGCAGGTGCTGACATAAGCATGGGTGCAGGCGAGTGCTGAATGAAAGTCACTTGAAAGCAGAGCTGCTTCGTGGAACTGAAGACTTTAAAACCAATAAAATTTTTAAAATCATGAAAAAAATGCCAACACATCACAATCAGTCACCTGAACATATACATGATAAAAATGCTGTCCATAGATTTTTATTTCTTTATTTATTAACGGAAACCTCATCCCGCCCTTGGATGAGGTTTCATGAAAAATGCAAAGTCTGCCTAGCCGATTCGCCTGTCTGCTAACCGTAAGGTTGGATGGAACACAAAAAATCGGAGACAATTACAACTTTAATGACCTTAATAGGCCTCTCAATTATCGGTGGGCGCACTTCTGACTTTCGTGTGCGCCCACCAACCGATGTATCGCGCGAGCGCGGGATGACGCTGGGACATTCGCCCGACATCATCATGCGCGATTTAACATTGTTCAGGTAAATTTTGCCCTATGTCTTTCTTCAGCAGTACTCAAGCTCTGTACTACCAAGTGACCAGCTTAAAAGAGCCACATGGCAGAAACGTTTCACAGCTGTAGCAGCCAGTTCCAGTGGCTGATGAGGCCACCAAGTTCTAGTCCCCTGCCATAGTTTTGGCACCCTTCAGTCACTGGGAGGAATTTTCTGTGTCCGCTGGAAGCGGGCGTGATAGGTGATGTGCACGGACAATATGGCGCTATCGGTTTCATGATGGCGGGAAGGCAGGTCGCCATCGTCCGCTCATCCTGCGGACGGCAGGCTGCGTTTGCCGCCAATGGTCGTCGGGGGAGCTCAGTGTAATACATCAGCATATCATTAAAAGGCCATCCTGCCAGGCTCTTGGATCCCCGCCGGATCATCCGTCCAGGTCGGTGGGAAAACATGTGGACATGGTTCACAACAGCACACAAGCGGCGTGCACTTGGCGGCCTTCACTTTGGGGTAACTGGAGCTAAGTGAACAGCATCATTATGCAGAGCTCGCCAGGGTCGCCTGTTGCTTTGAAAGCTTCAGAGACACTGGGGTGAAGTGCTGCCCTGCCACAGAGGCAACTATTGTCGGAGGTGGGAAAGGCGTTGTCTGGGGGCAACTGCTGCCCTGGCGTTGGATCCCGCGCACAAGAAATCGAGGTAGGGGGCAGGGTAGGCAAGGCAACTGGCTACGCAGGAGGGATACCTGAATAAACTGACCATTCTTCTGCAACTGAGACAGTTCAGGTGCAGCCACAGTGATATGATTGGGGTCGAGCTCCTAGGCTGCCCTCCCCAGGCAAGCAACGCGGAGGCACCAAAGTGCCACCAAGCACTCCAGATCTTACACACACTCCCCCCTCCCCCCCACCTCGGCACAGACTGCGAATCCGCAACCACTTTACTGGACCGCAGAGCAGTTGGACTGCACACATTGTACAATCTCTGCTGGAGGTGCTCACAGCCCCTTGCAATCTCAGCATCCCAGTTAGGAGCAGTTTCCCCCATGTCGCAGGCTGACAGGGCATCCATGCAGCGCACTCATCTGTGGTCATCCGAGGAGTGCTCAGCACTCCCCAGGAAGCATTAAGGGGCCATCACAGAGGGCCAGGAGAGGTGCTAAATACGCCCACACTAACCACGTCCCACTCTCTTTCATGCTGCAGGAGGACCACATCAGGAGCATGAAGCCTGGTGATCTAGCTGTATGCCTGATGGCCTACAGAGAGCAGAGAAGACGGAGGAGCATTTGAGGCTTCTGGCCACGCAAAGGGCAGAAGCAGCAATCTCAGGAAGAAGGGGTCTGCTGAGGCTCCCACACACGCTGCCCAGGAGCGACAGTGAGCTGTGGCTGGTTGGCGCCTAGTGACAAGCAGGGTCTATAGACGCCACCTGTTATTTCTGAAGATGACCGAGAACCAGTGTTGCTGGCGACTACACATGTCTAGGGACCTGGCTGCTCACATCTGCCACTTACTGCAGGACTTGGCAGCAAGGGGGCATGGAGGGCATCCACTACCAGTGGCTGTGAAAGTGACTGCGGCGCTCAATTTTTATGCCAGCGGCTCCCTTCAGGGCTCCACAGGTGACCTCTGTGGGATATCACAAGCTGCCACCCACAAATGTATCCGTGAGGTCATGGATGCCATCTTCTCAAAGGCACACAACTTTGTGATTTCGCCCGGGACCGAGACAGCCATGATGCAAGGGCCATTGGATTCTCCTGGATCTCGGGATTCTCACAGGTGCAGGGTGCAATTGACTGCAGCCATGTGGCGCTCAGGTCTCCATTGCTACACATAGTAGATTACATCAACTACAAGGGATTCCACTCACTGAATGTGCAGCTGGTATGCGACCACCAGAAATGCAACCTGCAGGTGTGCGCACAGTTTCCAGGGACTGTGCACGATACCTACATCCTCAGTCGGTCACAGATACCTGCTGTCTTCCAGGATCCACAGAAGCTGCAGGGATAGCTCCCTGGGGACAAGGGCTACCTGCAGAGGACATGGCTGATGATACCCGTGCGGTGGCCTCAGACTGCAGAGGAGCAACGGTATACTGAGGCTCATGCTGCAGCTCGCAACTTGGTGGATCAGACCATCGGAATGCTGAAGATGAGGGTCCAGAGCTTGGACCAATCTGGTGGAGCCTTGAAATACAGTCTGCAGAGGGTGTCACGCATCGTCGTCATCTGCTGCGCTCTTTACAACCTGGCGCTGCAACGGGGAGACGAGTTGGCTGAGAAAGATGAGGAGGATGCCAATGGGGATGAGGGTGAGAAGGTCTTCGGAGGCGACGATGACAAGGATGAGGCCCTCGCACTGGCTAGATGAGGCAAGCGCGCTTGGGAGGCCCTCATTGCTGCTAGATTTGTGGAGGATGATGATGACATGCAGTGAGGTGACCCCTTAGATCCTCACATTGCATTTGTGAATGTTCAACTCCAGTCTGGCTTATGGTAGCGCAAATACCCTCCGTGAGAATGCTCCTGACATGGAGATGCAGTGGAGGCCCTAATAATCATTCGATTGCAGGAGGATGAAGACGACGTGCAATGAGGACACTCCATAAATCTTCACATAGCCTCCGAGAATGTCTGACTCCTGTTTGGTCAAGGGCAGCTCACTTGAGCTTCACGATTAGGGTCATATCATACAGATGCAGGCATGAAACTTTAGAAGTTCTGATGCTTTGTCCGCATTCAGCACCTGAGCCTTTCAGGAGCTGGAGCACAGCATCAGTGGCCACAGATGCTGAAGAGATGGGAGGACAGAACTCTGTAGCACCTGCCCACAACATTCTGGCAGCAATGACATACACCGCCGAGGTGCAGGCATCAGCAATGTTTCCAGGGAGTGTGAGGCCGGACCATCACTTTGGTCTGAAGGCTGCACAGAGCACAGGAAAGAGGCCCTGGGCTGAGGCACCTGCCTTTACCTTGTGCAGAGTAAGTGACAAGAACACTGGTCATCAGAAAAGGACCCATTGGCAGGGAGATATTCCTGGGAGTTTATTGACAATAGTGAACATTATGTAGAAGTGGTTAATACCCATGCCCAGGCTGTGCAACTCATTCTCCCCGACAGGTCTCAGCCGCAGCATGAGAGATTGAGAGAGAGAGAGAGAGAGGTGGGGCACATCTGTAAGAACTGCCCCACCTCCAAAGCTGCCAGCACCATCCAGGCAGCCGCAACTGGCACTGCTGCTCCTCCCCCCGCCATCACTCCATCTTCCTCCATGCCATAAGAAGACTCCCCAAACCCCCTGAACCCACCCTGAAATCCAAACCCCTGAAGACATCAGCTCGGGGGGAAAGAAAGAAGACATCTGGCCCTGGCATCATGAACGCAAGTGCTCCCAGGCCCGTGTGCACCTCAGCACCATGTGCTGGGCCTGGCGTCGTCCCCGCGCAGGTTCCCGGGTCCAGCGGCGGTGGGGTGCGCGAACCCAAACCGGTGGTATTATTAAAAAAGGGGTACCTGCCCAAACCCCAGAGGGCAGGGCGTCCGGGAGGGCTGGAAGAGGTGGCAAAGGCCTCGCAGATGGAGGTCTCCCCAGTCCCTAGCCTACCCTGGAAGAGACGCCAACCCTTGGAGGGGGAGGACCTTCCGACTCGTAAGGTTGGATTTGTCTCCTCTCCCAGTGAAGAGGTGGTGGAGTCTCTGTCCTGTAAGTCCTCGCTCTGCCCTCTGGGGGGAGCCCAAACCCCTGTTCCCTCGCTGCAGTCCCCTGAACAGGGCCCCTTGGGGGTAGGTGAGGGTATCGCCCTTGCAGTGATGCCCCACCCCGATCCACCTTGTACCCTTGAGATGCCATCTGGCCCACCAGGGGTCTGCGGCAGCTCCTTCATGGCCCCAACAGCTGGGTCATTGGGTGGCAGTGGCGAGGAGGGCTTCCCCGCTCCGTTTCAGCCTTTGGCGCCGGGCACTACTGTGTTAGGCCCGGAACTTTTTCCAGATTCACCTGGCAACCCAGTGCCTGAGGCGGAGTGAGCCTCTGAGCCGCTGCCACCCTCTGACCCAGAAACCCGAAAGGAGACCAGAGAGGGCCCCTCTGGCCTTGATCCTGGGGTTGGGAGCCAGCTGGCGGCTCCAAATCCGGGAGGGATCGGAAGCCGGAGGTGACGACCCTGAGGATGAGGTGGCATCGATAGCAAGCACTGCCGACGATCTTGAGTCATTGGAGCCAGGTGAGATGATGGCACTGTCGACTCCCTGCTCATCCCCATTGGGGAACTCCGGGACTTTTTGGCACGTAATCGCAGTCGCCGAGAGGGTCCAGCTGGCCTTGGACAGGTGGCATTCTTATCCGCTAGTGTTCTGGTCCGTCTGTGAGGCCCTAAAAGACCCTGAGTTGGACCGGAACGCCCGGCGGGGGGTCCATACATTTCTTGCTGGGCTCCTGAAGGAGAGGAAGACTAAAAAAGAAAGTCCTCTCCTTCTTGCACTTATTCTGGGTGATGGTAGCACATACTTTTGACAATGAAGACTACCATAGCTAGCCTCAATATCAATGGCAGCAGGGACACACAGCGCAAGTTCCTGAACTTCTCAGTCCTCAGAGACAGAGAGTATGTGGTGTGCTTCCTGCAGGAAACCCATACCGTTCTGGGCGATAAAGTTACATGGCTCCTGGAGTGGCGAGCATGGGGGAGGTGTCTGCATGTGTCACCTAGCCTCCAACTCTGGCGGGGTGGCTATCTTGTTGGTCCCACACTTTCAGCCGGAGATCCTGGGGGTCAAGGAGCTGTTGCCAGGCTGGTTGCTGCACCTTACTGTGCGCCCAAGGGGCTTCACTTTGTGAATATAGACGTTCCCCTGGGTGCGCAGCAGCAAGCAAGCTTCTTTGGGGAAGTGTCCACTCATCTGGGCTCCATCAACATGGGCGAGTGCCTCATCCTTGGGGGGGATTTCAACTGTACCCTTGAGGCCATGGACCGTCATGGTGCCCATCGCCACACACTAGGTGTGAGTAAGTTATGGGACCTGGTCAGGTCCTTCGACTTGGTGGACGTCTGGCGACATCTCCATCCTGACTCCGGCGTTTTCACTTTTGTGTCACCTGGAGTTAGAGTGTCCAGACTCGTCTACCTTTACATTTCCAAGGCACTCGTGTTCTGTCGGCTTCTGTGCAGCAGGTACCATGCACGGACCACCGTCTGGTGTGGGCAGAGCTCGTTCCATTCTGCGCTCGGACGGGGTCTGTGTACTGGCCCTTTAACAACCTGCTGCTGGAGGACGAGTGGTTCCTGGACTCGTTCCATCGTTTCTGGGCCGGCTGGAGAAGGAGGTGGGGAGGCTTCCCCTCCTTGAGGCTCTGGTGGGACGTGGGCAAGGCTCATATCTGCATCTTCTGTCAGGAGTACGCGAGGGGGTCGACAAAAAGGCGGAAACCCAGGGTCGAGGAGTTGGAGAAGGAGGTGCTCAACCTGAAGGCACGTCTCCATCAGCCTGGTGCAGACCCGGCCCTGCGGCTGACATATGATGAGAAGAAGGGTGCGCTGCGGGACTTACAACTCGTCGGGTCCCGCTGTGCGTATGTGAGGTTGCAGATCTGGTTCCTCCGGGACCTGGACAGTGGCTCTTCCTTCTTCTACTGGCTGGAAGAAAGGCATGGGGTCCGTCAGCAGCTCCTTATGCTGCTGGCTGACGATGGGTCCCTTGTCACAGATCCGGAGGGCATCAGGGCCAGCGCCCGAGACTATTACAATGCCCTGTTATCTCCAGATCCGTCCAGCGAGGATGCTCGCAGAGTTTTGTGGGAGGTCCTGCCGCAGGTCAGCCCGGAGGGCGCCGGAAAGCTTGACTCCCCTATAAGTCTGGGGGAGCTGACCGGCGCCCTCGACAGCCTCTCCAGGGGCAAATCCCCGGGGCTGGATGGGCTGACAGCGGATTTCTTCAGGGTGTTCTGGGACATCCTGGGGAATGACCATGTGGGGATCCTGGGGGAGAGTATTGCTAGAGCGAAGATGCCCTCTCATGGCGCAGGGCAGTCATTGCTCTGCTGCCTAAGAAGGGGGATCTCCGCCTACTTAAAAACTGGTGCCCGGTCTCCTTCCTCAGCACGGATTACAAGATCTTTGCCAGGGCAACGTCTTCTCACCTTGGCACCATACTGGGCCACATGATCCACCCTGACCAGCTCTACAAGGTCCCGGGCCGCACCATTTTTGATAACATTCATCTGGTCCAGGGCATCATCCATTTTTCCCAGAGGACTGGTCTGTCCAGCGCCTTCCTGTGTCTTGAGCAGGAGAAGGCATTTGACAGGGTGGTTCACGAATGTTTATTCATGACTCTGCGAGCATTCAGGTTCGGGACGCATTTCATCACCCGAATCCAACTTCTGTATGCTGTCACAGAGTGTCTAGTTAAGGTTAACGGGTCCCTGACGATGCCCCTTTGCTTTGGGAGAGGAGTGCAAAAGGGCTGCCCCCTGTCTGGCCAATTGTATTCTATCTGCATGGAGTCTTTGCTGTGCCTCTTGCGGAGGGGGTTATCGGGATTGGTTCTGTGCGGGCCGGGCCTCGGGGTATTCCACTCGGCTTATGCCGATGATTTGCTCCTCATGTTCACCGACCCGCTGACCTGTGGAGGATGTGCGAGTGCCAGGAGGTCTACTCCATTGCATCCTCTGCCAGGATCAACTGGGGCAAGTGTTCTGGACTCCTGGTAGGTCAGTGGCAAATGGATCCCCTACCTGAGGATCTCAGGCCTTTCATCTGGAGCAGGACCAGCCTCCTCTACCTGGGGGTCCATCTCTGCCCTGCTGAGGAATCTGGACGGCGAACTGGCAGGAGCTGGAAGCCAAAGTCACCACTTGCCTGCGTCGCTGGACAGGACTGTTCGGAGTGCTGTCTTACCGGGGACGAGTTCTGGTCATAAACCAACTGATTGCCGCCGTGCTGTGGTACTGGCTGGTCACTTTGACCCCTGCCCCGGGAAAAATCCAGAGAATGCTCGAGGACTTCATCTGGGACAAAAGGCTGCACTGGGTTGCTGCTGAGGATCTGAGTCTCCCGCTTAGGGAGAGCGGTCAGGCGCTGGTGTGCCTAGGCACCCAGGTGGCGACTTTCCGCCTTCAGGCCCCACAGCGATACCTTTATGTTGAGCCCCCTCTGAGATGGCGTGTCCTGGTGACGTAATTCTTTTGCCAGGTGCACAGCCCGAATTATGAGGTGCAGCTCCTGTTTGTAAACCTGGGGGGCCTTTCTTGCTCCTTGCAGGCATTGCCTGTCTTTTACCAGGACCTGCTCAAAGTCTGGAACATGGTCGCCTCGTGACGCAGCTCTCTGCCTTCAGGAATAGCAACTATCGTCAGCGAGCCACTGCTCAGGAATCCGTCCCTCCGTCATTTTCAGTGGCTGGCGGAGAAGAGGGCTGTGGCTGCCAGGGTCGGGGACGTGCTGGGTGGCAGAGGAGTGGGCTGGATGCTTCCACAGGAGTTGGCACATCGCGCATCCATGGGCGTCCGACTTGTGGCCAATGCCATTCATAACCTTAGGACAGTTGTGCTCGACCCCGACATCATTCTGGGCCTCGAGGTGGTGCAGGTGTGCGGTGGTCTTCTGTCCGAGCGTACTCCTATGCGGACGGAATTCCACGTTGGCCCCAAGCCCCGAACCCTCCCTCAGGAGCCGGAGCCCTGAAACCTGAGTCGCCTCGCGGAAATGCCCTCTTTGTCCTTTAGCACGGCACGGAGGGGTTTCTTGTATGGGCTGCTGCTGCACACCCTTCACTTCCTTGCCCTCGCCCACCACCCAGACACGCCTTGGCGTGCCTTGTTGTCATCCAGCGGCAGAGGTCCCCAGTGAGGGGGTGTCCTCCCACTTTCCATCGGGGACCTGGGGTGGAGGGTGTTGCATGCAGCAGTCCCATACAACTGTAGGTTGTGTCAATTCATGGACTCCCAAGACACCTGCGTCCTTTGCGGCCTTGTGGAGTCCGTGGACCATGTCTATGTTAATTGTTGTAAGCTGCACCTCTTTTTTAGTTTCCTGAAAAACTTTTTACTGTTGTTTTGTTTGCACTTCAGTCCCACACTCCTGATCTACGGGCACCTGGTGTTGGGGGGAGGGGCCGGGAGGGAGGAGGGCCTCCTCATGAACCTGCTCCTGGGCCTGGCCAAGTTGGCCATTAATAGGTTCAGGCAGCAGGCGATCGAGGGGGTCATTTGACCCGAATATCTGCCCCTCTTCAGCAGCTATGCTCATGGCCGGGTGACCCTGGAGAGGGAGCATGCGTTGTCCGCCTGCACAGTCGAGGCCTTCCATGCTCGGTGGGCACTGCGGGGACTGGGAAGTTTTATCGACCCCTTTAATCACATTTTGATTTAGTGTTGGCAAGTTTCCTTTAAATTTTTGTCTTTTGTTTTTGCAGTTTCCCTTTAAGGGGCTGTTTTTACTTTTTCCCTGATCTTGTGAATTTAGTTTAATTGGTTCGACTCAAAAGAGTTAATTCTCCTTAACTTTCCTAACCTTGCTGCTACATCTTGTTGCTCCCCAGACATCCACAGCAGAGGTGGAGGCAGCCTGCTGATTGCGACGTCCTATCTGTGGCTGGCGTCCTCTGGAGGGCCTGGGCTTGGAGGACCCCACCCTGCATTCGGGGTCATGCTGTGTGGCAGTGGCACCCTCTTCGGCTTGTGGAGCTGGAGCTGCTGAGGTTACAGGAAGAGGGGAGTCAGATTGGCTGGACACTCTCGGAGTCACCTGGATGGATGGGCCTGGAGTGTGCACCTGCTGATCCTCCTCCCTATGGGTGCCCAGGCCCTCAGGCTGACTCCTTGAGGAGCAGTAGTAGCTGGAGTGAGATCGAGTTGCCTGGCACCCCTTTCACTTACATACCGTTGGAGGCCAACTATGGCATCAGCGATGGAGTTGAGCCCGCTCAGCTGTGCGGGAGCGAAGTCCTGGACCAAGGTCTCCATGGCGGCCGCCACCCTACCAGTGTTGACCTCGGCACATTGGCATGCCAGCGCCATCACCTCAGCCTGAAGGTAGACGGACACCTCCGTCGTGCCTTGCAGTCTGAGGAGTGCAGCGGACATCCCTTCCTGATATTCCTGAGCTTGCCTTTGCAGCTCCAGCAACTGTGACATGACCGAATCCAGAGGCTCATCATCTGACTTGGACTCAGCAATGTTCTGGCCTCCAGCAGTCCTCCGAGTGCCGGACACCTGGAAAGTCCCTGCCACCACCTGCTGTGGATCAGACAGTGTGATGTGCTCACCAGCTTGTGATCTCGGGGCTACTCTAAAGCTAGGTCCCACTGAGGTGTGTGTCTCTGCGCTGGTGGTTGGTGTGGTGAGCGCTGAGATGGGACTTCAGGGAGGGTGACTCCAGATTCCTCTCCAGAGGTTTCTTCGGGGCTTGATTGAAGGACCTGGGTCATGGACTGTGACAGCTGTTTGGCAGATGTGCCTGTGAAAGCAAGGAGAGATAATTAGTGCATGGCAGTGAACAGGACACATCACTCATGATAAGTATGCCTGACCTGTGTGGGTGGTGAGTGGCCCCATGGATGAGATGAGGACAATGGCAGTGTGTGTGAGAGAGTGAATGGTGATGCCCCTTGAACTGGCAGTGAGTGAGGGCCCTGTGGATGTGTGATGGGTTTTGAGTGTGTGAGTTGAGAGTGATGAGAAGAGTGACTTACCCTGGCGGAACAGAGGAGATCATTCATCCACTTGTGGCACTGGGTAGTTGTCCTCTTCTGAAAGGCGTTGGTGCTGACCGCCGCTGCTACCACCTTTCAAGCTGGATTGGTCACGTTGCCGCCCATCCTGCGGCCAGAGCGGGGTTATAGGACATCCCAGTGGGCCTCCATGGCATCCAGCAGTCGCTTGAGGGACCTATCATTGAAGCAGAGGGCTATGGCCATGTCTTTAATGCAGCAGTGGTGAGCTGGAAGCAATGAGCACTGTGCTTGCGGCTGGACTTTAAACATGGCGCCTGGCGTGATGCGGTGGCGGAATGATGGCATGGCGGATGAATGACAGCCAGCCCGCCATGGAAGCGGCGTTGTTTCCCGGGAGTGCATAAATAATGAGGTGAGTTTGGGATGATACGGCGTGAAAACTCGCTATCGTGGCCGGCAGGTAAAACACCGTTTTGGTCTTAGTTGCAACTTTTACTATTGCCACAGAGGACAGTGCAGCAAAACTTCAGCTGACCAATTAGAAATCATGCAAGAATCACATGACTCTGTGACTGACTAGAAAGTGATTCTGAAGCCATCATTTGAATGCTGGAGATGCTCTGGAATTTGACCTATGGACAATTTTGAAGGCAACCATCCTTTTGTCCAAAACATACACAATATAATTTTTTGAAAATGAAGGGTTATTGTGTCTTGATTTTTTAAAATCTTTCTATTCTGGCTCTTTGTTAAAAGATGCTTCAAAGAAGAAGATAACGTTTGTGTACAATAACAATAAATCAAACACACTCATCCTTGGCACTTCTTTCTCTCGCTTCCCATCTCTCCACACTTCCTCTATGTGGCCAAGATTATGCCATGATGGAATTTACTCAGAGTTGCCTGTATGGAGATGTCAGTTCAATGTAAAGCAGCTCAGATAACAACCTGCTACAATTTCAATTCCATAGCAACAAGAATTGGCTGATGCCACCGAGATTCACTCTCAGAAATGAAGAACACTGAGGATCTGTCTCCACTCAAGTGTTGGGACAGCTGTGCAGGATTGTTGCATATAGCCAGTTTCTGTAGGTAATACCTCGAGTTCTCCAGTTACATGCAATACCAAATGCCATCCTGGATGTCAAGAAATTATTATTTTTGCATTGCAAAGGCACTGCCTCCATATCTGACTTTTGTAAAGGAACTATACTTTGATATTGTGCATCAATTCCTTCCATAATATATTTGCTACTTTGCTTCTGATGATGCAGTGGCTTAGAATACTAACCTTTCACCTCTGCATTTGAATTCAACCCAGACTGTCATGATGCCTCCTCTGTTTTCTGGCTATAAGTGTCCTGTGTGAACAGTGTTTGAAAATTATCAATCCCGCGTCTAGTGATGATAGGTTTGCATCACAACATACTGTTAATAGCAATAAGCCTGTATTTGGTTGCTATCTCAGAGGTTAGTTTGAGAAATTGGAAAACTCGAAGCGACATGTGCTCTTCTGAGATTGCAGTCAATGCAATTTGTTGAGACACAATGGAGAAAATTTCACTCTACACTTTGCTCCTTCTGTACCTGACTTCGAATTGCTTGATAAGGAACACAACACTCAATGCTGATACCAGCTGCAAAAAGTGGAAATGTTTTCCATTCCAAAAAATTATACTTGTATTAGTTATGTGATGTTTACAATTATCTCATACAGATAGCTTGTCCAAAATAATTATATGGCCTAGGCAATGCACCCTGTTGTACCATGTTACTGCCTCTGTCATTGGCTTTCATTTGGTGCTCCCCCACTTCTTCAACCTCCCTGAGATTGAAACTGTATCAAGGATAGCAAGCACTGAGACAACCTTAAGCAAAGTCACAAACTACATTCTCTGTTACTATGCATTATCCCTTGCTTTGAGAAATCCTGACGATGTGAAAGGGTCTATTCAAAAGCAAGTTCTTTCTTTCTTTCTGTCTGGTCACTTCCAGGTCGGACTACTTCAATGCTCGCCTAGCTAGCATCCTATCATCCACCTTCCACCGACCTCATTTCATCTAAGCCGTACTGTTCAGAAAGGTCCCAGGTTTGATCACTAGTTTGTGCTGGGTTAGCTGATCTCAGCCTGGGGATCGAAAGGAGTGCTATAACAGGCCTCAACATGCCTCGGTTAGGAAAATAAAAAATAAACCAGCGTATCATCTCCTTATCAGTATCCAGCAAACAGATGGCAACGTGTTAAAGTAACAGAAAACAAAAGAATTATATTATGCTTTTTATGACCTCAAGACATTCCAAAGTTTTGAAATTTCTGTTCATCAGCTTAACTCCTGCTGATTAATGGAGCCAGGGTCAGTCAGTAGGCAGAGCACGAACAGCCAGGAAAAAATGTTGCAAAATTAAGACACAGAGTGTGGAAATTGGTTGTGGGCAATAGCACAAACTAGGCGATAGCCAACTGGCAGCCCATTGTACACACTGAAGACAATGAAAAAAATAAATTAGGTGAGTTGCAAAACAAGCTAACTGTGCATTATTACCCATTCTGTGCTACCACCCAAGAACAATTTCACCCCAGTAACTCTCAGCCAGCACGCGTGACCATAACCAGCCTCATCCAGTGGATGTAAGTCGCTTGAAGTTGAAACCAAATTTGCTCAAAACTGTCCCTGGATTTCATTATGTACTTGGTAACCAGTTTGAGATCACTAACTCTGTATTTTGCACATCCCCCACTTCCTTTGCCCCACCATTGGTGGTCCTGTCATTTTGCAGCAATTAAATTATTTTAAAACACTCTTATAATGTAGGGAAGTGCAGCAGCCAATATGCACACAGCAAGCCCCCACAGATAGCAATCTGATTATGACCAGATAGCAATCTGATTATGACCAGATAATCTGTTTTTAGTGGTGTTGGTTGAGAGATAAATATTGTTCAGGGCATATGAAATTGCACTATCAAATCTTTTACACACAGCTGAAAGATCAGTCAGCTGCTCAGTATAACATCTCACCCAAGAACTGGCACCTCTGACAGTGCAAAAGTCCCTCAACACTGCACTGGGATTGTTAGTTTAGATTATGTGCTTAGACCTCCAGAGTGGGATTTGAACACTTAGCCTTCCAATTCAGAGGCGAGACTGCTACCCACTGAGCCACAACTGACACTTAAAGATAGGCATTCCTAGATGCAAAAAGACCAAGGTCCAGCTCGCTTGCCTTCTATCATCTTAATTTTTGCTGTCCTGGCCCACAAATGTAGAAGGATGATTTTGTTCAGAATCAATTGCGTTTCAGCACTGGAGAAATGGCACCCCAGCAAGAGTTAGTATCTCTGGCATTGGAGAAGAAACATTCTGGGTTTAGGTGCTGCAACAAATTCATCTTGTGTATGGATTAACAAAAGAAAAATTGCATTTGTTTGGCAATCACTTAACCATCTAAATTGTATAAATTGCTGTTGTAAAAGTGATTCTGTTACATATATTTCTCAGCAAGTCTGCTTCATTTTGAAATTCCTGTTCATCAGCTTAACTCCTGCTGATTAATGGAGTCAGAGTCAGTCAGTAGGCAGAGCACGAACAGCCAGGAAAAAATGTTGCAAAATTAAGAGACTGAGTGTGGAAATTGGTTGCAGGCAATAGCACAAACTAGGCGATAGCCAACTGGCAGCCCATTGTACACAATGAAAACAATGAAAAAGAAAATTAGGTGAGTTGCAAAACAAGCTAATTATGCATTATTACCCATTCTGTGCCACCACCCAAGAACAATTTCACTCCAGTAACTCTCAGCCAGCACGCGTGACCATAACCAGCCTCATCCAGTGGATGTAAGTCGCTTGAAGTTGAAACCAAATTTGCTCAAAACTGTCCCTGGATTTCATTATGTACTTGGTAACCAGTTTGAGATCACTAACTCTGTATTTTGCACATCCCCCACTTCCTTTGCCCCACCATTGGTGGTCCTGTCTTCAGCTATGTAGGCCCTAATTCTTGGACCTCCTTTTCTAGACCTCTTTGCCTTTCTACCTTTCTCTACACCTTTAAGATGCCCATAAAAGTTATTCTTTGACCAAGTTTTTGGTCACCTGTCCTTATATCTTTCTGTGGCTCAGTGTTATTCATGAATTTTAGAAATTTCCTGTTCTGATCAGCTAAAGACAAAGAGCCAATTTTGTATATCCATATACTTCCCTTGCAATATATGTTTCACAGCAAGCTGATGACATTAGGCTGGACAAGACATAGGCTCTGCATCAATTGTCCAGTTAAGTGCTGGATGCGATGTGGGCTAACAATCTCCTTCCTCTTCCCCAATCATCAGCTAGAGAAATTACCCTATTTTCATTGGGAGAAGTGGCTGTAATTTCAGCATGAATTCTATTTCCACTAGTTCATTGAGACTCTTCTTCAATAGACACTGTAGACTGTTTTATGTAGTGTGTTTGTTTGCCTTGCTGTTTGCTGAGTAAATAAACTTTGTTTGCTGTGAAGTAAAGTGTTTGTTGTGAGTCCTGTGGTAAATCACTCCCCCACTTCCAACTCATTGGCTGACACATTGGTGACAATAGATACTCTGAGAAAGAACACCCAAGTAATCCTTTCTCATGCCAACCTGTCTGACTGAGCCCACCTGTTTTAATTCAAGCAATATTGAGAGAACAATTTTATGCACACTAAGCAGCAGGCTAAGAATTCCTCAAATTAATTTCAGATACAGCCTTTCTATTTATCAGCCATGGCTCAGTTGACAGCGCACTTGCCTCTGAGCCAAAAGGTTGGTTTAAGTCCCATTCCAATGACTTGAACACAAAAATCTAGCCTGACTCTCCACTACAGTGCTGAGGGAGTGCTAAATGGTTAGAAATGTCATCTTTTGGATGAGACGTTAAACCAAAACCCTATCTGGTCTCTTATGTGGATGCAAAAGATTCTGTAGCACTATTTTGAAGAAAAGCAGGGGAGTTATTCCTGGACCCTGACAAATATTTATCCCTTGGTCAACATCACCAAAAAAAAATCTGGTCATTATCACATTGCTCTTTATGGGAGCTTGCTGTGCACAACTTGGCTACCTACATTACAATAGTGACTACAATACGAAATTACTTCATTGGCTGTAAAGCACTTTGCAATGTCTTGAGGTCATGAATGTGCTTTTTGTTGGAATAAGAAAATGTTCATACCATCAGTCTGAGTTGGAGTTGAACCAAGATTCCCCGCTGATGTTCATTGGGCATTCAAACTTCACTCATCAAAAGCATCCATTGAATTACAGCCTTAGAACATGCTGTCAGCATCTATTAACCCACATGAAATCTAATTGAGAGGTTCCAGTGAAGTACTGAGCAGTAAGAACAAAAATCTAGCATTTTATACTTGCAGTTACTGAAGTACATGGCTGTCTTCTGTTTAAAACAACCTTTTTTCTTCCTTCTTTCATGGGACGTGGGTGTCACTGGCAAGGTCAGCATTTGTTGCCCATCCCTAATTGCCCTTGAACTGAAATGGCTAGGCCATTTCAGAGGGCAGTTAAGAGTAAACCACATTAATATACATCTGAAGTCACAAGGAGGCCAGACCAGATAAGGATGGCAGATTTCCTTCCTTAAAGGGCATTAGTGAACCAGATGGGTGTTTACAACAATTGATGATTGTTTCATTGTCATCATTAGTGCAACTAGCTTTTATTCCAGATTTGATAATTGAATTTAAATTCCACCAGCCGCCATGGTGGGATTTAAACAGATCTCCCCAGCTCATAAGCCTGGGCCGCTGGATTACCAGTCGAGTAACATTACCACTACATAAACATTTCCCCAAACTCAAGTATTTTATGTAGGCATTTTATTGCACTATCATCCTCAGTATATGTTCCTGGCTCACCTCTTTCTGTAGCCATTTTATTCTTGCTCACCTGATCGCTCACAAAACATGAAGTGGGAATTATTTAAGCGAATGGAATGGATGCGTCAATCCTAAATCATGCAAAGGTGTATGTGACAACAGGCATTTAAGAAACTGCACTCCAGTCATTACCAAAGTATCTTTCCAATATTACATGTGAACTCTGAAGAATCAACTGATCAATGAACTGCCCAAAATGGGAATTGAGCCACATTGTCCAGGACCCAGGATGAATCTCTGGTCTACGCTGAACTAGCTGACCTCAGCTGGCACCAGCAGTAAGTATGATGCAATTGATCTCAGTGCCTCTGGGGTAAGAACGGAAAAGATCAGCCAAGATTCCTGCTCCCAATTACGATTCACTGATTCCTGCTGGAAACTATGAGTTTATGGACAGCATCAGGTTCCACTGTGCTGCCTCACAATTGAATAATCCACCTGAAGAATGGCAACTATGCGTGTGTTGTCAGCACCCTTGGAACCTTGTCCCTGCATGGGTCAGTATCTTCAGTGGAGCAGGGCAGAAGTTTGGAGTGCAAAAAGCGAACAGTAACACAAATAAGGCAGCAATGATTAACGGGTTATTCTCAAATCACACCTTCCAAAATATTTTCCAACACAAAGAATAAACTGAGTATTGCTTTCTGAACACTGATATACAAGTATCCAATATATGGGCAAGAGCCCAAGAGAGATGCCTGCTCAATTAGACACAGCAAAACACATAAAAAGTGTCTGTGGTCTCTGGGTTAAAATATATTTTTAAGTAGGGAGTCTTTGATATTTCTGTGCTGTAGATGAATGTTCATGAAGCTCATTCATTGATTGACTGATTACCATGGGCACTTATGAAAGTGCATTGATCAGCTTCCCATGGGGTTTCAGTGTGACCTGATTGATCATCAGCCTTCATGGATATTCATGGGCTGCTTGATCATTCATGAAAGGAAGTTGATTTGTGACTGGCTGCAGATTCAGCCAACGACATAGCATCAGAACTTGAGAAGCTGCTTTATAAGGTTTGTAGACATTCACAAGCGGACGTGACTAGTGTTCCAGTGCAGGGACAAGCTGTGAATGTTCATGTTCAGTGGCTTAGGGAAGTTTTTCAGTTTCTATGGGCGTTTTTGTAAAGGTGATGCAAGAAGAAAGCTTTATGCATCCTTTCCACATTGAGATTCAAACTGCAAATGAGCCTGATGAAAAATATATAGATATCAACACATGATCTTCAAATTAATCTTTATAACAGAATCCTTGGGAGCCAAGTATTCAGCATGCTACAGTATGATGAATACATTCACAAATGTGCTGTAACGCTTTTCCAAGATGCATCATAATGATTAATTCAGTAATAAGTTACCTCAGAAGTTACCTTTGCCTTATCCCTGTCTTTTGCTGAGGTGCAAGCCCGCTTAAAACTAACAGTGACACCTGTGACATGGCTTTTCAAAGCCAAATGGCAGAAAGAAGTTTCTACTCCAGATGTCAGAGTGGCTCTTTTGGTAAGATTGGAGTGGATTTTCTGTCACAACTGAAGTGTCCTTTCTAGCATATTCCCCTTAGAAACTACCTGGGGAGAAGGGAAAAGAAAACTTTTCACAATTGACAGTCCCAGATGGCTCTGTTTCAGAGACACTTAGGGCTAAATTTTGCAGGCATGCAGACTGCTAGCCTCCACCAACACCACCACCAGCCCCCACCCCCCCACCACCCCATTGCAAAAGTCAGCTGGCAGCCAGCACACAGAAAAGAAGCCCACCCCGCAGCCATAACATGCTGCCGGTGGGTTAAACAGGTCTAGAGTGGGACTCCTGCCCCTCAGTGGAAAGAAGTCCTGCCCTTGAGAGCTGTAAGCCAATCTGATTGGCCGGCACCTCTAGCAGTCCTAGCAAAGCCAGAACTGATAAGTGGGAGCTGCTGGGACTGCAAGCAGGCCCACTGGGAAGGCAGCCATTGCATCCGGACCCAGGTAAGTCTGGGGTCTTGGATGGGGAGGGACTGGGCAGTCCAGGGAGGGGCGGTGGAAGGGCATGATTTGGAAGTCTGGCGGGGAGGAACAAAAGAGGGCTAACGCTAACAACTTGGTTGCATAAAGGGCACCCCCCAAATGATGTGACTCCCTTCTTTCCCACCTTTACAAAGTTTTCTTTTAAAAATGGCCTGCTAACAGCTCAATTGACCCTTAATTATTTATTTAAATATGGTGGGTTCGCTGCCAATTTTGGCACCTGACCACCTACCTTGCTATGGGGGACAGCTTAGGTTTGGGTGGTAAGGTGGTGGGCTTGCCACACATCATATTTCACATGCCGCTGGAAACAAACTCAGCAGGAGGGGCGTAAAATCCAGTCCTTAGTCACAAAGGATCACCAGGGGCAATTGACACAGCTGCTCTGGCAAATATTGCGCACCATCGCGATATTTCGCCAGGCAGGCGCTATGAAGACGGAGGCGTGCCCACCATTAATTAATGGGCCAGTTAAGGCCCTTCAGCCACCAACTGCCTTTGATTTTACGCAGCCCATGCGATTTTCAGGATGTCGCACGGGCGCAACGGGCAGGCGGGTAGGCCATATTTTCAAAAACCTCATCCACGGGCGGGATAAGAGGGGTGAGTGGGCTTGCTAATGCGAATTGTTTGTACTTCAGCTTATAAATTGCTGCTGCTTGTTTGTGTGAACAGGACAACTTCATTTCATTTCAGAGCTGCTTTGACAGAAATAACTGTTCAGGGCTTCGGAGGAGTCATAACAATTGGGGCCTTCCAGGTATCAGACAGCCTTCCCTTACCCTGGGAATGGGGATTGTGGTCTCTGCTGGAGACACCTCCTCTGAGGAGGAAGAGACGGCCAGAAGGGAGAGGAGGCCAGGTGTCCCTATTCAGCCTCCAGGGGAGCGGCCTGTGGGAGGACAGGCGCAGACACAAGGAACGCAGGGCCAACAGGTAGTCCAAGGCGGAAGGGGCCGCAGAAGATGCCACAATCCTGCTGCCAGGGTTTACAGGCAGCGTCACAGCTACCTCAATATGTCTGAGGTGCAATGCCGAAGGAGGCTCCGCCTCTCAAGGGAGATCGTGACCTCCATCTGTCAGATGATCAGCCCTGAGATCACCTCAAACAGTGTGGGTGGACACCCCATGCCATGGCGTTGAAGCTCACAGCCCTCAACCTCTATGCTTCCAGCTCTTTCCAGGAGTCGGTGGGTGATCTTTGTGGAGCCTCCCAATCAGCTGTCCACAGTTGTGTCAAGCTGGTGACAGACGCTCTGTTCAGGTGTGCATTGACTTTTGTTCACTACCGCACAGACAAGGCCAGCCAGGCAGAGCGAGCCAGAGGCTTTGCAGCGATTGCTGGGTTCCCCTGCTTCCAGGATGCAATCGACTGCACACATGTGGCCATCAAGGCGGCAGCGGGTGAGCCCGGTGCCTTCGTCAACAGGAAGGGATTCCACTCCAAGAATGGGCAGATAGTGTGTGACCATAGGATGCAGATTCTGCAAGTCTGTGCAAAATGCCCAGGCAGCTCCCATGATGCTTACATCTTGAGACACTCCTAGGTGCCGAGGCTCTTCAGTGCTCCAGCCTGGCTGGATGGGTGGCTGCTGGGCGAAAAGGTCTATCCCCTCAAAAGGCGGCTCATGACACCTCTCCGCCATCCAAGAACAGAGGTCGAGCGGCGGTACAATAGGAGTCATGCCTCCACAAGGGCGGCGGTAGAGAGAACCATCAGTCTTCTCAAGATGCACTTCCGATGCCTGGACCATTCAGGAGGTGCACTGCAATACCCCCCAGATCATTGCCACTGATAGCGACTGTGTGCTGCGCTGTCCACAATCTGGCGCTGGAAAGGGGGGATGCAGTGGAAGAAGAAGATGTTGACGCAGCTGCTCTGGCAAATATTGCGCACCATCACGATATTTCGCTAGGCAGGCGCTATGAAGACGGAGGCGCGCCCGCCATTAATTAACGGGCCAGTTAAGGCCCTTCAGGCACCAACTGCCTTTGATTTTACGCAGCCCATGGGATTTTCAGGATGTCGCACAGGCGCAACGGGCAGGCGGGTAGGCCATATTTTCAAAAACGATGAGTCCAGTAATGAGTCCAAGGACGAGCACAGTCAGGAGAATACTGAAGGGATAAACGCTGACCTGGGCAACCTCCAGGGAGGCAGGGACACCCGGGAGGCTTTGATCCAATGCTCCTTCAGTTAGCCTACCAAAGATGAACCACCACATGCCAGGGCTGCAGGCTCCATACTCGATACCTGACAGGAATATTTGCTTGGTGAACAACATGCACCATGTGCCATTTCAATAAAGTCCAATGACAAACAAGTCACTCATAACATCATGGGTTACCCTGCACCTGCAGAACTAATGAAGCACCCAGAGGCTTGTTGAACACAAACACATTTAATGGTGTGGTGCCTGGCATACATAAAACAAATTAAATGGAAAGGTGTTCTCCATCACACCTACTAATAATCAATGTAAAAAAGAGGGAAAAAAATATCACCAGTGATAAGCCCATGTTGTACTTAAGGTGCTTTAAGTTTTTGTTTGCGGGTGCTTTGTCTAGGTGCTCCCCCCTCACTAGCACTGGCATTGGAGACAGCCTGCTTACTCTGCTGTCCTGTTGGCTTTGATGGCCTTGGCGGGCCTCCTCTGGCCTGTGGAGCCTGTGCTGACCTCGCCTGAGAGGGAGCAGCCAGTTCCACGGCTGGTATCTCCCCAGTTGCTGCAGCCTCATCGGATGCCACGGTCACTGGCAGGGGGGCAGAGGAGTTGCTGCCGTCATCCGGAGCGCTCTGAGAGGAGCCCGCAAAGACGACAAGCAGCTCGTGCGCCAACGTCAGGCCGCTTTGGGCCTCCCTGCTCACCATTGATGGACAGGCACCTAGCTGGGATACTGGGTGCCAAATCCATCTCCCACACTGACTGACCACATGAGGACATTGCTGGTGTGAGGGCTTGCAGGTCCAAGCGCATCCCCAGGAACCCCTAATTCAGCTCCTGGAGAAGCCTCTCCATGAAAGTTGCCACTCTCTCCATGGGGAGGCAGTGTGCTCGGCCATGAGGGTCATTGCATTGCTCATGCTCCGCATGAACTCCTCCACAATGGAGACCATGGCACGCATTCCCTCATGTATCTCCGCCAGATCCTCCCGCACACCCTGCTGGACTTCCAGCATCTGCTGTCTCAGGGACGATTCCAGAGGCTCATCATCAGCCACCGACTGAGCATGTTCCTGTTCCCCAGCAGTTCTCCGACTGGCGGCGCCCTGGGCACTCTATGCCTCCACCTGCACCTCAAGCGAGTATGAAGTGCCCTCACCGCTGTGCACCAAGATACTATCCGACGATCTAATGCCCACCGAGATGCTGGTATCTGGGCTGGTGCCTGCCTGGCTGAGAGGATGTAACGCTGGTGCGTTTCTATCGTCCTCTGGGATGAGCGGTGGGCCTTCAGGCTCCTGACCCCAACTGGCTTCTGGTGAGTGGTGAGCCTGTAAGGAAGAACAAGGGCATGTCATTAGTTGAAGTCGTTACATTGTTACTATACATGTCTGGCACCCGGATCAGGGTCCCTTCATCCATTATCAATGGGGATTCCATGTTCGAGGCTCACATCAATATAGAGACAACAATGGAATTGTTGCTGTTACAGATATTCTGACCTCAGTGCACTGCACTCTTACCTCCCTGTGGCACTCCAACCTCAACACAGCCGGTTGACCTAAGCGCTGGCATCTCTCCAGCTCCAGTGTCTCCTGCTCGTATCTGGTCAAGATAAGAAAGTGGGGCGGTCCTCCGCCAGTCCGCAACTTCTCAGCATTGTTGTGGGATGTCTTCTCCTGAAAGCAGAGAGGAGCATTGATTAGTCCACCCTGTTCCTGCATTGCCATTGCAGCCTGGCCAACCCCACCTGAGGAATACCTCGTAGGGCTCAGCCGATTCGTGACCCTGGAGCTGCAAGACACTCATTCCAAGCAGCCAGGGCTCAACCCCTTGCCCAGATGCTGCCTCATTGACATTTTCCACTCACACTTTAAGAATTCTGAGGTCTGGCGGGGGGGGGGCACTCCAAACTGCTGTGCTAAGTGACCCATGCCAACACGGTACTCACCCTTCTCGATCGCAGGAGATCATTGAAGCGCTTACGGCACTGTACCCATGTGCGCCTCACCACATCATGGGAGCCACCTCCTCCCAGGCATTTTTGGTGAGGTGGGGGTCCTCCTCCTCCCGTCCCTGGAGACAAGTATGTCCCGGCGTGTTGCCACCTCCTCCAGGAGGGCAGCGAGACACACGCTGGAAAAACACGGGGCCAACTGCCCCACCAACCTGCCCTCTCGCCTGATGTGTTCAGCACTGAAGTTCTCCATAACGAGGGTCCTCTGAGTCACTGGCATGGCTGCTGTGGCCACTTTTGAATTGGCCGCTGGGTCACCACTGGACCTGGGGAACATTGACCCCCCGTCCACCCCTTCTCGCTGATGCCGCAGTCGCAGTCACAGTCGGCCTTAATTGGCCCGCCCGCGTAAAATGGCGGCACGGAGCCGATCGTGGGCGGCGGTCAGGTTCTCGACCTGCCCAACCAATGTAAAATCTTGGCCCAGGAGTTTGCAGCATTTATTCATGATTTAGTGTTATTCAAAACCCCATTTATCCCAGAAGAGTAACAGTTTGTCTCGTGTAGTTCAGGGTTATCCACAACTTGATAAATCTTTGTTTTTTATTCACTGCTAACTGTTTATTTATTGCAGCTTTTGTTAGTTTTCTGGGTTGCTTTAGAACAGTGGGATACGATAATCTACTTCCTTGTATCCAAAAAATCATCTCTCAGGTAACTACACCCTATCCTTTTATAGAACAAATCCTGATAAAGGTCCATTTCGGCTGTCGGTTTGGGAACTGCACCCCTCAACAATAGTTTACATTTGTATAGCATCTTTAGCCTAATAATGTCTCAAGGTGCTTCACATTATCAAACAAAATTTTCCACCGAGCAGATTTAACACCATGCCAAATAAGGTGATATTAGGATGGATGACTAAAATCCTGGTCAAAGAGATAGGATTTAAGGAGAATTTTGAAGGGTGAGGAAAGTGGCAGAGAGATACAGAAGTTTAGGAAGGGAATTCCAAAGCTTAAAGCCTAGGCAGGTGAAGGCAAGCAGCAATAGTGGAGTAATGAAAATTGGAAATGAGCAAGAGGCCAAAATTGGAAAAATGTAAAGGTCTTGAAGCATTGTAGGGCTGTGGGAGGTTAAAAAGATAGGGAGAGGTGAGGCCATGAAGCAATTTAAATCGAGGTGTTGCTGGACCTACAGCCGGGGACGGAGGTAATGAGTGAACAGGACTTGCTGCAGTCTCCTATAATGGTGAACACACACAGAATACAGCCAAGATGGTATCTCCCTTTCTAACAAATGACTTGAATAAGCTTGTAGTGTTAGTCAACAATTTTTTTTGAAAAATATATGATAGTGTTGTGGTGCTATGCAATAAACACCAGGAGACTCAACAGGCTTCAATCGTTTATTCAAGCATACACAGGGAGTGTCCACCTTAGGCAGTACTCTTTAGCACATACAAAACTCATCTTGTATACATATTTAGTCACATAGCCTTGTGGCTACACAATCCTATTCTTATAAACTTATAATCATGTGCTCAGCAGATGTCTCCGGCCTTAGTTATTTATTTGCTGTTTTTACATTTACCAGGCCTTGTTCTCACATATGCATGACCTTCCACATCTTACTGATTGTGTAGTCTGGCCGCATCCCGCTTTCAACATACCACTCCCTGGCTTTGCTCTTTGTCCTAGTAGCTTGTTTGTCCTGTCTCAAGCACATCTGCTGAGTCTGCCTTCTAATTCGTATGTTATTTCTTACTTAAGACATTTAACTAATGTTTTCAACCCTTTCAACCGCACCTAATGATTTGCCAGAGAGTTCAGAAAGTGACACTGTGCACAGAAACCACCAGTTTCCAAAATCTCAAAAATAAAAGATTAGTGTTATATCATGCTGCACTGCTGACCTGCTTACCACCTTGTCAGCCCAGCCTGGATTTGTAGCCAATTTCCATATAAAATGAAATTATAATGTTCTAACACATTGTAGCGTTTATTTAGTAGTTCTATTTCATATTAATTTACCTCAGAATCTTCATGACATCTAATTGTTTTTACACTGCAGAGAAATATAAATAGCAATATACATAGCATTCTCCACCAAGAAGTCCACATGAGTGCATCTAACACTGAACTCCACTATTTCTATTAAAATTATTTACCATGTGTTGGTGTCATAGACAATATCAGCTGTAAACAAAAAGGACAGTTCAAGCAATCAGATAGAGCAAAGTCAGGTCTATTAATTGCTTCACATGTTTCTCTTCAGTTAAATTTTCTGACTAACCAATTCTATGTTACAAGGAGAGGCCTTGTCATTAGGCTTTGAAAATAGTAAGCACGTAAATGCTTAATGTTTCCTAAGCAAGCATTCAAACAGCATTTAGAACTAGGAATTCAGTACTTCTCAAAGTCAAACAATGCTTCGGCAGTTTATGAATCAAAAAATTAAATCAAATGGATGGATGAGTCCATAGCCAACTCACATCTCCCCTTGAGAAATAATGTCTCCCCTTTCATTATGCTTCCCCTGGAGGATGTGCAAGTATTTGATTAGTTGAGACTGTTTTTCTCTTGTCTGTTTCAGAAGGAATTACCTGTAGGTGTAAAATGCTGACCATAGTAATATTGGCCTGTCAATCCCTAGTGTTGTCTATCTGCATAGCAGGCCCCTGGAGGCTATTGCTTGACCAAGAACTTGATGAGAATGGACTTGCCTTATTTAAATTTCCCTCTATATTCATGTATTTCATATTAAACAAAAGTACTATTAAAAACTAAACCTCTGACTACTGGTAATCAAATAGATTTTAAAAATTAAGGCCACACACAGTGGTGGCAGACCTTTATGGAGAGGCATTCTGAAATACAAGGGCAGTCCAATCATTCCGATGAGACATTAAACCGAGGCCTCGTCTTTCCTCCTAAGTGGATGTAAAAGAGACCAAAGTTACCCATTGAAGCACAGGGTGGAAATCTGGTTGATATGTTCTCAAGAAATTCACTCTCTGCCTGGATCTCTCCATACCATGGTACTTCAATAAAGAAAAACAAATAACTTGCATTTATATAGTGCCTTTCATGATCTCAGGATGTCCCAAGGCTCTTTAAAGCCAATGAATTTCTTTCTGAAATGTAGTCACTGTTGTAATGTAAGATATGTGACAAATTTGCTGACGGCAAGCTCCCACAAACAGCAATGCGATAATAACCAGATAATCAGTTTTAGTGATGCTGGTTGAGGAATAAACATTGGTCAGGACACCAGGGAAAACACCTCTGATCTTCTTCAAAATAGTGCCATGGGATATTTTAAGGGCGGATGGTGCCTCAGTTCAGCAACTCAACTGAAAGACGAGACCTCACTCAGTACTACACCATCATGTCAGACTGATTTTTTGTGCTCAACTCTCTGGAATGGGACTGAAAGGGTTCCAAAAAGGGTAAAACACAAATCTTCTTAGTCCCTTTCAGGAGCTGAATGAGTTGCTCACAGCATTTTGTGTTATTTCAGAATTTTGAAGTTACTGCCTCCTTGTTAGATTTTCAACATAGGATTAGGGCTTTGTGACTGAGGCAGGTGAGGGGAGTTGGTGGGGTGGGGGGAGTGGTGGATGGTGTGCAACTTCAATAGATGCCTGCATTTCACAGATAATGCCAAATTACACTGAATTTACACCACTGGAAGGAGCCATTTGGCGGGCCCAGCCTGTCCATGCTGCTGTAAATGCTCCACATGAGACTCCTCCCAACCTTCTTCATCTAACCCTACCAGAAAATCTTCTATTTTTTCTTCCTAATGTACTTATATAGCTTAAACGCATCTATATTTATCATCTCAACTATTCCTTCTGCTAGTGAGTTCCATTCTAAACAGTCACTGGGTAAAGTCATTTCTCCTGAATTCCTTATTGGGTTTATTAGTGTCTGTCTTATATTTCAGGCCCCTAGTTTTGGACACCCTCACAAGTGGAAACATTGGGCTGAATTTTACACGGACGTCAAGACCCCCCAATGTGGGGCCGAAAAGTCGATGCCGAGCTTGCACTTGCCGGCAGTGGGATCTCAGCAATTTTACTGAAGGCAGGCTCCTAACAGGCCATCTGAGAGCCTGATGTCCAATTAGGGATGTGGTTTGCGGGCAATTGATGCTGCTAATCCAATCAGAGGGCCAGCAACTCTATAGCCTCATCAACCCCAGAAGGAGAGGTGAGCACTGCTGAGTCAGGTTGGGTTCCACTAGGGTGCCTCAAAATTAAAATTTAGAGCACTGGGTGTGGTAGGCTCTGTGGGAGGAGGGGAAACCCTTCTGGAGGATTATTATAACTGTAGGGGCAGCCCGTTAAGCCAACGGTTCCCTCTTTGGGCCATGAAGCCTCTGGCTCCGATGGCCCCAGGTGGTTGCAGACAGGCCACTTCCATGAAGCTGGCAGCCTCCCCATGCGATGGGCGCTACCCCATCATCAACAAATGCTGGTGGCCCTGTAAAATGACCCGTAATTGAGCCCTTAATTATGTAACTCAGGCTGCCTCCTGCCCAGCACTGGAAAATTTTCCCAGAGGTGGGACAGCAACAGAGACCACCAACCACCTCCCCACCTCCACTTCTGCCACCAAGGGACCAGTGCAATTCAGTCCATCATCTCCATGTCTACCCTATCAAGCCCGTTCATTGTTTTAAAGATCTCTATCAGGTCACCGTTCAGCCTTCTCTTTTTTTAGAGAAAAGAGACCTAATCTTTCAGCTTTTAAATTAATTTCTGTTTTTAATTGGTTCGCTTTCTGGAGGAGCTGTAATCTTCCTTTTATAGATTTCCATATGCCCTGAAGTTTTTTATTCTCACCCTGAACTGAAACATTCATCACATCTATATAAAAAAAATCCAGCCAGAGGCCAGCTAAGATTACAAGAAAATATTCTTTCTTTCTTCTTTCCAACTTAATCATTTTCTGGAATGTGAAGTATCATCTTCTGAAAATATGATTAACCGAAGAAAAAAGTATCTTTAAAAAAGTTTGTCTACGAGATAGCTCGACTATTGAAGTTGTGAATATCGGTGTTTAATCAATCCGAGTATGATATTGAAAAATGTAACTGGGAGATTTAGCTGTCTGATGTAAGACCAGAATGGCATAACATGACAGTTAATAAATCTTAACACAATTTAATTAAATCCCATTAATAAATCTGAAACCCAGGAATGCGCCTCAACATATTTTATTCAACCCAAAACAAAATTTACTATATTGAAGTGAGGTTGAATCGATTGAAATGAGTTAATTAATTTTAAACTAGTTTTAAAGGCATTCAATAGTGATATTACTATGCATCCCTTTTGATGCATTGGTGCCATCGAGGCCCATCGTAAATCAGTATTTATGGCAGATTTGTTGTTGATTTTCTGTCAAAACCTTGTAAATAATTTGCTTCTTGATTTGAGCCTGAAGTGGATGCTTTGATAACAGGGATATGGAATGACATGACTAGGGGTTTTTTTCTCTTCTCACTCCAATTTCCTCCTGATGTTCCACTGAAGGTGCTGACTCACGCTGGGGGTCCAGTTCGATGGCAGTGGTAAGCCCTCCAGCATCCAGCTGCCCAATTCATCATGTGATCTTTGAACGGTAAAGCATCATTGGGCTATTCAAACTTGGAAGGCATCATAACTGAGCTTGATCCTTTTAGTTAATGCACTGCACCTCCATAAAGCTGTGAAAGTTGGAAGGCAAATATATACAGCAAGAGCTGATGACATTAGATGAAGTAGTTAATGAGCTTCACACTGTGAAGGAGTTTATTAATAACAATAAGAGTCCTGAATTCAGCAGTGAGAAAGGGCTGGTCCAGCCTCAGTGGAGATACAGACAATAATATGGATGCATTATTATTTGAGTTAGACAGCCTGACAGTGCGAGGGACTAATGTTGGTAGAGATAGTCAATAACACAGGGCACAGGGTGGGAGGAGTTCCTGCACCTGACAGTGCATTAACATTAGTAGAAACAGAATCAATAACAAGGCAGAATTATTGAACCTGATAATGTGACTGAAGTGCATTAACATCCATAGATATACAGCCATTACACCTTGAGTACTGTGTATAGTTCCGGCCACCAAGGCACAAGGGAGCGATTCAAGCCGTAAAGGAGCCGCACGTCTCTAATGATAGGGACACACAGTTTTCAGGAAAGGTTAGGGTAGCTTTGGCTCTTCAACTCCGGGAAGGAAATAACAGTGAGGATCCTTAAGAAGATAAAACATTCCAAAAAATGGATTCAAAGCACTATTTCAAATTAAATTGTGCAAATAAACTCTTGGTAGTGTAGAATTTGAGTAACTTAAATTGTGACAGTAAAAAGCAACTTTACAACTTAAGCCAGGGCATATTGCAGAATAAGTAATGGGCAACAGAAAAATTAGGACTGGGAATTAAACATTGAAGATATAACATATTTAGAAAAGACAGAAGGAAAAAGGGAGGTGGAGTAGCAGTACTTATTAGGGATAACATAATGGCAGTAGAGAAAAAGGGCGCATCTCTCAGCAAGACAAAAGTAGAACCCAAAAGATAATAAAGGATCAGTCATATTAATAGGTGTAGTCTACAGATCACCTAATAGTAGAAGGGAGGTGAAGGAAGAAATATGCAGACAAATTAGGGAATTGAGTAAAAAACATACAACAATAATAATGGGCAGGGGTGGGGGGGGGGGAGGGGGGGTGGGTGGGTGGTGTTCAACTACCTCCACATTATTTGGTCAGAAGAAGTAGGTAAAGGGGATAAGGGAATGGAGCTCCCACAATGTATATAGGACACTGTTCTAACCCAATAAGTAAAAAGCCCAATCTAGTAATAGGGAATGAAACAAAGCAGATAAGAGAATAAAAGTAAGGGAACATCTAGGCAATAATGAACATAATATAATACATTTTAAGATGATGATAGAGAAGGACATAAGTATGATAACAACAAGGTTAACAGATTGGAGAAAATTTGATTTTGAGGAGCTGAGAATAGAACTTGGGAAAATTAAATGACAAAATTTTTGGCAAATGACGTAGAACAACAATGGAAAACACAGTGAAGGGGAAATATATTCTGCTAAAAGGAAAGAACAAATTAAACACTAGTGGGACTCCACGGACGAATAAAGGCATATGGGAACATTTTTTTTTATTTGTTCATGGGATGTGGGCGTCACTGGCTTGGCCAGCATTTATTGCCCATGTTCAGAGGGCATTTTTTTTAAGGGTCAACAACATTGCTGTTGGTCTGGGATCACATGTAGGCCAGACCAGGTGAGGACAGCAGATTTCCTTCCCTAAAGGGCATTAGTGAACCAGATGGGTTTTTACAACAATCAACAATGGTTTCATTGTCATCATTAGACTTTTAATTCCAGATATTTATTGAATTCAAATTCCACCACCTGCCATGGTGCAATTTGAACCAGGTCCCCAAGAGCATTACCCTGGGTCCCTGGATTACCAGTCCAGTGATAATACCACTACAGCATCACCTCCCAAACAAGAGTTAGAAGAGAGGCATATATTAAATACACAGAAGCAGAGAGGTGAATGGTAAGAGAGAATCAGAGCAGATTAGCAGAGAAGTCAAAAAAGCAATTAAGACGGCAAAGAGGAACTATGAAACTAAAATATCAAGGAGCATAAAGCAAAATAGCAAAATATTTTACAGGCACATCAATAAGAAAAGGAAGGTTGTGATGGGAATAAGATCATTAAGGAATAGCCAGGATAATACCACAGGTAATGACAGAGTAATGGCAGAAATATTAAATAATTATTTCCCTTCAGGGAGATAGAATAGGTAGACATGACACTGAATGATGAGACAAGAAATGAGATATGTGCATTTAAAATAAAAAAAAGGCAATGTATTGAATAAAATAAACAAACTCAGGATAAAGACCCTGATCTGGATAGATTGCATCAACATATTTTAAAAGAATATACGGAGAGATAGCATGACTACACATATTTAATAATCTGTTAGAAAAATGTGTAGTGCCAGGGGACTGAGGGATAACTAATGTAATTCCTATATTTAAGAATAGGGACAGGACATGTCCAGGGAATTATAGGCAGTTGAGCACCAGTGGCAGGAAAAATAATAGAATCCCTACTAAAGGGCATCCCCTTGCTGACCGAAGAATTGCACGTATCCAAGACATGACCACCAGTCTTGAGAGTAGCAAGGTTGGTCCATGCATCAGCTACGAGAAGACCAAGACAGCAATGGTTGGACGGCAACAAGGCCCTCCCATCACCACCAGGCAAGAGAACATCGAGGACGCCACCACTGCCCCTACCTAGGAAGCAACATCTCCAGGGAAGGCAATGGTGTCCACACAAGGACCAGCATCAATCATCCAGCACCATTAACATGGCCATGAAGCTGCAACTCTATGGCTGGGATTTTCCGCTCCCATTCATGGCAGGCATCATGGCGGATAGGAGTGGAAAATATCGCGAGAAGGCCAAAAACTGATTTTACGGCGATGTAAAACCAGGTTGTGATTGTGCACACCAGCTGTCAATGGTAGGCCACGTTTCCTGCTGCAGCATGTTGGGAACGTTGTTTTAATATTTTTGCATGTCATTATAAGGTATCCTTGCCGGAATCATTCCCCTACACGGGATCATCCAGACACGTTGGCATGCAATTAAAACGACGTGTTTCACAACAAAGTATAAATAAGGCGACCTGCACTTGGCTCCTCACTTTGAGGTTAGTTTGCCTACCTTGATCGCTCACAGCAATTTGCACCAGGCTTTGCAGGCAGAACCACATCGCTTTCAGGGTGTTGTCAGAGGGCAAGTCCCTATCTTCCAGGCCAGCAGTTAGGCGGGGGTGGCTTTTCATGGGCTGCAGGGCTAGGCCTGTCCTGGGGAAGGGTGCAAGTGACCTCAGGCAGCAGAAGAGGCTGCAGGACAAAGGCTGCACTGGGTAAGCAGGCAAGTGGCCTCAGGTGAGAGAAGGGGCTGCAGGGCAAAGGCTGCACTGGGGAAGGGGGGCATATGGCCTCAGGAAGAATGACGGACTGCAGGGCAAAGACTGCACTGGGGAAGGTGGGGTGCAAGTGGTCTCAGGCAGGAGAAGGGGCTGCAGGGTTAGGCCTGTATTGGCCTAGTGGGGAAGGTTGCACTCAGATACATGATGGGGGGAGGGTGCGGGGATGGTATATTTGAACAGTGTAAGTGGCCTCAGGATGGGGATGGGCGAGGTCCACACAGTCTGTAAGCACATCCAATTCAAAATGTTCAGGAGCTAACAAACGAATATGCACCAGAAGCATGACAGGATCAAGGAGCTCAGGGGGTGGATGGAGACGTCTGTGAGGGAGGGAAACTTGAACATAAAGCTCCTCCAGGACGATGGAAGGGGTTTCCATAGTCACACAGGGAGGGTCCAAACTGGTCTGGCAGTGAGAGCTCTGCACCACCATCTTCCAACCTACAGCCATGGCGCAGGAAAAATTTAAAATAAGGAGAAG
The DNA here is from genome assembly GCF_964194155.1 of Cetorhinus maximus. Classification (NCBI taxonomy): domain Eukaryota; kingdom Metazoa; phylum Chordata; class Chondrichthyes; order Lamniformes; family Cetorhinidae; genus Cetorhinus; species Cetorhinus maximus. The sequence goes on from NC_135893.1 coordinate 62,846,435, forward strand.
CTCTGCTGGTGAGGCCTCTGTGGGCAGAATGGAAGACAAGTGCATGCACTTGGGGGGCTGATTACATTGGGATGCAACTGAGCTGTGCATTCCCAAATGAGGAGAGAGGCACAACTGAGACATGTTAGGAATCTTTCAATGACAGTGCATGGAATCAGGAAAGTGAAGCAATGATGTCCATTCATGTGAGACTAATCCCAGAGTGGCACCAATCGATCTCCTTGTTCTAACCCCTTGTTTGCAGTGTGGAAATTCCCCAGAGTAATAATAAACTCCAGAGCAATTGGGCGAATGAACAAACTCCAGAAGCCTGTTAGAAAGTTGGTGCTGGGTGGTTCACTGAAGAAAAGCCTCAGGCCACCCTCAAATAATCTAATTTCCTAAATAAAGATTTACCCTCATGCTTATTCCCAGGAGTGTAGTATTAGAGTGCAGTGAATGAGGCTCCCAGTGCCTGGGCTGAAAATAGAACATCCAAGCACCTGGTCGAAGCAATGTTATAGCAGTCGGTCATGTTGCAGGTGAGGGACCTTGATACACACCCCGCACTGCCCATCATTTCAGGGGCGAGTATTCTCCCACATGGGAACAAAGCCTTTGAACCCACATTCATTGAAAAAAGGGGGACCTTTGGAGACTAATGCTGGCTCTTGTCCAGGGATCTGGTGACTTACATATGCCACATTCTCCAGGAATTGGTGCCACGGGGACTGAGAGGGCATCCATTGCCAGTGGCTATGAAAGTAATGGCCACTCTGAACTTCTACGCCAGTGGCTCCATCCAGGGCTCCACTGGGGACCTCTGTGGGATCTCTCAAGCGTCCACATGCAAATTCATTCATGTGGTTTCAGACGCCCTTTTTGCCAAGGCCCACTATTACATCAACTTCAACAGACATCAAACAAGTCAGGACACCAGAGCACTGGGCTTTGCTGAGATTTCCTGATTCCCACAAGTGCAGGGTGCCCTCAACTGCACTCACGTGACTATAAAAGTTCCCTGGCAACAGGCACTCCAATACATAAACCGGAAAGGCTACCACTTGCTCAATGTTCAGCTGGTCTGCGACCATAAAAAACTGATCGTGCAGGTTTGCGCCAGATACCCAGGAAGCACCCACGACTCATACATGTTGAGTAGATCACAGATCTTGGATATCTTCGAGGGACCACACAGGATCCAGTGCTGGCTCCTCAATGCAAAGGGTACCCGCAAAGGAAGTGGCTGGTGATGCCTAAGTGGCAGCCTCAGACTCCTGCAGAAAGAAAGTATAATGAGGCTCATGCCGCTAACCGAGCATTGGTGGAGAACACCATAGGCATTCTAAAGATACATTTCCGATGCCTGTACAGATCTGGTGGAGCACTCCAGTACAGTACCCAGAGGGTCTCGTGGGTCTTGAGCGCTGTGCGCTGCACAACCTGACACTGCAAAGGGGGGAGAACTTGTCAGATGATGAGATGGAGGAACTGCAAGTCTCCTCCAGTGAGGAGGACCTCCAAGGGGATGAGGGTAACGAGTTGATTAAGCTGAGTCTGCAGGGGAACAGGCCATTGCATTGGCCAGGAGATGCAGGTGTGCACATGAAGCCCTGATAGCCACCAGATTTCACCATGAGGATGATGAGTTGTAGTGAGTATCCCCGTGGACAAGTGTCCTCCATCATGGGCCAGCATGAGCACCAGCATTGCTATTCCTCTCATTTCACCCATGCACTTCAATATGAGAATGAATAGTCGCACATCAGGCTCACATTGTCCTGACCCTTTGAATGATGATGAACCCTCAGCATGTGTCATTGATTGAGATGAGGTGCTAACTGGATGATGGCGTTCTGGCATCAGACGTCAAAAGATGCTGCCTCTTCAAGCGTCTCTCCAGCATACCATACGCAACTACACCTTACAAGAGCCAGGAGCTGTCAGTCAATCTTCAGTGGTCTCTTAGCTGTATGCCTTCAACGTGACAAGGCTACTCAAGGAGATCCATCTCAAGCAAGGGAACTACGCACTCTGTGTAACATCGATGGTGGATCAGATAAGTCACACTTGGGAAAAGGCAGCTGATGACCTCCCACTGCTGTGAATCCATTTAAAGATGACTCAGTCGTCTGTGGTACATTCTTCCAAATCACACTGACATCCAGCACTCTGAGTTAGGGATCCTGGGCTGTATTTATCCTCAGCTTAATATGGATGTGGACCACCTGTGCTTGATGGCATCAAACATTTGCCTGCCACACATTAAAATGCTTCCTCTTTAACACAGACGTTGTGCCCTCATGGCCAGCTCTGGCCCTTGCCAAGTCCAAAATGCACAGACACCATGAAGCCCTCAAGGGCACATGCCATTCCTAATAAAGAGCACACTTCAGCTTCAGTACATCCTTGCTCCTATCCCGTTGCTTCTCTCCACATTGTATAAAGCAACCATGTGCGCTTCCAGAGCATGTTCAAAGCCTCGATTGGCAGCCAGAAATCACCATTTGGAATGAGCATCAGTGACCTGGCGTGTGCTCAGGTGAGGGGATGCACAGCCCTGCGTCCCTAGTTTGTGAGGAGAGCCTTGCCTCCGCAAGACTCACAACTGCAGGATCAGAGACGCATAAGGTTAGCGTTTGAGCACCAGCACAATAATGTGGCTGAGAGGGGCCGAGCTGCATCACCTTAAGGTGGCAAGGAGCCCCCACTTATTGGTGAGCTTAGCAGATGTGCACTCTAAAAGTGGAAACGCGGTTGGCTAACAGCAGCACACACAAACTCTGAGTATGGGTTCATAGCATGAAAACCCTGCAGAGAGACAGAGAGCACATGGAGTAGCACGATATATGAGCCTTCTCCAAGCATGAACACATCTCTTCTTGAACACTACACCTTCACCTTTCAAAAATGCAGTCGAGATAGGAGAACACCTCTGTTCCAATCTTACACAGCTGAGAATAAACATGACATGATCCTGCCAAGCATGTGAATGAGATTCATTGCACATGCACACTTAACGTTAAGGTGGAGGGATTAGTGATGTGGAGAATAATCCGGTAAGAGGCCACACACTGTGATGATCTGGAAGCACATGAACAGACAACAGGCCCATGATAGCGACACCTGTGATAAGTGAAGGGGGGGGACCAAGGTATTGCACGTGATTGACAGCAACACAGCTCATCATAAGAAGGAGGCATACACAAGAGGAGATGTGAAATGAGTGCAATTCCATTTACATTTGTGTACATTTTATACTTGTTGTGAATAACCATGCCACCATTGTGCTCCTAAATCTTTTTAACTTTCCTAACCCTACCGCTACGTCTTGGTGCTTCCCTGACATCCACAGCGGAGGTAGAGGCAGCCTGTTGACTGCTATGTCCTGTTGTCTGTTATGGCCTTGGTGGGTGTCCTCTGGAGCGCCGAGACCTGGAGGCTTGCTTTGAGTGTCCTGCCGTGGGGCAGGTGCACCCTCCTCATCCTATGGAGCTGGAGGTGATGCGGTCACAGGAAGAGGGGATTTGGATCGGCTGGAGAGTCCCTGACTCATCTGGCTGGATGGCCCCGGCGGTGTTCAGCTGCTATCCCTCCTCCCTATGGGTGCTCGAGGACCCTTGGCTGATTCCTTGAAGAGAAGGGGAAGCTGGAGTGAGATCTAGGTGCCCCGCCCCCCTCCCACATACCCACTGATGGCTGTCACCAAGGGTTAAAATGATGGAGTGCTGCTCCTGCAGGATCGATACCCTGGACCAAGGTCTCCACGACAACTCCCAACCTGCCAGTGTTGACCTTGGTGCGTTGACATGCCGGCGCTATCACCTTAGACTGAAGGTGGGCAGACCCCTCCGTCATCCCTTGCAATCTGAGGAATGCAGCTGACAACCATTCCTGATGTTCCCCGTGATTGTCGCTGCAGCTCCAGCAACTGATTTAGTACTGAGTCCAGAGGCTCGTCATCTGACTCAGACTCAGCAGAGTCGTGGCCTCCAGCAGACCTCCAAGTGCCAGAGTCCTTTGATGTCCCTGCCTTTGTCCGCTGTGGACTAGATTGTGCACTGTCCTCACCGGATCATGACCCCGAGGCTGCTCTAGAACTAGGTTCCACCGAGTTGTGTGTCTCTGTGCTGGTGGAGAGTGTGGGTGAGCACTGTGCTGGGTCTCCTGCTGTGGTGTCCTCTGATTACTCATCCGAGGTGTCATCAGTGCTGGAACTGAGGGCCTGGCTTGTGGATGCCCTTGGGAGCTTTCCAGAGGTGCCTATGGAAGAAAGGAGAGATCATCGGTGCATGGCAGGTGACTGTAAAACAGAACAAAGCACTCTATGGCTGTCTGATGAATGAGCTGGTGCAGGATCCTCACTTGGGTGTGCGCCGCCAACCTCACTATCAATGCAGGCACAGTCGATCTCCTCTCCGGCCAGTTCTATGGCACAGTTTTCGAACTCCGTGAAGACCTTGATGTCGGGTACTCCACCCCCAGTCTGGGACCTCTCCCTTTTATTGTGTGCAAGCTTGTCCTGCATAAAGATAAACAGAGAGACTGTGAGCAAGACGCATACCCAAGCAGATGATTAGGATGTTTGGCATGTGTGGGTGGTGAATGGAGCCATGGATGGGACGAGGACGCAAGCTCCAGAGGAGATGAGGCCAGATTGACATGTGAGGGTGTGTGTGAGAGCGAGTGGTGATGTCCCTTGAGCTGGCATTGAGTGAGATGCCGGTGAATGTGTGATGGGCTTATGAGTGTGTGAGTTGAGAGTGATGAGATGGTTGACTTACTCTGGCGGAATGGATGAGATCATTCATCCTCTTCCTGCACTGGGTGGCTGACCTCTTCTGCACGGCGCTGGCACTGATCACCACTGCCACTGCCTCCCAAGCCAGGTTGGTAACCTTGCTGGACCTCTTGTGGCCAAAGCGTAGGTAGAGGGCATGATGGTGGGCCATGATTGCATTCAACAGACGCTCCAGCGAGGCCTCACTGAATTTTGGAGCAGCATGCTTCTTCCGTTTGGGAGCCATGTCTTCCGTGGAGCAGTCCTGGGCTACAGACATTGACAAAGATGTGCAGCGATGCCATTTAAGTGTGACACCTGGAGTGAGGAAGCGGTAAGCTGACAGCAGAGTGGGCAAATCAGAGGCCGCCCGCCAGTGGCCTGGCTTGTTTCACATGCGTACATAATTAATGAGGCGGGGAGCGGACAATTACGGTGCGAAAACCCACCATTGCGACCGGTGGGTAAAACGCTGTTTTTCACGCTCGTTTCCACACCTAGTGCAATTGGGGGAAAATCCCACCCTACATGTCCATAGTAGTACCAACTGTAATCTTTACCAGCAAAACATGGAAGAGAAAAGAAAGGTGTCATGTAAATTGGGCATTTTTCACTAGCGTTGCCCACGTAAGATCCTGGGCATCACATGGGGAGACAACACCACCAATGAAGATGTGCTGCAGAGAACTGGTCAGAAGCACCTGTGGGACATCATGACAGAGAGATGACTGAGGCTGGCAAGATACCCAGAGTGGCAGAAGAATGGACACCGCCAGATGGAAAAAGCAGACAGAGCCAGCTAAAGAAGACCTGGCAAAGTTCATTCAAGGAGGACGAGCGGGACACCACCTGGGCTGGAGTGAAAGAAATTTCGATGGGTTGGGGCCGGTGGCGGATTCTTGCTGCCCATTGTCCCGCATAGGACCGGAGAAACTAAGTAAGTAAATAAGTAAAACTAAAGGAGAGAATATAAGAACATCTAGAAATGAGAAATATAATAACGAATGGTCAGCATGAATAGTCAAAAGGGAAAATCTTGCTTGAACAACCTCACTGAACTGTTTCAGGAGGTAACAGTGAGGGTAGACAATGGTAATGTAGTAGATGTTATTTATCTGGATTTTCAAAAGGCCTTCGATAAGGTGCCCCATAATAGTCTAATGAATAAAGTCAGGAAGTGTGGAGTCAGGGGACAAGTGGCAGAAGGGATTGTTAGCTGACTTCAAGGCAGAAGGCAGAGAGTGGGTGTAAAAGGTAGTTACTCAGAGCAGCAGGAGGTGGAAAGTGGGGTTCAGTGCTGGGACTACTGCTGTTCACAATTTACATCAATGATTTGGACTTATCAAAAACACAGGCTGGAATTTTCTGGCCCCATTGGCATCAGGGAAGGTAGGGGGGGACAATCTGTAGAGAAGGCCAAAAATTGGTTTTACGCCGTCGTAAAACCAGTTTGCAATCACCCATTCCACTTGTCAATGGCGGGTTGTGTTTCCCGCTGCTGGACAGCTGGAGCATCATTTTAATATATTTGCATCGAATTATAAGCCCTGCTCACCAGAATCCTCCCCCCACGTCAAATTTATCCCCTCACGTTGGAGTGACTTCAGAACAGCAGGCTTCACGACTGCCTTTAAAAGGCATGCACTTGGCGACCCTGAACTTCGAGGGGAACTCAGAGGTGAGTGTACACAACCATGTGCAGCACTCGCGAGCATCACCCTTAGGACATCAAGGATGAGGTGCTGCACATTCGCGGGAAGCACAGGCAAGCCACTTTTTCCTGGCTGGCTTTCAGTGCAGTGTCGTGGCAAGGGCTCCAGTGTGGGTCAGACCAGTGGGGGTGGGTGGCAGAAGGGTCAAGGCAGCACAGACAGACTGAAGGAAAGACTCAAGAACATGCCGGGGCTAGGGGTCAGGGCAGCACAGACAAACTGAATGAAGAACTCAAGCACGTGCCAGGTTGAGGGGGTAGTGAGGGAAGTGGCCACACACTTGGAAAAGCTTGTCAAAAGTGAGCATTCTTCTGCAGCTGGGTCCGTTCAGCTGCAGCTCCATTGACACGCTTGGAGTTGGGCCTCTGAAACTTTTCTGCACACTCAAGCAATGCAAAAGCATGAAAGTGCCACCAAATGTCCAGAACGTTACACCCCTTGGGTGCAGATTGCAAATTAATGTGCGTTTTAGGGGACAGCAGAACAATTGGCCAACTGGGCAAGTAGTACAATCCCCTTGCGAAAGGTGGCCATGGCACAGTCACTGGTGTAGGTGCACATAGCCACTTGCAATGTCTTTATTAAGGTGTGGACCAGTGTCCATTATGTTTCAAGCTAACTGAGCAGCCTTGCAGTGCAGATTAGGAGAATGCCTCCGCATGAGCTGAGAGCACAGCATGCAATCCAATGGCCAAAGCTGCCACCAGTCGGTCAATTGGAGTGGGACAGAGGTAAGTGGGGTTTCAGACAGCCAATGAGTGCAACACACTCTGGCCATCCAAGTGGTGGCCAGCACTTTTCTGCATGCTTGATCGGGCCTTCAGACTTAACCAAGAGAGGTTCTTAGGTTAACCCATGCATCTCTCTCCATGATCCTGCAGGAGAACATCAGAATCATGGAGCCTGGTGATTTAGCAGTATACCTCATGGCTTACAGAGACCAGAGAAGTAGAAGAAGAGAGCAGTGGAGGAGCCTGGCTCGGCAAAGGGAGGAGCACCTCCCTCAAGATGAAAGGGCAGCAGGGCCTGCTACGCACCCAGCTGAAGATCCACAGTGAACCGTCACTCATAGGCACCTTGCTAGACCCAGGGTTGATAGACAGCACCTGTAATTCCTGCAGGTGACTGAGAACCAGTGTCGCCAAAGACTGCACATGCTTAGAGAACTTGTCAGTCACATATGCTACCTGCTGCAGGATTTGGTGCCACGGGAATATGGACAGCATCCACTGCCAGTAGACATGAAAGTTATTGCAGCGCTCAATTTTTACACTAGTGCCCCTTCCAGGGCTCCAGAGATGACCTGTGTGGGATTTTGCAAGCCTTCACACCCAAGTATATCCAGGAAGCCACGGACCACATCATCGCGAAGGCACAGAACTTTGTGCATTTCGTCCAGGATCATGGAAAGCCAGGAAGCAAAAACACTGGGATTTGCACAGATCTCAGATTTTCCACAGGTGCAGGGTGCCATCAACTGCATTCATGTGGCACTGAAATCTCCGTGGCAACAAGCAGTCAACTAGGTCAACCGCAAGGGCTTCCACTCATTGAATGTTCAGCTGGTGTGCAACCCCACAAACACATACTGCAGATCTACGCATGATTCCCTGGGAGCGTTTACGATTCCTACATCCTTGACAGGTCTCAAATCCCTGACATCTTCCAGGGTCCACAGAGGCTGCAGCGTTTGCTCCTCGGGGACAAGGGCTACCCACAGAGAACATGGCTGACGATGCTCGTGCGGCGGCCTCAGACTGCAGCAGAGTGACGGTACAACGAGGGTCATGCCACGACCCGGACTTTGGTGGAGCAAACTATAGGCACTTGGAAAATATGGTTCCGGTGCCTCGACAGTCCAGTGGAGCACTGCAATATAGTCTCCAGAGGGTGTTGCACATCATTGTCGCTTGCTGTGCGCTCCACAACCTGGTGCTGCAAAGGGGGAGGATCTGGTTGAGGTTGATAGAGGAGCTGCACATCTTTTCTGACGAGAAGGACGTTGAAGGGGATGATGGTGATGAGGTCCTCGAAGGCAAGGATGCCAGCCATGAGGCTATTGCACTGGCCAGGCAAGGCAGGCTCACTCGGGAGTCCCTGATGACCACCGGATTTGTGGAGGATGATGACGAGATGCAGTGAGGACAGTCCTGACATCCTCACCTTGCATCTGTGAATGTTTGACTCCTGAGTGGCTGATGGCAGTGCACATACCCTCAGTGCTCAGGCGCATGTCATGGGAGAAGCAGTGAGGGCCCTAATAGTCACAAGATTCCAGGAGGATGATGACAACATGCAGTGAGGACACTCCATAGATCTTTACATTGCTTCTGTGAACGTCTGACACATGTCTAGCTAAGGGCAGCTCGTTTGCGCTCTGTGATCAGGGTCATATCATGGAGACGCAGCCATGAAACTTTAAATGCACCTGATTCTTTGTTAGCCTTCAGCACCCGACCCCTTCAGCCAGCCCCACCTCAAAGGTACTGAGAGCACACAGAGAGAATGACGGAACTCTATGACGCCTGCCCACAACATTCTGGCAGCAATGACAAGCACCATCAAGGTGTAGGCATCACCAATGTGTCCAGTGAGTATTAAGTTGGACCATCACTTTGGTTTGAAGGTTACACACTGCACATGGAAAAGGCCCTGGACTGAGACACCTGCCTTTATCTTGTGCAGGTACCAAGGTTTCACATCTGAGTGACACAAACACTGTTCATCATAACAAGGAGCCATAGGAAAGGAGACATTCTTGGGAGTTTATTTATGATAGTGAACATTAAGTACAAATGACTAACACCCGTGCCCAGGCTGTGCAACTACATCCTCATAACCTTCCTAACCCTGCTGCTATGTCTTGGTGCTCCCCGACATCCATAGCTGAGGTGGAGGCAGCCTAATGACTGCTATGCCCTGTCTGTGATGACCTTGGCAGGCGTCCTCTGGAGGGCCGAGACCTGGAGATCCCCGGCCTGCTTTCGTGTTCTTGCTGTGTGGCAGTGGCACCCTCCTCAGCCTGTGGAACTGGAGCTGCTGAGGTCACACGAAGAGGGGATTCGGATGGGCCGGACATTTCTGGAGTCACCTGGGTGGATGGCCCCGGGGTGTGCACCTGCTGATCCTCCTCCCTATGGGTGCCCGAGGGACCCTGGCTGACACCTTGACGACAAGGTGTGAGATTAAGCTGCCCCACACCCCTCTCGCATTGACGCTGTTGGAAACTAAATATGGCATCAGCGATGGAGTTCAGCCTGTGCAGGAGTGCAGAACCAATGTCCTGGGCCAAGGTCTCCATGGCGGCCGCCATCCTACCAGTGTTGACCTAGGTGCGTTGGCATGCCGGTGCTATCACCTCAGACCAAAGGCAGGCACACTCCTTCATCGTGCCTTGCAATCTGAGGAGTGCAGTGGAAATCCCTTCTTGCATCCTGCACTGGGTGCCCGTAAGTCAGGAGCGTGGGACTGAAGTACAACACAGCCCAGCATAAAGAGGAGGCATACACAAGAGGAGATGTGAAATGGGTGCCATTCCATTTACAGTGGTGAGAAGTATATACATGTGGTGCACAGCCGTGCCACCATTGTGCTCCTAACATTTCTTTTCTTTTCCGAACCCTACTGCTACATCTTGATGCATCCCCAACATCCACTGTGGAGGTGGAGACATTATGTTGATTGCTACACCTTGTTGTCTGTGAGGACTCTGGTGGGCATCCTCTGTAGAGCCAAGACCTGGAAGGCCCAGGCCTGCTTTGGGTCTCCTGCTGTGGGGCAAGTGTACCCTCCTCAGGTATGGAGTCACAGGAAGAGGAGACTGGGATCGGCTGGACACTCCTGGAGTCACCTGGGTGGATGGCCCCGGGATGTCCAGCTGCTGGTCCTCATCCCTGTGGGCGCCCCAGGGCCCCTAGCTGACTCCCTGAGAAGGGGTAGCTGGAGTGAGATGGAGGTGCCCTGGTCTCCTCTTACATAGCCACTGCTGGATGTCACCAATGCCTACAGAGATGGAGTGCAACTCTTGCAGCAACATAGGCACTATGTTCTGGAACAAGGTTTCCATGGCGGCCAGCCTCCTACCAGTGTTGACCTCAGTGTGCTGACATGCAAGGACTATAACCTCAGACTGAATGCGGACAGACTCCTCCATCGTACATTGCAATCTGTGGGATGCAGTTGACAACCTTTCCTGATATTCCCCTGACCACCACTGCAGCTCAACCAACTATGTTAAGACCAAGTCCAGAGGCTTGTCATCTGACTCAGGCTCAGCAGAATCCTAGCCTCCAGCAGTCCTCCGAGTGCAGGTGACCTTGGATGTCCCTGCTTCCGCCTGCTGTGGGCCAGATTGTGTGCTCACCAGTTTGTGACTCCGAACCTGCTCGAGAACTAGGTCCCAGCATGGTGTGTGTCGCTGTGCTGGTGGAACACTGTGATGGGTCTTCTCCACAACTTTGTTCAGCATCCTCATCTGAGTTGTCCTCAGGGCTTGAGATGAGGGGTTGGCTTATGGTCTCCCTGAGGTCCTCTCCAGAGGTGCCTATGGAAGAGAGTAGAGAAAATTAATGCATGGCAGGCGGCTTGAAAACAGGACAATGGGCTCAGGTTCTTTGTCTGATGGATCAGCTGGTGCAGGATCCTCACTTGGGTGTGCGCTGCCGACCTCACTGTCGCCACATGAACAGTCCCGGTCCTCCCTGGCCAGCACAATAGTTCGTGCCTCAAAAGAAGCGAGGGACTTTATTTCGGCCATGCCACTACCAGTCTGGGGCCTCTCAGCCAATTGTGGGTGAGCTTGTCCTGCAAAAAGACAGATGAAAAGAGTGTGAGCAGGATGCAGGCCAAGGCAGAGGATAAGGATCCCTGCCTTGTGTGGGTGGTGAGTGGAGTCATCCACGGGATGAGGACGCGGGCTACTCAGGATATGAGCCCAGGTGGAGACGTGAAGGTGTGTGTGAGAGAGTGAGTGATGTCCTTCAAACTGGCAGTGTGTGAGATCCCTGTGGAGTGTCATCCTGCGAATATCTGATGAGCTTGTCAGTTGAAAGTGATGAGCTGATTGACTTATTCTGGTGGAATGGATGAGATCATTTATCCTCTTTCTGTACTGGATGGTTGGCACTGACGCTCACCGCCGTGGCCACCACCTCACAAGCCGCAGTTGAGAGGTATGTGGGCCTCCTCTGGCCATCACGGGTGTAGAGGACCTCCTGGCAGGCCTCCACGGCATCCAGAAGGCAGCCCAGCGAGGTGTTATTGAACTTGGAGGCAACATGTTTCTTATTTTTAGGGGCCATCTCAATTCTGGAGCAGGGTTGGGCTGCTGTACACGGGTGCAGTTTAAATATGATGCCCAGAGTAATGATCCGTTGAGGTCATGGTGAATCGTAGGCCGCCCACCTGTGATACGATGTGTTTCCTGCTCTTTATATATACATATTTAATGAGGTGGGAAGCGGACAATATGGCGTGGAAACATGCCATTGCAGCTGACGAGAAAAACGCCACTTTTCCCACCCACCACCACACTTAGTGCACAGAGGGGAAAATCCCACCCATTGTTTCCTCTTGTGGGGAAGAGCATATCTAGAGGTCATCAATGTAAGATAGTCACCAAGAAATCTGATAGAGAATTCAGAAGAAACTTTTTTACATAGTAAAACAAGGATGAGGAGCAGTAGTAGGCCATTCGGTCCATCGAGCCTGTTCCACCATTCAATAAGATCACAGCTGATCTGATTGTGACCTTAATTCTACTTTTCTGTCTGCCCCCACAATAACCCTTGACTCCCTTTTCAATCAAATGTCTAACTCAGCATATACAATGACCCTGCTTCCACTGCTCACTGGGAAAGAGAATTATACGCCCAAACTGCTGAACCTTTCCTCATAAGAAAAACCCCTCATCCCAGGAATCAGCCTCATGAGTCTTCTCTGAACTGCTTCCAATGCAAGTATGTTCATGTTAGTGTCCAGTGTTGAACTTGCAGGCTCAGCTGGCCCCCCCTTCTATGCATTGTAAAGGACATTGTCCGAGATCGTTCTCAGCAGGAATAACTGATATGTTGTAGGTGACTCAAAGCCCTTTAAGGACTCTGCCAGCCAACACCCTGAGATGGACCCACATGTGGACAGTAGTGACAACGCCCTTTATTTTCTTACCTTGACCTACTGTCCCAACCAACCCCCACCACCACACCCAGGACACAAGGTCTTCCGACTTCCGCTCCTCCATGCCTCCCAACCCCACCCTTTGTCCTCCCCGGATCCTTCTTCAACTTCTCCATGCCCCCGACCCCAGGCTCTGACCTCCCCTGGATCCCTCTTCCACCTCATGCCCCCTCTTCCACCTCATCCTGCCTACATAAGTTGCCCCACACACCACATTTCCTACTCTTGTGAGCTCCATAAAATCCCATCAATCCCTCCCACCCCCACAACGTGTGTATATCAGGCAGATATGCAAATAGAACAAGAGGTGTAAATTGGGTGTGTAAGTCCTGTGAGAAGTGTGTAAATCAGGTGAGGTAGGTAAATTGGGTGTGGTGTGTAAACCTGGCTGGTAAGGAAACCTGCCATCCTGCCTGGTCTGGCCTACATGTGACTGCAGACCCAAAGCAATGTGGTTGACTCTTAACCACCCTCTGAAGTAGCCTAGCAAGCCACTTGGTTAAAGGGGCAATTAGGGATGGGCAACAAATGCTGGCCTTGCCAGCAACACCCACGTCCCATAAAAGAATTTTAAAAAGCTGAGCACAGCTGTAATCAGGTAGAGTCCAAATCAGGTACGGTCCAAATCAGGTGACGGGTGTGTAAATCGAGTTGATTGTAACTCAGGCAATGATTGTGCAAATTGAGGGTGCGCTGTGTAAATCGAGTGCAAAATCAAGAAGTGTGAATCAGGTGGGACAGTAAATCAGGCAGAGGGCAAATCATACGAGAGTTTTGTAAATAAGGTGGGGCTGTAAATAGGGCGGGCTGAAAATCATGTGTGTACTGTTAGGACCAGCCCCAGATGAGGTCCCCAACGTGTTAAATTCCAGGAAGGATCCCCAATTTGTAACAACTGGGAACGGATCCCAATTTTGTTATGATCCTGGGTGGGAGGAATGAGCTATGTCCCCTCTTTGATCAAACCCTTTGGTTGGTCGCAACAAGGTTAGGTTAAAAATCCTTTCGCCGTGGATACCTTTTCCCAGTCCAAATATATTATATATATATATATATATATATATATATGGAGCCAATTTAACCAGGCTTTCTTAAGTCAAAGAAAGAGTAAGTTTATTAGTTACTAATACCCAAGGAAAAATAATACAGATGTGACACACACATACACACTCTGATCAGAAAAGTGAAGTTAAGAGTCCAAATAAAAGTTTAAAAATATATACAAATCAGTCCTTGGCTTGTCCATGAGGATGGTGGTATGTTGCGGCTTAAGTTGGGTGCTTTCAGTAGAGCTGACTTTGGCAGATTCGCAGTCTGTTGGAGACCCTGGTTGACTTATCCCAGAGGAACGAATCCTGGTTCTGCAGGGTAGCTGAAGAGGCTGTCATGTTTCCTTTTCGCTTGTGGTTTCTGCTAAAACCTTGCCTCCAAGAAAAGAGAGAGAGCGAGAGAAAAACGCCTGCTTATCTTTGCAGGGGTGACTAACTGGTACTTCTTCTTGTTTCTGTCACTCACAAATACAGGTCTGCAGCCAGCTTTTTAACCCATTTTTCTTGTGTATTTCCAGGACGGGAAATAGTCATGTCTTGCACCCAGATTCCATTTTTCTTTCATCTTGACATTTTATACATTCTGAGATATAAATCAACAGGAGATGTATTTTTGGATGACTGATGAGATGTGGGAATCAGTCTCCATTGTCCCTGCAAACATAGGAGATTAAAAGTTTAGCCTGTTGCATTTTCCATATCTTCCTTTCAAATGTCTCTGTTTGAAGTAGGCCTTGACAACTCTTCAGGTGCAACATTCCATGTTCTCTCAGGACAAGTCTGTCAGTATAATCCACATAGGAATTTTCAAGAAAGTAGTCACTTTACATTATCAGCCATCTTTTGATCAGTCTTCACTTGTAGTTCTTTTAAAAACACAGGTCTTCCTGAAAAAATGTTCAATACACCCGTAGGTAGTCGGTAGCTATAGCCCGCTGTCATGTCAGTATGTAAATAGGGAACGGTATAAATATCAGGCAGGGCTGTTAATCAGATGGGTTGCTCATTGGGTGGGGGTATAAATCAGGCGAGGGTATGAATCATGCCGGTGCATAAATCAGGAGGATATGTGAACTGGCAGATTTTTAAAATTCATTCATGGGATGTGTGCCTTGCTAGCTAGGCCAGCATTTATTGCCCACCCCAATTGCCCTTGAGAAGATGATAGTGAGCTGCCTTCTTGAACCGCTACAATCCATGTGTTGTAGTAATCCATTGTGCTATTAGAAAGAGAGTTCCAGGTTTTTGAACCATCGACAATGAAGGAATGGCAATATAGTTCCAAGCCAGGTTGGTGTATGTCTTGGAGGGGAAATTGCAGGTGGAGGTGTTCCTCTGCATCTGCTGCCCTTGTTCCTCTAGGTGACAGAGGTCACAGGTTTGGAAGGTGCTGTTGAAGGAGCCTTGGTGAGTTGCTGCAGTGAATCTTGTAGACAGTAAAAACTGCTGCCACTGTGCATTGCTGGTGGAAGAAGTGAATGTTTAAGGTGGTGGATAGGATGCCAATCAAGCGGGTTCCTTTGTCCTGGATGGTGTCGAGCTTCTTGAGCTTCCTGCATGATGGTAGTGCCACACAACACAATGAAGAGTGTTCTCAGTGTTGAAGATGGGACTTCATCTCCACAAAGACTGTGTGGTGGTCACTCCAAAAATACTGTCATAGACAGATGCATCTGCAACAAGTAGTTTGGTGAGGGCGAGGCCAAGTAGGTTTTACCCTCTTTCTGGTTCCCTCACCACCTGGCGCTGACCCAGTCTAGCAGCTATGTCCTGTAGAACTCAGCCAGCTCAGTCAGTCAGTCGTGGTGCTTCAGGGCCACTCTTGGTGATTGACATTGAAGTTTCCCATCCAGAGAACATTCCGTGCCCTTGCCACCCTCAGTGCTTCCTCCAAGTGGTGTTCAACGTGGAGAAGTATTGATTCATCAGTTGAGGGGGAATGGTAGGTGGTAACCAGCAAGAGGTTTCCTTGCCCTTGTTTGACCTGATGCCATGAGACTTCATGGAGTCCAGAGTCGATGTTGAGGACTCCCATGCAACTTCTGCCTGACTGTATACCACTGTCCCACCTCCTCTGATGGGTCTGTTGTGTTGGTGGGGCAGGACATACTCAGGGATAGTGATGGTTGTGTATGGGACATTGTCTGTAAGGTATGATTCCATGAGTATGACTATGTCAGGCTGTTGCTTGACTAGTCTGTGGGACAGCTCTCTCAATTTTGACACAAGCCCCTAGATGTTAGTAAGGACGACTTTGCAGGGTCAGCAGTTGTGTGCTGTTGTCATTTCTGGTGCCTAGGATGAAGCCGGGTAGACCGTGCAGTTTCATTCCTTTTAGACTTCGTAGCCGTTTGACACAACTGAATGGCTTGCTAGTCCATTTCAGAAGGCATTTAAGAGTCAACCACATTGCTATGGGTCTGGAGTCATATGTAGGTCAGACCAGGTAAGGATGGCAGATTTCCTTCCCGAAAGGCCATTAGTAAACCAGATAGGTTTTATGACAATCGACAATGGTTTCATGGTCGCCATTAGAGTAGCTTTTAATTTCAGATTTTATTAATTGAATTCAAATTCCATGAGCTGCTGTGGTGGGATTCGAAACCATGTCCCCAGACATCGGGCGCGGTGTATAAATTGAGTGGGAGTGAAAGTAAAATGGGTGTGTAAATCAGGCAAGTGTGTAAATCTGGCAAGGTGTAGATGGGGCAAGGTACAAATTGGTTGCTGTAAACAAGACAAGTGTAAATCAGGCAGGCTGGTGTGTAAATCGGGCAGGAAGTAATTCAGGTTGGAACTGTAAATTTGAAAGGTTGTAAATCAGGCGAATTGATGCTTAAATCAACCAGAAAGTAAATCAGGTTGAGAGTAAATAGGATTGAGTTGTAATAGGGCAGGGGTGTGAATCAGCCAAGGATGTGTATTGAATAGGTTTGTTAATATGATGGATGTGTAAATCGTTCGGAGTGCATTAATCTGGTGAGTGTGTAAATTGGGTGTGGTGTGTAAATTGGGTGTGGTGTGTAAATTGGGCAGAGTTGCAAACCAGGTGGGATGCAAATCTGGTGGGTTGTAAATCAATGTGGTGTGTAAATTGGAGAGATCTGTAAGTCAGGCAGGGAGTGAGTGGGGAGTAAACTGGGAACAGAGCACTGAATTTTATGGCCTCTGCGGGGGTGGGATGGCAGGCAGGGAAGCAGTAAAATTGGGTGCCATAACAACAGCATCATTCCCGGTGCCTACCTGCCCACCCCTATCCCCACTGCAATTTCATCAATTAATGACCATTTAAGGGCCTCCTCCCACCGCTGCTGGGATTTTACCTGCGGTGGAAGGAGGCCAGTGCCAAATTTCCAGCCTACGCAATGGAACTGGCAGGTTGGTGGCTAGGCAATGGCGGGACTGCCTACATTTCAGGCCCCTGTGCCAATCAGAGGTGGTCCCCCCGCCAAGAGTCTTCCCACCTCCCCATATTTCCCCTCCTCCTTGCCTGTTCACCTCGGCACACCCCCAATCCCCTTACCAGGGCCTGCCAGACTGGCCCGCAAGACCTCGGACTCACCTTGAAGTCTGACTCCATCACAGCTCACCGCAGGTGGCATACTGGCACCAGAGAGTTGCCAGCCATTTCATTGACTGGCAGCTCTCCAAGGTGGGACTTCCTCCCCAGTGAGCTGGAAGTTCTGCCTCAAGTCAATTAATGACTCAACAGCTGTTTAATGGTTGCGGGTGAGCCAGACAAGCTGAAGAGGGGCTCACCCCTGACTTTTATGCCCCAATGTTAAATTTAGCCCGAATGTTTTGTGAGCCAGGTGCTAATTTGGAAATTTGATGCAATTGGGAATTCAGTGTAGAAGGGGTAGGAGATGTTGCCTTTTATTCTTTTTGTTTTACATCGAGTAGCTTGTGAGTATTCTTTATTGTCTCCAAGCTAGGAAACTATAACTTGTTATTACTTTACTAAATTAGTAACTAGTTAAGTAATCAATTAAATAAGGTTAGACAGACATTGCAGGGCAAGTGGTTTGCCGGGACAGGGAGTTTGTAGAATACATTGCAGTCCCAGACAACCATATCTGCAGCAAGTGGAGGGGAGGGGAAGGATCCAGTTATCGTGGCCGATGTAGGTAGAATGCGCAATGATGTTCTGCTGAGATAGGCTGAGGAGTTAGGGTGCAAATGTGAGAGAAAGGGCTTTTAATTCACAGGGCACTGGCACCAGTGCTCAGGAAAGGAGGGAATTGCTCCCTTGGGATGGGATCCACTTAGACCAGTTGAGATCAGTGCCCTGGTGAATTATATAATTAGGTCTGTAAATAGGGCAAGAACTAAAAGAGGGTAGAAGGGTTCAGGTGAAGGGAAATTTAGAAATTTGAAGAGAAAAGTTGAAACAATAGAATGGTATAGCAATTTGGGTAAAGACAAGCCGAGTGGGACAGAGAGTTTGTTGGAATAGTGCTTGTGTGAATAAGGCTCATGCAAGTAACAGTAAATAAAATTGAAGCCTCTTTATCTGAATGCATGAAGCATTCACATTTAGAGGAAATAGTGACCAGAAGTGGAGAAAAGTGTTTTTGATTTCGTCGCCAATACAGATTCATGGTTACAAGGTAACCAAAATTGGGAAATAAATATCCCAGTGTACAAAACATTTCAAAAAGACAGACAGAATTGAAAAGGAGGAGTAGCCCTGATAGTAAAGGACGACACAAGGACAGTAGTGAAAAAGGATCTTGGCTCAGAAGATCAGCAAGTAGAATCAGTATGGGTGGAGATTAGGAATAACAAGGGTCAGAAAACACTGGCGGGAATACTTTTTGGCCCCCTAATGGTGTTTATATTGCTGCACAGAGCATCAAACAAGAACTAATTGGAGCTTGTAGCAAAGGCAATATAAAAATTGTGGAGGTCTTATATCTTCGTATAGGCTGGACCATTCAAATTAGCAAGAGTGGTCTAGAAGGTTAGTTTGTAGAATGCATGGCTAACCCCACCGCCTTCCCACCTCCACCCCAATTAAGTCCTTGGATGGCCTTCCTGCCCAGCCGCCAACTGAGGCCCTTAAATGGGAAATTAATGGGGGGCAGGAAGGATGCCCCTCTTTCAAAGGAACTCAGTGCCTGGAGGGACCCAACATGGTGAAAGGGGCATGTTCTCCCCCTGGCCTTGCTGCTGACAACCCTACCCCCTCGTGACCCACAAGCCATGGCCCCTCTCCCCCCAACACTTACCTGTGGCCTGGGATCCAGTGACGATACTGGGCCTTGGAGGGTTTCATACCAACAGCAATCGCCACTCCCTGTTGGTGCTGCCATTCGCTAGAGCTGCCAGCCTCTAATTGGCTGGCGGCTCTATGCAGGCAGGAATCCTGCCCTGGGGTCCTTGATCCTGGGCGAGGCCCATCATTATCCAATTAATTTCCTGGCTGGCACTTAATTTGGCAAGCCTCCCGTAAAAGAGGTGATGAGACTGTCGCTTTCTCTCCAGCCAGTGGGTGAGACCCCCATCAACCTTCGTTAAATACCAGGAAATGTAAATTGGGTGGGAAAGTAAGTCGGGTGGAAGTGTAAATCAGGAAGGAGTGTAAATCGGGTGGGAGTGTAAATCAGGCAGAGAATGTAAATTGGGTGGGAGTGTAAATCAGGCAGAAAGTGTAAATTGGGTGGGAGTGTAAATCAGGCAGGGAGTGTAAATCGGGCAGGGAGTGTAAATTGAGCAGGGAGTCTAAATTGAGTGGGAGTGTAAATCGGTCAGAAAGTGTAAGTCTAGTGGGAGTCTAAATCAGGTGGGAGTGTAAATCGAGTGGGAGTATAAATCGGGCAGGGATTGTAAATTGGGCAGGGATGGAAATCTAGCAGGAGTGTAAATTGAGTGGGAATGTAAATCTACTGGGATGGGCAATAAATGCTGGCCCAGCCATCGAAGCCCACATCCCGTTAATGAATTTTAAAAAACCAGACAGGGATGTAAATCTAGTGGGAGTGTAAATCAAAGTGCACTTCAGGCACTTAAGTGGCCACCATCAGGCCTTGCCCGCGATTGAGGACCCCAGCAGCAGAAGGCCTGCCTGTCGAGAAATGCCAGTCAATTAGAGGCAGCAGCTTTTCATGCCACCAGGTGCATCCACCCAAGGTCCAGGATCATTGTGGCACCCCAGACCAATGGTGAGTGAAGGCAGGATTAGGGTCATGCAGTGAAAGAAGAGGAGCAGGGGGTTGAAGGCAAGGACCAGGGGTGGCTTTTAGCAGCCCCTGCCACTCAATTCGGAGTCTCTCAATTGGGCACAGACTGGCAAACCCAACAGGGTTTGCTCGGCAACATTCTGAGGGTGTCGAAAGCAATGCAGCTCCCATTTAATCCCTGCGACACTACTAAATTGCAGTGGGCTCAGGGATAATGGGTGTCAATTGGCTCATTAATGAGTCTAATTGACATTCTGCCACCAGCAGCATGGAATCCTGTGACAGCCCCTTCCACCCTCCCACTTAATCAGGGGAAGTTTTGTTGCTGCCAGGGGACTGACACAGGCATCTCCCATAATTATATGACCACGGTTGCCATGTTTCCTGCTTCAATGGGCTGCATTAAATCCAGCCCAGGGAGGTTAAATCAGGTGGGAGTGTAAATCAGGCAGGGGGAAGAATTTAATCCAGCTCATCGTGGCAGGAAACAAGGCCCCTGGGTCCACAAATCACGTAGGAGCCCTGCACAGTCTGCAGTGGTGGGAAAACCTCTTGCATTTAAGTTGGAAGTGGAAAAGGGCCAATGTGGGTGGATGTCAATTAGGCTCATTAATGAGCCACTTGACACCAATCATCCCTGAGCCCATCAGAATTTAGCAGTGGCTCAAGAATTAAATGGGAGCTGCACAGTTCTCCCCTGCCACCCATCCCCTTCCCTTGTCTCCAAGCCCCCGCCACCCCCCCCTCCCCTCCCTACTCTCCAGCAACCCCCTCCCCATGACTCCCATCCCGCCCCATTCACCTGTTTCCAGAGCTCCACCAGCAATCCCTGGTGAAGTCCTTAGAGCATTACCGGCAGTAGCCACCGCTCCCAGTGGCACTGCCAGCAATAGAAAGCTGCCGGCCTCTGTTTGACCGACAGGTCTCAGATGTTGGATGTCTGCCCCCGGTGTCTTAGATCTTGGGGAAGACCCAACATTGGCCAATTAAATGCCTGTCGGGCACTTAACCTCATCAGGCCTCCCTCATGGAAGTGACACAGTATTTGAGACCCCAGTCACCCACATTAAATCTAAGTCAGGGGGTGTAAATTGGGTGGGAGTGTAGACAATTAAATACAATTAACACAAAGATGGAGTGCTTGATTACTTTTGCGAATCAAGGGATATTTGTTCAGACTCCTCTTCACAATTTTGGCAGTTGAGGGTGAGTTTAGATCAGCGGTTCCTAAACGGTGGATAGCGACCCCAATTCGAGTCAAAGAAACAGCGAATGGGGTCCTGAGAAATAAATTCACATTAATCTCCCACCCCCTCAAACTGTCCCAGCAGCAATTTTTTTTCTTCCAAACAGTTCGGCAATGTGACTGTTTTTCAGCGTTCTGACTGGCTGTTCCCTTGCAAAGGGAGGAAAACAGAAAGCAGGAAACTACAGGCCAGTTAGCTTAACATTTGTCATAGGAAAAAAGATTTTATAGCAGGGCACTGGAAAATTCAGGGTAATCAGGCAGAGTCAACATGGTTTTTCGAAAGGGAAATTATGGTTAACCAATTTATTGGAGTTCTTTGAAGAAGTAACTTATGTTGTGGATAAAGGGGAACCAGTGGATGTAATGTATTTAGATTTTCAGGAGGCATTTGATAAGGTGCCACATAAAAGGTTATTGCAGAAAATAAAAGTTCATGGTGTAGGGGGTAATATATTGACATGGATAGAAGATTGGCTAGCTAACAGAAAACAGATAGTATGCATAAATGGGTCTTTTTCTGGTTGGCAAGATGTAATGAGTGGTGTGCCACAGGCACCTGTGCTGGGGCCTCAATTTTTTACAATTTATATAAATGATTTGGTTGAAGGGACCAAAGAAATGATTGCTAAATTTGCTGATGACACAAAGATAAGTAGGATGGTAAGATGTGAAAAGGATATAAGCAGGCTACAAAGGGATATAGATAGGTTAAGTGAATTGGCAAAGACCTGGCAAATGGAATATAATATGGGAAAGTGGGAAATTGTCCATTTTGGCAGGAAAAATAAAAAAGAAACATATTACTTAAAAGGTGAGAGATTTCAAAGCTCTGAGATGCAGAGGGATCTAGGGGTCCTAGTGAATCTCAAAAGGCGAGCATGCAGATACAGCAATTAGGGAAGCTAATAGAATGTTATAATTTATTCCGCAGGGAATTGAATACAAAAGTAAGGAGGTTATGCTTCAGTTATACAGGGCATTGGTGAGACTACATCTGGAGTACTGTGTACAGTATTAGTTTCCATATTTAAGGAAGAGTGTTCAGGGAAGGTTTACTAAACTAATACCTGGATTGGGCAGGTTGTCTTAAGGGGAAAGGTTGGTCAGGCTAGGCTTGTATCTGCTGGAGTTTAGAAGAGTAAGAGGTGGCTTAAGATCCTGAGGGATCTTGACAGAGTTGATTCGGAGAGAATGTTTCTTCTTGTGGGAGAATCTAGTACTAGGGAGCCACTGTTTAAAAATAAGGGGTCTACCCTTTAGGACAAAGGAGAAAATTTTTCTCTCAGAGGGTTGTGAGTCTTTGGAACTCTCTGCCTCAAAAGGCAGTGGAAGCAAAGTCTTTGAATATTTTTAAAGCAAAGGTCAAAAGATTCTTGATAAGCAAGGGGCGAAAGGTTATCAGAGGTAGGAGGGAATGTAGAATTGAGGTTACAATCAAATCAGCCATGACCTTATTTGAATGGCGGAGCAGGCTCGAAGGGCTGAGTGGCCTACTACTGGTCCTAATCCATATGTTTGTATGCTATCCCATGACTTGTTGCTAAAAGCTTCACAGGGAAATTAATAGTGCACTGTTAATTTAAAGGAGGTACTTTCACCAGGTGTATCCTAAAGTCCTTTATGTATCTTCACTTCTCTTTCCTCCCATCTCTCTGCTTTCTGTTTAGTTAATCTAAAAGTCATTTTAAAAATTTATAGCAGAGAATAAAGGCTCATGGCCCCCCATACATGATCTGGCAGAACACAACCAAACAAGAGTTCCTGAGCCTCGCAGCTCCCAATCCTTTTCCAACAAGGAATGCTGACCCGTACACAGATTGGGCCCCATACCAGACCTCACACAGCCAGCGAGCCACCAACACCAACCACCCAAACCCACACAAGAGCTACCAGTCAAGCAAGGCATCAGTGATGGCCACAACCCACAGAATCGCACTGAGCATAAGGCGCAGCCCGCATACATCAACGCTGCCTACTTAAAAAAAACAAGAACCATGAACTCCCCAATGAGCTGGACTTCACCAGACAAAACACAAGGGACCAAAAGCAAGCCCCTCCACACCAAGGGCCTGGGATTTTCAGATTTATATGATGTATTATATGTTGATCTATGATATGCATTCTTTAATAATTATACACTGAATATTAGCCTTCCTTTCTTACTTATTCTTTCAACTTTTCTCATGTTACATGGGTTTACCATAATCTTCTTACTCTTCTTATCAACCATAATTTTTTTTTTGATTTTATGAGTGATTTTACAGCAGGATGCCCTTACTGCCATTGCACACTGGCTTGCCCGCACCAGTGGCTGGGATCTATAATGTTATTTTTCTGCTTTATTCCTGTTTTGTTTTTGTTGGTATCTGGGGTTACATTAATTTTCAAATGCTAAAATGGGGTTGTATTGGGAAATAGTTTGGGAATCGCTGGTTTAGACTATCTATTGTCTGGCACTATCAATGCCACTTACACAATCAAATACCAAAGCAGCTCTGTCTGGAATTGAGTGTTGTTTTATGCAATTTCTGAGAGGCTGATTTATTGCTTATATTGGACTATTGATAAGATTCTCAGTGAAGTTTCATCAGTAGCAATACTCAATTTACAATCCCACTCCCTCACAGAATCTTTACAGTGCAGAAGGAGGCCACTTGGCCCGTTGAGTCTGCACTGGCTCTCTGAAAGAGCATTCTACCTAGTCCCACTCTCCTGCCTTATCCCCATAACCCTGCCTTGCCTCTTTTTTTGGATGTGCCAGGAAATGCCAGCCTGCTTCCTTTTACCCCTTTCCTGGTCCAGTGGATAGCACTCTTACCCGAGTCAGATAGCAATGGATTCAAATCCTACTCCAGAATCTTGAGCTCATAATCTAGCCTGGCATTCCAGTGCAGTACTGAGGGAGCACTGCATTCACGCAGGTGCCACCTTTCAGGTGAGATGCTAAACTGAGGCCCTATCTGCCCCCTATAGTACTATTCAAAGCCAATATTTATCCCTTAATCAATATCATTAGAACAGATGATCCGGCCATCATCTCATTGCTGTTTGTAAGATCTTGCTATACACAAATTGATTGCCACATTTCCTACATTACAACAGCGAATACACTTCAAAAAGTGCTTCATTGACTGTAAAGTGTTTTGGGAAGTCCTGAGGCTCTCAAAGATACGATATAAATGCAAGTCACAGAATCAGAGAATTGTTACAGCAAGAAGGAGGCCATTCGGCTCGCTGTGTCTGAGCTGGCTCTCCATCGGACCAATTTTCCACATGTGTGGAAGAGGTGGGCTTGATGGTCTGAATTATCTTTTTCTCATTTCATGCATTTCTTAAAATAGATTCCCAGAAACTATACAGCAGGGGAAAGGAAAAGAGTGAATAAAACATGAAGTGGTTTCATATAAAATGACAGAACTTGCAATGATCTGAAATTTGACCGTTTGATGCAAGATAAGAACAGACTTTGTATATAATATTGCAGGATACCTCATTGCTGACACAAAGTGCTGTTGCTCCTTCATGTGCGTGAAGGCCTACCGCTTATATGTGAGTCACAGGGGGATCCCCTGTTCTTTCCCCATAGACATCTAATTTTTTCTGTCTCTAGACAGGTTATAAAAGAAATTGTCTGAGCTGTGGGGGAAAGAGACAAAAAAAAAGTTGCATTTATACAGCACCTTTCACAATCTCTGGACGTCCCAAAGTACTTTACAGCCAAATGAAGTACTTTTGAAGTTTAGTCAATATTGTGGTATAGGAAACACAGCAGCCAATTTGAACACAGCAAGCACTCAGAAACAGCAATGTGATAATGACTGTCTGTTTTAGTAAGGTTGATTGAGGTATAAATATTGTCCAGAACATTGGATAAAACTCTCCTGCTCTTCATTTGAATTGTGCTATGGGACTTTTTACATCCACCTGATAGAGCAAATGGAGCCTCAGTTTCGTGTTTCATACTCCCTCAATACAGCACTGGCTAATATGTCAGCCCGAATAATGGGATCAAGTCTCAGAGGTAGGACTTGAACCCATGAATTTCTTATTCAAAGGCAAGACTGTGGCCCACTGAGCCACAGGTGACACTTCATGAGGTAGGGGCACACTTCTGAAATGAGGAAAGCTCCAAGTAAATGCAACACATTTTCACTCTTCCTACCATGACTGGTGATGGGGACATTTCAAAAGGCATCCTAGTACTATCGAGTCCCTCATCTGAGATGTGGGATGAGTGTAGGAGACTATTAGCCAACATTCTTACACATGCATTACCGAGCAGGGTCATTAGATAGCAAACAGGTGTTCCTACCCCAACTTCCCCACCACTACCACCACACCGAACCCCCTTCTTCTCTCTATTCCACACCAAGGGAAAATCTTGTGCATAAATCATGTCCTGGCTGAGACCAATTAATTCAGCACAGATTAGTGACTGAACCAGGGATCTGTGAAACCCAATTTTGCAACAGGCAGTGCATTTAGCAACTGGGCATCAAGGAAATTTTTTTAAAAGATATTTTGATGATGTGACAATTTGTAACTTTTTGTTATGCATTCAGTATCTGTGGTTCCTGAATAACACAGCTTCTAATCTTCTGTTTTCAGGTGCAGTTTTGAAAGATTATTTAAATTTAAAAACCTCTTTAAATAATGCTATGTCCTGGTAATTAGTGCTTTCTTACATTTGAGGGTTTCTATGTTAGCAACGCACACCTGCTGAATAACATATCCAAATATTTTTCCCCAAATACGTGAACAATGCTATTGCTGTTACAGCCCAGTGATCCATCCGTTGTACCATGCTGTCCTCTACTGATATCTGTGGAGAGTACAACAGTTCATTTAGCTTTAGAAGTAGATTCATTGCACTGGTCCAAGCATTACCTCTGGGATCTTGGTATCAATCAACCCTAAACTCATGACTGTAAAGGTCCCAAATAGAAGGACACTTGGGCAACATCAACTCAGACCACAGTGGGTCAAAGAGTAGGACAGCATCAACTAAGGCTGCGGTAGGTTGGAGTCTGGGGCTGTAGCAATTCAAAATCTGGGACAGTGTCAACTCATGCTCATTGTATATTAACTGTATGCAGGTGGTGGGAATTAACTGGGGATTTACTTGTGCCCCTGCCCCTTTCATTTGTTCATTTAATTTTTTGCTAATTTGTTAATTTGTCCCTTATAATTGTTAGTTTGCTCTTTCAAAATACCAAAAAATAGACATAGGGTGAATAGACATAGGCAAATCCCAGATTTGCACTAAGTGCGGGAAAAACAACATTTTACCCACTGGCCGCAATGGCGGCTTTTCCTGCCATATTGTCCTTGTCTCACCACATTAATTATGCATTTACAGGAAACACACCGTTTCAACGGTGGGCGGGCTCTCATTCACCTGTAACACCATCACCTCGCCGCTTCCTCATGCCGGGCGCCATATTTAAAGTGCATCTACACACACACCTCTCAGTGCTTCCAGCCCATGACTACTGCATGGAATACATGGCCCCAAAAGGCAAGAAGGCTGCAGCCCCCGGTTTAATGACACGTCCCTCGAGCGCCTTTTGAATGCAGTGGAGGCCCTCCATGATGTCCTGTACCCCCTCTCTGGCCGCAGGAGGGGCAGCAACGTCACTACTCCAGCATGGGAGGCAGTGGCAGTAGGTGGTCAGTGCCAATGCACTGCAAACGAGGGCAACCACCCAGTGCCGAAAAGGGATGAATGATCTCCTCTGTTCTGCCATAGTAAGTCACTCTTCTCATCACTCTCAACTCACACTCACAAACCCATCACACATCCACAGGGATCTCACTCACTGCCAGTTGAAGGGACATCAGCATTCACTCTCTCATACACACGTTCATTGTCCTCATCCCGTCCATGGGACCACTCACCACCCACATATGCCAGGCATACTTATCATCTGGCCTGGCAAGTGTCCTGCTTATAATCTCTCCATCTCTATTCATGCAGGACAAGCTGGCACACAAGAGGGAGAGGTCACAGGCTGGTGGAGGAATGCCTGAAATCAAGGTCCTCACGACTTTGAAAATAGAGCCGTCCAGCTGGCCGATGAGGATCTGGGCAATTCCTGTGCTGATGGTAAGGTCGGTGGTGCTCTATCAAGTGAGGATCCAGCAGTGCAACATCCATCAGACACCCATGCTGTGAGTGATGTATCCTGTTTCACAGGCCACTGCCATGCACTAATTATCTCCCCTTGCTTTTGCAGGCACATCCGGGAAACAGCCGAGGGGGTCCACGACCCAGGTCCTCAAATCAAGCCTCGAAGAAACTGAAGGCACCTTCATTGAAGACCCATCACAGCGCTTACCCAAGCCCTCCACCAGCGCAGAGATACACACCTCGGCGGGACCTAGCTTTAGAGTAGCCTCAGGATCAAAATCTGGTGAGCACATCGCATTGTCTGATCCACAGCAGGTGATGGCAGGGACTTCCCAGGTCTCTGGCACTCAGACGATTGCTGAAGGCCAGAAATCTGCTGAGTCTGAGTCAGATGACGAGCCTCTGGACTCGGTCATGTCAGTTACTGGAGCTGCAAAGGCAAGCTCGGGAATATCAGGAAGGGATGTCCGCTGCATTCCTCAGATTGCAAAGCATGATGGAGGAGTCCGTCCACCTTCAGGCTGAGGCGATAGCACTGGCATGCCAACGCACCCAGGTCAACACTGATAGGATGGAGGCCGCATGGAGACCTCGCTCCTGTACTGCTACGCAGGATGAACTCCATCGCTGACTCCTTAGTTGGCCTCCAACAGTGTCAACAGGAGAGGGGTACGGGCAGTCTGATCTCACTCCAGCTACCCCTTCTCCTCAAGGAGTCAGCCAGGGGCCCTTGGACACCCATAGGGAGGAGGATCAGCAAGTGCACACCCTGGGGCCATCCACCCAGGTGACTCTGTGAGTGTCTGGCCCATCCAAATACCCCCTTCCTGTGACCCCAGCAGCTCCAGCTCCACAGGTCGAGGAGGGTGCCACTGCCACGCAGCAGAACCCTGAAAGCATGTTGGGGCCCTCCAGAGAATGCCCGCCAAGGTCATCACAGACAGTCAGCTGGCTGCCTCCACCTCCGCTGTCGATGTCTGGGGAGCACCAAGATGTAGCAGCAGGGTTAGGAAGGTTAAGAAGATGTAGTTGCTGTTATGACTTGGCAGATGAGGTGTGCCAGGCAGACCAAACCCACAAGGGAAACTTGATTGCGCTATCACAAAGGTTTTGCAATTTGTATTTATTATGATCAGCCAGCAGGTGAGACCATGTCACTTCCATTAAATACTGCCCCAGGTGACTGGACATTGTGATGAAGACAACATCATGATCAGCTGTGATACCCATCACATAATCAAACAGGCTGCTGACACTCATGATCTAGGTGTGCACATGAAGATTGGTCATTTGGATGAGGCATTAGAGAACAACTGGAATCTGTAGACCCATATCCCACATGAAGAACCTTCAAGAGAGGAGAGAAGAAAACAGGGAATAAATCCAGGACAATTGGCGTTAACTTGGTTTTGGTACCAAAGCACAGGCTGTGACTAATAGCCCTTCGTATGAGCTGAATGAAGCAAAGCATTTTCTCTTGTTGCATATTTCCTTATGCTCCTGCAGTTATGCCTCCAGTTGGTTTCCTAATTACTACTACACCTGGTAAATTGCACTGCTGTTTAAGTGAGGCAAGCCTTTGTCTCAAATACACAGGGGTGAGCTCTAATGGCAGCTATCAAGCATTTAGTTAAAATGTTTGGAATTTGTTTGTACTCATCAGGAATGCCATTAAAAAGTTTCTGCACCCTTCAAATTCTTCCAGGTCATTTACAACACAAGTTAGATTCAGATTAAAACTGCCTCTACACTGCCCCGCAAATGTTTCTAAACCAGTAGTCTGCCTCAGGCAAAGTTGCTAGCAGTGAATAATTCATACTGTGACTCTCCTGGTTTGTTAAAACCTAAATGCAAAAGGGAACTGGCTGTTGCAATGATTATACATTGGGCATTCAGTTCTGGGACTTGAGTTCAAAAGCAGCCAAATCCTTGTGTTTAAATTGCAGTCTCTTCAATTTGTGACAGTGTCAAAATACAAAGCTGCCCCTAAAACACTACCCTCACTGAGAAGCCATAGAGGCAGGCATGGGAAATGGAAACAGCATTTTGAGAAACGATGTACAAGTAATTTGAGACATGACATAGAGCAAGATTTGCATTTCTAGAACATCTTCTATGACATTCCAAAGCACTTTATAGTCAATGAATTACTTTTGAAGTATACTCTCTGTAGTAATTTAGGAAATGCGGCATCCAAATTGCACACAAGTTCCATCAAACAGCAATGGGATAATGACCAGATAATCTATTTTTCAAACATCGATTGAGGGTTGAATATTGGCCCACTCTTCTTCAAAATAATGCCATGGGATCTTTTATGTGCACTTAGAGGACAGACTATACCTCAGTTTAATGTCTGACCTGAAAAAACACATTTCGAACAGCACAGCAGTAGTGGACTGCAGATGCTAGAAATCTAAAATTAGATTTTAAAATCCAGCAGGAAATGCTGGAAACACTCGGCAGGTCTGTGACATTTGTGCTGATCCATGTGCTGGGAAAAGCCTGTGTTTTCTTTTGCACGATGTCCCTTTGAGAACAAAATGTGCTGGGGAGTATTATGAAAAAGGATTAATTAGTTTCTTGATTATGACATCATTAGGTTCTAAGAAATGCCCAAATGACCTGGTGTTGCCATGGGGATGAACAGCTAAGAAGCAAATGGTAAATAAAAAGCTAATTGCAGTGTGGTTGAGTTTCGGCCTGTGTTATTCCTGTTTGGCAGTTCAGAAGACTGGGAATTTGTGCAAAGAGAAAACAAGCAAGGCTCTCCCTGAATGAAACAGTTTTCTGATTGGCAGTCTTCAAACAGATCCTGCTGATGAAGCAGGTCTCTGAGTATACAGCAGAAACTGTGTTACTGTGTGTGTTATACAGTCGGAAAGGACAGAACAGTGAAGGCAGGAAGAGTGAGGGATAATGGGTTGGACAATACCCATCACTACAGTTGAAGTGATAAAGAGCCCACCAGCCTATTTACAAGGGTCAGAGAAGAAAGTATCTGGGGATTCTGTATTGTACGCCTTGTTGATGGTAACCATGACTAGGGACTTTAGGTAGAATACAGCTGCTGGTATGTGCAACTCAAGAACCAAAACAATTGGATGGAAATGAGAAATTCTACAAAACAGGGAGCAAGTTAGAAAGATTGTGAGATTACACATGGTCCCACATTTCTACAGCAAGTAATGCAGGTACTTGTAACTAAGTGAGGTGTATCTTTGTTGCATCGACCATTTAAAGTGAAATTTACTTTTTATTCGAAGTGTTCTTCGTCTGTTAATGAATGTTTGAATTATGTTGATTCTAGCTGAAACAAAAACAAAAATAGCTGGAAAAACTCAGCAGGTCTGACAGCATCTGCAGAGAGGAACACAGTTAACGTTCCGAGTCCGAATGACTCTTTATCAGAACTAAAGAAATATAGAACAAAAAATAAAAAATACCTGGAAAAATTCAGCAGGTCTGGCAGCATCGGCGGAGAAGAGTACAGTTGACGTTTCGTGTCCTCATGACCCTTCAACAGAACTAAGTAAAAATAGGAGAGGAGTGAAATATAAGCTGGTTTAAAGGGGTGGGGGGGGGGGGTGGAGAAGGGGGCGGTGTTGGTTGTTGGGACAAGCAAGCTTATATTTTTTTACATTTATATGGCTAGTCCAGTTCAGTTTCTGGTCAATGGTAACCCCCAGGATGTTGATAGTGGGGGACTCAGTGATGGTAATGCCATTGAACATCAAGGGGCGATGACTGGATTCTCTCTTGTTGGAGATGGTCATTGCCTGGCACTTGTGTGGCGTGAATGTTACTTGCCACTTGTCAGCCCAAGCCTGGGTATTGTCCAGATCTTGCTGCATTTGGACATGGATTGCTTCAGTATCTGAGAAGTCGCGAATGGTGCTGAACATTGTGCAATCATCAGCGAACATCCCCACTTCTGACCTTATGATGGAAGGAAAGTCATTGATGAAGCAGTTGAAGATGGTTGGGCCGAGGACACTACTCTGAGGAACTCCTGCAGTGATGTCCTCCAAAGGTACATAGATAGTTTAAGTGAGTGGGCAAAAAAAATTTGGCAGATGGAGTATAATGTGGGAAAATATGAACTTGTCCCCTTTGGCAAGAATAAAAAAGCAACATATTATTTAAATGGAAAGAAAATGCAGAACTCTGTGGTACAGAGGAATCTGGGTATCCTGTTACATGAATCAGTAAAAGTTAGTATGCAGGTACAGAGAGTGATTAGGAAGGCAAGTGGAATGTTGTTGTTTATTACAAGGGGAATAGAATATAAAGATGTTTTGCTACAGTTCTA
Source organism: Cetorhinus maximus (assembly GCF_964194155.1). NCBI lineage: Eukaryota > Metazoa > Chordata > Chondrichthyes > Lamniformes > Cetorhinidae > Cetorhinus > Cetorhinus maximus. The sequence goes on from NC_135893.1 coordinate 62,878,002, forward strand.
CAGGACATTGGTGAGACCACATCTAGAGTACTGTGGACAGTTTGGACTCTTTCTTTAAGAAAGGATATAAATGTCTTAGAAGCAGTTCAGAGGTTCATTCGACTGATACCTGGGATAGGGATGTTATCTTAGGAGGAAAGGTTGGACGGGTTGAGCCTGTATCCATTGGAGTTTAGAAGATTGAGATGTGTACTTATTGAAACATTTAAGATCCTGAGGTGACAGGCATGGACAAAGCCACTGTTTTCAGAACTTTGTCTGTCTAACTCCCGATTAGATATCCCCCAAAGGGTCTGGGGGCTCTTATGTCGTGGTTAGCACACAGCAGGTGAGCTGTAGTCTAGCTGCTTGGGGCTATCTGCAGGGGAATGCTGGGTGTCTTACTCTGTGGGTGCAAGATCTTTTGATCATAGGGCTGAGTGGCTCTTGTCCAGCTTAGCTCCTCCCTGTCCCCCTTGGTAACCTGTGGGTTCAGCATTTCAAACCCAGGGACTGGGGTTAGGCTGATTGTCAGGAGATTGCAATGCTCTAATGGATCTTTGACCTCTTTAGGGGATTGCAGTTCAGTGTTCGGCTCAGGCTCCAGAGCAACTAGAGTGTTCCAGTTTATGTTGCTAGGTCCTTTATGTTGGCATAACAACAAGCAGGCAATCTGCTCCTGAACTCGGGCCAGGCTTTCTGGGCCTGCATGATAGGAAGACTGCCTTCTGGAAGGGGCCTCTCCCGCATCCAATTCAATAAAAATCTGGAATTAAAGGTCCAATGATGACCATGAAACCACTGTCGAGTGTCATAAAAACCCTACTATTTCCCTAATGTCCTTTACCTAGTCTGCCCTACATGTGACTCCAGACCCACAGCAATGTGGTTGACTCTTAAATGCCCTCTGAAATGGCCAGCAAGCCACTCAGTTCTATCAAACCGCTGATAAGTCTAAAAGTAATGAAACCAGATAGACCACCCGGCATCAACCTAGGCACTGGAAACGACAACGACAAACTCAACCCTGTCGACCCTGTAGCACCAGTACAGTCCTCCTTACTAACTTCGGGGGGCTTGTGCCAAAATTGGGAGGGCTGTCTCACAGATTAGTCAAGTAAGAGCCTGACACAGTCATACTCATGGAATCATGCCTTACAGATCATGTCCCAGACATCACCTTCACCATCCCTGGGTATGTCCTGTCCCAGTGGCAGGACAGACCCAGTAAAGGTGGAAGCACAATGGTATACAGTCAGGACGGAGTTGGCCTGGGAGTCCTCAACATCGACTCTGGACCCCATGAACTCTCATGGCATCAGGTGAAACATGGGCAAGGAAACCTCCTGCTGATTAACTCGTACTGCTCTCCTCTCAGCTGATGAATCAGTATTCCTCCATGTTGAACACCACCTGGAAGCAGCACTGCGGGTGGCAAGAGCGCAGAATGTGCTCTGGGTGGTGGACTTCAATGTCCATCACCAAGAGTGGCTCAGTTGCACCAATACAGACCGAGCTGGCTGACTTCTAAAGGGCATAGATGCTAGACTAGGTCTGTGGGAGGTCATGAAGGAACCAATAAGGGGGGAAAACATACTTGACCTCATCCTCACCAACCTGCCTGCCACAGATGCATCTGTCCATGACAATATTGGTAGCACCGCACAGTTATTGTGGAGATGAAGTCCGTCTTCACATTGATGAAAATCTCCATTGTGTTGTGTGGCACTACCACCATGCTAAGTGGGATAGGTTTCGAACAGATCTAGCAACTCAAGGTGGGGAACCATGATGTGTTGTGGGCCATCAGCAGCAGCAGCAGAATTGTATACAACCACAATCTATAATCTCATGGCCCGGAATATCCCCCACTCTACCATTAGCACCAAGCTGGGGGATCATTTCTGGATCAATGAAGAGTGCAGGAGGGCATGCCAGGAGCAGGACCAGGTGTCAACCTGGTGAAGCTACAACACAAGACTACTTGCGTGCCAAACAGCACAGGCAGCAAGTGATAGACAGAGCCAAGCAATTCCACAACCAACGGATCTGATCTAAGCTCTGCAGTCCTGCCACATTCATTCGTGAATGGTGGTGGACAATTAAACAACTCAAAGGAGGAGGAAGTTCCACAAATATCCCCATCCTCAATGATGGGGGAGGCCAGCAAATCAGTGCAAAAGGTAAGGCTGACACATTTGCTACAATCTTCAGTCAGAAGTGACCAGTGGATGATCCACCTCAGCCTCCTCCGGAGGTCCCCAGCATCTCCGATGTCAGTCTTCAGCCAATTCAATTCACTCCATCTGATATCAAGAAATGGTTGAAGGCACTGGATACTGCAAAGGCTATAGGCCCTGACAATATTCCGGCAATAGTACTGAAGACTTGTGCTCCAGAACTTGCCGTGCCCCTAGCCAAGCTGTTCCAGTACAGCTACAACATTGGCATCTACCCAGCAATGTGGAAAACTGCCCAGGTATGTCCTTTACACAAAAAGCAGGACAAATCCGCCCCATCAGTCTACTCTCCATCATCAGTGAAGTGATGGAAGGGGTCATCAACAGTGCTATCAAGCGGCACTTGCTTAGCAATAACCTACGCACTGCGCTCAGTTTGGGTTCCACTCAGCTCCTGGCCTCATTACAACCTTGGTTCAAACAAGGACAAAAGAGCTGAACTTCAGAGGTGAGGTGACAGTGACTGCATTTGACCCAGTGTGGCATCAAGGAGCAGTAGCAAGCCTGGAATCAATGGGAATCAAGGGGGAAACTCTACCCCCTGATTCCCTGGAGTCATACCTAGCAGAAAAGAAGATGGTTGTGATTGTTGGAGGTCAATCACCTCAGTTCCAGGACATCACTGCAGGAGTTCTTCAGGGTAGTGTCCTGGGCCCAACCATCTTCAGCTGTTTCATCAATGACCTTCCTTCCATCATAAGGTCAGGAGTGGGAATGTTCGCTGATAACTGCACAATGTTCAGCACCATTCACAACTCCTCAGATACTGATGCAGTCCCTGTCCAAATGCAGCAAGTCCTTGACAATATTCAGGCTTGGCCAACAAGTACAGAGTAACGCTTGTGCCATACAAATGTCAGTCAATGACCATCTCCAACAAGAGAGAATCTAACCATTGCCCTTTGACATTCAATCGCATTACCATCACTGAATACCCCACTATCAACATCTGGGGGTTACCACTGACCAGAAACTGAACTGGACTAGTCATATAAATACTGTGGCTACAAGAGCAGGTAAGAGGCTAGGGATCCTGCAGCAAGTAACTCGCCTCCTGACTCCCCAAAGCCTGTCCACCATCTACAAGACACAAGTCAGGAGTGTGATGGAATACTCCCCACTTGCCTGAACGAGTGCAGCTCCAAGAACATTCAGGAAGTTTGACACCATCCAGGGACAAAGCAATCCACTTGACTGGCACCCCATTAACAAACATTCATGCCCTCCACCACCGACACACAGTGGCAGCAGTGTGGACCATCTACAAAATGCACTGCAGGAACTCAACAAGCTTCTTTAGACAGCACCTTCTAAACCTATGATCACTATCATCCAGAAGGACAAGGGCAGCAGACATATGGGAACACTACCACCTGAAAATTCCCCTCTAAGCCACTCACCATCCTGACTTGGAAATATCTCGCCATTCCTTCAGTCACTGGGTCACAATCATGGAACTTTCTCCCTAACAGCACTGTGGGTGTACCTACACCACATGGGCTGCAGTGGTTCAAGTAGGCAGCTCATCACCACCCTCTCAAGGGCAGTTAGGAATGTATGTTAAATGCTGGCCTAGCCAGCAACGCTCACATCCCATGAATGAATAATATAGAAATTTCACCCTTTTGGGCCTCTGGACATTTCCCAGCGTTCTGCTCTCCTGCAGATCTCTGCTGGCTAGACTCTTTTTTTTCACTGGCTAAAACCTTGCTGCCAGCCAAATCCAAGGAGGAAATCGATTCCTGCTACTGGCAGTTCAGGAACAATTCCTATCGTGACAGGGCCTGAAACAAGGTCACATCTAGGTAGACCCTATGGAGTGGTGCAAACACAGATCCTCCTCCCACTCCACTGATCAGGGCTTTGGCCTTCAGGGGAAAGTTTAAGTTTCCCTCCAATTTTAAGAACTGAGTGGCCCCTATGTCCCCGAGCAATATAAAGTACTTGCTCTCATTCTGGGACAGGTATGAGAATATTGTTCCTGAAAGGGCAAAACTTTGCAAGTTCTCTGGGAGCTTGTCCAGCTCAGGCACACATAGTGCCATACCCTCCAAAGGGTAAGTTTCAGTACTGAGATTCTCTTCCTGCTCTGCTGCACTATCCATGGGGGCTATCTTCAGGGGGCTACACATATGAAGCCCTGTTAGACCTATGGGCTTCCCTCACAATCTCCAGCACTCAGGCCTAGAATGACTTACTTTATTGCAATGGGAACACACCGGTCTCAGGGGTTCTCCTTTCAGGTTGCAGGAGGGCTTCTCACACCCTCTTTTGTGTTTTCTTTTCTGGGTGATGGGCCTCTCCTATCTAGGTCGCCCTGCTTATCTTTCCAATATTCATGGGAATGGTTTGGAAAAAGTCTGCCTGAGTTTCCATGCCTATGGGTGAGATCATAACTGTCTTCTGTGATGGCTGCATCCCAGGTTTTGAGGATTCTCTGCTCCTCCAAGGATGTTCACAGGCTTGTGAGGAATATGCTTTTTGGAAAATTAGAAGGACATTGAATTTTGGACACGCTTCCTCCTGAGTTGTTTTTTTAAGGCTACAAGTTCATTTTTGGTTCATGAGCTGACTGCTATTTTTTCAAGAAATCACGTTTCATCTAGATGACCAGCAGGACACCTGGTGAGAAAAGAATTACTTTAGAGTAAAAGAAAAAACTGCTGTTGCCATGATGTAGTGTCATGCCAATTGGTTGAAAACACCTGGCTTGGACAAGTTCTCTCTGGACATTTTATTTTGAACTCAGTCTGTGTGTATTGTGCCTTGGGAGCAGACTGCGAAGGAAGTCTATCTCTTTCTCTCTCCCTCTGTATTGCCTACAGTCCTGAGTAAGTTAAACTTCAGTCAGGAAATTCTCATTTGCATTTCTGAAAATCTAATAAGCTGTGACAAGTGTGAGTTATCAAAGACGGTGTTTCACCAAAGATCCATCTGAAAGGACTTCCAGATCTACTGTGACCAGAATTCTGTCAGATCACCAGTGTCAAGAATTTTTCAAACTTTATCCTTCTTATAGTATTCCCTTACTCCAATCTCGGCAGCGATCTTATTTGTCTTGTCCTTTGTTTCGTGTAGGTATATGTGCGTTGGGTGTTTTTTAAAAAGGGGCAAATTGTTACAATTTCAGATTACAAATTGTATGTTAACCAGTTTTGCAACTTGTTTTAAAAGAAGTTAATTTTATAATAAATCAATGATTCTGTGTTTATTGAAAGAAGCCTGGTTAGAGTCTCATTTATGCTGGGTATAGCAGTACTGAAGGTAAACAATTGGCCAGTTTGGTAAGTGAATTAAACATTTAGATTATTATTGCAAACGGCGGAAAAATGGGGCTAGAATTAACTGCACACTCCTCCCATCATGGTCGTAAGAGGCTGGAGGGCAAGCAGTTTTAAAATTCCTCCAACAATATCAGCTCACGCAATCCCCCATAGCTGCATGGGATCTTTAAGACCATACCCATCGGTCGATAGTGATTTGCTTCAGCCGTTTGAACTCACAGAATCACACGGTGCAGAAGGGGCCTTTCGGCCCATCGAGTCTGCACCGACACGTGAGAAACACCTGACCTACCTACCTAATCCCATTTACCAGCACTTGGCCCATAGCCTTGAATGTTATGACATGCCAAGTGCTCATCCAGGTACTTTTTAAAGGATGTGAGGCAACCCGCTCCCACTACCCTTCCAGGCAGCGCATTCCAGACCGTCACCACCCTCTGGGTAAAAAAGTTTTTCCTCACATCCCCCTAGACCTCCTGCCCCTTACCTTGAACTTATGTCGCCTCGTGACTGACACTTCAACTAAGGGGAACAGCTGCTCCCTATCCACCCTCATAATCTTGTACACCTCGATCAGGTCGCTCCTCAGTCTTCTCTGCTCCACCGAAAACAACCAAGTCTACCCAACCTCTCTTCATAACTTAAACATTTCATCCCAGGCAACATCCTGGTGAATCTCTTCTGCACCCCCTCCAGTGCAATCACATCCTTCCTATAATGTGGCAACCAGAACTGCACACAGTACTCCACCTGTGGCCTCACCAAGGTTCTACACAACTCCAACATGACCTCCCTACTTTTGTAATCTATGCCTCGATTGATAAAGGCAAGTGTCCCATATGCCTTTTTCACCACCCCACTATCATGCCCCTCCGCCTTCAGAGATCTATGGACACACAAGCCAAGGTCCCTTTGTTCCTCAGAACTTCCTAGTGTCATGCCGTTCATTGAATACTTCCTTGTCAAATTACTCCTTCCAAAGTGTATCACCTCACACTTTTCAGGGTTAAATTCCATCTGCCACTTATCTGCCCATTTGACCATCCCATCTATATCTTCCTGTAGCCCAAGACACTCAACCTCACTGTTAACCACCCGGCCAATCTTTGTGTCATCCGCAAACTTACTAATCCTACCCCCCCACATAGTCATCTATGTCGTTTATATAAATGACAAATAATAGGGGACCCAGCACAGATCCCTGTGGTACACCACTGGACACTAGCTTCCAGTCACTAAAGCATCCTTCTGTCATCACCCTCTGTCTCCTACAACTAAGCCAATTTTGGATCCACCTTAACAAATTACCCTGTACCCCATATTCTTTATAAATCTCCCATGTGGGGCCTTGTCAAAGGCTTTGCTGAAATCCATATAAACTACATCAACTACACTACCCTCATCTACACACCTGGTCACCTCCTCAAAAAATTCAATCAAATTTGTTAGGCATGACCTCCCTCTGGCAAAGCCATGCTGACTATCCCTGATCAAACCTTGCCTCTCCAAGTGGAAATAGATTCTCTCCTTCAGAATTTTCTCCAATAGTTTCCCTACCACTGACGTGAGACTCACTGGCCTGTAGTTCCCTGGCTTATCTCTACAACCCTTCTTAAATAGCGGAACCACATTAGCTGTTCTCCAATCCTCTGGCACCTCCCCCTGACCAGAGAGGAATTAAAAATTTGGGTCAGGGCCCCTGCGATCTCCTCCCTTGCCTCCCTCAGCAGGGACACAAGTCATCCGGACCTGGAGATTTGTCCACTTTTAAGCCTGCCAACACCTCAAATACCTTGTCACTCCCTATATCAATTTTCTTAGAACCTCGTAGTCTCTCTCCCCGAGTTCGATACCTTCATCCTCATTCTCTTGGGTGAAGGCGGATGTGAAGTATTCATCCAACACTCTACCGATGTCTTCTGGCTCCACCCATAGATTGCCCCCTTGATCTCTAATGGGCCCTACTCTTTCCCTGGTTATCCTCTTCCCATTGATATATTTATAGAATATCTTGGGATTTTCCCTACTTTTACCAGCCAGAGCATTCTCATATCCCCTCTTTGCTCTCCTAATTGCTTTCTTAAGCTCCACCCTGCACTTTCTGTACTCCACTAATGCCTCCGCTGATTTGCTTCCCTTGTACCTCCTAAAGGCCTCTCTTTTCCTTCTCATCGTATCCTGAATATCTCTGGTCATCCATGGTTCTCTGGGCTTGTTACTCCTTCCTATCACCCTAGAGGGAACATGTTGAGCCTGTACCCTCCCCATTTCCTTTTTGAATGCCCCCCCACTGCTCTTCTGTAGATTTCCTCACAAGTAGCTGTTCTCAGTCTACCTTGGCCAGATCCTGCCTTATTTTACTAAAATCTACTCTCCCCCAATCCAAAACATTTTTTTGCAACTTGTCTATTTCTTTGTCCATAACAAGCTTAAATTGTACCATGTTGTGGTCGCTATCACCAAAATGCTCCCCCACCACCACCTCAGCCACCTGTCCGGCTTCGTTCCTCAGAATTAGGTCCAGCACTGTGCCGTCCCTTGTTGGACCCTCTACATATTGACCTAAAAAGTTCTCCTGTACACATTTCAAGAAATCCACTCCATCCAAGCCCAATGTCTATCCCAATTAATGTTGGGAAAGTTGAAATCCCCTAATATAATTACCCTATTGTTATTATTTTTATACACCTCCACAAATTGTGCACATATTTGCTCCTCAATTTCCCACTGACTATCTGGGGGTCTATAACAAACACCTAACAACGTAGCTGCCCCTTTTTTATTCCTAAGCTCTACCCACAAAGCTTCCTTCGATGCCCCCTCCAAGATATCATCTCTCCTTACTGCATTAACTGACTCCTTAACTAATAATGCATTGCCTCCTCCTCTTTTACCCTCTCCCCTGTCTCGCCTAAAGATTCTATATCCCGGAATGTTGAGCTGCCAATCCTGCTCCTCCCTCAACCATGTCTCAGTGATGGCTACTGTATCACAATTCCACGTGTCAATCCTCACCCTTAACTCATCTGTTTATCTGTAATACTCCTGGCATTAAAGTAGAGGCCATCCTGCCTTGCCTTACTCCCTTGAAATTGAATGCAGCTGTACTCCCTCTGACTTGATTGTTTTACTGTATTATGATGTGTCTCTATTCTGCTAACATTCTGTGTCCCCTCCCCCTGCTGAATTAGTTTAAACTCCTAGCCGTCCGCAAGGATGTAGGTTTGTGTGGGTTTCTTACGAGTGTTCCGGAATTGCTGGTGACATGCCTCTGGGACTTCCTCAAAAGTGGCAAAAATTGACTCCACATCACACTCTTCGAATTTGGGGATGAATCTAGTATATTCAAGGGCATCAGATAGTGGTTCTGGGTTATGGAGATAATGGGTGCTACCAGGTGGAGAGAGATTTTACCTCGCAGTTTCCAGCTGTCTTGTCTCTCTCTCTCCCTTTGATCTGCTAGCTTCATTTCCCTTTCCTGTTCTGTTGCTCTCTCTCCTCTTGTGCTTTCTCTCTCTTGAACTTTCTTTTCTCTCTCTCTTTCCCTCTCCTTTAACTCTATCTGTATTCTGAGATTTTCCAGCTCAAATTTGGCTTGGGGAGGGGGTTCAGTGTCATAGTTGAGCTCTTCATCTGACTGCTCTATCGGTAACATGAGATCCAAATGTTCTACCAACAACTGGATCAGTTTGCTTCTCTTCACTTTACTGGGCAATTTTATTACAACTGTATCTCCCTACCCACAGCTTTGAACTGTTCTGTGCTAAGGGACGCTAATGTTTCGCTGTTCAAATTTCCTTGCTTGACCCACATCTGGGCATCAAAAGTTGCCATTTTCTTAGTGTTAGGGAAAAGGAATTTGCTGTGGTGCATTTATGGGTTTTAAAATTTGTTCCAGGCTCTGAGTTTTTCCTTTTGGCTTCCAATTGATTCTTTTATATCAGATTTGGCTTGTGTCTTACTTGGACTCTGGTCAAATTCAAACAGGTGACCCAGGTTTGAGCTCCAATTTCCGCTATAGACAGGAGGGGGGAGGGGTGAATTGAAACAGCACTAATTTCTCCTTTCACCACACATCCGTAAACAGAAAGGTGTTTTTGGTTTGCTTCCTCCTATATAAATGGTGGCATATATCGCCTCGGTTTTAATGTGATCCAATTTTCTATTCACAGCTCCACAGTAAACTCGAGATAGGATGAACTCAAAGAGTTAGTTTATTTGCATACACTCAAAACACGGGAGGAGAGTCACAATGTTGCCTCCTTTACATTCATACAGTAAAAGAGGGATAGAGAAAAGAAAGACCACAGAGAAAATAAATATTGTTTCACGTTGGTTCCAGAGTCCAGAATCAAAGTCCACTGAGGTGTTCCTTCACCGAGGTCAGTGAGCTGAAAACCAATGCTGGATAATTCGCTTTTCCAGTGGTGTTGACTTCACACAATGAGATAGACATTCTTGTCGGCAATGCTTCAGAATTTCCAGCAGAAGCAGTGTAGATGGGGCCAGGTGTCCAACCTGAGCCTGAGCTCCTTGTCTGTGAGGCTGCTAGTCAGATGGTAAAAAGGCAGATGGAGACTTTCCAGTTCAGCAAGGCAATATTACTGGTTCCACAAGCCAGAGGTCCATGTCACATGACTCCCATCTCTCCACACTATGTTTGACAAAGGACATTTATCCCACATCTGGGTCCCCAAGATTGTTAAATGTTTCAACCATTAAGAATTGAAAGAAAGGTTGCAATTCGCTTGTCTTAGCAGATGAGCAAAGGTCTGTTGGCCAGCCTGGGTTATGAAATGCAGATCACCTCGTACAGCTCTCTTTGAATTTGGTCTATGCAGCTCAAAGTGGGTTTTAGTGGCTCTTCAGGGATAATGATGTGCGAGTTTTCCCGATACTGCCAGGTAGCTTCATTTGTTCAAGATCACAGGCAGACATTCTCCAGACAGTTCAGCCATTTTAGGTCTTTGTCCAGTTTGAAATTTTTAGAGATAGCAATGAGCATATCTCCATATATTTTATGTAAAAAAAAAAGGGTGAGGTCTTAATGTAATGTAATGTAATGTAATCCACAGTGACACTCCAGCGCAGGACTGAGGAAGTGTGACACTGTTGGAGGTTCCTTCTCTCAAGTGAGGCACTAAACCAAAGCTATGTTTGCCCTCCTGGGTGGATGCAAAAGATCCCATGACACTATTCAAGAAAGAATAGAGGAATTCTCTGAGGTAAATATTTATCCCTCAATCAACATAATTAAATATAGTTTATCTCTAAGTACAGTTTATCTGGTGAAGCTATAACGCAGGACTACTTGCATGCCAAACAGCATAAGCAACAAGTGATAGACAGAGCGAAGCGATCCCACAACCAAAGGTTTAGATTTACGCTCTGCAGTCCTGCCACATCCAGTCATGAATGGTGGTGGACAATTGAACAACTCACTGGAGGAGGAGGCTCCACAAATATCCTCATCCTCAAAGATGGAGAAGCCCAGCAAATCAGCGCAAAAGGTAAGGCTGAATCATTTGCTACAATCTTCAGTCTGAAGTACCAAGCGGATGATCCATCTCGGCCTCCTCCGGAGGTCCCCAGCATCACAGATGTCAGTCTTCAGCCAATTCAATTCACTCCATCTGATATCAAGAAATGGCTGAAGGCACTGGATACTGCAAAAGCTATGGGCTCTGACAATATTCCGCCAATAGTGCTTGTGTTCCAGAACTTGCCGCGCCCCTAGCCAAAGTGTTCCAGTACATGACAACACCGGCATCTACCAAATATGTGGACAATTGCCCAGGTATGTCCTATACACAAAAAGCAGGACAAGTGCAGCCCAGCCAATTACCACCCCATCAGTCCACTCTCCATCATGATGGAAAGGGTCGTCAACAGTGATATCAAGTGGCTTTTGCTTAGCAACAACCTGCTCACTGACATCCAGTTTGGGTTCCACCAGAGCCACTCATCTCCTGACCTCATTCCAGCCTTGGTTCAAACATGGACAAAAGAGCTGAGGTGAGAGTGACTGCCATTGACATCGAGACCACATTTGACCGAGTGTGGCATCAAGGAGCCCTCGTAAAACTGCAGTCAATGAGAATCAGGGTGAAAATTCTCCGCTGGTTGGAGTCATACCTAGCACAAAGGGAGGTGGTTGTAGTTGTTGGAGGTCAGTCATCTCAGCTCCAGGACATCACTGCAGGAGTTCCTCAGGGTAGTGTCCTCGGCCCAACCATCTTCAGCTGCTTCATCAATGACTTTCCTTCCATCATAAGGTCAGAAGTGGGGATGATCGCTGATGATTGCACAATGTTCAGCACCATTCACGACTCCTCAGATACTGAAGCAGTCCATGTCCAAATGCAGCAAGACCTGGACAATATCCAGGCTTGGGCTGACAAGTGGCAAACAACATTCACGCCACACAAGTGTCAGGCAATGACCATCTCCAACAAGAGAGAATCCAATCATTGCCCCTTGATGTTCAATGGCATTACCATCACTGAGTCCTCCACTATCAACATCCTAGAGGTTACCACTGAGCAGAAACTGAACTGGTCTAGCCATGTAAATACTGTGGCTGCAAAAGCAGGTCAGAGGCTAGGAATAGTGCGATGACTAACTCACCTGCTGGCTCCCCAAGGCCTGTCTACCACCTACAGGGCACAAGTCAGGAGTATGATAGAATACTCCCCACTTGCCTGGATGAGTGCAGCTCCCACAACACTCAAGAAGCTTGACACCATCCAGGAAAAAGCAGCCCGCTTGATTGGCACCACATCCACAAACATTCACTCCCTCCACCAACGATGCACAGTAGCAGCAGGGTGTACCATCTACAAGTTGCACTGCAGGAATTCACCAAGGCTCTTTCGACAAACCCAAGACCACTACCATCTAGAAGGACAAGGGCAGCAGATAGATGGGGAACACCACCACCTGGAAGTTCCCCTCCAAGTCACTCACCATCCTGACTTAGAAATATATCGCCGTTCCTTCACTGCCGCTGGGTCAAAATCCTGCAACTCCCTTCCTAACAACACTGCAGGTGTACCTACACCACATAGACTGCAGCACTTCAAGAAGGCAGCTCACCACCACCTTCTCAAGGGCAACTAGGGATGGGTAATAAATGCTGGCCCAGCCAGCGAAGCCCACATCCCGTGAATGAATTTTTAAAAAAGTTTATCTCATCATTATCACATCTTGTTTGTGGGACCTTGTCGTGCGCAAGTTGGCTGCTGTGTTTCCTTACATTATAATGGTGAACAAGCCAGAAGGCAGACGATGAAAATGAGAAAAAGATAGACAGGGAAAATGGATAGGAAAGAGGAGAATAAAATAATCCAATAATGATAGTGGCTATCCACTGCAGCCCTTTGTGATGCACACAGCCTGTGTCTTTAGTGTGTGGTATACAGCTCATGAAAATTTCACACCCAGGACTGAATCTTGCTGAGGCATTGGGGGTCTCACCTGCTAGTTGGAGAGCCGGGAAGAGACACACGGTGCCTCTTCTCGCGAAGGCCTGCCAAACCACATGCCAATCAGGCAGTGACAAGCCCTGCAGCAGCTCTTGCCCTGGAGCTGCGAATATGTAGTTGTGATATTATAGACTTTGTAAAAAAAGGCTAATCTTCCTTTTTAAATGGACACAAGGAGCCTTAAAAATGGCTGTCAAAAGTCACCCAACTTTTTTTTTGACTGCAACGTTGTCAAGCTTCCGGAAGGCTCAAAGTGGATTACGAGCAGACATACACAGACATGAAAAGACTTTTGAAATTCAATGAGTCTTCAAACAGACAATGGCTTTCCCTGGAGGTGCGAATAGCACCATTCAAGTCAATGGCTGACACATTTAAAAGGTTGGCTAAAAAGGCAATGGATGGGACTATGCCCCAGGCTGGCACAGTATCTAATATGGGCGCAACATTCGACAATTTGAGTTAATAGCCATTTTTAAGTTTTGGAACTGTATAAAGACAGACTGCGAACAGCCATTTTGTGTGCAGAACCCCAGGAAGAACTCTGAGAAATAACTTCAGAAAGGGTTTTTGGCCAAGGGAGGACAAAGGGGAAGGTATTAAGAAACCAACTGCTGTTTCTACCGAAAAAGTCCATACAATTTGCAAGTGCCATAACCGCAGAAGTAATGAAGAATAGGAAACCTTCTCTTTCTCCCAAGAGCCTGCTGACCTGCTGAGTCCACCTGAGAAAGGCAAACACCGACTGGTTGACTGCAGAAGTCATCGCAGTTGCTAACCGAACCTGTTTTCAGCCCCTTCACTTCAGAAAGAAGAAACTCAAGCAACGGGCCTGCAACAATGAGCGGGATTTTCCAGCCCCACCTGCTGCCAGGACTGTCAAAAGTCAATGGACGTTTGATTGGGTTGCCAAATCTCCTGTGGCGGATCCCGCCACAACGGGGCCAGAAAGTCCCGGCCCATGTCTCACAGACACTATTTGAAATCTCATCTTGAAGTATCTTTTTCCTTTGTCTGCTTTTTAATCTTTGTATCTCTACATTTTTAGTTAATAACTTTATCATTTGGACCTAAAGAACTTTCAGCAGTAGTTTTTGTAATTAATTAACCTTTATCTTGTTTAAGACTAAAGCTTGTCTGCTGGGTTTTTTATGAATTGAACCATTCAGAGATTAAAAGGGGGCTAAATGCACACACTAAAATTTTTAGCTCATGGACCACTTTATGGAAACGCCTTTTACATGGGCATGACAAATGGTCCCTTGTCTGGGATATTATCCTTTGCAAAACTAGCCAAAGCCAATTTTGTACAAAAAGCCAGGACTTAATCCATTGTGAACAGAGCTAAATTTTGAATTGCAAAGAAATTGGAAGTAGAGGGATGTTAACAGAGTCCAAAGCGTTTGAAACAAAACCAGAAGCTTTGTTTTATAAGAAGTACTAACCATAATTTAAGATGTCAACTTCTGATGCACAGGAATTTATCGATTAGGAGGGTTTTGGATTGGCAGAAGTTATCCACTTTAGACATGGAGCAACTAAACACCATTGCTAGATAGGTAAGACTTAAGAAGCCCAGTAAGACAAGGAGACAGGAATTCTTGAAAGTGCTGGCTGAGCATTCTGAATTCAATGCAGAGTCAGAACAGACAGCAGAAACGGATTCAGAACCAGACTAGGTTACTTAAGGCAAAATAGAGTTGGAGAACCTGTAAACTGAGCTGGAGTTTAAAGCCCAGGAAGAAAGGGAGGAGCGAAAAGCTTAGAAAGAAAGGGAACAGTTAGAAAGACAAGACCAGAAAGAAAGGGATGAAACACTAGCCCAGGAAAAGGGGCCAGAACTTCAAGCCCAGAAAGAAAGGGAAGAAAGACTAGTCAGAGAAAAGGAGCTAGAATTTCAGGAAAAAAAGAAAGAGCAAGAAGCTCAGAAAGAGAAGAAAAGGGAAGAACTGAATTTCCAGCTACAGAAGTTGGAATTGGAGCTGCAAGCAAAGAGAGATTGAGACCAAAGACTGAGCTGCTAGGGGAAATATCACTCTGACAGACAAAATCTCTGTAATCCCAAAACAAGTCTTGAAGCCCTAAAAGTCTCCAAATTTGTTCCCACATTCGAAGGGGGGAGATGCAGAATTCTTTTTTACTACTTTTGCTAAAGTAGCAGATCAGCTGCATTTATGTCAGGAAGTGTGGACTCTGATAATCCAGAGAAAACAGGAAAAGCCCAAGAGATCTTCTCCAATCTTGCTCCTGAAGTGACTGCTGATGCAAACAGACAAAGAATGCAATCCTAAGCGCTTACAAACTTGTGACAGAGACATATCATCAGCAGTTCTGAAAAGCCCATGCAGATGTATCTGGAATTTGAAAGTGAAACAGACTGCATTCAACCAATGGGTGCACGTTTTAAAGATAGAGCATACTTAAACGAAATAAGAGAATTGGTGTTGGTAGAGGAGTTCAAAAACTGTCTCCTTTACAATATTAAAATGCACCTTGAGGAACAAAAGTATCTCTGAACGGGCAGCTGCCGTGAAGGCCGAAGATTATGAATTGACTCACAGGCCTCTGAATCACAACAAGCATGGGTTCAATAGTAGTTACAGTGGCCCTCAGCTTCTATGGGGTCAGTGGGGGATCTTTATGGAGTGTCCCAATCAGCTGTCCACAGTTGCGTCAAGCTAGTGACTGATGCTCTGTTCAGACAGGTAATGACATTTATTCATTTCCAAATGGACGATGCCAGCCAGGCTGAGCGAGCCAGAGGGTTTGCAGTGATTGCTGGGTTCCCCCACATCCAGGGTGCAATCGACTGCACACATATGGCCATCAAGGCGCCAGCGGTTCAGCCGGGTGCCTTTGTTCACAGGAAGAGTTTCCACTTGATGAACATCTAGATAGCTTGTGACCACAAGACTCAGATTCTGCAAGTCTATGCAAGGTACCCTGGCAGCACCCATGACTCTTAAATCCTCAGACACTCCCAGGTGCCAAGGCTGTTCACTGCTCCAGCTCAAGTGGATGGATGGCTGCTGGGTGACAAGGGCTATCGCTTGAAAGGGTGGCTTATGACGCCTCTCCGTCACCCAAGAACAGAGGCAAAGCAGCGTTATAATAGAAGTCATGCCTCCATGAGGGCGGTGATAGAGAGGATCACAGGTCTTCTGAAGATGTGCTTCCGATGCTTGGACCATTCAGGGGGAGCACTACAATACCCCCCTGAGTGGGTGTCACTGATAGAGGTTGCATGCTGCGGTCTCCACAGTCTAGCTCTGGCAAAGGGGGACCCACTGGAGGAAGAGGATCTTGAGGCAGTTCCACAGGCCACAGAGGATGAATCCAGTGGTGAGTTAGAAGAGGAGCCCGGTGAGCAGAACGCTGAGGACATGGAGGAAGACCTCTGGATCCTTCAGGGAGGCAGGGGCACCTTGATCCAACGCTCCTTCAACTAGGCTGCCAAAGATCTGCTTCCACCTCATGGCAGGCAGCGGCACTGGAGGCATCCTGCTGACTGTGCCTACATCCTGAATGTTTGAAATGACCCTTGTCTTTGAACCCAAAGTCTACTTAGTGTCTGTGCAACAAAGTTTAGAGCCACTCATGTCCAGCATGAGATGCTGGTGTGTCCTGCACCTACAAAACAAGTGAAGCAAACTCAGGCCATTAAGACAAAAGCAAATTTTATATCATGTTGGCACTCATGTCAAATGAACATAACTGTACATGGTGTTAATGGTCACACCAGTAAACATATTAACAAAACATGGCAGAACTGAACAGCTCTGAAGAAGGGTCATACAAACTCGAAATGTTAACTCTGTTTCTCTCTCCACAGGTGCTGCTAGGCCTGCTGAGTTTTTCCAGCAATTTCTGTTTTTATGGCAGGCTTGAAGATCATCCGTGAACAGTCCCTCTAGAGCTCATGGTACCTTAAACTTACATTTGCAAGTGCTGCATCTTGTTCCCCCCATACTCAGCCCCCATTGGCAACAGCATTGGAGGCATCCTGCTGACTGTGCTGTCCTGTTGGCCTTGATGACCTTGGCGGTTGTCCTCTGGCCAGTGGAGCCTGTACTGGCCCCACCTGGAAGGCAATGGGAAGTGCACAGCTGGCATCTCCCCATTCATCGCAGCATCGTCAGATGCCACAGTCACTGGCAAAGCAGCGGAGGAGCTGCTGCCAGCATCCAGAGAGGAGCCTGCAGAGACAACAAGCTAGTTGTGTGCCAACATGAGGTCGCTCTGAACCTCCCTGCTCATCACTGATGGACGGGTACCCAGCTGGGATACTGAGGTCATTGCCTGTGTAAGGGTTTGCAGGTCCAAGTGCAAACCAAGGAACCCCTGATTCTGCCCCTGAAGCTGCCTCTCCATGAGAGTCATTACTCTCTCAATGGAGGAGGCAGTGTGCTCGGCGATGTGAGTCAACGCAATGCTCATGCTCCACATGGACTCCTCCACACGGAGGCCATGGCACGCATACCCTCATGGATCCCCGCACATCCCGCTGGACATCCAGCAGCTGCCGCCTAATAGGTGACTCCAGAGGCTCATTATCTGCCTGCGGTTCAGCATAGTCCTGGTCTCCAGCAGTCCTCCGACTGCCGGCGCCCTGGGCAATCTCTGCCTCCGCCTGCTCCTCGAGCGAGTGTGATGTGCCCTCACCGCTGTACAACGACATTCTAGTGCCTACCGAGGTGCTGGTAACTGCGCTGGTGCCTGGTTCAGTGAGAAGGTGTGACGCAGGTGCATTTAAAGCCCCGTGGTCCTCTGGCATCAAGGGTGGCTCTTCGGGGTCCTGCATTCAAGTGCAAGCTGGTGAATCTAAGGAAGAACAACGTTCTCCCTTAGATTAAACATTAGTTTAAGTCATGTCACTGTGCATGCCAGGCGCCCTGGCGAGACAGTGGAAATCTGCATCATGGTGCCATCATCTTTCAGTGATCAATGAAGACTCCAGGTTTGAGGCTCCCAATAATGAGACTACACAAGAATGTTTACACCATCCGAAACTCTCACCTCTGTGCACTGCACTCTTACCTTCGTCAGAGACCACTGCCTCTCCACAACTGGCTGACCGAGGTGGGTGGCGGCACTCTAACTCCAAGCCATCCATTTCGTACCTCGCCAAAATTAGGAGCTTTGGCTGTCCTCCGCCTGTCCTTGAGTTCTCGATGGTGTTATGGCTTCTCTTCTCCTGAAATGACAGGGGAGCATTGATTAGTCCACTCTCCACCTGCAGCACCATTGCAGCCTAGCCAACCTCACCTGAGGAACACTTCTGACAGTTGGTACTCAGACTCTAACAGCCGAGCTCTGAGCTCTGCGGTGGGAGGGGGTTGGGGGGGGGGGGCAGCACTTAACACTTCTCCACCCGATCCTTGCCAACTTGGTACCCTTGCCGAGCGCAACAGGTCATTGAACCTTTTGCGGCACTGCGCCCATGTGCGCCGCACAACGTCGTGACTGCTGACCTTGGTTGTCACCCTCTCCCAGGCTTTTTTAGTCATGTGCGGTGGCCTCCTCCTGTCATCCCTGGAAATGAGAGTGTGCCACCTGACACCGACCTCCTCCATGAGGCACTCGTCTGAGAAACAGAAGGGCCGATTGCCCACCCGACTTGCCCTCCCACCTGATGTTTCCAGCCACTGGTGAGGCCATTGTTCCAGTCTCCTGGACAGACTCCAAAAATTTTCCCCTGGCAGCCTTCAGGGAGCTGCCTTTGTCTGTTTTAAAGCGCCCGCCAGGTCGCTATTGGACCTGGCGCCTGGGAGGCTCCCGCCCCCGCCCAACCATTTAGAAGACGCGTTTCATGCTGGGCGGACCTTAATTGGCCATCCAGCATGAAATCGTGTTTGCAACACGACCATGGCCTGGAGCAGATTCCACATCCGTTTCTGCTCCTACCGGCTTGGCGCACATGCCAAGCATGAAATTCAGGACCATATGCGCAGCCAGGCAAAAAAAAACTAAAGGGGCCCACACATAAATAAATCTCCTAAGTGCTCCAAAAAAAATTAAAGGGAACATTGGCACACCCCTAGGTATCTCTCTTCTTATATCCCCTTTAAAATTTAGCATGTATTGTCTTTGCTCATTTTTCCTACCAAAATGTATCATCTCATGCTTTTCTGCATTTAATTTCACATGCCATGCATCTGCCCATTCCACCAGCCTGTCTATGTCCTCTTGAAGTTCATCACTATCCTCCTCTCTGTTTTCTGCACTTGTAGGTTTTGTGTCATCTGCAAGTTTCAAAATTGTGCCCTATAACACTCAAGTCCAAGGGCAGTGTCTTTTCAAGGAGTGGGAAGTCCTGCTGCTGGGCCGCATTTCCTGCATTCGGATGTCGAGAACCTCAATGTAATACTTCTGCATATCATTACAAGGTCAGCCCACCGGAATCTGCCCATGTCAACGTGATTGCCTGTTGGGCTTCAAGGTTCGGGTGACTATGGGGATGGAGGGGCAAGGGCTGCCCTGCAGTTGAGGCAACTTGTGGGGGTGGGGGGGTGTGGCAAGGGCTGCACTATGCTTGAGGCGACTTGGGGTGGCGGTGGGGGGGGGGGTGGGCTGCCCTGCAGTTGAGGTGTGTGGTGGGGGTGGGGCGGTGAAGTCATGGGCTGCCCTGTGGTTGTAGGTAGTGCACAAGCACGTGCGGGGTGGGAGGGAGGGAAGCACCCAGGCATTAGGGAAACCATGTATAAAGTGGCCATGCTTCTGCAGCTGAGACAGTTCGGATGCAGCCACATTGGCATGCGTGGAGTTGGGTCTCTAGTTTATCTGCCCACTCAAGCAATGCAGAGGCATGAAAATGCCAGCAAGTGCTCCAGAGCTTTTCACCCCTCGGGCGCAGACTGCAAAATATTGAGCGTTTTAGTGGACTGCAGAACAGCTGGACAACTGGGCACGTTGTACAATCTCCTTGCTATGGAGCAGTCACTGGTGGAGGCGCACATAGCCCCTTGCAATGTCATCAACCCAATTTGGACTAGTCTGCCTGATGGTTCAAGCTAACAGTGTAGCCATGCAGTGCAGGTTAGGAGAATGCCTGCACCTGAGCTGAGAGCACAGCATGCAGTCCAATGGGCAAAACTGCCACCAATCAGTCAGGTGGAGTGGGGTGGAGGAGGGTGGGGTTTTGGGCAGCCATTCAGCACACTAAACTCTGGCCATCCAAGTGGTGGCCAGCACTCTCAGGGATGCATTAAGGGGCCTTCAGGCTTAACCAAGAGAGGTTCTTAGAACATTCAAGCTAACCCACACGTCTCTCTTTCATCCTGCAGGAGAAGTACATCAGGTGCATGGAGCCTAGTGAACTGGCTGTATGCCTCATGGCGAAGAGAGAGTGAAGACGACGGAGAGCAACTGAGGTACCTGGCTGTGCAGAGGGAGGAGCAGCATCCTCAGGAAGAAGGGGGGCTGGGACTCCCGCGCACGCCGCCAAAAAGCCACTGCGAGCCATCACCAGTCAGCGCCTAGCTACACCCAGGGTTTGTACATGCTGCCTTTCATTATTGCAGATGACCGAGAGCCAGTGTCGCCAAAGACTGCGCATATCTAGAGGACTGGTTGGTCAATTCTGCCAGCTACTGCAGGATTTGGCACCACGGGAACATGGAGGGCATCCACTGCCAGAGGCCATGAAAGTGACTGCAGCGCTCAATTTTTTATTCCAGTGGCTCCTTTCAGGGCTCCCCAGGTGACCTCCGTGGGATATCGCAAGCCTCCACCCACAAATGCATCCATGAGGTCACGGATGCCACCTTCGCAAGAGCACACAACTTTGTATATTTCACCCAGGACAAGGAGAGCCAGGATGCAAAAGCGATTGGATTTGCCCAGATCTTGGGTTTCCCACAGGTGCAGGGTGCGATCGACTGCACTCATGTGGGCTCAGATCTCCGTCGCAACAAGCGGTCAACTATGTCACGCGCAAGGGCTTCCATTCGCTGAATGTGCAGCTGGTGTGCGATCACCACAAACACATCCTGCAGGTCTGCACTCAGTTTCCAGGGAGTATCCATGACTCCTACATTCTCAGTTGGTCACAGATCCCTGATGTCTTTCAGGGTTCACAGAGGCTACAGGGATGGCTCATCAAGGACAAGTGCTACCCGCAGAGGACGTGGCTGATGACACCCGTGCCACCGCCTGCTGTGGACCAGAAAGTGTGATGTGCTCACCAAATTTTGATCCTAAGGCTACTTTAAAACCACTGAGGTGTGTGTCTCTGAGCTGGTGGAGAGTGTGGGTGAATGCTGTGACGGGACTTCATGGAGGGTGCCTTCAGATTCCTCTTCAGAGGTTTCTTCGGGACTTGACTGGAGGCCCTGGTCATGGACTCCGTCAGCTGTTTCCCAGATGTGCATGCGAAAGTAAGGGGAGATAATAAGTGCATGGCAGTGCCCCATGAAACAGGACACATCCTTCACATCATGGTTGTCAGATGGATGTTTCATTGCTGGATCTTCACTCGGTAGAGCACCACCGACCTCACCGTCAGCACAGTAACGGTCCAGATGCTCGCCAGCCTGTTGGATGGCTCTGTTTTCAAAGTCTGTGAGGACCTTGATTTCAGGCATTCCTCCACCAGTCTGCGACCTCTCCTTCTTGTTATTTGCCAGCTTGTCCTGCATAAATAGAGATGGAGAGAGTGTAAGCAGGCTGCCTGCCAGGCCAGATGATAAGTATTCCTGGCATGTGTGGATGGTGATTGGTCCCATGGACGGGATGAGGACAATGAAGGTACGTGTTAGAGAGTGAATGTTGATGTCCCTTGAACTGGCTGTGAGGGAGGGCCCTGTGGATGTGTGATGGGTTTGTGAGTGTGTGTGTTGAGAGTGATGAGAAGAGTGACTTACTGTGGTGGAACGAAGGAGGTCATTCATCCTCTTGTGGCCCTGGGTAGCTGTCCTCTTTTGCAGGGCGTTGGCGCTGACCACCGCTGCCACCGCCTCCCAAGCCGGATTGGTGATGTTGCTGCCCATTCTGCGGCCAGAGCAGGGGTAGAGGACATCACGGCGGTCCTTCAATGCGTCTAAAAGGTGATCCGATGATGCATCATTGAACCTGGGGTCTGCAGTCGTTTTGCCTTTCAGGGCCATGTCTTCCATGCCTCAGTCCTGGGCTGCAAGCACTGAGAGGTGTGCACGGGGCTGCACTTTAAATATGGCACCCGACGTGATGAAGCAGCAAGGTGATGGCAAGGCAGGTGAATGCGAGCTTGCCCGCCATGGAAAAGGCGTGTTTCCCGGGAATGTACAATCAATGCAGCAGGTTTGGGATGATGCGGCATGAGAAGCCGCCATTGCGGCCAACAGGTAAAACATCGTTTTTCCCACCTGCTACCACACTTAGTGCAAATCTGGGACAATTCCGCCCATTGAGTCTATGTAGGCTCTCAATAAAGCAATCCAGTCAGTTCCATTCCCTCCCCCCTCCAAGTCCATCTCCAAATGGGTCAGGAAAATTCAGCCCCAAGTCTTTATTACACATTAAGAACAACAATGGTCCTAGTATTAAATCTTGGAAAATGCTACTACACACCTCCCGCCAGTCAAAAATAACCATTCACCATAACTCTGCTTTCTATTCCTTAGCCAACTTTGTGTCCATGTTGCTACTGCTCCTTTTATCCCATGTGCTTCAGTTTTGCTAATAAGCCTAGTATGTGGTACTTTATCAAAAACTTTTCTAAGTCCACATGCACATCATCAATTGCATGGCCCTCAGCCATCCTCTCACACCTTATCAAAAAACACATCAAATTAGCCAAGCATAATTTTCCCTTAATAAATCTGTGCTGGCTCTCCTTTATTAATGTAAGCTTGTCGAAATGGCTGTTAAATTTCTCCCAGTTTATTGTTTCTAAAAGCTTTCCCACCATGGACGTTAAACTGACTGGCCTGTAATTGCCAGGGTTATCCTTCTTCCCTTTTTTGATCACGGCTGTAATATTTGCAATGCTCCATTCCTGTGGCCCCATCCCTGTATCTAAGGAGGATTGGAAAACTGTGGCCAGCACCTCTGCAATTTCTTCCCTCAGCAACCTAGGAATGACAGCATCGGTGGAGAAGAAAAGAACTGAAGTATAGTTAGGAGAGAAGTGAAATATAAGCTGGTTTAAGGTGGGGGGACGGGGGGGAGAGAGAAGTTGAGGGTGGGGTGGTTGTGGGGACAAGCAAGCAGTGATAGGAGCAGATAATCAATTTGATCATTTACATTACAGAGACAAACCATTTGACCCAACTGGCCTATGCCGGTATTTGTGCTCCGCATGAGCCTCTTCTCACCCTACTTCATCTAACATATCAACATAACTTTCTATTCCTTTATTGCTCATGTGTTTACTTATGTGTTTATCAGGTGTTTAGATGGAATCGTTACCATGCATCTGTCACAGCACAATATCTATCCTGGCAGTGCTAGGTACTGACACTGGATGTTAGGAATAAAAATTTGATCAATCAGCTCTTTTCTTCTCCACTGATGCTGCCAGACCTGCTGAGTTTTTCCAGGTAATTCTGTTTTTGTTTTGGATTTCCAGCATCCGCAGTAGCTTTTTGTTTTTAACCTAGGAATGAGATCATTTGGCTCAACATGCCTATACCAGCTCTCTGAATAGTTCATCCAGTTAGTTCCACTCCTCCATTCTTTCCCCATAACCCTGCAAGGTGTCCTTTTTCAATTATCTCCAGATATAATGTGTGGAGTTAATTTTACACCAAGTTACTACATTGTCTCAGGCTGCTGGAACACTATCCCTGATTAGTCTCTGGTACTAAGTGCTAATCTTTGGCAACCACATCGGTAAATTATTCTTCACTTCACATGCCATTAAACATGAACAAATTAGAAACTTATTCTAATAATCATTTATGAAAACAGTACATCTCATGGTCCAAACAATCTCTCCAATGATCAGCCTCAGATAGGGTTTTGATTGGATATTTAAGCATATTGAGATAACTCATGCATACCTGGCTGTTTGTTCTCATTGAGTAGTGCAAAGTCACTAAACAGAACAATTTTTTATTCCTAACATCCAGTGTCAGTACCTAGCACTGCCAGGATAGATATTGTGCTGTGACAGATGCATGGTAACGATTCCATCTAAACACCTGATAAACACATAAGTAAACACATGAGCAATAAAGGAATAGAAAGTTATGTTGATATGTTAGATGAAGTAGGGTGAGAGGAGGCTCATGTGGAGCACAAATACCGGCATAGGCCAGTTGGGTCAAATGGTTTGTCTCTGTAATGTAAATTCTCTGTAATTTGATGTAAAAACTGGATCCACCAATGCAACCTGACCTACGCAGCACAGAGTGGTATGTTTGAATCTCCACTGATTTCTAGTGGTGGACAGTGGCAAGGCCGACAATTATTTTCCATCCTTAGTTGTCAAAGAGATTATTTGGCTCTTCTTTTTGAACTGCTGCATTCTTTCTAGTGGTTTATATAAAACTGGTTTTGAGTGGCTGGCTCGGCCATTTCAGAAGAGCAGTTAACAGTTGGTGTGCGAATGAAGTAACATATAAACCCAGACCTGGTAAGGATATCAGGTTTCCTTTCCTAAAGGGACATTTGTAAACCAGTTGGGTAATTACGATAATTTAACAGCTCCATGATCACTTTTACCAACAGTGAAATTACAGAGCCATGAACAATGACTAAGTGTTGTGGTGAAAAACCTACACTGTGACAGTCTGCACTCACTGAGATTAGCATTTCCTTTGCTATGTCCAATTTTACATTTTTGTTTTCATTGTTAGAAGTGGGATATTTATCTCAGAAAGAAAGACTTCCATTTTCACAGCATTTTTCATGGCCTCAGGATGTTGCGAAGCATTTTAGAGCCGATGAAGTACTTTTGTAGGGTAGTTACAAATATCGCAAACACAGCAGCCAATTTGCACAAAGCAAGCTCCCAGAAACAATGATGTGATAAAACTTTAGTACGTGTGTTAAAGGATAAAAATAGGCGAGAAGACCTGAGAGAACTCCACTGCTCTGCTTCGAATAGTAGCTATGTGATCTTTTATATACATCTGAGAGAATAGGTTTAAAATCTCAAGTGAAAGATAGCACTTCCAACAGTGCAGTACTCCCTCATTACTGCACTGGATGATGTGCTCAAGTCTCTGGAGTAGGACTTGAATTCACAACCTTCTAATTCAGTGATCAGAGCATGCTACCTACTGAGCCTTGTCTGACACTATTTTAGATAGAATGGTTAAGGACAGAAGTAAAATCCAGCCTTCTTACTAGCTCTCATTGCAAGAGCAGCATTAAAAGAAAGCTGGGTACAGCTCTTCCAATGCCTCAATGGACAAATGCATCAACCAGACTGGTATTGAGCCTTTCAGACCAAGAAGGATTCCTTACTTAGTCTTCCAATCTATGCTGAATTAGCTGATTCAAGGTTGGATAACAGTAGTGGTGCTGTAATTAGCCTCAGCACCTATGTAACCAACACTAGACAGACGCTCTTGCTTACAGAACAAGAGGGGGCAGTTTGTTTTTGTGTGCCTGCAAGATTTCCTTGTCCTTGGGCCTGAATTAACTGCTACAACAACTTGCATTTATGTAGTAATTTCAACATAGAAAAATGTCCTACAGCACCTCACAGGAGCTGTTATAAGACAAAATTTGACACTGAGCCATACAAGGAAATATTAGGACAGGTGACCAAAATCTTGGTCAAAGATTTTTTAAGGAAGGAGTTAAAGGAAGAGAGTGAGGTGCAGGGGCTTGGGGAGGGAGCTCCAGAGCTTCGGGCCCAAGCAGCTGAAGGTGCTCTAGATC
This sequence comes from Cetorhinus maximus, assembly GCF_964194155.1. NCBI lineage: Eukaryota > Metazoa > Chordata > Chondrichthyes > Lamniformes > Cetorhinidae > Cetorhinus > Cetorhinus maximus. The sequence goes on from NC_135893.1 coordinate 62,903,799, forward strand.
TTACTTATGTCAGAAAAGAGAACCCGTTCTGTAATCAAAGCGTTCAATCTTCTAAGCAGAATGATAATGAGCCTGCTCTATTTGTGAGAGAACTGATATTTACAAGAAAGCCCGGACCAAGCTGGAACAGTAAATTTCTTCTGCAATTAAGTGAGAGGATGAAATTGGTAGAAAATGAGGTTATTTACAGGACAGAACAAAAACAGGCCATCCCCCCAACTAGTCTGCCAGCGTTTATACCCATATGAGCTTCCACCCACCCTTCTTCATCGAATTCTGCCAGCATATCATTCTGTTCCTTTATCCCTCATGTGCTTATTAATCTTCCCTTAAATGCATCTAGGTACCTCAACTACTCTTCGTGGTAGTGAATTCAACATTCTAACCGCTTTCTAGGTAAAGAAGTTTCTCCTCAATTTCCTACTGAATTTATTAGTGACTATCTAATATTTAAGACCCCTAGTTTTGCAATCCCCCACAAGCTGAAACACCTTCAACACATCTACTTTCTCCAACCAATTCATCATTTAAAAATCTCCATTGGGTCACCTCTTAGCTCTCAAGTTCCACTGTTTAATTTTTCCTGATATGGTGATTTTTTCTGATTAACAGTTTAACAGTTCTGATATCAGCTTTGTGAATCTTTTATGCACCTCTCCAGTACCTCTATATTGTTTTTATAAAATGGAGACGAGACTATTAAAACTTTCAAGACTGAGATTTATATATTTATGATGGGTAAGGGGTTCAAGGGATGTGGAGCAAACATGGGTAAATGGTGTTGCAGTGCAGATAGTTATGATCTGCTGGAATGTCAGAGCAGACTCAATGGGCTCAATGCCTCCTTCTAATTGAGGATGAGGAGGAATAGTAAACCACAGTTGCAGAGGTTGCAATTTCTGACTAAAGAGCCCCAGCCTGTTCAATCTTTCTTGATAAGTTATATCTTCTCACTTTGGGTATGATTCTCGTAAATCATTTTTTCACATTCTCTGGTGCCTCTATATTATTTTTATAACCTGGAGAACAGAACTGTGCACAGTACTCTGAGACGAAAAGTAAAAGATGATGGACTAGAATGGAAAGAAAGAAAAATGCCAAAGTCATAAAGTGCCACATGAGGCTGAGAAAAAGCAGAAAAGTATTCTATTCCCTGGCACCACAACAAAGACTGTAGAATGTTCCCCTTAAAACTTTTATGGTGCTCTTCATATTGTTAAAGTCACCCACACAATGTATTCATGAGATCTTTTCCCAGTAATGGATTCAAACATCTTGTGTGGAGCAGTGGCAGTGGTGAGGGGAATGGCAGGGAGAATCAAGAGTAATTAAAGAGAATGGGAAAGCAGAGTCTTGTCAATTTCAAAATGCTGTAGGCAGAATAAGATAACCATCTGTACCAGCAAGTCATGTGGAGAGAACCTGAGGATGCATAGAATTGCAAAGATTTATCAGGACATTATTTTAATTAATTATATATTGTTACAGAATCATGCAAGTGAATCAATCCCCTAACCAAAGAAAATGGAATTTTTTTCAAACGCCAACCACACCCCTGCCCCCTCCAACCCCTGCAAAATCATTTGTGTTGTCTTAAAGGGGCACTACCTTCATGAAAAAAATGTTTTGGCTAACCTTGTTTCTGCTTGTTTACAGAGAGATCTCACAGCCACATGCATCGCGCCAAAATTCGTCACCATCATTCCTCATCAAGACTAAATTAAAACATGGCTGTACTCTCTCTGCAGATTAAAAACAATCATGTGTCAAACAATTGGATGGTGTATTTTTTTTAATTAAGCCACCTAAGTATTAAAAATATTTCAGCTCACAGCCTGCTGTCCACAAATTTCATTTTTTGTTGTCAGCAGCTTCTATTAGCACATGCCTATTTGCAGTGTGTATCAGGGAATACCACATCCCAACACATGTTTTACCATTCATTAACTTTAATAAGTAAAAAATGTGTGTGAATGCTTGCAAAAAAGAAGCATAAAGAACTAACTAATGTGGAGGGTGTGACAGTTGGGTCTGCTATGCAGAAGCATGGGAAGGAAGGGTTGAGATGCTAATGATTCAAAAGGGGACAGTGGCAGTTTTGGGTCCCATATTTCTGAGTCCTCTCCTCCACATGGTTATTCGGTCCCATTCAAAACAATACTGCTAGATTTCAGTTAACACTCAATTCACCAAAACACCTTCTCCTGGTCTGATGCACCTCAAGAATTTCTTCTCCACTTCACTCCATTCCTGAGATTCAGTGACTCTCTATCAAGTGTATCCAAACCTCATAACTGCATTCCCAGTGCTCCCTTAACCATTAACTATGCCACTACTCCTGAACATTGATAACTCTCTCCTGAGTGCCTCGCGATCTCAGGATCCCTCTTGAAGATCCCAGGCCTGACCTGGGGTTATTAAAATTTCCCTCTTCAGTGTTGCTAACAGCTCTCTCCATAAAAGCTTTCTGATCCATCTCGGCCCCCTCCTGAGGTCCCCAGCATCACAGATGCCAGTCTCCAGCCAATTTGATTCATTCCATGTGATATAAGGAAACAGTTGAAGGTACTGCAAAGGTTATAAGCCCTGACAACATTTCGACAATAGTACTGAAGGCTTGTGCTTCAGAGCTAGTTGTGCCCCTAGCCAAACTGTTCCAGTATGGCTACAACACTGTCATCTACCCAGCAACATAGAAAATTGCCCAGTTTTGTTCTGTACACAAAAAGCAGGACAAATCCAATCTGGCCAATTACCTCCCCATCAGTCTACTCTCGACCAACAGCAAAGTGATGGAAGGTGCCATTAACAGTGCTATCAAGCAGCACTTATACAGCAATAGCCTGCTCACTGATGCTCAGTTTGGGTTCTGCCACGGCCACTCAACTTCTGACCTTATTACAGCCTTTGTCCAAACCGGGGCAAAATAACTGAACTCAAGTGGTGAGGTGAGAATGACTGCCCTTGACATCAAGGTCATGTTTGACCAAGTGTGGCATCAAGACACCCTAGCCAAGCTGAAGTCAATGGGAATCAGGGGATAAACTCCCCACTGGTTGGAGTCATACCTAGCACAAGGGAAGATGGATGTGGTTGTTGGAGGTCAATCATCTCAGCCCCAGGACACCGCTGCAGGAGTTCTTCAGGGTAGTGCTCTCGGCCCAACCATCTTCAGCTGCTTCATCAATGACCTTTCCTCCATCATAAGGTCAGAAGTGGGTATTATCGCTGATGATCTCACAATATTCAGCACCATTTGCAACGCCTCAGATACTGAAGTGGTCCCTGTCCATATGCAGTTCCTTCACTGTCACTGGGTCAAAATCCTGGAACCCTCTTCCTAACAGTTCTGTGGGTGTACCTACACCACATGGACTGCAGCGGTTCAAGAAGGCAGCTCACTACCACCTTCTCAAGGGCAACTAGGGATGGGCAATAAATGCTGGCCCAGTGAGCAAAGCCCACATCCTGTGAATGAATTAAATAAAAGTAAGACCTGGACAATATTCAGGCTTGGGCTGATAAGTGGCAAGTAACATTCACGCCATAAAAGGGCCAGGCAATGATCATCTCCAACAAGAGAGAATCCAACCATCTCCCTTTGATATTTGATGGCATTACCATCACTGAATCCTCCAGTATCAACATCCTGAGGAAAACTTTTGACCAGAAACTTACCTGGATCAGCCATATAAATACTGTGGCTGCAATAGCAGATCGGTGGCTGGGAAATCTGCGATGGGTAACTCACCTCCTGACTCCCCAAAGCCTGTCCACCATCTAGTAGGCACAAGTCAGGGGTGTGATGGAATGCTCTCCACTTGCCTAGATGAGTGCAGCTGCAACAACTCTCAAGAAGCTCGATAACATCCAGGACAAAGCAGCCACTTGATTGGCACCCCATCCACAACCTTCACCCCATCCACCACCTTCAACGTTCACTCCTTCCACCACCAACGCACAGTGGCAGCAGTGTATACCATCTACAAGATACACTGCAGCAAAGGCTCCTTTGAAAGCACCTTCCAAAACCATGACCCCTTCCATCTGGAAGGACAAGGACAACAGACACATGGGAATATCACTTGCAAGTTCCCCTCCAAGCCACACACCATCCTGACTTGGAACTATATCGCCATTCCTTCACTGTCGCTGGGTCAAAATCCTGGAACTGCCTCCCTAACAGCACTGTGTGTGTTCCTACAATTCATTGACTGCAGCGGTTCAAGAAGGCAGCTCACCACTACCTTCTCAAGGGCAATTAGGGATGGACAATAAATGCTAATCTAGCTAGCAATGCCCACATCCCATGAACGAATAAATTTTTAAAAATCCCTAACCTCTCCTTTTGTTCTTTTGGTGATAATCGTATACCTTCCAATAATTAACTCACTAGCTAGGGTGAATTTTTTCAAATGAAACACATAAAAAGCTCATGCTGTAGACATGAAGGCCAGAATTTTACATCCCACAGGCGGGGACACGCCTGACCCAAACAGATGTGAAATAGCACAAGATGTCATCAGTGAGCGTCATGGCGTCATCGCGCACTCTCGTGTGATATTTCACTCGGCAGGCGTGTGCAGCAGTCGGAAACGTGCCCATCGACATTTAAGTGGGCAATAAAGCCCATTAACAATGCAATCGACAGCGATTTTATGTGACCCTTCCACATTTACGGTTGGCGGACGTGCTATTCTCCCAGGCGGCATTCACATTTTTGCTCAATCCTAGAACCAGGGTGGATAAAATCTCCGTGAGCAAATAAAATAAAAAGAGATATCTGGGTACTGGTTTTTTATGAGGTATGCTTTCAGGTGCTTGATTGTGCTGCATGGACATATTTTGCAGCATTTTTGTCTTGGCCTTTAATCTATGGAAGTCTGCAGCTCCCTGGGCCAGCTGTCTGCCTTCAGGGAGCTCTCTCGAAGTGCTCACCCGGACCCTTGGTTACATCAGCGCCCGCCCTCTTCCTGCCCCCACCCTGGCAGCGCTGAGCATTTCAGCACACGTTTCACACTGGCTGCCTGTTAATTGGCCAGCCAGCGTGAAATAGCAGTCGGGGGCCGATCGAAGCCAGTGGCCCATTTCCCATCAGCTCCGGGCCCACCAATTGTGCGCACCTGACCACACGAAAAATACAGTTGTTGTTTAATAGTTAGCACTCTTGACTCTGAGTCAGAGAGCTGTGGGTTCAAGTCCCTCAAAACTCAAGACTTAGTGCAGTACTGAAGAAGCGCTGCATTGTTAGCAATGCTGTATTTTGGACGAGACATTAAACCGAGGCCTTGCTGGTATAATCCAGAAAGCCAGATGAGCTGGATAGAACTGCAGCCAATTTTAACACATTCTTATAAGCGTTTATTTATAGAGATACACATTACAAGCATGAATCTCCTAACCCAACAATCACAGTTTCAGTCTATAAACTAGCTTCAACCACCGAAGCCATAGAGGGTGCTTTAGCGCGTACACCACATCCATGGCCGTAACTGTCTTGTGCTTGGCTTGCTCCATGTAGGTGACCGAGTCCCTGATAGCATTCTCAAGGAAAACTTTCAGGACTCTGCAAACCTCTTCATATATTAGACTGGAGTTGCGTTTGACGCCCCCACGGCAAGCCAGCCGGCAAATGGTTGGCTTAGTAATACCCTGGATATTATCATGAAGTACTTTGTGGTGCCACTTGGCTCTGCCTTTGCCCAGTGCTTTTCCACCTTTCCCTTTACCCAAATGATCTTCTATATGAGCACAAGTGCATTCCCAGTTATGCCACCGAATACAATTAAATACAATCAATATACAATTAATGCCATCTTCCCTCTCAGGTGGACGTAAAAGCTACCACAGCATTATCCAAAAAAGTGCAATGCCCAAGCCAATAATTATACCTTAAATTACCATCACTAGAGCAGGTTATCTGGTCATTATCATACTGCTATTTGTGGGTCCTTGCTGTGCAGAAAATGGCTGCTGCATTTCCCTTGATTATAACAAGTCCTACATTACAAAAACACTTTGGGATGTCCTGTGGTTGTGAAAGTCACTAGATAAATGCAACTCTTTTTCTTTTTTAGCCTTTAGCACAAACTTTCGATAATGGTTAACACCATGAACTTTCAACTTAAGCTTGATTCAAATGTGTCTCTGGGTGCTGAGATTTGACCAGATTACTTTGTGTATGTGTATTTGTGGTGTTTGTGTTGCTTGCATGTGTGTGTCTGTGCGTGCACTCTGAAGGTTACTTGAGACCCCCTTCAGTTAGAGAGGAAAGGACACCAAAGCAAATTAAATAACCTTGCTATGCATCTAACAACAATTTGGAGTTTAGCAACACCAGGGAAATCTGCTTGGATAGTCTGGCTCATTGAGAGTCAGGAAAGGACACAGACGATGCTATAAAAAGCAATGCTCAGGAAGAAACTACTGGACAAGAAAATGGTTTGTGTTCAGCACATCCCTAGACTTACCCCATACATCTTCAGCTTTGACAACTCCTCAGGCTGTGTTCCAAGGGAAAATGGTTAAAGGCAAAGTGCCTTAACAGATCTACTGTTTTCCCACATTTATGAGCACAGGAGGATAATGTCAACGCAGTCTGTTTTAACCACTACTTATATACCGGGCTCCCAGATGTGACAGGGATTTCTGTAGTCACAGAACAACGCTTCTATGAAGCTAAAAAAGAGTCCTGGAACTATTACTTAGCGAAGTAGCACCACAAGCGCAGTGTATTCAGGCTTCTTCAGGCTGCATTTAGTTTTTGACAGTATATAAGATGATCCCAGCCAAAATTCTAGAGGTGCCCAGCATTTGAAGATGGGTTAGCATTGTAGGTAGGTCTGAACTAGCACAGTCATGTTGGACAAGCTGCTGGCAGAAATGGCCAAAAGAAAGATCATTAAAATTCACAACCCAGCAGCTAACAGACTTAGGAACATAGGAACAAGAATAGGCCTCGTGCCTGTGGTGCCATTCAATTAGATCATGGTCAATCTGAATTGTAAGACCATCTAATCATCTTGATTCTGTATCCCTTAATATCCTTGACTACAAATATCTATCATGGATAGCACGTTTTTAGACGTGGTCACCCCACAGCTTACGGAAGTGCAGACAGAGAGGGAATGGGTGACCATCAGTCAGAAGAAAGATGTCAGGCAGGTAGTCAGGGAATCCCCAGGGTGCATCTCGCTCGAGAACCATTTTTCTGTGTTGGGAAATGGTGAGAGTGACGGTTCCTTTGGGGAGTGCAGCCATGCTCATGGCACTGTGAGTGGCTCAACTGCATAGGGGTAGAGGAAAAAGAGGGGAAGAGCAATAGTGGTAGGAGACTCGATAGTAAGAGGAACAGACAGGCGTTTCTGCGGCTGTAGACATGACTCCAGGATGGTATGTTGCCTCCCTGGTGCCAGGGTCAAGGATGTCACTGAACAGCTGTAGGGCATTCTAAAGGGGGAGGGAAAACAGACAGAGATCGTGGTACATATTGGTACCAAAGACATAAGTAGAAAGAGGGATGAGGTCCTGCAAGCAGAATTTAGGGAACTAGGAAATAGAGTAAAAAACAGGACCGCAAAGGTAGTAATCTCTGGATTACTTCCAGTGCCACGCGCTAGTGAGTACAGAAATAGGAGGTCAGTCCAGGTGAGTGCGTGGCTGGAGAGATGGTGCAGGAGGGAGGGCTTTAGATTTCAGGAACATTGGGACCGTTTCAGGGAGCGGTGGGGCCTGTATAAGGCAAAGGGGTTGCACCTGAACCGAAATGGGACTAACATCCTTGCGAGGAGGTTTGCTAGTGCTGTTGGGGAGGGTTTAAACTAACTTGGCAGGGGAATGGGATCCTGAGAGGAGGTTCAGCAGGGGGAGATGCACAGCCAAAATTAGGAGAGAGCAGGTGAGTCTGGAAGGCATAAAAATTATGGCCAGTTAAGGCACAAGGGAGTTTGGCAAGGTTGGATGGTATTTATTTTAATGCAAGGAGTCTGATGAATAAGACAGATGAGTTGAGGGCACAAATTAACGCATGGAAATATGATGTCATTGCTGTCACAGAGGCATAGTTGAGAGAGGGGCAGGATTGGCAGCTCAATATTCCAGGATATAGAGTATTCAGGCGAGACAGGGAATGAGGTAAAAGAGGAGGGGGTATCGCAATATTGATCAAGGAATCAATTACAGCAGTAAGGAGGGATGACATCTTAGAAGGCTCCTCAAATGAAGCCATATGGGTAGAACTGAAAAACAAAAAAGGAGCAATCACATTGCTGGGAGTGTACTATAGGCCGCCAAACAGTCAGAGAGAAATAGAAGAGCAGATATGTAGGCAAATTTCAGAGAAGTGTAAAAATAATAGGGTAGTAATAGTGGGGGATTTCAACTTCCCCAACATTAACTGGGTTAGTCATAGTGTGATAGGTTTAGAGGGAGCGGAATTCTTAAAATGCATCCAGGAGAGCTTTTTAAGACAGTACATAGAGCGTCCTACAAGAGAGGGGGCGGTCCTGGACTTAATTTTAGGGAATGAAGCCACGCAAGTGGTAGAGGTATCAGTGGGGGAGCATTTTGCAGATAGTGATCATAACTCCGTTAGATTCAAGGTTGTTATGGAAAAGGACAAGGATGGGCCAGGAATCAGAGTTCTAAATTGGGGGAAGGCCGATTTTAATAAGATCAGATATGATTTGGCCAGAGTGGACTGGGAGCAGCTACTTCTAGGTAAATCTGCATCAGAGCAGTGGGACTCATTCAAGAGGAAATAGGGGGAGCACAGGGCCAACATATTCCAGCAAAGACAAAGGGTGGGACCAACAAATCCAGGGAACCCTGGATATTGAGGGATATATTGGATTGGATAAAGAGAAAAAGGGAGGGTTATGGCAGGTACTGAGGGCTCAAAACAGCGGAAGCCATGGAGGAGTATAGGTTGTGTAGGGGGGGTGATCTTAAAAAAGGAAATTGTAATAAAGTTGTTATGGAAATTTTGAACATGTCCCAACTCATGTGACATTGTCACATGAGGGGAGATGTAAGGGATTTTTCTGGATGAGGTTTCATGTTTTTTCTAGTTGCCGCCGGGGCTCCTGGGCGACCCACCAGGTTGGATGGGCAGGTCCTTTAATGGCTTAATTGCTCCCGTCAATGGCTTCAAGCGGCCATTGACAGGTCGGCGAGCCCACAGCTGATTTTGCCTTCCTGAAAATTTAAATGGGGCGGGGTGATGTCGGGGGTTCTATCATTTTACGCATCGGCGAGCAAGCGGGCCCCCCCCACCACCATTCGCCGACGGTAAATTCTGCCCTAAGGGTGAGAGGATAACTAGGGAAAGGGTAGGGCCCATTAAGGACCATGGTGGTAATTTGTGTGCGGAGCTGGAAGACGTAGGTAGGGTTCTAAATGAATACTTTGTGTCGGTGTTCACAAATGAGACAGACGACATGTGTATGGAAATCAGGCAGAAGGGCTGTGATATAATTAAAGAAATTAGCATTGGAAGGGAGGAGGTTCTAAGTGGCCCGGCAGGCTTAAAAGTAGATAAATCTCCAGGCCCGGATGAGATGTATCCTAGGCTGTTGAGTGAGGCAAGGAAGGAGAAAGCAGGGGCGCTGGCAATAATTTTCAATACCTCTTTGGCCACTTAGAGCTGTCAGAGGACTGGAGGACAGCCAATGAGGTACCGTTATTCAAGAAGGGAGGAAGGGATAAACCAGGGAACTACAGGCCCGTCAGTCTAACCTCAGTGGGGGGGGGAACTATTGGAAGCAATTCTGAGGGACAGAATTAATCTACACTTGGAGAAGCAGGGATTAATCAAGGACAGTCAGCATGGTTTTGTTTAGGGTAGGTCATGTCTGACCAATTTGATTGAATTTTTCGAAGAGGTGACCAGGTGTGTAGATGAGGGCAATGCATTTGACGTAGTCTACTTGGACTTCAGCAAGGCTTTTGATAAGGTCCCACATGGGAGACTGATAACGAAGGTAAGAGCCCATGGGATCCAAGGCAATTTGGCAAATTGGATCCAGAATTGGCTGAGTGGCAGGAAGCAGAGGGTGATGGTCGAGGGGTGTTTTTGTGACTGGATGCCTGTGTCCAGTGGGATTCCACACGGATCTGTGTTGGGTCCCTTGCTGTTTGTGGTATATATGAACGATTTAGACTTGAATGTAGGAGGGTTGATCAGTACACGAAAATTGGTAGGGTGGTAAATAGTGAGGAGGATAGCCGAAGATTACAGGAGGATATAGACGGGCTGGTCAGATGGGCTGATCAGTGGCAAATAATTTAATCTGGGTAAGTGTGAGGTGATGCACTTGGGCAGGACAAACAAGGCACGGGAATACACGATGAGTGGTAGGACCCTGGGAAGTACCGAGGATCAGAGGTGCATGTCCTTAAGGTAGCAGGACAGGTAGATAAGGTGATTAAGAAGGCATATGGGATACTTGCATTTATTAGCCGAGGCATAGAAGATAAGAGCAGGGAGGTTATGCTGGAACTGTATAAAATTCTGATTAGGCCACAGCTAGAGTATTGCGTGCAGTTCTGGAATCCGTATTTTAGGAAGGATGTGATTGCACTAGGGAGAGTGCAGAGGAGATTTACCAGGATGTTGCCTGGGTAGGAGAGTTTTAGTTAGGAGGAGAGATTGGATAGACTGGGGTTATTTTCCCTGGAGTAGAGGAGATAGAGGGAGGACATGATTGAGGTGTATAAAATTATGAGGAGCATAGATAGGGTAGACAGGAAGGAACTTTTCCCCTTGGTGGATGGATCAATAACCGGGAGGGCATAGATTTAAGGTTAGGGGCAGGAGGTTTAGAGGGGATTTGAGGAAAAAGTTTTTCACCCAAAGGGCGGTGGGAATCTGGAACTCACTGCCTGAAAGGGTGGTAGAGACAGAAACCCTCATAACATTTAAGAAGTATTTGGATGTGCACTTGTGATGCCATGGCATACAAGGCTACGGGCCTAGTGCTGGAAAATGGGATTAGAATAGTTAGGTACTTGTTTGACTGGCACAGACTCGATGGGCCAAAGGGCCTTTTACTGTGCTGTAGCCTTCTATGACTCTATCATTCTGTTTTAAAATTTTCACTTGACCCCCAGGCTCAACAGCTTTTGGCAGAGAGAGTTCCAGATTTCCATCACCTGTTGTCTGAAGAAGTGCTTCCTAACATAACTCCTGATTGACCTAGCTCTAATGTTAATATTACTCCCCCTTGTTCTGGACTAGCCTGCTTCAGGAATTCTTTCTCTTTACCCACCCTATCAAATCCTTTCATTTTCTTAAACACCTTAATTAGATCATTCCTTAGTCTTCTGTACTCAAGGAAATTCAAGCCCAGTCTATGCAGCATGTCCTCAATTTAATCCTTTTAGCCCCAGTATCATTCTTGTGAATGCGCACTGTACCCCTTGCAAGGCCAGCTAAAGGCTTTAATATTACTATTGATTAAATACGTTCAAAAATGCTGGAAAGAGATGTCAAGTGCTATTTGCTTTACAAAGGTCTTTTCAAGCAACAGCCTTGTATACATTTAAAAGGCAAAGGAATGAGTCACTCACCTTAACCCAGAATAGAATGAATCAAAGAATGTGATAAGGGGAATTCAGTAAGAAAAACTCGAGTGACAGCTAAGGTCTAAGTGAAATTCGAAAGGTGAAAGGTGCCCAGGAGACAGATGTTCACTTTTGAAACTTAAAGCTATGCAGGTATAATGTAACTAAGAGATGATAACTATAAATATAACTATCAGTTTTGAGTTTTCTTTAAGAAGCATGAATATAGCTTGTGCTGTGCAAACTCAATGTAACCTTGAATATAGCAACAGAACCTTCCCAGCAATTGCCCAATGCTTTGAGGCTTCTTGCGATGTTTATAACACTGCAATGATATCACTCTTATCATAAATAACATCATCTTGTCATATCGGAAAATATGTAAGTGTATTGTCCACAATTTCTTGATATTCACGTCCACTGGGCATGATTTCTTGTCGGCAGCACATACTTGGGAAATTGGCCCTACTAAGCCATGGGCATGAAGCTTTTAATGCTTTACTATCACTCACAGTTCACCAGATGCTAAAAGCATGAGATAGCACCCAGTTTGGGTCTCTGCTTTTATGCCTTCACCAGCAGATCTCCCTTGGCATTATTCATGTTACCTGAAAGGTTACAATGCTGGGAGTGGGGGAGCACTGCATAAGGAAATCCTTTGTATATTGGTAACCCCTAGAATATAGAAAACTGCTTGAATACAGAATATCAGGGAAGAAAAATAGAATCTAACTCAAACAAGATAAACTCGGGGAAAAATAGTTTTTATTTTGAACATCATTAAACCTCAAGAAAACAAGCAAGAAACTAATATGGCATAGTTAAGCAATAAAACTTTGGCGTTCCCAGAGGTCGAACTGGATTTTGAGTATAATAGGTAGATTGCCTGACATGTAAATTGGAATGAGTACTTTAGAAAAAGAACTGAATTCTAGAAACAGTTCAATATTGAACACTCCTTTAAAATACTGCATACACCTGCCCTCTTCTGGCAAAACACCTTTACTGCCATCAACTAGAATGGATCAATTCCTCTCAAACAACAAATTATTTGCTTTTTGTCCCTCACTGAAGTAACAACATTTAGTACAGGATTAGCAATTATATAAAAAATGACAAAACAGAGTCACTGGTTCTTTTATAGTTTGCAGTCCAGTCAATTCTGTTTTCTGAAACACACAGGGCAGAATATTTCGCTCGTTGGGCAGGCATGTACCTGACCCAAGCGAGCAAAAAATAACGCGCAATGACATCGGGCGAGTGTCCTGATGTTATCACGCACTCGCGCAATATTTCGGTCGGCAGGCACATGCGAGAGTTGGCAGCACGCCCGCCAGCAATTAAGTGGCCTATTAAGGCCATTAAAATCACAATTTTAAGAAATTTTTCGCTGCCCGGCCAACCTTATGGTTAGCGGGCTGGTGAATCGGCCAGGCGGCCTTTGGATTTTTTGTGGAATCTCATCCAATGGCAGGATGAGTTTCGATCAGTGATTAAAATAAAATTTAAAAATTTCAAACTAATTTCTAACATGTCCCTGCTCATGTGACAGAGTCACATGAGGGGACATGTTTTTAGCATTTTAAAATTCTTTATCTTTCATTTTAAAAATCTTCAGCTCCCTGAGGCAGCTCTGTGCCTCAGGGAGCTTTTACTGTGTGCACCTGTGCGCATACGCAAACTTCCGCGCTCACCTTCCTCCCCCGCCCACCCCGGCAGCGCTGAGCATTGCAGCGCGCGATTCACACTGGCTCGCCATTAATCGGAGTTTCACGGCTGCCCCCGCCCAACAACCAGAAAATCCTGCTCACAGGGTCGCTATCAAACTTGCCTAAAAATGCTCTACAGACAGATTATAACCGCACTGATTATGCAACTGTATGCATCCTCAGAGAATGCTGACATTTATACAAAAAACCTGGCTGGATCAGTTACTGTGTCCCCTGGATGATCTGTATTTCATCAGTGTGCCTGATCGATATTGACCCTTGTTCAAGCCTCCTGTTGATATGCTTGGATTAATAGACTGTATTCCGAGATAATAGCATTAACCAAGCTAATGTTCTTCACTGACTTTCTATCCAGAGCCACAATCCTAACCACTGTTATATCAATGACCACGCTCAGGAATAATGCAACAATATTTATTTTTTACAAGCTTAAAAGCCATATCCAGATAACTGTGCCTGGTCCACTAACATTTGCTTTTACCGTGCATGAGGGCCAGGTTTCTAGAATTTCTCTTCATACAGCAAAACCATGGCAGCCATTGGCAGTACTTGTAGCCTGAGTTCAGTAACTGGTGGCAGCAGGAATTCTATGGATGAGATATGCACCAAATGAGTCCAAAATTTCAAAATAAAGAACAGGGAGCAGCCAAAAATATTGCACTAACAATACTGCAAAATACTTATATCCCATATGCTTGCACCCAGTTCCATCATAAGGCTGCTAGACACTATCTCCCCTAATATCATCAGAACTCTGGCAGACCCTCAATATTGTCAAATGCCAGTCCCATTCTCACTCTGAGAGCCCTCTCCATAGACCCCTAAGAACTTCCTCTCTCCTTGTCGCCATGATCACCTTCCTTCTCCCAGATCCTGGCTGCACCTCCTAATGCTTACAAATACCAAATTTTTAATCTTATTTTAAGGAACTTTCACCTGAATTCTGTTATTGGACAAGCAATTAGCTGCTCTAGTGTTGCTCACTTGACTGGTCCTATCCTGTCCTGCTTGTAGCCCACTCCTATCAGGAGATCTGCTGTCATGAATTTTCCATGACTAACTATGTATGGGGCTTATACTGTGTGAGGTCCCATACTCTTCACAAGTTACTGACCACTTGCCTACTAAGCGACATGACTGTGGCCTGAATGTGTCACACACCTTGTTGTCCTCTGCCTTCTGAGCCATTGTCCAACTAACTTATTAGAATCTCATGCCTCATCTGCCATTCCCAGTCTTTGTGCACTTAGAAGGGGTGACATCCCCACACCACACCAATCAAAGATGATGGGCACCTCACTTAGTTTTGCATGACTGACAAGTCGAGGTGCTGGGGTGTGGCTGCTGGTGTGCACCACCAGCTACTTGGAGTCATTAGTGAGAGTCGGAGAATTGTGGGACACAACTCTTCTTGTTGTGGGTGTGCAGCTTAGCAGGGGATCATGGGTACTAGACCTCACAAACATCTCCCATATACCTCAAACGTGACTGGTACAAGCAGCATTTTGGTTTCTGTTAAGTGTCCCACTGTTGCTCTCAAGCTTCTATCCCCCTATGGGAATGGATGAGAACCTCAGATCTGAGCATCTAATCCTACACTGCTCAAGGGGTCCAGGCGAATATACACGGATTTATCTGAAGATTGGGTTATCTACCTGCACCATAAAGGTCTGGAAAGATGACTGAAAAGAAACAGATTGGTGGGGGGGGGAGGAGAACAAAAAAAAGTAGCAGTAGAATCAGGACAAAGGGCTAACCTACCACTGTTACCACTAGACTTGATTATTTAATGTATTCCTGGCTAGCTTCCCATCCTACATAAACTTGAACAAAACAAAAACAGAATTACCTGGAAAAACTCAGCAAGTCTGGCAGCATCGGCGGAGAAGAAATCAGTTAACGTTTCGAGCCTCCATGGCCCTTCGGCAGAACTGCAGCATAGTTTCAACAAGGGAGAAATATAAATTGGTTTAAGGTGGGGGGGGGTGGGGGGAAGAGACACATTGAGGGTGTGGTGTGAGCAGATAATCCAAAGATGTCACAGACAAAAGGGTCAAAGAGGTGTTGAAGGTGGTGGTCTTTGTCTGAGAAAAGTGCTAATTAAGAATGGAAAACAGGATATTCAAAGTACAGCTCTAGTAGGGGTGGGGTGGAAAGACTAAAGGTTTTAGTTTTAGATTTAAAAATAATGGAAATAGGTGGGGAAAGAAGAATCTATATAAATTATTGAAAAAAAAAGCGGGTGGGGGGGGAAAAGAAACGGGGTGGGGATGGGGGGAGGGGGAGTTTAAGATCTGAAGTTGTTGAATTCAATATTCAGCCCAGAGGGCTGTAAAGTGCCTAGTCGGAAGATGAGGTGCTGTTCCTCCAGTTTGCGTTGGGCTTCACTGGAACAATGCAGCAAGCCAAGGACAGACATGTTGGCAAGAGAACAGGGTGGAGTGTTAAAATGGCAAGCGACAGGGAGGTTTGGGTCTTTCTTGCGGACAGACCGCAGGTGTTCCGCAAAACGGTCGCCCAGTTTGCGTTTGGTCTCTCCAATGTAGAGGAGACCGCATTGGGAGCAACGAATGCAGTAGACTAAGTTAGGGGAAATGCAAGTGAAATGCTGCTTCACTTGAAAGGAGTGTTTGGGCCCTTGGACGGTGAGGAGAGAGGAAGTGAAGGGGCAGGTGTTGCATCTTCTGCGTGGGCATGGGGAGGTGCCATAAGTGGGGGTTGAGGAGTAGGGGGTGATGGAGGAGTGGACCAGGGTGTCCCGGAGGGAACGATCCCTATGGAATGCCGTCAAGGGGGGTGAAGGGAAGATGTGTTTGGTGGTGGAATCATGCTGGAGTTGGCGGAAATGGCGGAGGATGATCCTTTGAATGCGGAGGCTGGTGGGGTGATAAGTGAGGACAAGGGGGACCCTATCATGTTTCTGGGAAGGAGGAGAAGGCGTGAGGGAGGATGCGCGGGATATGGGCCGGACACGGTTGAGGGCCCTGTCAACGACCGTGGATAGAAAACCTCGGTTAAGGAAGAAGGAGGACATGTCAGAGGAACTGTTTTTGAAGGTAGCGTCATCAGAACAGATGCGACGGAGGCGAAGGAACTGAGAGAATGGGATGGAGTCTTTACAGGAAGCGGGGTGTGAGGAGCTGTAGTCGAGGTAGCTGTGGGAGTCGGTAGGCTTGTAATGGATATTGGTGGACAGTCTATCATCAGAAATTGAGACAGAGAGGTCAAGGAAGGGAAGAGAAGTGTCAGAGATGGACCATGTGAAGCTGATGGAGGGGTGGAGATTGGAAGCAAAATTAATAAATTTTTCCAGGTCCCAACGAGAGCATGAAGCAGCACCAAAGTAATCATCGATGTACCGGAGAAAGAGTTGTGGGAGGGGGCCGGAGTAGGACTGGAACAAGGAATGTTCCACATACCCCATAAAGAGACAGGCATAGCTGGGGCCCATGCGGGTACCCATAGCCACACCTTTTATTTGGAGGAAGTGAGAGGAGTTAAAGGAGAAATTGTTCAGTGTGAGAACACCTTACGTCACATCAACAATTTCCAGTTCCCTGGCCCCAACCGCTTCCTCTTCACCATGGATGTCCAATCCCTCTACACCTCCATCCCCCACCAGGATGGTCTGAGGGCCCTTAGCTTCTTCCTTGAACGGAGGCCCCAACAATCCCCATCCACCACTACTCTCCTCCGTCTGGCTGAACTTGTTCTCACACTGAACAATTTCTCCTTTAACTCCTCTCACTTCCTCCAAATAAAAGGTGTGGCTATGGGTACCCGCATGGGCCCCAGCTATGCCTGTCTCTTTATGGGGTATGTGGAACATTCCTTGTTCCAGTCCTACTCCGGCCCCCTCCCACAACTCTTTCTCTGGTACATCGATGATTACTTCGGTGCTGCTTCATGCTCTCGTCGGGACCTGGAAAAATTTATTAATTTTGCTTCCAATCTCCACCCCTCCATCAGCTTCACATGGTCCATCTCTGACACTTCTCTTCCCTTCCTTGACCTCTCTGTCTCAATTTCTGATGATAGACTGTCCACCAATATCCATTACAAGCCTACTGACTCCCACAGCTACCTCGACTACAGCTCCTCACACCCCGCTTCCTGTAAAGACTCCATCCCATTCTCTCAGTTCCTTCGCCTCCGTCGCATCTGTTCTGATGACGCTACCTTCAAAAACAGCTCCTCTGACATGTCCTCCTTCTTCCTTAACCGAGGTTTTCCATCCACGGTCGTTGACAGGGCCCTCAACCGTGTCCGGCCCATATCCCGCGCATCCTCCCTCACGCCTTCTCCTCCTTCCCAGAAACATGATAGGGTCCCCCTTGTCCTCAATTATCACCCCACCAGCCTCCGCATTCAAAGGATCATCCTCCGCCATTTCCGCCAACTCCAGCATGATGCCACCACCAAACACATCTTCCCTTCACCCCCCTTGACGGCATTCCGTAGGGATCGTTCCCTCCGGGACACCCTGGTCCACTCCTCCATCACCCCCTACTCCTCAACCCCCACTTATGGCACCTCCCCATGCCCACGCAGAAGATGCAACACCTGCCCCTTCACTTCCTCTCTCCTCACCGTCCAAGGGCCCAAACACTCCTTTCAAGTGAAGCAGCATTTCACTTGCATTTCCCCTAACTTAGTCTACTGCATTCGTTGCTCCCAATGCGGTCTCCTCTACATTGGAGAGACCAAACGCAAACTGGGCGACCGTTTTGCGGAACACCTGCGGTCTGTCCGCAAGAAAGACCCAAACCTCCCTGTCGCTTGCCATTTTAACACTCCACCCTGTTCTCTTGCCAACATGTCTGTCCTTGGCTTGCTGCATTGTTCCAGTGAAGCCCAACGCAAACTGGAGGAACAGCACCTCATCTTCCGACTAGGCACTTTACAGCCCTCTGGGCTGAATATTGAATTCAACAACTTCAGATCTTAAACTCCCCCTCACCCCATCCCCACCCCGTTTCTTTTCCCCCCCCACCCGCTTTTTTTTTCAATAATTTATATAGATTCTTCTTTCCCCACCTATTTCCATTATTTTTAAATCTAAAACTAAAACCTTTAGTCTTTCCACCCCACCCCCACTAGAGCTGTACTTTGAATATCCTGTTTTCCATTCTTAATTAGCACTTTTCTCAGACAAAGACCACCACCTTCAACACCTCTTTGACCCTTTTGTCTGTGACATCTTTGGATTATCTGCTCACACCACACCCTCAATGTGTCTCTTCCCCCCACCCCCCCCCACCTTAAACCAATTTATATTTCTCCCTTGTTGAAACTATGCTGCAGTTCTGCCGAAGGGCCATGGAGGCTCGAAACGTTAACTGATTTCTTCTCCGCCGACGCTGCCAGACTTGCTGAGTTTTTCCAGGTAATTCTGTTTTTGTTTTGTTTTGGATTTCCAGCATCCGCAGTAGCTTTTAGCTTTTTGTTTTTATCTACATAAACTTGAGTTCATCCAAACTTTCTGCCCCATCCTAATTTGCACCAAGTCCTGTTCACTTATCACCCCTGTGCTTACTGGCCTACATTGGCTCCTGGTCCAGCAGTACCTTGATTTTAAAATTCTCCTTGTTTTCAAAACCGTCCATGGCTCCCCTCCTGTCTCTGAAGTCTTCCCCAACCACACAAGCCTTCCAGGTCTCTGTATTCCTCCAATTCTAATCCCTGTACCAGGGGCAACCAGGCCTCCAGCTGCCAAGATCCTAATCTTTGGAATTTCCACCCTAACCCTTTCCTTTTTAACTGTCGCTCTTTTTTTAAGGCGCTCCTTAAAAACCTGCATCTTTACCAAGTTTTAGTCACTTGTTTGAATATCGCCTTACGTGGCTTCGTGTCCAATACGCAGGTGATGGTTGTCGTTGATAATGTGCAGAAGGCGGGAAATGTGGACAGAGCATGCTCAGAGTGCATGAGGCATCAGGTTGACAGCTGACCATGCGTAAAGCGCAAAACAAAAACAAAATCAAAATTACCTGGAAAAACTCAGCAGGTCTGGCAGCATCGGCGGAGAAGAAAAGAGTTGACGTTTTGAGTCCTCACGACCCTTCAACAGAACTGAGTATAGTTAGGAGAGGGGTGAAATATAAGCTGGTTTAAGGTGGGGCGGGGAGAGAGAAGTTGAGGGGGGTGGGTGGTTGTAGGGACAAGCAAGCAGTGATAGGAGCAGATAATCAAAAGATGTCACAGACAAAAGGATCAAAGAGGTGTTGAAGGTGGTGATATTATCTAAGAAAATGTGCTAATTAAGAATGGATGACAGGACACTCAAGGTACAGCTCTAGTGGGGGTGGGGTGGAAAGACTGACAAGGTATTAGTTGTAGATTTAAAAATAATGGAAATAAGTGGGAAAAGAAAAATCTATATAAACTATTGAAAAAAACAAAAGGGAGGGGGAAGAAACGGGGTGGGGATGGGGGGAGGGAGTTTAAGATCTAAAGTTGTTGAATTCAATATTCAGCCCGGAAGGCTGTAAAGTGCCTAGTCGGAAGATGAGGTGCTGTTCCTCCAGTTTGCGTTGGGCTTCACTGGAACAATGCAGCAAGCCAAGGATAGACATGTGGGCAAGGGAGCAGGGTGGAGTGTTAAAATGGTAAGCAACAGGGAGGTTTGGGTCTTTCTTGCGGACAGACTGCAAGTGTTCTGCAAAGCGGTCGCCCAGTTTGCGTTTGGTCTCTCCAATGTAGAGGAGACCGCATTGGGAGCAACGAATGCAGTAGACTAAGTTAGGTGAAATGCAAGTGAAATGCTGCTTCACTTGTAAGGAGTGTTTGGGCCCTTGGACGGTGAGGAGAGAGGAAGTGAAGGGGCAGGTGTTGCATCTTTTGCGTGGGCATGGGGAGGTGCCATAGGTGGGGGTTGAGGAGTAGGGGGTGATGGAGGAGTGGACCAGGGTGTCCCGGAGGGAACGATTCCTACAGAATGCCGCCAGGGGGGTGAAGGGAAGATGTGTTTGGTGGTGGCATCATGCTGGAGTTGGCGGAAATGGCGGAGGATGATCCTTTGAATGCGGAGGCTGGTGGGGTGATAAGTGAGGACAAGGGGGACCCTATCATGTTTCTGGGAGGGAGGAGAAGGCGTGATGGCGGATGTGCGGGAGATGGGCCGGACACGGTTGAGGGTCCTGTCAACGACCATGGGTGGAAAACCTCGGTTAAGGAAGAAGGAGGACATGTCAGAGGAACTGTTTTTGAAGGTAGCATCATCAGAACAGATGCGACGGAGGCGAAGGAACTGAGAGAATGGGATGGAGTCCTTACAGGAAGCGGGGTGTGAGGAGCAGTAGTCGAGGTAGCTGTGGGAGTCGGTAGGCTTGTAATGGATATTGGTGGACAGTCTATCACCAGAAATTGAGACAGAGAGGTCGAGGAAGGGAAGGGAAGTGTCAGAGATGGACCATGTGAAGCTGATGGAGGGGTGGAGATTGGAAGCAAAATTAATAAATTTTTCCAGGTCCCGACGAGAGCACGAAGCAGCACCGAAGTAATCATCGATGTACCAGAGAAAGAGTTATGGGAGGGGGCCGGAGTAGGACTGGAACAAAGAATGTTCCACATACCCCATAAAGAGACAGGCATAGCTGGAGAAGTAATGCGTGAACCGCAGGTTGGCGCCAGCTTAATTTTCGGAGCATGCGCAGAGCACTGGTTGGTGCCGGTTTGATTTGCTGACCATGCGCAGAGCAGAGGTTGATGTCGGCTTGATTTGCTGAGTATGCGTAGAGTAGCGGTTGGTGCAGGCCTGATCTACTGAGAATGCGCAGAGTGGTCGATGGGGCTGTTTCATAGTGAGCATGCGCAGCTCGCCTGGCGAGTGGCTGGTTTTCGGAGTTTTTAATGAATGGTGAGTACAGGCCCGGGTGTTCGTGTAGAGCTTCAGCCAGAAAAGGTTGTGTTTTGGCCCTTGTAGATCGGTAGGTAAGCAGAAGGAGGCTTTAAAGAGCTTGGGAATAGCGAAGCCAGGTCCGCTGGTAGTAGCGTTCATAGCGCCTCGCCCTGAGAGCAGATAAGTAAAAGGAGTTTAAACAGAACATTCTGGAAACGCACAATCGGACTATCAGTGTCTGAACAAGGGAGGAAGAATTGATTCATCTTTCGAGTAGGGAGTTTCAGAACTCTCCAACAATTTTCACTTTTAGAAAGAACTTTAGAAAGCATTTATTACATGTTAATGACTTCAGGATGTCTCAAAACACTACAGTTAATCAAACACTTTCTCAAAATAAAGACAAAATGCTGGAAATATTCAGCAGGTCAGACAGCATCTGTGGAAAGAAGCATGATGACTCATTTTTAAGTGTAGTCACTGGTGTAATGCAGGAAATGCAACAGCTAATCTGTGCACAATCTCTCAAATATTGATGTGATAATGACTGGATTTTTTTTTTGTTTAGTGGTATTGGCTGAGGGATAAACATGGGACAACTCCCCTTCTCTTCAAAGCAGTGCCATTGTATTATTTATGTACACTTGAGAGAGCAGATGGTTCCTTGGTTTAATGTCTGATCTGAAAGTGGCACCCCTGACAGTGCAGCTCTTGCTCAATACTGCACTGAAGTGACCGCTTATATTTAGTGCTCAAGTCTTCCGAAAGGGTCTTGGCTTCACAATCTTCTGGCTCCAAGGGTCAGACAGCTTGCATTATTTCTAAGATTAGAAAGCCTATTGCCAGAAGACTGACTTTTTTTTTCCTCACTAATTTCTGTAGAATTGTTATTTGCCACCAGCAAGGATGCAGCCTGTGATCACTTCAGATTTGAAATGTGCAAACTTTGTTTATATTCTATGGAACTCTTCATTGTATTACACTATGAATAAATGGTGAATGAGATATAATTCAATTAGGAAATGTTTGACATCTTGGAATGACATTTTATTTGGAAGCTTTTTCTCTTCAATTTAGATAAAGATTGCCTGAGTATGGTAACTCTTGAGCCCGTGCATTTGGATTAATCAGCAATTATGTCAATCTGAGAGGACACTTATGGCTGCGAAAAGCATTATCCAGTCTAAGCAGGCTGCAGAAGCTGTTGATGGAATCCTGACTGAGGTTGTGTGCACAGTATTCAATGATTACATCTTTGTGGTGGTCACGCAGTA
Organism: Cetorhinus maximus; assembly: GCF_964194155.1. Classification (NCBI taxonomy): domain Eukaryota; kingdom Metazoa; phylum Chordata; class Chondrichthyes; order Lamniformes; family Cetorhinidae; genus Cetorhinus; species Cetorhinus maximus. The sequence goes on from NC_135893.1 coordinate 62,926,205, forward strand.
TGGCAAAATGGGAACATTGATCTCTGTAACGCCTCACAGTGTGGCAAATGAGATCAGCAAACCTACATTTAGCACAAAGATCCTAATGGGAAAAGATGAGGTAAGAAGATTGTTAAGAGATAGAGATGTTGTAAGATGAGCTCCAGATTACACTGAGAGGCTCATACTAATCAGTGAGACTGCACCTAAGAATAGGGATTTTGGGTTGATTCAAATATTCCTGCATTTGTCTTAGTATACCGTGCACAACTCTGTCCATATTGAAGAAAGGATATAGGGGTACTGGAGAAGGTACAACAAAAGATTTGCAAAGATGCAAATCTGAAGTGACCAGAACTTCAGAGCACATCAGGATAGACTGAACAGGTTGGAGCTCTTTTCTTTAGAAATGTGAATGGTGACCTAATTGAGATCTTTAAAATGATAAATTAGTTTGATAGGATAGACATCGAGATGTTTCCACTTACAGGGGAGACCAAAAATGGGGACCTTAAGCAATGTTTCCACTAAGTTGTGTGTGAGTGAGACTGCACAGCAATTGTGAAGGTGTTGGGCCACACACATGCTGGCCTGAAGATAATGTGTGCGCCACTGTACACAAAATCTAAAGGTACTGTGCATTGAAATTAACAGGCCTTAGACATCAAAGAAAATTGAGAGCCAATTGGCTATAAATATAAATTAGTCTCCAATTAATCCAAAAGGGACTACTTTACCCAGAGAATGGCTGAGGTGAATAGCACAGATGCATGTAAGGGGAAGCTAGATAAATACTCGAGAGAAAGGGATAGAAGGATGTGCTGATGGGGTTAGATGAAGAGGGATAGGAAAAGGCACATGTGGAACACAAACAACAGCACAGACCAGATGACCTGAATGGCTTGTTTCTGTGCTGTGTCATACGTAATTCTATACTGTCCCTGATTGACCTCAACCTATATACATTGAGCACAAATATACAGTGTCTGCTTTATATTTTAGTAATCCCTGTGTCCAATATGGAACTTATTTAGCCTTATAATATGACCTCACTGATACTTTTGTGTACCAGTATTCAGCCTTGTGCATGTTACCTGGAAAGGCATTTATTGAGATCAGCTGTGGGATTTAGACAGGGACTTGACAGGTCAGAATTTGAACTCTGGGAGCAGCCTGATGGACTAACATAGCATTTTTTGGTCCTCTCGCTATCTCAATGACACTTGGTCAGTCTGGCTGTATTTGAATCCATGTAAAATGTGAAATGACATTGCAGTAACAAATCTGTGAAAATGCTAGAAATCTATAAAGGGAAAAGATAGGTTAACTTTTTGGGTGTCTTAACCCTTTGTCAAAACTGGAAGACAAAAACCACACTAGTCAGTATGGGAATCTGTGACTTTGATGTTAACACCATGCTTTGTTTTGAGCAGTTAGCTCAGATGGTTAATGTTTCCAACCATTATTTAATGAAAGTAGATAAAACATAGAGAATTTATTAAAAGCCAAATAGATTTGATTGCAAAATTGGTGGAGATTATCTCAAGGATGCAATAGAAAGGCACAGAACCTTTATTGTAGATGATTTTCATATCCCCTCAAGTAGGTTTCATGTCTTTCCAGCTTTCAAATAAAGCCTGATCGGATTTTCAATCCGTCCCTCCCTTTCCCTTCTATTTCCACATCATATTTGTGCTGTTCCATGATACAGCTCACTTGTTTTCCAGTTTTGATGGAGTCCAGTCAGCCATTCAGGAGCTTCACTCATATTTTGTGACCTTGTTGAGTATTACCATTAAGCATCTTATGATCAGTGTATTTGGGTATTTTCTCACACATCAGTCATCAGCCATTTCCCAAATTAAATGTAGGATTGTCTCCCATGTGCTTTCAGTTTTCATTTGTATCTAGCTCAGCGTTCAAATTATTGTTCTACAGGTACTTACACTCGTAATGTCTGTGTTTTTCTTTACAGCCTCTCATCCATGTCTATGCAAAGCACCTTGTGACCTTTGTGTCCGAGGAGTCTGGGAACAAACCAGTGCTACTTGCGTTGGCCCTGAAGGATGCCAACATGGACAGTATTAAGTCTATCAAACAGCTGATTCAGAGTTGCCGACTTTGGTGAAATATACTAACTGCACAGAAGGGCTGAGACTAACGAATTAATGCTATAAAAGAGTAATGTGACTTTGCTTCATTCCACGTGGGCAAGAATATAAACTTTTTAACTCGAGCAGGAATGTTGCTGAATGGAAATGGAGGAACATCTTTTGTATTTTTGATGCACAAGTCATTGAACTGGAAAGCTAGTGTTTGTACTCAGTTGAGGGACATCATTGCAGCATATTATGCATACTCCCAAGGCAATAGGTACAGTTGATGTTAATTAAGGCTGAAGTATGGCTTGCTGTAATTGGATTTTGAAGGTAAAGATGGGACACAAGGGGAGACGAACTGAATTTTGCATTCCATTCTTGAGTGTTCAGGCTGAACGGAGGCAAAGAGTTGATCGAAAGAAAGAGATTGGAGAAATGTAAATTGCAAAAAATGCATTGGAATAAAAGTATATGAAAACAATTCATCATTGAGATCAGTAGTGCCCATGGTTCCAGCCTGGTGTTTCTAAGTGTTTTACAATCTGCATCATTTAACTGCTATTAAACAAGTAATGCTTTCTACTAATGTCCAAGCTGACTTCATTCTCTATGCAGTGGTCCACTTTGAGCTCTTTGTTTAGTTGCTTCCTGCCCTGGGACCATTATTATGGCAAAAAGGCTGCAAGACTTCCCAGCTTGAAGCTCTGAATAACCTGGATCAGATTGCACTCTCTCCATGGCTTAAAATAGTTGTGGGTTCGAGCCCCAAACCAGGATTTGTGCACAATCTCAACTGACATCATGGTGCAACACTAAGGGAGTGCTGCATTGACAAAAGTATTTTAAATGAAATGTAAGGAAAAATGCATAACTTTATCTATTAATTAAAAGCCATAATCTGGACACAATATAGGCAGTTCTGGTATATACCCTAGGGCTTCATCCTTGCTCCTTTCCTTCATCTCTCATATGGATGACTTTTGGCCTCTGATGGAGGAACAGAGCTTCTGGGAGGAAGCCAATTGTGCTAATTTTTACCTTCTACCACTGCAATGCTACTCTCTCCATCTAAAGGAAAGTCCATACCTTTGGTGTCAGCACAACCCATACTGCACATAGCATGCCTTTGATGTTGAGGACCTGATGCACTTGCATTTCTGCTCCATTATCAGATATTGGGAGCAATGGAACATTTCAAGGGAGCTTTTCTCAAATGTAGGAGTAATTGCCTATATTTCAGTGTGACTCAATTTAAAAACAATTTATTAAAACTATTTTAATGGTTAACTTATTTTTTGAGGGATTCTTATCCTATGATTGAGGCATCTGTCTTTTTTTTTTTGCAGACCTTAGTCACTCAATTTCAATCCTTGCTGTGGCCTACCTGCCCTACTTGCTTTTCCTGGTTCTGATTTGGTTACCTGATTTCAGGCTTTGGCCAGCCCAAGCTAAGCCTGTTTACTTGCCTTGCTGTGATGGTTGATTTTTGTCCACTTATCTGTGCCCTTCTCCCTGGGATTTTTCTCATTGTGACTAATTACTACCAAATTTTTAAAGAATGCAAAACCCTGCACAAACACTTAATCATTTTACATTACAAATATAATAACTAGGATACATTCAGTGTACAGGGGGTGCAGGATTCTTAAAATGCATATAGAAGAACATTTTTTAGCCAGTATGTAGCCAGTCCAACAAGAGACGGGCAATTCTGGACTTAATTTTAGGGAATGAATCTGGGTAGATGGAAAGGGTATCAATGGGGAAGCATTTTAGTGGTAGTGATTATATTCAGTAAAATTTTTAAATTAAGGAAAGATCAGTTTTACTAAGCTGAGATGTTGTTTGGCAAAAATGGACTGAAAATAGTTATTTGAAGGTAATCGGGGTCAGGAGTAGGAGGCATTCAAGGAGCAGCTAAAAAGGGTTCAGAGCAACCATGCTGTCACAAAGAAAACAAGTGGAACTCCCAAACCTAGATCCTGCTGGATAGCAAAGAGCATACAGAGTAGGATAAGGCCAAAAAAAGCTTATGTCAGATGTCAAAACTGCAGACCACCTAGATTATGGGAAGTGCAAGAATTAAGGAAATTTAGGAAAGCAAAAGAGAGAGCATAGAGAAAAAAAAATTGCAAGGAAAATCAGGGAAAACCCAAAGATATTTTATAAATATATAAAGAACAAGATAACTAAGAAAAGGGTAGAGCCAATTAGAGACCAAAAAGGTAATTGTGGCTTGAGGCTGAAGACATTCTTAGGGAAACTTTGCATCGGTTTCACAAAAGACAGATGCAAAGCAAACATTGAAGTTGAGGAGGATGAAATATTGGATTTGATAAACACAGTGCAGGAGGAAATATTACGGTGTTCAGCATCCTTGAAAATGGATAAATCATCGAGCCCAGGATGAAATGTATCCAAGGTTGCAAAGGGAAGAAACACTAAAGGCTCTGATCATTATTTTCTAATCATCTCTGACGATAGGTATGGTGCTGGAGGACTGCTAATGTAACGTTTACAAAGGGAGGAAGGGATAGCCTAAGTAATTGCAGGCCAGTCAGTCTAATCCTGGTGCTGGGTAAATTATTTTTTTTTAAATTTGTCACATGACATAGTAGGAAGGTGTGTTCATAAATGGCCAAATAGGTTGATTATCAACCTGTAAATCCTTCCAAAGTGCCTGTGGCCGGCAGTAAGAGGAAAGTCTTCTGGTCAGCCAGCACCTGAGGAAGGCAATGGCAAACCACTGCAGTACCTTGCCAGGCATGATCATGGACCAACACTTGTAAGTCCATGATAACCAATGCCCTCTAAGGGCATTGTTCCTGAAAAGAGCAAGAAAGAGAAATAGAGTGAATAGAATGATTTATTTCCATTCAAAGATAAGTCACTAGCCAGGGGGGGCATAGATTTAAAGTTATTGGTAGTAGGATTAGAGGGGAATTGAGTAACTTTTACACCCAGAGGGTGGTGGACGCTGAAACCCTCTTGGCATTTAAAAAAACACTTGGATATGCACTTGAAGTGTTATAACCGACAAGACTACAAACCAAGAGCTAGAAGGTGGAATTAGACCAGAAAGATTATTTTTTTTGTCTGCACTGACATGGTGGACTGAAAGGCTTCCTTCTGTGAAGTAAATCACTCTCTGTTTCTAGGTTTTATTGTTATTATCTTTAATTGCCTTCGACTAGATGTTTCTCACGTTTCTTAAAAAAATTGTAATTCATGTCTTATTTTTCTTCAGAGGGCATTTACATAGTGATGGGAACCTGCTGTCCTAATCTGGTCTGGCCTTATGTGATTCCAGTCCCACACCAACCTGGTTAACTCTTAACTGCCCCTTTGAAGTGGCTTTGTGAACCACTAAGTCATATAAAAATTGCCTAAGGGATTCAAGAAAACCCATCACCTATAAGGCAATACAGGATGGGGAATAAATGCCAGCTTTGCCAGAAACACCGTATCGTGAGAATTAATTTTAAAATGGTAGAAGGCCAGAGTCTAACTCCCTGCAACACCCCAGTTTCTCTGATGAATAACCTTGATAAAACTAATTTCTGGAACCTAGCAACTCGCTTGAGCTAATCTGACATCTCTGTTTAGGATGATAGGAACACCAGGGAATGCTCATATATTGTGTCTGCTTCAGAACAACCTGCTCTGTTTGCAGTTGATTAATTAAAGTTAAGTATTTCCATCAAAGCCCTTCATTTTATTGCCACTATATAAACACCAGTTGACAGAAGAGATTGTTCATTAGATATCTCATTTTATTCATCACAAAGTCAATTCAGTAATGAAAGCTGAACAGGATCCCCATCACTGATCATCTCTCTGATATCATGTCATTTAATTAATTACCACAGCAGACAATTAAAAGCTTATTTTAGTAGATTAGGTGGCATGGTTGGTTAGTACACTTCTTGCAGCATTGGGATCTAAGTTTGAATTTGTTACAGGGCAATGGGATTAAAGTTCTTTTTGTAAGGGTCCTGAGTGAAATAGATTTGGGAGGTATCCAATGTGTGTGACAAGTTAGGCTGCCAAAGAAAAATTGATAATTTTTTAAAAGGTAAGATTAATAATGAATCTACCTTCTTGTATCCTAAATCATAGGCATATAGATGCAGTCCTCAGACACCTAAAAATCACTAAGGAAATCTTCAGGTTCATCTGATATCTGCCAAAACATTATCTTCCAAGCACAACGTATTTAAAATTTTAATTTTTTTTTGTATCTGTTAAGTTACTGGCACATGACTCCTATTGTGGCATACTAATCATAATGGTTTCTGCAAAAATGGCAGGTTTTTTGGGGGTAGATAAAAGTGTCTTTTGACAATATGACTGTGTTCCTATGAGTGTACCAATATTTGCACAGGGTTCTCAGGAATGTTTCAGTATTTACACATGATCAGAAGCATGCCAATGTGTTTATGGGGTCAGGAACTGTGCCAATATTTGCACAGGTCTTCGAGTGCATCAGTTTTTGCAGGGAATCCCTAGGAGAATGTTTCTACTTGCATGGGATTCCCAGGAGGGTGTGAACATTTGCAAGGGGTCCCATAAAGTATGTTGGCATTCACGTGGAATTCCCAAAAATCCAAGTCTAGAGACTTGCGTATAATCTAGGCTGACGTTCCATTGCTGTTGTGGGACCTCACCATGTGCAAATTGGCTCCCCCTTTTCCTACATTACAACAGTGACCACACCCAAAAGATCTTAATTGATTGAAAAGCATTTTGAAACATTCTGTAGTTGCAAAAGGCACAATGAAAATGCATGTCCATTCTCTCTAGATTTTGTCGAATGCCTTTTGATTGTCAAGGTACCAGTTCCTCTTAGGATTTTCCATTGTCCACTCTGAATGCCTCATCTTCAAAATAGCCATGGAGAGAGATCAGGCAGGCTCTTCCTCTTCTGAGTCTGGGGTTGCTGCTGTTCACTAGGTTATCATCATCTCAGTACAAAAAAGTAATTTCAAATGCAGATGGAATGTTGCCCTTTACCTCAAGAGGACTGAAATACATAGGGGTTGAAGTTCTGTCACCACTGGAGTGCTCTAGTGAGACCTATCTGAAGTACTGTATTCAATTCTGGGCATCATAGAAATTTAGTGCACAGAAAGGGGCCAATCAGCTTATTGTCCATGCTAGCCAAAAAAGAACTATCCAGCCAAATCCCACTTTCCTGTTCTGAGTCTGTAGCCATGTAGGTTACAGCACTTCAAGCACATATCCAAGCACTTTTTAAAAGCGATGAGGGTTTCTTCCTCTACATCCTTTCAATCAGTGAGTTCAAGACCCCCATCACCCTTTGGGTGGAAAATGTTCTCAACCCTCCCTGATCCTTCTACCAATGACTTGAAATCCATGCTGACCCCCACCCCAACCCCAACCCCAACCCCAGTTACTGACCTCTCTACAAAGGGAAATAGATTTTTCCTATCCACTCCTCACAGCCTCCTCTATTCCAATGAAAACAACCCCAGCCTATCCAATCTTTCCTCATAGATTGGCCTTGGAAGGGGGTGCAACACAGATTCAGCAGAATTATACCAGGGATAAGAGGATTAAATTATAGGGACAGGACAATACTAAACTCTTATTCCTTTGAAATTAAAAGTCACATCCTTGTTTTCAAATACCTTCATGGCTCAACCTGCTCTAATTCTCTAACTTACTCCAACCTACAACCCTAAGAGATCTTTGCAGTCCTTCAATCCTGGCCTCTTGCACATTTCCAATTTTAGTCAGACCATCATTGGCAACCATGCCTCCAGCTACGTGGGTCCTAAGCTCTAGATTCCCCTCCCTAAACCTCACCGCATCCCTCCTCTCTCCTTTAAGCTGCTCCTTGAAACCTACCTCCTTGGTCACCTGTCCTAATATCTCAAGTGGCCGATGTCAAATTTTTATTGATAAAACTTCTGTGAAGAACCTTGGGATGTTTTACTACATTTACTGTACTACATAAATGCAAGTTGTTACTGTTGTGCATCTAATTAAGATGATTAAAGGATTTGATAAGGTAGATAGAGAAAAACTATTTCCTTGGTGTGAGTCCTGAATAATAACCTTGAGATTAGAGCTGAACTGTTCAGGGATGATGACAAAAGAAGCACTTCTTCACACAATGTGGAAAATTTGGAACACTCCCCCAAAAGGTTGTTGAGGCTAGGGGCCCAATTGAAAATTTCAAAACTTAAATTGATAATTTTTTATGAGGTAAGGTATTAAGAGTTACAGAATAACAGTGAGTAGATGGGGTTAAGATACAGATCAGCCATGGTCTGATTCATTTATAGCAGATCAAACATTGGGGGTGGGGGCGGTGACAGGCGGATGGATGATCTATTATTTGAAAGATTGTGAATAATAACCTTTTTTACTCATTCACAGGATGTGGGCTTCGCTGGCTGGGCCAGCATTTATTGCCCATCCCTAGTTGCCTTCGAGAAGGTGGTGGTGAGCTGCCTTCTTGAACCACTGCAGTCCATGTGGTGTAGGTACACCCACAGTGCTGTTAGGAAGGGAGTTCCAGGATTTTGACCCTGCAACAGTGAAGGAACGGCGATATATTTCCAAGTCAGGGTGGTGAGTGACTTAGAGGGGAACTTCCAGGTGGTGGTGTTCCCGTCTATCTGCTGCTCTTGTCCTTCTGGGTGGTAGTGGTTGTGGGTTTGGAAGGTGCTGTCTAAGGAGCCTTGGTGAATTCCTGCAGTGCATCTAGTAGATGGTACACACTGCTACGTTGGTGGTGGAGGGAGTGAATGTTTGTGGATGTGCCAATCAAGCAGACTGCTTTGTTCTGGACAGTGTCCAGCTTGTGTGCTGTGGGAGCTGCACTCATCCAGGTAAGTGGGGAGTATTCCATTGCACTCCTGACTTGTGCCTTATAGATGGTGGACAGGCTTTAGGGAGTCAGGAGGTGAGTTATTTCTCACACAATTCCTAGCCTCTGACCTGATCTTGTAGCCACAGTATTTATATGGCTAACAAAAACAAAAATAGTTGCAAAACTCAGCAGGTCTGACAGCATCTGTGGAGAGGGATACAATTAACATTTCGAGTCTGTATGACTCTTCATCAGAACTAAGGAAAAATAGAAATGAGGTGAAATATAAGCTGGTTGAAGGGGTGGGGGACAGGTAGAGCTGAATAGAGGGCCAGTGATCGGTGGAGGCAAAGAAAAGATTGCCAAAGATGTCATAGACAAAAGGACAAAGGGGTGTTGATGGTGGTGATATTAGCTATGGAACATTAAGGGTAGAAAGTAGGACAAGCAAGTGACAGATAGCCTTAGTGGGGGTGGGGTAGGGGGAAGGGATCAAAATGGGCTAAAAGGTGGAGATTAAATAATGAATGGAAATACATTTAAAAATAATAGAAATAGGTGGGAAAAGAAAAATATATATATAAAAAATATATTAAAAAAAAATTATTGGAAAAAGGGGGATCAGAAAGGGGGTGGGGATGGAGGAGAGAGTTCATGATCGGAAGTTGTTGAACTCAATGTTAAGTCTGGAAGGCTGCAAAGTGTCTAATCGGAAGATGGGGTGCTGTTCCTCCAGTTTGCATTGAGCTTCACTGGAACATTGCAGCAGGCCAAGGACAGACATGTGGGCATGAGAGCAGGGTGTTTTGAAATGGCAAGCGACGGGGAGGTCCGGGTTATGCTTGCGGACAGACCGAAGGTGTTCCGCAAAGCGGTCACCCAGTCTGCATTTGGTCTCTCCAATGTAGAGGAGACTGCATTGGGAGCAGCGAATGCAGTAGACTAAATTGAGGGAAGTGCAAGTGAAGTGCTGCTTCACTTGAAAGGAGTGTTTGGGCCCTTGGATGGTGAGGAGGGGGGAAGTAAAGGGGCAGGTGTTGCACCTTCTGCAGTTGCATGGGAAGGTGCCGTGGGAGGGGGTTGAGGTGTAGGAGGTGATGGAGGAGTGGACCAGGGTGTCCTGGATATGGCTAGTCCAGTTCAGTTTCTAGTCAATGGTACCTGAAAAGCAGGGCGGCTAGTCGCAAACAAAACGCCACATAATAGCTGTGGTTGAATATCAAAACATTTATTTGAATCAAGGTTACTCCATCCAACTGTAAATAGGAGTGCATTCAGAAGCTAATCAGTAGAGCATGCGCATTCAGTCTTGGTGACCTCACCTCTCCCCAGCGTCCTACCTGGAGCAGCGGCAGCGCATGCGCGTAGCGTCCTATCGAGCTGTGCGGGAACAGCTAAGGTGAGTCGGAGCGGTTTGGTGCAGTGCACCCGAGATTGAGCTTTCATTCATGAAAATGGTATAAAGGAAGCTCCAAATTGCTATCCATGTGAATATTTTTCGTTAAGATATAAATATTAAAATATAAGTTAAACTTTCCTTGAACCTGAAACGTGTCTCTGAATGAGTTTACGTGGAAATTCAGTGTTCACCTGTCAACTGAGTGCCCCGCCAGCCATGATCCGGGACTAGGAAGCAGCCGCCGCTGCCGCATTTATCATCATCATCTCTCGGGGATGTCCTGCAAGTCCCACCTTAGACCTGACAGTAATCGACGGCAGCACCTTCGTTGCTTCACAGCTTGAAAGTGGATTTAAACGCCTGGAAGGTAGGTTGATTCCAAGTGTTTCCTTTTAAGTTCGTTTGTTGTAACTTTACTTCCAGTTTTCAATTGCGGAAACCCAACGACAGAGGACAGGGCCTCCAGTATTTCAGCACAGATTTTTGAGTATCTCCCTGACCTTTTTGATTGTGAATTATCACACACAAAAATCAAGTCCCTGGGCACTGGAGCTAAACTGCTCCAGTAAGAATTTAAATGTTTGAAGGTTCAGAAAGAGGGAAATCATTTTTGGTTGCAATGCAAACAAGAAAATCCAGTGTTGTGGGTTTTCCGTTTATCTGTATGTTTAAAAAAAACACCTTCACCTTCCTGCCTCTGTAATGAAGCCTAACTATTTGGGAAGTACCAAAATATATTTACAAACAGCTCTCTGATATAGGCTGAAATCTTTATCAACATCGCTAAAACTGATTATTTTGTCATTATCACATTTTTGGATCTTGCTACCGTGCCACTTGGCTACTGTGTTGTAACATTGACAACACTTCAAAGAAGTACTTAAGTGGCTTGCGATGTCCCGAGGTTGTGAAAAATGATATATAAATCTAAGCCTGTGTTTAATTTACTTTAACTACCATTAATTAGGGAAAGTAATTCTTTGTAAAGACTGTGTAACAGACCAGTAGAATAGGAAATTTCACTGTGGTACCAGCTAGTATATTCCTGCTTGTGCATTGACTTGAAAATAATCTAATTGTATTTGGTTGAATACCCTGTTGCCATGAGTTACATTCTTAGCTTTACTTCTGAAGACTGATTAGGTGTGCTTAAATTGTTTTGAATACTTGGTTTTAGAGCACAGAAGAAATGATGACAAACTCAGCATGTTACATTGTTTTACATGAGTAATTAATTGCCTTTATATAGTATTGTAAAGGGGAAGCATAGCAACTGAGCTTATTACATTTTCTTTCTTTACTTTGTCAATAGAAGCACTCTTGCCCAAATCAGAAAGTTGTGGGTTCAGGCCCCAAACAAAAGCACATAATGGAGGCTGACACTTCAGCATTGTACTGAAGGAGTGCTACACTATCAGAAACACCATCTTTCAAATAAGATTTTAAACCAATGCCTCATCCACTCTCCCAGGCAGAATTATCCCATGGTGCAATTTTGCTGCCCTCATCTGACATTACTGAAACAGCTTATTGTTCGTTATTGTATTGCTGTTTGGGCGAGCTTGCTGTGTGCAAATTGGCTGTTGTCTTTTCTAAGTTGCAACAGTGACTATACTTCAAAAGTACTACATTGGCTGTAAAGTGCTTTTGAGATCCTGGACATTTCTTCTGGGTCCCTTTTTGATCAAGCCCAGATGGATGGAAAGTTCACCCTCTCCTGCTGCAAGACATCCAACTGGCAGTACCAAAGTCCACACTGTGTTGTTTGCTGGTCCAGCTCTCAGCAACAATCGGGCTGGTTTAGGTGGGAGAGTAGGATATGACATACATGAAATAGTATTCTTCTGAGGTGCAATTTTGGGGTAGTGAAAAGAACATTTTATTCAGCACCCAGCCATGCTGCCTTTGTCCGTGGAGTGCATTAACTACCATAAAATGTTGAATTGTTCTAATCTGTAGCAGTGAGATTCTTCCCCAAAACTCTAAAATAAAAAACAGTGTTATGGGAGACAATGCTTTACCATCAATACTAAACACGGAAAGCAATTCATTGGCTGTGATATGCTTTGGAACCTCTCAAGGAAGTGATAATGTACTATATAAATACAAGTTATTTAGGTATTTCTGAACCCTCCGTCAGCACTACAACCCTCCAAATTTGATGCCTCTTACATCCCCAGTTTTCATCGCCACACCATTGGCCTCCCAGCTTTCAGCTGCCTAGGCCTTAAGCTCTTGAATTCCCTCCCTAACCTGTTCACCTCTCTCTCTTTTTAAGACATTCCTTAAAATCTACCTCTTTGATCATGCATTTGGCCACCTGTCCTAATATCTCCTTATGTGGCTCAGTGCCAATTTTGTTTGATCGCTCTTGTGAAAAGCCATCGGATGTTTTACGATGTTAAAGACATGATATAAACACAAGTTGTTGTTGTTTCAAATATTTACTTCTTTACCTGAACAATCCAAGAATACTACAGTCTGTAAAACTTGATTCTAATCATTGGCAAGAAGTGGTGGCAAATTATTTGTTTTAGCTCTGCAATTTTCAGGGGAAATCAAATCATTTTTGAAAAGTAGCCCATTGGCCTTAAAACTAACAAAGTAAAATGCTGCAAATTGTTCTAGCATCAATTGCCATTTGGGGAAAAGAGTTCCAAACTTCTAACATCCTTTAGAAATGAAGAAATGTTTCTTAAATTCATGCGTGAAAGATTTGATTCAAATCTTTTGACTGTGTGCCCTAGCCCTACACTCCCCAACTAGTGAAACTAGTTTCTCTCAATCTACCTATTTGTTGTTCTTAAAGTTGCAAACCTCAATCAAATCACTCCTTAACCTTCTAAATTCCAGGGAATACAACCAGAGTTTGTTTAATCTCTCTTCATAGCTTAACTCTTGGGAGTCCAGGTATCTTTCTTGTGGGTCTATGCTGCAGTGCCTCCTAGGCCAATATATCCTTCCTAAGATGTGTCCAGAACTGCTCATAGTACTCCAGGTGTGGTCTAACCAGGGCCTTCTATAGCTGAAGCATGACTTCTACCTTTTGTATTCTATTCCTCTAGATATAATGGCCAGTATTCCATTAGCCGCCTTGATTATTTTCTGTTCCTGTTCTTGACATTTTAATGATCCATGTAACTGTGCCCTAAGTCTCTTTGGATTTTCACTGTTTCTAACTTTTCATCATTTAGAAAATACTCTTCTATCATTTTTAGGTCCAAAATGGATGACTCCACATTTGCCGACATTGAAATTGATTTGCCATTTGTCCATTCATTTAATCTATCAATATCTCTTTATAATTTTCTGCTTTCATCTACGCTAATTACAACACTGCCTATCTTTGTGTTGTTGGCAAATTTGAATGTGGCTTTCTATCCCATCATCTGAAGCTATATTGAATAGTTAAGGCTCCAAAATAGATCCTGGGGACACCGCTAGTCACACCTTGCCAGTTATAGTACCTGCCCATTATCCCTACTCTGATTCCTTCCGCTCACCCAATTTCCTAACAGGTCAATAATTTTCCTTCAATTCCATGAGCTTCAATTTTAGCTAACGGTGCCTTATGAGGAACTTTATCAAATGCTTCCTGGAAGTCCGTAAAAATAATATCTATAGATATTTATCTGCCCACTACTTTAGTCATCCCTTCAAAATGTTCAATCAGATTTTTCAGGCACGACCTATCCTTTACAAATCCAGACTTTATCTCTTTGATCAGTTGAAAATTTTCCAAAGTGTTCAATCATCCTAGCCTCAATTATAGACTAGCATTTTCGCAACAACAGATGTTAGGCTAACTGGTCTATAATGTCCTGGATTCCCTCTATCACCTTTCTAAAGTAGCGGGTAACTTATGCAATTTTCCAACCTAAAGGAGCAGGCCCTGAATTGAGAGAACTTTGGAAGATTGTAGTTTGGGTATCTGCAATGTTCTAAACTACTTCTTTTAAAATAAAAGCAAAAAACTGCGGATGCTAGAAATCCAAAACAAAAATACCTGGAAAAACTCAGCACAGTTCAACACCCTTCGAAGGGTCATTCGGACTTGAAGCGTTAACTGTGCACCCCTCCGCAGATGCTGCCAGACCTGCTGAGTTTTTCCAGGTATTTTTGTTTTTACTTCTTTTAAAACCCTGGGATGGAAACCATCTAGCCCTGGTGATTTTTATTTTTGTTTAGTGCCATTAATTTTTCCATTAATTTTGAATCCCTGTTTCTGATTGATTAATAGTACCCTTCGGATGTCTGGAATGCTGACCTCTTTCTCTATTGTAAATAGTGATGCAAAATAATTCATTGGTAATCATACATATAAAGGCTCACTCAGCTCATTGTGCCTGTGCCAACTCTCCGAATAAGCTACCAATTAGTCCCACTCCCCTGCTCTTTCTCCAGAGCCCTGCAATTTTTTTCCTTTTTAAGTAGAGATCCAATTCCCTTTTGAAAGTTACTATTGAATCTGTTTCCATCCCTTTTGGCTAGTGCATTCCAGATAATCAGAAGAAAAATTCCTCATCATCGCCCTACTTTTCTTTGCCAATTATTTTAAATCTGAGTTGTCATGCCAGTGGAAATATTTTTGCCCTATCTATTTTATCAACAACTCATAATTTTGAATGCCTCTTGTGACGACCTTTGACCCAGAAGCAGTGCAGTAAGGAAATTTTTAATTTCTTTAAAATGTCTGTGGAATCTGTAATTTTTTAAAAAGAATGTTTGTTTGAAAAGGACTCGAGTTTGCATCAATTATAATTTTCTTAGATAATAAATACTGGTCCATATGACCTGGTGACCCTCGACCTGGAAGCAGGACAAAGAGGAAGGAAGTTAAGAAAGAAGCTGGGTGACTGGTAGACAAAAGGAGAGCTACGAGCAGAGGAGCTTGAGGATAAAGGTGTTTAGTGCACAGATGCACAGAGGAATACAGAATTGTTGTGAGGAGAAGAAGCAAATCACACTCTGGAAAAAGTCAGTTTTTCTGTTTGGCAGAAAAGGAGACAGGAGTTCTTGGAAGTACTGTGCTAGTTGGCTAAAAAGGTCTAAAACCTGAGAAGTTTTGTGACTAGCTCAGAGATGCTGAAGAGCTGGGTGTTTTCCCAGGATTGGCCAAACCTTGAATCAGGGTGCTGTTGGTTGGTTGAAAATGAACTCTGGAAAGCTATACCATCAGGACAGTCACGACCTGAGGGAGAGAGCGTTTGTAGAAGTGTGCCTCACTGATGATAACCACACCCGTGAAAGCTGTTGTCAGATAGGACTCCTGATCTACCCTGTGTGAGTAAAGGACAGCATATTGTGGAATTGTGTTGAAAGCAAAGTCAGACTGGCAAATTGTCTGATCAGTATCCAATAACCCCTCATGGAAAGAACTCATCAAGTGCTTCAAATAGTTTTGCAGGATCTTTTATATCCACCTGCGAAGGCAGACTGGGCCTTGGTTTAACATCTTATCTAAATGACAACAGTTCTGAGAGTATGGTATTGGAATCTCAGGCTTGATTCTGTGCTCGAGTCTCTGGAGTGGAACTCAAACTCACAACCTTCTGACTCCTAGATGAGAACACTTTCCACAGAGCCATGGCTATTACAATATTTCTATATTAACTGACTCTCCATTTCCTGGTAAATAATGATGGATTATTGCTCAATAGATTTGTAGCAATTGCACCAAATACTCATCCAGCAGGTTGATTGGCTTTGCATGTTAAGAACTGAACTCAGCAAACATGCCTGGTTTATGGTCAAGCCTTGAAAAATATTTGAACAAATATAAATGTTGCAATCTCATTTGTGGTTAATGAAATGTTTCTAAACCACTTGCATTTTTGAGATCATGTGTCTTGAAGTAGGAAAAAATGATTATGTATAGTACATGGTTTGAACTGAGTATTTGGCTTCAGTTCAAGTCAATGGAATGATAGGAACCATGTTACACTCAGTGTCCTGCCTCTACACATCCCAGTTAATACTGGATTGAACCTGATGGGACATATTTCTCTGTACATATTACACAGTAACCATGTGGCGCATGCTTTGAAGATAAATTCATCTAGGGTTTGAAATGACCTGATATAAACTTTTTATGGCTTGGGATATCAGTTGAATCACTGTGTTGTGTTATAGTATCTGCTTAACTCAGTGATGGGGTTCTCCTCATAGCTCACTCGACACTGACATTAAAACACACCAAAATATGATACTATTCTTGATGTGTGAACTCTTCCCTTTCTCTGTAACCTTAGCCCTGAAAACCTTTTAGATCTCTACGCTCCTGCAATTCTGGCCTCTTGCACGTCCCAGATTTTCATTGCTCCACCTTTTATTGACTGTACCTTTAGTTGCTTGTCCTTAAGCTCTTGAATTGCCTCCCTAAACCTTTCTACCTCTTTACCCCTCTCTCATGCTCAAACACACTACTTAAAGTTTGGTCAAAAAGGTAGGTTTTTGGTAACCTGCTCTATCATCATATGTGACTCAATAAATTACATTCAATAACATTTTTGTTCAACAATGGGAAGCATCATAGACTTGTTCAATTCTGTTCTTACCATATCTACACATGTACCTTTTCTAAAGATAATTGAAGCTAGCTCAAGTTGAGCACAAGCCCGGTTGTACTTTTTACTTTTCTGGTTTCTACAACTCATTACCACAGGGGCCTGAATTTTACGCTCCCCCACTGGTGGGTTTTTGCGCAGGGGTGGGGGGTTGGGGGGGTAGCGTGAAATAGAAGGAACGGGCTTCCCTCTGGACTCCTGCACACCCTGACCTTGCAGCGATTTTACGCTGGAGTGGGCACGGCAATGGATGGGCTGCGCACCATGCTCTTAGTGAGGCCCTTAAGCGGTCAATTATTGGCCGTTTTCCATCCAGGCTCAATTTTTAGGCTGGCGGGAGGATTTACCTGGAGTGAGAGAAGCCCAAAAATGAACGGGCTTAAGCTCCTGGTGGGAAGCCCCCTTCTAACTGTGGGTGCCTCCCACCCCACAAAGGTCCCGTGGCCGCTGGACCTCCATCCCCTCAACCACCATACCCCCCGGCCCCCCACCGCCCCAAGTCTGTTTCTTTTAAAAGTAGAGAATAAAGATTAAAAATTTTCTTGTGTTATGTGAGGTAAGTTCCAGAGATAAATCATTATAGCATCTAGCAAAATTCTACACCTAATGCCAGTTGCCTGAACGTAATCTTGCACCTTCATAAACTAGACCTCATCGAGAGCTCTGCTTCCCATAAACTAACCCACACTAACTCCTGTTCACCCATCACCCCTGTGCTCACTGACCTACAATAGGGCCCAGTCCGGTAACACCTCAATTTTTACAATTCTCTTCCTTGTTTTCAAATTCCTCCATGGTCTTGCCCCTCCCTATCTCTCTAACTTCCTCTGGCCCTACAACCCTCAGAGATCTCTATGCTCCTCCAGTTCTGATCTCTTGCACTTCCCTGATTTTAATCAATCAACAGTTTATGGCCATGCCTTCATTTACCCAAGTCCAAGCTCTGCAGTTTCCTCCCTAAACTACTCCGCCTCTCTATCACACTCCTTTAAACGTATCTCTTTGGTCAAGCTTTTGGTCACTCGTTTTGAAATCTCTTTATGTGGCTCAGTGCAAATTTTTATCTGGTAGTTGCTCACTTTGATGTATCTTGGGACATTTTACTATGGGCCTGATTGAAAGGGGCTTTTAGGTGTTCAATGCAGGACTGATCTTTTTCTCTTATGCACACAGATGAACGACAGTGAAAACCCAATATTTGCAGGAGTGACTCCAGATGATTTACTCACAACATTTGTTGTTTTGGCTGTGGCAAATACAAGCAAATCCAGAAATGTGAGCATCTTCCTGGAGCTGTTTGTCAAAAACTCAAGTACAGAAGAGCAGAGGATTTTCTTGGAGACTCCAGCAGCACAGGCAATCTCTGGGATATTTGTTTGGGCAGCACTGATTGTGACATTTCACCAGGTGAGATTGAGGTTGCTTTTACATTATTTTGAAATTACAGCACAGAAACAGGCAATTTGACTAGGCCCATGTTGGTGTTTATATTCCTCATGATTCACCTTCATCTAACTGGATCAACATAATGCTCTTCCTTTTTCTCTGATGTTTTTACCTAACTTAAATGCATCAGTGCTATTCACCTCAACTACTCCATGTGGCAGCAAGTTCCACACTCAAACCACTCTCAGTAAAGAAATTTCTCCTGAATTTCTTATTGGATATATCAGTGACTATCTTGTATTCATGGCCCCTAATTTTGGACATGCCCACAAGTGGAAACATATTCTCTAGGTCTATCCAATCAACTCCCTTCAGATGCAAGAGTGCAACCACTGAGCCAAAGCTGACACAATAAAGCATTTGTAAGTGATTAAATAATTCATAATTATGTAAACACGTAGGTAACCACTTACTAGGAATGCTTTAAAACTTGCATTGTGTAAGCAGCTGCTGTAGTGTATGAACTTTGGATAGAGTCTCGAGAACATTTTTATTATGTTCATTGGTTGTTTGCTGAGCTGAAGTAAACATTTTGGGTCACAAAGAAAGTGTTCAATAATCTCTTGTCTAAATTACTCAGCCGTTTTAATGTTTGCCATCTTGGTTTTTTTTTTAAATATTAACTCTACCAATTGGATTACTCCCACACAATTATAGGATAATAAAAAGGATGTTTTTAAAAGTGTGACCTGTACTATGAATTTTACTGGAAACTGTTGACATGGACTCCGCACAATGATTGGACTGGAAGTCTATGATATTCTGGGCTCAAGTTGTTTCATTGAAACCTATCAACATGGTGCACACAGAAGCATCATGGTTTCTTTGGTACTCTGGTTCCCTTTCACTTGGGAGGGATCTGTTAGGTCCAATTGGCATCTTTTCTGCCCAGGCAAAGATCACAAACTAATCTTTACAGGATGCAATGGGCCTAGAAAATTAGACCTGCTGCTCTCTTATGGCAGTCTATCTGGATGCTAACGCATTGAAATGAATGAGCCATGTGTTGCAGTTCTCTTTCCATGGGTCAGTGGATAAATAAACCACCTGATGTGACCTAGTGCCCTACAGAATTTTGAAGACCTCTAATTTAATTCATGGCCTGTGTTGATTGCATATAATATGGGCTTTACACCATAGAAACAGGCCATTCTGTCCACCTGGTGCATGCTGGTGTCTATGCTCCACACAAGCCTCCTCCCACCTCTCTCCATCCAAAAGTATCAGTAAAAACTTTTGTCCTGTTCTATCTCGTGGTTATCTAGATTCCTTTAAATGCATCTATGCTACACATTTCAACCAGTCCAAGTGGTATTAAGTACCACATTCAAATAATTCTCTGAATAAAGAAGCTTCTGAGTTCTTTATTGCATTAATTAATAAGATAGTCATCTTATATTTATTGATCTCTAGTTTTGGTCAAAACAAAAAACTACTGCAGATGCTGGAAATCCAAAACAAAAACAGAATTACCTGGAAAAACTCAGCAGGTCTGGCAGCATCGGTGGCACCCCACCCCCACTAGAGTTGTACCTTGAATGTCCTGCCATCCATTCTTAATTAGCACTTTTCTTAGATAATATCACCACCTTCAACACCTCTTTGATCCTTTTGTCTGTGACATCTTTTGATTATCTGCTCCTATCACTGCTTGCTTGTCCCTACAACCACCCCACCCTCAACTTCTCTCCCCCCACCCCCCACCTTAAACCAGCTTATATTTCACCCCTCTCCTAACTACACTCAGTTCTGTTGAAGGGTCATGTGGACTCGAAACGTCAACTCTTTTCTTCTCTACCGATGCTGCCAGACCTGCTGAGTTTTTCCAGGTAATTCTGTTTTTGTTTTAGTTTTGGTCTTCCTGACACAGTAGATAGTGTGGCTGTAAAGGTGGGGGATAGGTCTGCATTTCTGTTCCAGGCCACAATTATTAACTCCTGGGAAGTGCGAGAGACTGAGGTGTATGGGATTGTTCTTCAAGTGTTGGATCGGCTAGCAACATTCACTATTTGGGCTGAGAGCAGAAAAATGGGCCACTTGATAAAGTGGCACGTGATGCTGGTAGAACTGTATGTACCCTGCCACAATCGCCATCTTCAGGAAGAAGAACATAGGGGAAAAGACTAGGAGATTTTTTTTTTAATTACATAAAGTTGAAATGTTAATATTGAGCATTGATTAATCAGAATGTTTTCAAAGTGGCTATTTTTAAAATTTATCTGCAGCTGGGTGGTTAATCATTCACAGGTCTCCAGTGCATTTACCGCAAACTGGTTCTAAACTAGTAATCTAGTCAGAATCTACATCATAAACTAGATAATAGTACCAGAACATTAGCTGTCACGCCTTGCTTTAGATCTCTTTTACAAGCTTTCCTCCCATAATTACAGCATGGTTTTAAAAAGTGCACAATCGAGATGAAGGCTCAAAACTCACAGTGCAGGAAAGCAACAAAGCTTCAGAGTGAATTGGTGATTACATGATATCATGCTTAGGTTTTAAAGGCCTGAAAATTATAAGAGGAGTAAAGAATCAAAGCTTTACAACAATCTTTCTCTTGCAGTGTTAACTCCTAGAATGTTGGCACCTGGAACTCTGTCCAAAGTTGTGAATCAGCTCAGTGTTAGCACTGTTGCCTCAAGATTGTGAGCCTGGGAATTAAACCTGGGACCACTCTGGTCTGGATTCTTCAGCTCAACTAGCCTAACAAGTAGCCATCAAGAACAACACCTTGTATTTATATAACTCCTACACTTCAGGCACATAATCAAATAAAATTTGGCACCAAGTTACATAAGGAGATATTAGGACAGGTGATCAATAACTTGGTCAACAGATAAGTTTAAAGAAGCATCTTAAAGGAGACAGAGAGGTCTAAGGAGAGAATTCCAGAGCTTGAGGCTTAGATAACTGAAGACACAGCTGCCAGTGATGGAGCAACATCGGGGATCTGCAACAAGGCAGAATTGGTGGAATGCAGAGATTTTGGGGAGTTGTAAGGCTTGTCAGGGATTAGAGATGGGGAGAGGGCAAGGCCATAGAGGGAATTGAAATTCAAAACAAGCTAAATTCCTTTTTTACTAAAGTATTTTCTCTTCCACACTTACTTATTCTGAAAACAGTTGGAATTGAACAATGTGTTTTTAAAAATTATTATTGACCTGTTGCATTCGTGCTGTGATGATGATGGGATCTCTTAAGACTTCTAGGTGCTTTTTTCCATTAATCAGTAACTCATGTGCTTTCCAGGGATGTATGTGCTGCATTGTTTACCATGTATCAATGAAGTTTATAGTTCAGGTCAGGGTGCATTATCTGTCATCAGTGGAGGCAGGTAATGTCTGGTACAGGAAGGATGTGACTGCATGTCCTGGGGACCAAAGTGCACTAGGAATGTCAGCTGTGGTGCATTGAGCTATGATTTTAAAACACCTTTGGCTACGAAATTAAATTACGTTTAATTTCATAGCATTTTGCTTTTATATTTAAATGTACATGACAAGGCATGGTTCTCCAGTTTTTTTACATTAATTTACATGTTCACATATTTTGCTTGAACAAAATTTACAGAAACCATTGAAGCAATAATATCTGACATTTGTCTTTCCTCCAAGAATTTATCTAATTCCCGTTTGATAGTTACTATTGAATCTGCTCCCATCATCCTTTCTGGCAGCGCACTCCAAATCATTGCTGCAATTAAAAAAAAATCTCCTCACCTCCCCTCTGGTTCTTTTATCTCAAATTCTGTGATACTATTTTTCAGAGGAGAGAGAGGGCGTTCTTCTGATGCCCTGGCTAGCATTATTCATTGAACCAACATCACCAAAAAAAAAAATCCAGGAATATTACCATGAGGAAACCAACTGTTTAATTTGTTTTAATAATAACCATGACTCTATTCAAAAGCAATTCCTTGTCCATGGGATGTTTTCCATATTTAAGGCTTTATGTAAATACAGATTGTTGATGGGTGTTTGGATGGGCGCAGCATTTGACCTGGTTGTGGTGCCACACCCTTCTGCTGGTTATATTCCTCTATTTAGCAGTTTTAAACTGGCACAAAAGAAGACATTTTGGACAAGATGCTGTCAGCTGATCTTCAGAAAGGAGAGATGAACATAAATATTGCTTGTTGGTGATTGATGTTTTTCAATGTTCCTGTGCTGTCAAAAATAACGATCTACTTTTATGAACAGCTGAAAGGTTTAATATTGTGTGCTGTGAGAGTTATACGGTATTGTTCAGATTAGAATCATTTGGATTTAAAATATGGAATATACTATCTTTTCATTTCCATCACCTTTTTGATTCCCCCTCTCAACAGATTTACCAGCATCTCCGACACTACAGCTCACCCAATGAGCAGCGCTATATTCTCCGAATCCTTTTCATCGTTCCCATCTACGCCTTTGACTCCTGGCTAAGCCTGCTTTTGATCAGTAATGAACAGTACTACGTTTACTTTGACTCTGTGCGAGATTGTTATGAAGGTGAGCAAACATTGATAGTGGACATTTGCATTTTTGATGTGTTAGACTTTAACACGTTGAGAAGCAAGCATTGTAACAATACAATAAAAGCCTCTTCGACTGTAAATTTTGACCAAGCTATCGGAGCATCTCCCCTCTCCTGCTTGCGCCCCTGCAATATGGTAACAGAGAGCCTGTTTGCTTTCCAATAAGTGTGGGAAGGAGGTGGGCCATGAGGATGAACATATCGGTCAACCAATGGTCGGAGTACTGGGTGGGGAAGTTAGAGGCAGGAAGTCATGTGATGAGATCTCTAGGGATATGTCCAGGGATATGTTGGTACCCCTAAATTAGTGTTGCAACTAAATGCCATTCTAACTCACTTCAGAGGGTGTAAAGAGTCAACCATGTTGTGAACTAGAGTTAGTTGAAGGCTGTTGACAAACCTTTTGGGTATAGACAGAAACTTGGTGCCTTTCATGGTCACTTTCTTTGTCTGTACCAACCCACAAATGATCAACTTTCTTCCATTTCAAAACTTGTCGTGATGGGATTTGGATTTAGGCTCCTGTCACATGCATAATAATTTCCTGGAATCTCATTTTGTTGTACCAAACGTTTTGATAGGTTCACTGTAGTAAATGTGCTGTATAAATTGTAAATTGTTATTCTGAATGTATGGAAGGAGAGGTAAATATACAGTCACTCTAGTTATTTATGTTGGAATTCCTTTGGAGGACATCCATGATTGTGACCTTCTTCTAAAGGGTGAAGAATTCTCTTACTTTTCCTTCTCTCCAGAAAGCTGTAAAAAAAAAACCTCTCGGTTCACTGGCTAATAGTTGAGAGAATCATTCTCTGTATTATCTAGACGAGCAGAATAGCAATTGTTGGAAATTAACAATCATCTCAAGTATTTGAAACAAACATTCTATGTAACTGAGAGAAATAGACTTTTTCAAACCCTTTTGTTTGGCAGATCTACCAACAATTTTCAATGTTACATCTGAGGCTGGCTTTCTTTCAGTCTGCAAACCGGCAGAGATACTGGGCTAAATAAAATTCCATAATGATGTTTTTACATGAAAGAAGTGAATAAGTTTATTTTGGGATCAGATGATGCTGAGAGTTTCTACAGGAGAAGTCTTCAATGTTGTTTTGACAATTTTGGAGAACAGTAAATTGTATAATTACTATTTGTACTGAGTATTCTTCATTTACACGCTTGTTAACTAAAGGTTTTTTTCACTCATGGGATGTGCGCAGTGCTGGCAAGGGCAGCATTTAATGCCCATCCCTAATTGCACTTGAGAAGGTAATGGTGAGCTGCCTTCTTGAACCGTTGCAGCCTGTATGATGTAGGTACATCCACATTATTGTTAGATAGGGAGCTCCAGGATTTTGGCCAAGCAACGGTGATATATTTCAAGTCAGGGTGGTGAAGGGGAACTTGCAGATGCTGGTATTCCCATGTACCTGCTGGATTTCTTGCAGTAGAGGTCACAGAATTGGAAAGTGTCATCAAATGAGCCTTGATGAGTTGTTGCAGTGCATCTTGTAGATGGTACACATTGCCACTGTGCACCAGTGGTGGAAGGACTGAGTGTTTACGTTGGTGGATGGTGTATCGATCAAATGGGTTGCTTTGTCCTGGATCGTGTGGAGCTTCTTGAATATTGGTGGAGCTGCACACATCCAGGAAAGTGATGAGTTATCCCATCATACTCCTGACTTGCACCTTCTGTATGGTGGCAAGGCTTTGGGGAGTCAGAAGGTGAGTTACTCGCTGCAGAATACCCACTCTCTGACCTGTTCTTGTAGCCACAGTGTTAGTGGCTGACCCAGTTAAGTTTCGATGGTGACACCCCAGCATATTGATAGTGGGAGATTCAATGATGATACAGGTACAGTACCTCATTTTCAGCTGTCTGAAAAGTGGTGATGTCCGAAAACTGGACATTCTTTTAAGGACATCTTGAACTCTCTTTTCCAGAGAATAACCTTCCCTTAGTCTGCTGACAGAGCTGTACTATGGTAATCAGTGTGGTTTTAGCTAATAGGTCTTTTGATCATTTCTATAGTATCTTTCACAACCTCAAGACACCCAGACGTGTTTTACGGTCAAATAAAGTACTTTTTTGAAGTGAAGTCACTGTTGTAATATAGAAAATAAGAAGCTGTCACAATCAGCAATATGATAATGACCAGATAATCTATTTTTAGGTGTGAGGGATTAATATTGGTTAGGACAGGCTCCTTTATAAATACAATGTAGTGTGTGCCTAAGGGTCCCTATATTACAACAGCGATTACAGTTCAGAAGCACTCGTTTGGCTATAAAGTGCTTTGGAGCATCTTGAGGTTGTGGAAGGCACTGTGTATAAATATAAGCTCTTCCCTTCTTTCAAAAAAACTTCACTGGTCTGGTGCTGTGCTGGCTGATTTAACCAGAACAATAGGCATGCCGCCACATATGCAAAGCCAAAACAAATCATACATATTGACAAACTGAAACAAACAGCCCTCCAAAAGTGCTGAAAATGGTTGATCAGTCAACCTATCTTTCAGGCATGACCCTTCAGTGTTCTAAAGGAAGGTCACAGACAAACCCATTTCTTCTGTAGCTGCTGATTGATCTGTTATGGTTTCCAGTAGGGATAAATTAATCTCCAGGCATCACAGCTACGGAGATACAGCTAAGGTGCTTTTTTTCTGTTGTTGCTGGATTTTTCTTAATGTTCCTGTTGTTCCTAATCCTGTCCTTACCACTGCTCCTCACTACCACCTAATCCAGAGGTTTTGAAGCTAATTGTTGCACCCCAATTGCTCTTCCAACTGTCAGGACAGACCAGGAATCAAACATGCAACTTCATAGCCTTTGCTTATTATTACAGTGGGCAATAACTTTATTCACTGCCACAACAATGACTTGAATTTATATAACACTCTTAACATAATAAAATGGCCAAGGTGCCTTCACAAGAGTTTTATAATATGTAATTTATCACCCAGGCTATATCAGGTGATATTAGGATAGGTAGCTTTTAAGGAACATCTTAAAAGAGGAGATAGTGGTAGAGAGGTGAAGAGATTAGAGAGGGAATTCCAGAGCCTCGGTCCTAGCCAGTTGATGGCACAGCTGGCAATAGTGGAGCAAAGGAATTCTGGGATCCTCATATGGCTTTTGCCATTAAGTGATCTAACTGATTCTTTAATAATGTAAGGCCATTTAGATGAATGAATGCATGTCTTGGGTATGCAAGGTCATGTGGCTTAACTTGACATGCTGTGCTTGCAGCTATAAGATTTAAGGCTAGAATCCCAAGGCAATTTAGCCCATCTTTTATTCCTTCAAGGTTGGTCAAGGAGTGCCACTAACATGGGAGGAAAGCAGAGGATCTGAGACTGGTTGGTTACAATAATATAGAAATGGCAGAATGGCACGCTAGGCTAGAAAAGCCCTTGGATATGCAAAGGAGCACTATTTCTAATGAGATTCGTCTCCTGGGACCCATCTTTTCCTCCAAAGAAGTGTATGTCTACTAGCAACGTGTTGATTAACCATTCAAGATAATTGGGTGCATAAATGCTTTATAAATTTTAATTACCAAATCAATTGGAACCTGTGCAATCTGGGGTTTGCTTTCTGTCGAGCAAAATTGGATTTCTTCTGCTAGGTTTGTCTCTGAATTATGTATGAATATGCATTTGTTATACTTCACAATCTGTGAGCCAACACACAGACTGTGTGCAGTGAGTTACCTACAGTGTCAGATTGAGGAATTAAGATACAACCAGAATTTGTAAGAGCAAAACTTGTTATGAGTGTGTTATCTCAACCCAAGCTTACTGCATTTTAAAGTGCTCCAGTGAGTTGCGGGTCTCTGTATGTTCCCTGTAACCTTAGTGATTTCATACCATTGAGACAACAGTGATGAATGATAAATCACTGTTTACTCTGGGAATCTATCAAGTGACAATATTTTACCAAATGACCTGGCAATCAATAGTTACCAAATTTATTCTATTGACCAACTGAGGAATTGAACAGCTTCTGCATGATAAAGAAAACAAAATTATTCCATAGGGCAGTGTACTTCCTTCCTTCCTTCCCTCCCTCCCTAGAGCAGAGATGTTTTGGCAGATTCCATTTATAGACATTCTGTGATTGGGGACAGAATGCATGGATCCTGTAAGCCAGTGTTTCTTATAGCTGAACTACTTTAGTGTAGTCCAACTTGACGACTCAGCACTACTGCCCTCACACCATCCATAAAGATTGAGTGACAACTGAGAAGAAGATTCTTTTGGTTTGATAAACTAATCCAAAATCAACCACATAATGTGTTCCATGCAACCAGATACTAGGATCTAGGACAGATGCTGCTCATTATTCCCATGGCGATCACACTGTTTTGTTTTGCTGTTTACTGCAGCAGTGTTCTCTTTATAAGGTCACTTTAGCAGGGGCTTAGTTGTCTAGATGCTTATTAACAGTGGAGATTAAAACACAATGACTCTAAATAACAGTTGGAACAGATTATAGATTACTGAAGCAGTGATCCGTTTGTTTATAAAGGGGGGAACAGGAAAGGAAGGGTGTTGGATCTCCTATTTAATTTTTCTTGCAGTGAAGTATTCACATTCTTAAAAGATGGATAGTCCATCTACCCACACACCTAAATTGGGGTTTCTGTTATCAATCATCATATGATGTGAGATCAATTGAGGGTTTTCATGGGAAATGAAATGTGGCGAGTGACTTTATATACCCCTCCCCACACCCCACCTTCCCAAATTGAGTTGGGATTGGTGTATGCATAGTAACAACAGCTACAGCAATGTGCATTTATATCATACCTTTATGTAGTAGGTCATCCCAAGGTGCTTCGCTGGAGTGTTACCAGATAAAAAATGACCTCAAACCATACAAGATGTTAGGACAGGCAAGCAGAAGCTTGATCAAAGAAGTAGGTTTTATGCAGCACCTTAAAGGAGGACTGGGAGAGAGAGGTGAAGAGCTTTAGGGAGGGAATTTCTGAGCTTGGAGCCCAGGCAACTGAAGGTGCAACCACCAATGGTGGAGCAGTGGAAACTGGGTTTGTGCATGAGGCCAGAATTGGAGGAGCACAGAGATCCCAGAGGATTGTAGTGCTGGAGCAGATTACAGAGATAGGGAGGAATGAAGCCATAGAGAGATTTGAACACAAGGATGAGAATTTTAATTTGCGACATTGCCAGATTGGGTGCAAACATAGGTCAGCAAGCACAGAGGTAGTGGGTGAATGGGACTTGAGTTAGGATATAGTCGGCAGAGTTTTGAGTGAGCTCAAGTTTACACTAATATCCCACGAGTTCTCTTGCACCTCGCTGCTAATATCTGTTCGTTTCATGCTGGGCTCAACATCACAGCTAATATTTGGGGCTCTCTATGGGAAACCTTCACAAATCACTGAGAGGGTAAAGTGATGTCTGGTGTCTCTAGTTACTAGTTGTTTCACATGAGCCATCAAAAATAATTGAAAACTTAACGAGCTGCAGCTTGCTTTCACACACCAGTCAGATTGGATTTCTAATGTTTGGTTTATGTTTACATTATGCATGGATGTGTATCGGTTATGCTTTTTCTTGGCCTGTCAAACAATAAATAATCTGTTGTGAGATGGAGGTAAAAGCAAATTGAAATGGCAACAGTCTGGGTTTATTATATCTAGCCTAAAATATGTTACTACTTCATAAATTTGCATGAGCTAAGGATATTTATGATTTTGCGTCCATTTTTTTGTGTGGGACCAGTGATTAATGACTTGTCGTGAGGACCGAATGCACATGAACCGATCATTTCATTGAGTGATGCAAAAAATTATTATAGCTTCTGTACAAACAGTTGTTTGGTAGCACAGAACTTGAGTATTGCTGAAAAAAGAGACATGTCTAAGCTTTTCATCCTGCACTCATCGGGACACTCGCAAAAATACTAACATAAGGAGGAAAACAACAATTTATGCCATATGTGAAGAGAGTGCTGATTGGTTGGCAAGTGGCATTACCATGGAGAATGCACCACTGATGTCTTACTGGGCTCCATCCTGCACTCAAATTCGCCTATGAAATGGAGCAGTCAAATGAACTCCACTTCTTTGACGTAGTTGAGAAATGTGCCAAGGGATTCTCTACCTTCACTGGTCAGTATACGTGTTGGGATTCTTACAGTTCCACACGCTATATGATTGGTCTTATTGGCAACCTTGTAAATAGAGCCTGTGGCATTTGATCACCATGCAAGCTTGACACTGAAGTAGAGTGCATCAAAGGCAGGGTAATAGCTACCCTGGTCATATCATTTTGCACTGTATATCATGCAAATTTGTGAATGGGCCTAAGGCTGTTACTTTCAGTCCTGAAAAGTGCCCAGTCTACCTCAGATTACCCTGGAAGGGCAAGGTATCGCAAAAATTTGAGCAACAGGTGAAGCTAGCTGTTTCACACTGCTACAATGCAGTAACGACACGAGTGGTATTCGCCATTAACAGGATGCTGCCATCAAGCCAAGACATTCTGCCCATCACCCAGATGAGCAATGTGGTATATGAATTTAAGCCCCTGCTAAAGTGTGATGCTAGGTATGTAGGCCATACATCCCAAGACTGACGGATTGTATCAAACAGCATGTCCTAGCCATTTTTCGCAAAGGACAGGGTACTGACCGTACCCAACCAGCCCGTGCTTGCAAAACTCAAAACCGTGTCCAACATTAGATGCAATTCCACAATTGGACAATGTTTGCTAAATAATCCTCAATGTACTAAGAATTACACTGGCAACCAATTTAAGATTCAGTCAGGCTTGCAGTGTGGCACATTTGCATGTACTGGAAGCTACATATATTAATACACAGGGCCCTGTTCTTTGTAGACAGAAAGAACATACATTGCGCCTGTTTCAGCTAAACAAAATAAGTGACAGCCATTCGCTGGCTCATTCCTCAGGGCAATGCCTTGACCAATCAGGGTCAAGCTGCCTGGTTTAAACTTCAAACAATGCTTGACAGTTAAGTCAGTCACCATCAATGGTGCATTCTCCATGGCAATGCCACTTGCCAACCAATCAGCACTCTCTTCACATATGGTATGAATTGTTGTTTTCCTCCTTATATTGGTAAACTTGAGTGTCCTGATGAGTGCAAGACAAAAAGCTTAGACATGTCTCTTTTTCAGCAATAGCTTCTGTACAATTATAATGTACCCAGGCTTGTTTCCCTCCTCCAGAAACGCCCGGCCTCCCTTTCCTCCAGTACTTTCCTCACACCACCCCGTCACCTCCCTTACCTCTTCTGGCATTCCAACCCCTCTGCTAAGCACTCGTCCCCTCCCCCACTTCCCTGGAGAAAGCATCCTCCTTTTTATTCAAAATTTCTTCAGAAAGATATAGTGAGCAGAGAATAGTTGCAATCCCAGTCATTTGCAGTAGTGTGGTCTTCAGACATGACTGGGGGAGTTATTCAATCATCTCCATTCTGGCCAGGAATAGTTGTGCCACTATATACAGCCATAAAGCTTTTGCACCAAGTGAACTTGACATTTCCAACCTAGTTCTTTATGGGCATGGGCCAGAGCACACCACTAACTATAATTTGCCATGTGCTGTACTAAATTGCGAATCTCACCGGGACATGGCTGGTGTCGGAGGTGCAGCACCTGCACTACTACAGCTGGGGCTGAATATAATGTTGGGACCAAGCCGAGGGAACAACAGCAATTTACATATATGTAGCTCCTTTAACATGATCTCAAGGAGCATCACAGGAATGTTATCAGCCAAAATTTGACACCAAACTACATAGGGATGTTGGGACAGGTGTTCAAAAAGCTTGGTCAAAGAAGTATGCTTTAAGGAGTACCTTAAAGGAGAAGAGAGATATGAAAAGGTCTGGGGAAGAAATTCAACAGCTTAGTGCCCAGGCAGCTGAAGGCATTGCTGCCAGTGGTGAAGGGAAAACCATCATGGATGTGCAAGAACATTACATATCAGACAGTTGTGCTTAACGCTGACATGGGAACTTGAACTTTGAAATATTCCATTCCCTTGTATCAGTGGGTGATAGGGACATGCTAAGTGGGGGTAAAGTTCCTGCCGTTTTATAGGGGAGTGGTTTGGTAGTACATAAACCTATTACACATATATCTACTGACCTGGGGCCCTTTCTATGTGGTTCATGGCTCATGCCAGGTGCTTGTCGCAGGTGAAAACAACAAGTAAAAATAGTTTAAAAGGATAGTTGTTTTGTCATGTACTTGCACTGACATGTGTTGTCTTCCTTGCAGCCTTTGTGATTTACAACTTCCTCAGCCTCTGCTATGAGTACCTGGGCGGAGAAAGTGCAATAATGTCAGAAATTAGAGGGAAACCGATTAAGTGAGTTATTTCCATCTTTTATGCACATCCACTTACACTCTACACTAAAGTCAGACTTCGAAGACTTCACATTTAAATTATAACAGAGTGCCATTATCCAAACACACTGATCTGAAATAGCCACTTACAGGACTTTTCAGTGCATTCTGCACAGAGCAAAATGATAGCCAAAGACTAAAACAAAAATGTATTAATCTTTTAATAAAGCCACTAACATTCTTCTCAAACATATAAACCAACACATCAGAGGGGAGGTGAGCAGTTCATTAGGAGCATATTTGCAAAGTTTACTGCTCTGCCAATGAACTCAATCCAAGAGTGCTGCCCAATGGATTTAAAACTACATCTGAAGCTAAGAGATTGCAGGCCAACTGCAAGCTATATACTGAGTTAATAGGAATGGGTTTTGGTTAAGTATTATCCAAACACTCCGTGATCTCTAAACAGGGATTCCACTGCATAACTGTTTTGTTGTGTTTCCCATGTAGTGTTGTAATCCAATCCTAATAATTTGTATTTTTGTCACCATGAAATGACAGTTTTGTTTGCACAAGCAACTACTTAACTTATGTCCTATTAAAACTATGGATTCATAATATTTTGTAGATATAGTGCTCCCTCTATTTGTTTACATTTCCATCTCATCCCCAGGTCTAGTTGTATGTACGGAACATGCTGTTTGATGGGTATGACCTACTCCATTGGATTTTTACGGTTTTGTAAACAGGTGAGATTGTGAGAAGTCTGAGCGTCGGGTTTGCATGTTTGGTGCTGGTGATGGTTGGGAGCAAGTTCTGTTTTCACTTGCGTTTCTTGGCCAGCCAGTCTTAACCCATCAAAGAGCATGTGAAATACCAGAACTGTACAGGAATGGTAAAAGGCCATTTGATCCATCAACCCCACTCCATCCACAGACTACATACAGTCTACAGCAACAACACTTGCATTGATATAGTGCCTCAAACATAGCAAAATTTCTATTCATTCATTTACTATTTATTTGCATTTTCCATGTGGTTAGTGTCTCATGTATTGTACTGTGACGACCTTATCGTTAACTCATTCCTGCCCCTTTAATATTGGGCAAAAGTTCTATATTAGTTCATAATAAAATATTATCAAACAACAGTTTAGAGCATTAATCCATTGTTTCATCTCCAATATCCATCTCCAGCCTGCTTCTCTGTGCAGAAAACAAGCGCTTCAGGAGCACAGGAACCATTGGTTCCCATGAACAATTTGATTACTTCCATCGCTACTTATCCTTATATATACTTCTGAATACACAAAATACTGGAAACACTGAGGTCAGGAAGCATCTGAGGAGTGAGAAAAGAATTCACTTTTCAGGTTGATGATCTTTCATAACCACCAACTCACTCCCGACTAAAGGTTTATCCAGTTCCTTTTTGAAGAAGTTAATTGACTGAACCTCAGTTGTTTTCAAATAGCGCAATTGGCCAATGACCTCTCTTCATCCAGTTCCTTTGGAACATAGGAATAGGAGTAGGCCATTCAGCCCATTGAGCCTATTTTGCCATTCAATTCAATCATAGCTAATCTGTCCCTCAACTCCATTTACTGCTTGTGTTCCAAATCTCTTGCCATCCATACCAAACAAATTTATTGATGTCAGTCTTGAAAATTTTAGTTGACCCCCAGCATCCAAAACTGTGTCAAAAAGTGCTTCCTTACTTCACTCCAGAATGACCAAACTCATAATTTTAAGTAAAATCAGAAAATGCTGGAAGAACTCAGCAGGGTCTGACAGCATCTGTGGAGAGAGAAATCAAGGACGTATGACCCTTCTTCAAAGCTACAGATGAAATTTATACTGTTTAAGAGGAGTGGAGCAGGTGAAGCTGGATAGAAGGCCAGCGATAGGTGGGGGCAAAGGAGAGATTGACAAAGATGTCATGAACAAAAGGACAAAGAGAGTGTTAATGGTAGTGGTAAGGGCTAAAAAAGGTGCTGATAGTGGCATTAAGGTAGGAAAGCAGAATTTGATAATAGCAGGACAAGGGTAAGCACTCTGAAAAGAACAATATAAACAGATGGCCCTTGTGGGGGCAGGATGGGGGGGGACAAAAAAAAAGGATCGAAAATGCGATAAGGGGGGATAAAAAAAGGTGGATAAAACAATGAATAACTGAACGAAAATAAAAATGAATTTTGAAAAAAGGGATAAAAAGGGATGTAGATAGAGGAGAGAGTTCATGGTCTGAAGTTGTTGAACTCAATGTTAAGTCTGGAAGGCTGATGAATGCCTAATTGGAAGATAAGGTGCTGTCCTTCCAGTTTGCATTGGGCTTCATTGGAACATTGCAGCAGGCCAAGGATGGACATGTGGACGGACTTCTGTTTCTACCATTAAACAGTATAAATTTAATCACATTTCTACGTCTCTGTAGCTCTGAAGAAGGGTCATATGGACTCGAAATGTCAACTCTGTTTCTCTCTCCACAGATGCTGTCAGCCCTGAGTTTTTCCAGCATTTTCTGGTTTTGTTTCAGATTTCCAGCATCCACAGTATTTTGTTTTTTTCTCATTTTGAGATTGTGTCCAATAGTTCTGGATTCAATAGAGTAGATGCAATCATTTTAAACACCTTAATTGGATCACCCCTCAACCTTCTAAACACAAGTCAAGTTTGTGCAGCCTATTCTCATAATTTAACCCTCCAAAGGCCCAGTATCATTCTGATGAATCTGTATTTGCTCATTTGGAGAGCTGGTGCAGACACTATGGGCCTCCTTTTGCGCTGTAACAATTCTGTGCTTCCTGGTGTGGTGCTCAGAGCTAGAATGCAGTACTCAAGATGGAGTCTGACCAAGGCTCTGTACAACAGCAATTTTAGCAAGCAATGTAGCATCACTTCCCCTCCTTTGTATTTCAAATCCCATGAGATAAAGGCTAACATCCAGTAGCCTTTTTGATTTTCATTTTGTACCTCTGCACTAACCTCTAGAGATTTATATACTGATGACTTTTGCTCTTCCACAATTTCTCATTTCTCACCCTTTTAAAAATAATTCTGATTTGTCTTTCTTTGTCTATTAAATGAATGACCATGTTGATCTCCACCTTCCACAGTTTTACCCGTTTGCTTAATTTGTCTATGTCCCTTTGTTAACAATCTGTGATCTGCAAATTACTGTGCCTCCTAACTTAGTGTCATCTGCAAATTCGGTTATATAACTCTCTCTCCATTCAAGTTATTGATATAAATGGTGAAAAGCTAAAGATCCAGAATAAATCTTGCCTTGTTCTTCCAAGGCACCCAATTAGTGTGGATCTGCCCTTCAGAGTATCCTTGTTTATGTTTAGTTGTATCATTGCCTTGATTTTGAATGCATTCTGGTGTACAAAGTTGCTTGTTACTGCATGATGCGCTTAATGTCAATCATACCTTTTGCTGAATGGAGCAATAGTATATTTCTGTAACCATATATATGGTAGCATTGTGGTTATGTTTCTAGACTAGTAATCCAGAGGCCTAGATTAAAGACCTAGAAACGGACATTTGAGTCCCACTCATGGCAATCGGAATTTAGATTCAATTAAATAAATATGGAATGAAAAGCTAATATCATGAAATGGCTGGATTGTCATAAGATCCCATCTAGTTTACTAATGTCATTCAGGGAAAGAACTCTGCTATCCTTAACCATTCTAGCCAATATGTGACTCCAGATCTACAACAATGTGCTTAACTCTGAGCTGACCTCTGAAATGGCCTAGCAAGCCACTCTGTATTCAAGAAAGTGGCCCATCACCAACTTCTTAAGGACAATTAGGGATAGACAAATCCTGTCCTTGCCAGTGACACCCACATGACGAATGGTAAAAAAAAACAGATCTAAGAGCTGACTTTAGCTTTTAGCTCAGTGAGTGCATTATGTGTGAACAAATTGATCTTCACCTGTGAGTGGGATGCTACAATTGACCAGTGTCTCTTGGCTGAAGAGAAGATCCAACCAGGATACTACTACAACACCCTCACCTCCACCCTCAATTGCTCTCCACTGACACATGCTGAAAGGGTGCAGGTGTGGGCATTGGATGAGAGGCAGGAATGGATTCAACTACAAGGGACCAGCCCTCACTTGCTGGTTAACATGATAGGCCACAGATGGGGCACTAGGTGCTGGCTGGAGCTGCCTTCAAGAGAGGTTCGCTCTTGCAGAGCTTAATTTGATCATTGTGTATTTGCTATAAATCAGGTGACACTCTCACCTGAGTCAGAAGGTTGTGGGTTCAAGTTCCAGCTGAAAGACCTTAGCAAGTTAAGTGACGCTCGCACTGCATACTGAGGAAGTGCTGTCTTTCAGATGAGACGTTAAATAGAGGCCATATCTACCCTCGTAGTATCACAAAGTCTTTTATATCTATTTTGAAGAAGAGCAGGTAAGTTCTGCCTGATGTCCTGATCAATATTTATCTCTAAACTCGATGATTCGATCATTATCACTGTGCTCTTTGTTTGACCTTGCTATGCACAAATTGGCTGTTGCATTTCCTATAATAGTGTTTGTGCTTCAAAAAGTACTTCATTAGCCATGAAGCACTTTGTCATCTTGAGATTCTGGAAGGTACTACAGAAATGCAAGTCTGTATTTCTTTGTTCTTTCCTCTGGTGATGCACCATTTCCTAGGGAGGGACCTCTTGTGTTACTTGCTTGCATGTTCTTCATTCCTTGTTGTGAAGTGCCCTTCGTCTACTTTGATACCTTTTTGGTGCTCGTGAAAGTAAGAACTTATGTCCTTTAGGTGAAAGGAGAGGAAATTGACCCTCCCATACTGATGGGCATTCTAGTGAATTTGAGAATGTTCTTTGCAAGGGAAGGTTGGTATTTCATTTGTGTTATGGATTTTAAATGACTTCAGTAATGTTTTTGTTGCTTTTGTTCCTTGTACTTACCATAAATCTGCTGTCTGCCTCCTCTAGGCCACCTTACAGTTCTGTGTGATTAAACCCCTAATGGCAGCCATCACCATTATCCTGCAAGTGTATGGCAAATATCACGACGGAGACTTCGAGTAAGTTGGTGTTTTGTTTTTAAACCTCACTCTCCAAACGTAGGCTGTGGCTTTTTATTGTTTGGAACTTTAAAATCTTTGTTCTGTTAGTACTTTGTTTTGAATGGATTTTCCTCAGGTGCA
The DNA here is from genome assembly GCF_964194155.1 of Cetorhinus maximus. NCBI lineage: Eukaryota > Metazoa > Chordata > Chondrichthyes > Lamniformes > Cetorhinidae > Cetorhinus > Cetorhinus maximus. The sequence goes on from NC_135893.1 coordinate 62,962,585, forward strand.
ATGTGAAGAGCTGTTTTAGGTAGTTTGCTGAGGTCAACTGGAGTGAGGGAGTTGAAGCATTTTTGGGTTAATGACTGTTGGATTCACCTTCCCTGGATAAGTTACACATGGCCCAAATGGATTAGTTTTCTTGTATAGAAGGTTAAGTTGGTGTGCAGAGCCATAGAGAGGTTTCCTTCTTGGAAGAGCATAACTGAGAAAACTAGGTAAAAGTCAGCATTTCCATCTATTTGGGGCTGCGCAAACTTCTGTCTTGTATGTGTACAGTCTAAGCTTGGTGACTCATATACCCATACAAGTGGAAGAACAAGTAGTTGTCTAGCCACTTGGGTTGGGTTGTTGTAGCAACACCAACTGATCCAAAAGCATTACAAGTTGTGAACCAAGATTGCCTGCATTTCTTGGTGTCTGGTTCAGAGTGACAATGGCCAAGCAAGCTGGGAGAAGCTTGCTTCCCAACTTCCCAACTCTCCTGGCCACAGGTAGTGCATGACCTGGAGAGGTAGGAGAGGAATAAAAGGCATAAGGCAAAAATAATGCATAAATAAATATATAAATGTGTTTCTAGTATTAGTACAACTTTAGTCAATTGTTCTTGGCTATTGTGGCTTGGAAAGAACTGTGACTTCAGGTAGAATATAAAAAACCTTTGGTTGGCCAAGTAAGAGCTACTATTGGACCTTGTACAACAAATTAGCCTCTTGAGTGAGAACATTGTGCTAATAGGCTTTAAAGCTGAGCTGTGTGTGACATACTTCTACCAATCTCTAATGTGGAATAGAATACTAGATAGAAACAGAAGCAGGCTATTCAGCCTCTCAAACCTGTTCTGTCAATTAATTAAATCATGACTGATCTGTATCACAACTCCAGCTACTCTTGGTTCTGTAACCCTTAATATACCTGCCTCATAAAAATCTTAGCAATCTCAGTTTGAACTTTCTGATTAATTCCTAGCCTCAATAGCTTTTTGGGGAAGAGTGTTCCAAATTTCCATGACCTTTTGTGTGTAGAAGTGGTTTCTGATCCCCGCATGGTCCAACTGTAAGGAAACTTATGCATCCTTTTTCTGGTCTCTCCCACCAGAGGAAATAGTTTCTCTTTCTGAAACCTATCCGTACCTTTGATCATCTTCAACACCTCAGTTGGATAACTTATATTAAGTCATTTCCGTATTGCAGCACGCTTGCATATTTTGAATGAAACATTCCCACACAGTTTTGGCTTGCAATAAAACAGTAAGAAAATCTTACCTTTGTGGCTTTGAAGGTAGAGAAACCGATAAAGAGACAGAAATGATGTGGAAATGTGCTTCAGCAGCTAGGGCAAATTGTCTTAAGGAGGTGTCACCAAAAGAAGACACAGAATAGCCACCGCAGTGCTGGGAGGAGTGGATGCAGAGACATTAAGGCTATGGAAGAGTCATTGAGGGAGGGTGGGAAAAAGCCATGGACCAATTTGAAGGACAGTTTGAGGAGCTTCAAGCTGATTCTAGGCAGGCAGAGTAAATAAAAATTCCCTTCATGGGGCAGTACTTACTGGCAGGAAGTTGGAGTTTGGTGGACCAGCATTATTGCTGTATGGAGATGCTTGGCCTCTCCAATGGTCATGGGTGCAGGTCAGCACTATAGCTCCCAATGAGCTTCTGAAATTTCTTAACTCCCTTTTACTGCTTTAGGATATCAGGAGGTAAGAATCAGTTGAGGCTGAATATTCATCTAAATCGTTGCTTTCCTTGACATTAAAACGCAGCAGTTTTAGAGATGTATGTAATCTTGGTCACTAATACAACTCAAAATGGCCAAATTCTGCTTTGGGAGATTGAGGGTTTGATTCTCCCTTGACATCCTTCTTTGTCTCTGCTTCTGGTCTGGCTCGTCAAACATGCTAAAATTGTTTTCATATTGTTCTTGTTGTTTCAAAAACAACTGAGCTTGTTTATGACAGTTTCTCAGTTTTTCAAGGCTAGCTAAGCAGCTGCCTTATCTTTAATCCCATCCCTAATCTCTGCCAAAGTACATCAAGCCTTAGTTAGCCATCAACAGCCTGAAACAGCAATATCTTTTGAACTTGGCAATAATCCAGGGCTTCTCGATCATCCTTTTTCAGTTTCCCTTAAAACTAGTATTTAAAAGTCCATATTGAAAAGTCCAAAATTCTTAAAAGTGGAGTTTCCTGATCTGTGCCATTTGCTTGTAGAGCACAGATCGGGCATGGGAAAGTCTGAACAAGGCTGTCCGGGGGAATCCAGTGCGCATCTTCATATATCTGTCTTCAAGTGACATTAGCAAAGGTCTGAAAGATGGGCCTTGGGAAACAGAGAACCCCCTAGGTAGACCATAAAAAGGGGGCTAGAAAGTAGAAAGTGGCTGGGTTAAAAAAATTTTAGGCATATGATTGGAGATGCATTGAATCCTCTAGTTGCAAGCTAATTATATACATTTCATTTCCACAGTGTGAGAAGTGGATACCTATATATCACCATTATTTATAATATCTCTGTGAGTCTTGCACTCTACGCATTGTTCCTCTTCTACTTTGCCACCAGTGAACTTCTCAATGCGTTTGATCCTATTCTGAAATTCCTGACGGTGAAATCTGTTATTTTCCTCTCCTTTTGGCAAGGTGGGTAAAATGTCAATTTTAAAAATCTGTAATATCTTTACTAAGTGACTCAGTTGAGTAAATAAGATAATAATGGCACCTTAAAAATAAGTGAAGAGGAGGAAATTGATGGTTTAAAAAAAAGTAATGGAAAAATAATGGGACTTAAGATAGACAAATCTTCATGACCCGATGGTTTCCACACCAAGGTATTAAAAGAAAGGAAATTGCAGATATAATTTTCCAAAGTCTCTCGATTCAGGATTTGTGCCTTTAATTACCTCTCAATTTAACATCAGTTGTGGGGAAATTATTGGAATCTATTATTAAATGTATAATTGACTTTTCATGCATACAAATGTCAGCTGACCAGAGAATCAATGTGGAATTGTGAAAGGTGATAATGTCTGACTAATCTAGTTGAATTATCTGAGGTGTTTACTTATATGGTGGATAGTCTAAATTGACCTCTAGAAGGCATATGGTAAATTTCCAAGTAAGAGAGCCTTAACAAAAGGGATGTTATACATCCATTGCTACTATTCAAAGAATAGAACATTTCTCAGGCATCCTTGTCAATATTCCCTCAACCAGTTGCACATTAATTGGTCATGCATTTCTACTGTTTGTGAAGCACAGTTGTGCATAAAATGGTGGCTGTTTGCCAATTATAACAGTTACTGAACTTCAAAGTAATTTGCAAGTGAAACGCTTTGAGATATTTGAGAGTTGTGATGAGGCACTATATTTAAATTCTATTGTTTTGAAATAAATTTGGAGTTGAAGTAATATTTCCATTCTGTCAATGCAGCACATGAGTTGTATCTGCTAATGTGGATTGGATCAATATTTTCTCAGGAATGCTACTGGCAATCTTGGAGAAATGTGGAGTGATCCCAGAAGTCCAAATTATTGATGGCCATGAAGTCAGGGCAGGGACAGTGGCTGCAGGCTACCAGAATTTCATCATCTGTATTGAGATGTTCTTCGCTGCCATTGCCCTTCGCTATGCCTATCCTTCCCAGGTGTACAGTGAAAAGCGTGAGACCACACAAGGTAGGAACATCCACTACTCCAAGCTTCAGCAGCTGGCTGAAGGAATATGTAGTGCTAAAGTTAACTGTTTGACTCCTTGGATTCAGAGCAGAAGGTACTTGGTTCAGTTCAAGGCGCAAGATTTATTTCACTGATCCTAACATGGATAGCATGTGTCTGCAATCCATTTAGCCTCTGTTCCCTGAGCCAAGGCAGAGGGAAAATCAACCACCTCTGATTGCTGCCTTTCTTTTTGAGAGAGAAAAAGGAATGAATGTTGGGTGAGAATGGTATCAAACTTGGCTTTGATATCCATTGTGGTTGAATAGCCTGTCAACATTCAAAATCAAGGGTTCCTCTTGCAGAAAGTGAATATTTGGCCAAAATACTGACGAGGTACCCAAGGAACCAAGGATCCAGCACAAGTCCTGTGCATTTAGAGAGTGGAGAAAATTAAGATGAACCCAAATTGTTGTTTACGTAGAAGAACTTGCATTTATTTAGTGTTTTTACAACCTCAGGACAAGGTACTTTGGTTTGTCATTCATTCCTTGTACTCAGGACTGGCCAGGGAAGTCACGAGGACACTGTACTTATAGGAAACTTGTACATGCCAGATACAAGCCCTGCTTGAAGAGCAGTGTGAATGTGAGGAGGGGAGTGCACTCGTGCACTTTCCAAATGCTGAGAAATTTTCTTTTCAGGACTCTGCTAACTTTTCATATTTGTCTTTAATTATGGAATTGGGAAGTCTTAAACTATTCTACATGGGGAACACAAATGACTTGAGAGTCGATGATCTTGAAGCACCTCCTGATCAAACTAGCTCTCCTCCTCTTATCCTTCCATGGCTGATAGTGGGTGTGCCACTGAGGCCAACGATCTTCATGCTGTTGATCGGTGACAACTGTAATGTTTAGGTTTGAGATCATGCAGCTGTTAAACAAATTCTATTTTTTTTTATATATAAAGGCATCACTGTCTTGAAGAATACACTACTGTTTTCTCCAATTGTTTTCAATCTAATCTGAGGGGAATGACTCCCTGGGTGACAGGAGCCTCTGTAACCTCACCTGACTGACCATTAACCAAGTATGAATGTCGACAGTAGGTTTTACAGCATAGAAACAGGCCATCCTGTACAACTGGATGGCCTATGCCAGTGTTTATGCTCCATGTGAGCCTCCTCCCAACTTAACATCATCTCACTTATCGGTATATCCTTCTGTTCCTTTCTTCCTCGTGTCTTAATCTGGCTTCCTCTTAAATGCACCTATGCTATTCACCTTAACTACTCTCTGTGGTAGCAACTTGTGCAGTCACCACTCTTCAGGTAAAGAAGTTTCTCCTGAACTCCCCAATGGACTTAATATTGATGACAGACTGTTCTCAGGAGCAATGCACCCCAGCTGAGCCCTGTGGCTGACCATATGCTGACTAATATACTAGCACAGCGGTTCATGAAAGCTCACCACCACCTTCTCAAAGGCAATTAGGGATGGGCAATAAATGCTGGCCTAGCCAGTGACACCCACATGCCATGAAAGAATTTAAAAAATTATTCAGAGGCTGCTATCAGAGTTTATGGTTGAGAGACTAATTATTCTCTCCACATACTATTCCAAGCAGAGACACTGATGCAATTCCAAATCCCCACCACCCCCACTCCTCCAGCAGCAGCTGAGATTGGCAAATTCAAGAAGAGGTTTCCACTTGCAGGGGAAACCTAAAATTAGGGATAATAAATATAAGATACTCACTAATAAATCCAAATGGAAATGTGAGCGAAACTTCTTAACCCAGAGGGTGGATAGATTGTGGAACTTGTATCACATGAAATAGTTGAGATGAATAACATAGATACATTTAAGGGGAAGCTAGTTAACTATATGAGGGAGAAAAGAACAGGATTATATTGATGGGGTTAGATGTAGAGTGGGAAGAGGCTCATGTAGAAAATGAACAGTAGCATGGAGAGTGGGCTGAATGGCCTCTGTTTTAGATACAATGTAATTGGGCACATCTTGTGATTGTGTCAAGGGCCTGGGTCTTTTGGGTTGGTGTGTCAACATGGGGTGGATTTTACTAGGAGTGGGGGGGGATACAATGGTACCCAGCCAACACTGCCGGCCCCCACCCCAAACAAAAATGTCTGTCGGCACTACACTGACCAGAAACCCAGATGCTGCGCAGTGATAATATGCTCGGGCAGCCTTAATTGGATCAGAGTGGGACTTCCGCTCCCACCCATCTGGGAGGGAATCCTGCCCTAAAAGGTTGCCAGCTAATCTGATTGGCTGACAGTTCTGTAGTCCCAGCAGTGCCAGAATTGAGTAGTGGCCACTGCTGGGACTACAGGCAGTCCACAAAGATGAAGTGATGGATCCTGGACTTTAGGTAAATCAGCAATTTTGGTCAGGCCCTCGCAGATCCCAGTGATTGGGAGGGGGGGGTCAGGTTTTAGAGAACAGGGAGGAAGGATGAAAGGGGGACACAATCTTAGGTTGGGGGGAGGAACAGGGCACAGGGGACCCCACAAAGGAGCTACCTTTCCCCCCAATTCTGCCTGACAGCAGCCTATGCAGTGAAAGCTGCCAGGCTCATTGCTTTGCCTCTGCCTTCCCCAGCTGCATGTAAAATTGCGGCGGAGGCAGAATGGGGGCCGATGGGTAGCCATTAATTGGTCACTTAAGGGCCTCAATAGACCCAAGGGTGGGTGCACTGTCTGACATTTACCCATCCACTAATATGGGAGACAGGTCGGGGCTGTGTGGGAAGGCAGCAGGCAGAACAAATTTTATAACCCAACCTTCAAATACATCGGTAGAAGACTGCAAAATTCACCCCCGTGTGTGGACTCTTACCTTTTAGAGGAATTGGGTAGCTTGGGAAGGAGAAAATGCTTGAGATTCTCTGTAACCAGTAAATCTGATTTTATTTAAAACTCTCACTTGACTAACTCTGTTGTCCATAGGTAACACGGCTCCCATGCAAAGCATATCCAGCGGCCTGAAGGAGACCATGAACCCCAATGACATCGTGCAGGATGCGATCCACAACTTCTCCCCAGCCTATCAGCAGTATGCACAGCAATCGACCAAAGACGAAATGACACGCAGGCACAACGGGCATACTTTGCCCCACACATGCACCCACATTACAGGCCGCCGAAAGACCGGTGAGAAGATTATCCTCATCAGCTCTGAGGATGAGCTGTAGACTTGAGTACCTGTTTTGTTTTAAAAACAGAAGTGAGATGCTGTGGGGTAGTGTGGGATTCTCACGCATCCTTCCAGGGATCAGGAATTGCTCCCGTTCCCCTGAATCAGGCTGTGACCTTTTGATTTGTTTTTAAACAAGTTGCTTTGACGTGAAATGGATTCCTAATTCTGAAAGTAGAACAGTGTGTGGAGGAAGATCAAATGACAAAGCCATGGAATTTTACTGTGAGTAAACCCAAAGCAGCTGCAGGCTTACATTGTTACACACACATTCACAATATATGAGTATACTCTCGCTTGCACGCACATTATCTCTCGTGCGTGCTTGTGCCCTTTTGTGCATGTTCCCCCACTTGTGCGTGCACTCTCTGGTGCTTACCCTCTCGCTTGCATGCTGTACATATTCATCATACATACACAGATACAGACAGAAACATTGGTATAGTTCTGTAGATTGGATGGATAATACATCAATGAACAAAGAATTTCCCACACTTGATGAAATGTATCAGCCAGTGTTTCAGTTTCCTGAGATTTTCGCCATACTCTGTAAAATTACTGCGAAGGATAGACCTATTTCCCACAACTAAAACTTCTAAATACCTGGTATGTTTAATGCTAGATCTATGCAATAGATCAATTTTGTTGCGCCAAAGTGTCGGTTGTTACAAAAGCCTTTCCAGAATTGGCTCTTTTCTCTCAATATCCTCCCACGGTCATTCCCCAACTATCGACATTCTGGGGGTCATCATTGATCAGAAACTTAGCTGGATCTGCCCCATAAATACTGTGGTTACAAGAGCAGGTCAAAGGCTAAGAATTTTGTGGCAAGTAACTTGCCACCTGACTCCCCAAAGGCTGTCCACCAAGGCACAAGTCAAGAGTCTGTTGAAATACTGTCTTGCCTGGATGTGCGAAGCTGCAACAACGCTTGCGCATGATGCCATATGGGACAAAAGCTGCCCACTTGATTGGCACCCATGCGCCACCTTAAACATTCACTCCCTCCACCACTGGCATATTGTGCCAGCTATGTAAAATCTGCAAGGTACACTACAGCAACTCACTAAGGCTCCTTTGCTAGCACTTTCCAAACCAGCAATTTTTACCACCTAGAAGAACAAGGGCAGTAGGCATATGGGAACCCCACCACCTGCATGTTCTCTTCCAAGTCGTGCACAATCCAGGCTAGGAACAATATTGAGGGGTTAAAATCCTGGAACACTCATACTAACAGCACTGAGGGAGTATCTTCATCAAACAGACTGCAGCGGTTCAAAAAAGCAGCTCACCACCATCTCTTGTGCAGTTAAGATGGGCAATAAATGCTCACCTTGCCTGTGCAACTAATATCTCGTGAATAAATAAAAAGTTGTTTTGGCTAAAGAAGAGAAAAATACAATTTATAAAGATGGCATTCCCATCTCACTGTACCCACAGACTGCATTATGGGCTAATTGCACCCATGACTCCTTCCTCCTACTGTATGACTGGTACAGAAGGCAAGAAGCTGAAATAACTTTAAAAAAAAATTAAACTGAGATGGGAGGTTGTATGGTACTGGATGATGCAATGGGTTAGACACCTGTGGGGATGCACGTTCAAATGAGCCCAATTTAATGGGATGGAAGACTCCACTGTGTACTCTTTCACGAGTGGACAATGACTTCAGCAAACAGGTACCCTGATTTTGACAATCTAAGATCAACAGTTGAGGGAGATTTTGCAGTTGAAGAATGCTGTTCAGTGGTTATATGCTCTTACTATGCTGTACAGCTGACATGAAGTGTTTGATGCTGATTGGAGAGGGTCCAGAATGGTAAATGTTTCTCCCACATCAGACTCCGAATTCAAAAACTTAAATAAAGGCAAATGCTGTAAAACAGATGACTAATCACAAATTACACCCTCATGGAGTAAAATGTCTGTCTGTGCCAACAATTCCTTTCATTTCAAGAAGTGACTATTTGTTATAGGAAATGGCTGATAGGTACACAATTATAGAGCCAGATTCAGGATCCCTAAGCAGTTTACATTGTGTTTACTTTGCTGAGTACAATGAGGAAGTAGGGTATCATAGCTCAAGTTGTTTAAAGGATTGTAGTAGTTACAATTTAGATGACCACAAATGCATTAAATGTTTGTGGGGAAGTGGAGGAACCATGAATTTGTGTACTGAGCCTCACCTCCTACAGTAAGTTTGAGTGTTTTAAGACTCTTTGTTATGAAGCAACTGGACTCTGTATCTGAAATTGTTTTTGCTTATTTCTTAACCCTGTTTTAGGACTATTTGCTGCTGTTTTGATACTTGCATTATTTCAATAGATAGCAGGGTTATTGCAAGAGTGCAGTGAAGTTAGGATTACCCTAACGAGTTCACTGACACTATTCTCTACAGATTTTACTATTCCTTATTGAGGTAGCTATTTGCAAAAATATAGCTTATAAATTAGCATACACAACATAGAATCCAGTTACACCAGCAACTCAGTACTTCCCTCCCAATTGCTAATCCCCACCAAGATGTCTGAGGGCTCTCTGTTTTTCCCTGAATGGTGGCCCAATCCATTTCCATCAACAAGCACCCTCCTCACCCTGGCTGAACTTATTCTCTCATTTCTCCTTTAACTCCTCTCACTTCTTCCAAATAAAAGGTGTTGCTGTGGGTACCTGTGTAGGTCCTAGCTATACCTGCCCTTTTTGTAGGAATTGTCAAATGTTTCTTGTTCCAGTCCTACACGAGACTGCTCCCTCAACTCTTTCTGGTACATTTAAGATCATATTGATACCGTGAGCTGCTCTTGCCCTGACCTGGAAAACTTCAACTTTGTTTCCAATTTCCACCGTTCTCTGTTTCATTGGGTCCATCTCTGACTCTCCCCTTTCCTTCCTTGACTTTTGTCTACATTTCTGGCAATAGGTTATCAACTAATATTCATTATAAGTCCACTGATTCCCACAGCTACCTCACTACACTTCCTTACACCCTACACTCTGTAAGGATTCCATTCCATTCATCCAGTTCCTCGATGTCGCATTGGTTCTGATGATGCAACCTTCCACAACAGTGCTTCTGAGATGTCATCCTTTTTCTCAACCGAGGATTCCTCCTCATGGCCTTCGATCACATCAGCCACATTTCCTGCACAACCCTTCCTCCAGACCCTTGCCCTCACCTTCCACCCCAACCCACAATGGATCATTTTCCCCCACCTCCAGCATGATGCCATTACGAATCATATCTTCCCCGTCCCTTTCTGCATTACGAAAAGACTTCCCTCCGTGATACCTTGGTCCACTCCTCAGTCACCCCCAACACCCTGGCCCCTTCCCAAAGCACCTTTCCACGCAAACACAGCGGATGTAACACCAGCCCTTTTACCTCCTGTCTCCTCACTGTCCAAGATTCCAAACGCTCCTTCTATGGACTTCTTTCAATCTAGTCTACTGTATTCGCTGCTCACAATGTGGTCTCCTCTACATTGGGAAGACCAAATGCAGATTGGGTGAATGCTTTGCAGAACACCTCTTTTTGGTTTGCAAGCATGACCCTGTCATTTTAATTCTCCATCTTGTTCTCACACTGACATCTCTGTCCTCTACCAACTGCACTGTTCCAGCGAAGCACAACATAAGCTTGAAGAACAGCACCTCATCTTTCAATAGGCACTTTACAGCCTTCCGAACTTACCGTTGAGCTCAACAATTTTGGACTATAATTACTGCACCAAGTTGTTTCCTTTGCTAGTTTGTTTTTTCTTATTTTTGCACACCCTCTCTAGGCACATCTTTTGTTTCTTTTCTTACCTTATCTCCATTTCCATTGGCCCTGGAGGACTAACTTTTCTGTCATTCAACCTTTGTCCTTGTTCCACCCACCCCTTGCTCAAAACCTATTACATTTCCAACTGTCCTGGTGAAAGGTCACAGACCTAAAACATTAACTGTTTCTCTCTCTCCACAGATGCTGCCTGACCTGAGTATTTCCAGCACTTTCTGTTTTTATTTGTTAAATTGCTCATTTGTGTCAGGAGAGTAGGAGGCATTTCAGAAAATTTTTCCAAATTTCTGGTCAGGAATTGCTGAGTGGAAGTAATATGCTGTATTTCAGGAGTGAAAATCACCCCTATGATGCTCTGCCTCCTCTGCAGAAATACCTTCTCATTACAACCAACTGTTGTGTGGTATAGATGACAACCATGGTTCATTGGGTAGAACTCTCTCCTTTGAGTCCAAAGGTTATAGGTTCAAGCTCCAGTCCAGAGACTTAAGCACGTAAACTAGGCTAATACTGCAGTTACAGTACTTGGGAAGTGCTGCATTGACTGGGGTATTGTCTTTGGAGAGATGTTGAATAGAAGCCCCAGCTGCCCCCTCAGATGGATGGATGCTAAATACCCCATGGCACTATTCACTATTTCAAACAGCAGGGGAGTTCTTCCTACTGGCCAGGCCAATATTCATCCCTCAACCAGCATCACAATAACATTATCTGATTGTCACATTGCTGTATGTGGGATCTTGTATTTAAATTGGCTGCCACATTTCCTACATTACTACAATGGCCATAATGCATTGGCTGTAAAGTACTTTGGGATATTCTAGGTCATGAATGGTGGTGCTTAAATGTAAGTCTTTTTTGGTACAAGTTAAAATTCAAACTGCAGTCTCCCTTTCTGCTGAGAGAAGGGAAAAAATGGGTTTTAAAAAAAAAGTTTATTAACTTTTTCCAAATGCACAATCAATTGGCCCTTGATGTAAATATGAAAATTCCTTTTAATTTCCCCAAAAGCATGTAGTACCAGCCCAATTTATTCTTTGTAAAAACCCACAGTTGATCTGCAGGCACAGTTAACAACAGTGAGGAAAGATTTGATCAGATAGTCAATGTCTGTGAGTAGCAGCAGCTGCTGTCTCCTTCCTCTATGTCAAGCTCCTGGAAATAGTCCAAATGCTGGAATCGGAGTACCTCGTTTCCCCAGCTGGTCCATCCGGGTTGCAAGTTTCGGGCAAACAACTCCAGGCATTCCGGGTGGGGTCTGGTCAATCCTTTCAGCACCTCACCCAGTGGTGGCTTGTGAGAATGAAGAACACAGGGAACGCTAACCAGCAGCTTGCAGTCAGGCACTGCAACTGTTTCGGTGATGGGTTCTCCATTCTGTTTTTCTGAGCTTCCTTTATACCTGCCCACTACCAGGATTTCATAGGGTTTCTTGTGGGTGGAGTCTAAAGGGACTACAAACTCTCCATGCTGGGTTATCTTTACCCAGTGCCACTCCGCAACCACCTCGACGGACCAACTAGGATATAGTTCTTCCTTGACAAAGCGTAGGTGCCTTTGCCGATTGGTGACCCAGCTCACCACCAGACAGCCTGGAGCGGAGAGTGCCGGCACAGGAATCTGTTGGATCTGCCAAGGGAAGAGGTAGCTGTAGCCTTTGCTTCTCTTGACTGACTTGTTTTCCCAGGGTGGGTCCAAAGTAATCACATCATACTTCTTGTAGCCCAAGAGGGGTTCTATGCAGGAGATGTCTGACAGAAGAAAGCTGGATCGTGGTGGCAGCAGGTACCTCTGTCCCATTAGCGTCACAATCCTTGCACAATCTGAACCATTCTCAATCAAGCGGGAAAGCAGGTTCAGGTCTTCGGCAGATTCTGCCTCGTCACTTATCACCTGCACAGGCTGGTTCTGTTCTTGTACTATCTGCTTCGCCATTGAGCAGAGTTCCACCAACACAGAGTCAGCAATCACTGGAGTAATTCGTTTCTTAGCGCAGTCTCTTCCAGTTGGTGCCCTTGTGTCGGTGCCTTGCTCCCCCACCTCCTTGTTTCGCTCTATCAACTTTCTGGTGCCATTCCGAATGGCCAGGCTGACCTTCTCATGGTACCCCTGTGCCTCTATCTCTCCCTGGTTCAGTTCACGAGTCTTCCTCTTGCGTTTCCTGACTTTCAGTCTTGAGTCTCCACCCCCTGGCTCCTGACCTCTTGCTGTTTCTGTGTCAGCAATGTGGGGTTTCTCGATGTCAAAATATTCTGCCTTGAAAACGTACCTGCGGTACTGGGTGTCATTTGGAATATGGTGGCAGCATCTATATGACTGATTGATGTAGGCTGAATGATCTAGTAGCCATCCCACAGAGTCACTCTTTACCACAGACATCACTCTCAACACTTGAAGCAAGAGTGTTGAGTTGGTTTGAGAGTCTCTTCCAGCCCCCACCCTCTGCTAACACACCCTTTCTTAACCTCTTCCTCCACCAATAACTTGGCCTTTCCCCTTCCCCTGCTAACTCATCTCACCTCCATAAACTCACCCTCTTCTCCCTTACTAAATTACCCCTCTGTCCTCCTTTAATTTGTCCTCCCTCTACTCTCCCTTGATTGAAAGGTATGCAAAGAAATATATTTCAGCAGATCATTAGCTGCTAGCACAGTTGTGGTAAGTGAACCCGAATCTTCAGGAAGCCAGGATGGAAATCTGTGGATTAAACCAAAAAAAAAATTAAAATATAAGCTTCATTGCTGAGTAACTAATGTATAGTTGATTTTAAAAGGCACCATAACTACCCCATAACCCACATGTAGCTATTGCCATGGTTTTAAGTCATTGTCATTGGGAGATATATTTTCTAGTTTGCTGCACCTGACCACTGAGATGTCATCAGAGTCACAGTGACAATGTGATTCACACAGACCCAGCATCCTCCTCCTTTCATTACTTACCATTCATAGTTCAGCTTCTTGTTGGGGTACAGTTCTTCCAGCATTAGGTCCCTCACCGTTCCCACCCAACCTTCCCCATAAGAGGCCAGTATCATGAGTGCAAGTCATTGTCAATGGGAGTTGTGTTTTCAAACTGTGCTGGACTTTGTATTTGTGTGTGCTGTTTATCATTGTGTAAACATTCATCAAGCGACAAGCAGCTGGAATAGATATTGTTGCATTAGACCATTGAATGGTAGCTCAGTCACAGCGGTTGGAAATTCATGCCTCGGGGATTGGGCAAAGGAGGTGGTGGCGTTTTGCCTGTACGTTTAACCTTCTTGCAGAGTTCACAATTCAGATGGGGTCTTTCTATACCTGGCTGGTTACTCTGCTAATGGGTCATGGAGTGGAACTGACTTCATTTCGGGGGGGATGCAAGAAGGCAAAATCATGGAGTGAAGTGTTGAGTGGAGAAGTATCAAGTAGTAAAATCTCAACGGTAGTGTGTCACAGAGTTTGACATGAGTCCAGCACCTCCCTCAGTCTACTGCAGGGTGCCTTGCACCAATGAATGAACTTACATTTATACAAAGCCTTTCACAACCTCCGTGCCTTTCAAAGTGCTTTACTCCAGTGCAGTACTGAACAAATGCTGCGCTGTCAGATGCACCATTTTTCAGCTGAGACGTTAAACCAAAGTCCTATCTGCTCTCTCAGGTGTTTGTAAAAGATTCCATGAGACTACTTCGATGAACAGCAGCAGAGTTATCCTGGTGTTCTGGCCAATATTTATCCCTCAACCAACATCAATAAAAACAAATTATCTGGCTAAATATAACATTATTATTTGTGGAACTTGCTGTACAGTTGATTTTAAAAGGCACCATAACTATTCCACTGTGTGAAAATTGGCTGCTGCACTTCCTATATTACAATAGTGAGTGGACTTCAAAAGTACTTCATTGGATATAAAGCACTTTGAGCTGTCCTGCGGCTATGAAAGGTGCTATATAAATACAAATCTTCCTTTAAGCCAGCTAAGTACTTTTGAAATATCATTGCTGTAATGTAGGAAATGATAATCACTCAGAGGATTGTGAATCTTTGGAATTCTCCACTCTAGAGAGTTATGTATGCTCAGTCATTGAATATATTCAAGAATGAGATTGGAAAGGAATTGAGGAATATGGGGATAGTGGAGAAGGTGGAGTTGAGGTAGAAGTGCAGTCATGATCTTATTAAATGGCAGAGCAGGATTGTGGGATTCTGCAGCCTACTCCAATTAATTATAAGGACACAAGAATTGGAGCTGGAGTGGGTTTTTTTGGTTCTTTGCACTGACTCCGCCATTCAACAAGATCATGGCTATCTTCTACCTTAACTCCACCTTCCCACACTGTACCCATATCCCTCAATTATCATAATACCCAAAAATCTTATCGACTTCTGTCTTGAATATATTCAGAGACTATGCATCCACTGTTCTCTGGGCTACAGATTTCCAACGATACTCAACCATTTAAGTTAAGAAATTTCTCATCTCAGGCTGATCCTTTATTCTAAGGCTGACTCTGGGTTCTAGATTATTTATGTTCTTGTAATCACCATGTCAAAAAATGACTGCAAGATTGGGGCTGTGTGGGTGCCCCCTGGATCTTGTGCAGCATTGCCTGTTTGATGATCAATGACTAACAGTGATTCATTGTAAAAGATCTTGATTTCTGAGAGGAGTGTGATTTTCAGGTTACCTGAAAAAAACTTTACCATTTCATTAACTGTATGGTCACAGGCTTCTCACAATGATTTTAGGAACACCTAAAATAATTGTTTATTTGAAGTTACTTAAAGATGCTAGAAAATCAACAGAGCAGTACTTGTCCCTCCTGAAACCTTCCCATTTTACAACAAAAATGAAACATAACAGACTTTATTTTAGTTTTAAACCAAAATAAATGTTCACACTGGCAATGAATTTGGCTCCCTTCCTGCTGGACTCCTCTGATTACTGATGGTGACAGGGGTGTGATTTCCTATAGATTCAAGAACTTATGGGGATGTTGGGGCACTGGGCAGAGACATACTACCACTTCAATACATGCTTCCTATTGTTAAAATATTTAGGTATTAAATTCTGTCAACATTTCCCATTCAATTTTGCTTTGTCAGCTGTTGTAATGTAATTGCGGGCTCTGGCCACTAGCTAGCTCTGCAGTCTGAGATTCTGCAGTCTATCTCAATTCTTTCGCTATTGTTTATACTTGGGGGGATAAACTTATACTAAGCGGCTGACCCTGGGCTAGATTACCAGTGCAGATCTAACACTGGAGAGTGGGAATTAAGCCATGGTAAACTTAAGCCCGTGTAACAACAAATGTTTTATTGTACAGTGTCTAACCCACTTTTATATGTTATTTTTTCTTTACAATGATTCTATACAAGCTGCTAGATATGACATGGGGCATTTGATCAATGAAAGGATTCAAATTCCAAATTTACTGTATCCTGATGTAGTTGTGGAAATAGTTTTATAAATAAATAGAAATACATTTTTCTGAATATGTGCAAGATCTTGCTTTCTAATTTTTGTGTTGAATTCTTGCTATGAAACTGAATGCTAATTTGAATTTAAAAAATGAAGAAATATTTGGATCTGATTGCAGCCATTTATTGAAGTAGTTTTGAAATCTGGTCAGTTGTGATGTAGGAAATGCAACAGCTTTGCACACAGCAAGCTCCCACAAATGGCAATGTGGCAATGACCAGATCATCTGAATTAGGTGATGTTGGTTGAGAAGTAAATATTAACGGAGAACACGAGGGAGAACTCCTCTGCTCTTTGAAATAGGAACATGCAATTTTTTACGACCACCTGAGGTTTGAATGTCTCATCCAAAGCGGGACACCTCAAAACATTTCAGCACTCCCTCAGCACCTCATTGGAGTGTCAACATGCATTTTGTGCTCAAATCTCGAGTGAGACTTGAACCCACCAATGTCTGACTCAGAGGTTCAGTGTGGTGTCAGCTGAGTCAAGTGTAGGCGTGTCAAAGGACTGCAATACCTCAGGCTTTTTCGTTCAGCAAGGTATTCAGAATTACAAAACCAAAGCCGGTAGACTGTATTTACAGATCAGCCATGATCTAATTGATTGAGGGAACAGAATCAAGGAGCTAAATGGCCTACTTCTGTTCCCATGTTCCTTGCTATGGGTTTCAACATCTTCCAGCATTGGCAGACATGTCTTGGTTTAACATCTCATCCACAGGATTGAAAATTAGCCTTTGAGAATTCCTCTTGCTAAGTCCAAATGTAACTTCATCCTTTTCTAGAGTCTAGTGTAAAAGGAAATATTACACTCACAGCAGTCTCCATAAAATGATTCTGTGCCCAAATCTCCTCCTTTTGGTTCTCTGCTGAGAAACTGGAATTTAACAGTTCACAAATCTCAACCATTTAAATTAATTAACACTCTGACCAGGATATTTAATTCCTCATCCAGCCCTAAATAGTTACAGCACAGGTCATGGCAGGAAGTTAAATCAGGAAGAGGAAGTTGCATCATGAGCTAATCCAGACTGCACCTACAATAAATGTTTAACCAGCTCAGGGGAAAAGGCTTAATGATAACTGCTGTGTCAAGCGCTTGAATTTTACACTGTGAAATTGTTTTCTGATGCTAGTTGGTTCAAAACATTGTCTAGTGACTAACAGAGATTAGGGATAATGACTGCAACTCCATAGAATCTTACAGCACAGAAGGAGACCATTTAGCCCATAATGCCTTTGCTGGCTCTTTGAAAGACCTACCAATTAGTCACACTCCCCCTGTTCCTTCCCCATAGCCCTACAACTTTCTCCCCTTCAAGCATTTATCCAACTCCCTCTTGAAAATTACTATTGAATCTATTTCCACTACTCAGACAGGACGCTCCAGATCATTACAAGCACTGCATAAAATAAAGTCTTCTCATCTTCCTTCCTAGTTCTTTGGACAATTATCTTAAAATAGTGTACACTGGTTACCGACCCTCCCAACTAGCATTAATATAGCACTTTTAACATAGATTCAGAACCGAGTCGAGTGTTGGTATTTTTGATCTCTGGTGCTGGGGCGGTGGCTACAGAGAGGAACAGCCAGTCAGACTTTGCTCCCCGGATTGCAATCCAAAGGCCCCCGTCCCGGATAGTGGGTGTGGATGGGTGTCGGGTGAGTCCAAAGTCTGGCATGACTGCACGTCCTGATCAAATAGCCAGCCTGACCTCTTGGGAGAGTTACCAGAATTCTTGTAAAAGTGGCTATGTGGCTCAGTGGGTAGCACTCTTGTCTTTGAGTCAGGAAATTGTGGGATCAAGTCTTACTACAGTGGCTTGAGCACAAAATCTTGGATGCTACTCCCACCGGAGGGCTGCACTGTTGGTGGTGCTGTCTTTTGTGTGGGACATTAAACCAAGGCCCCATCTGTTCTCTCTCAGGTTGATGTAAAAGATCCTGTGGTACTATTTTGAAGAACAGCAGGGCAGTTTTCCCTGAGATCCTGCTCAACCAACATCACCAAAAAACAGATTTCTGGCCATTATCGCATTGCTGTTTGTGAGAACTTACTGTGCACAAATTGGCTGCTGCATTTGTTACATTACAACAGTGACTATACTTCATTGGCTGTAAAGTGCTTTGGGGCAATCTGGGATTATCAAAGGCACTGCAGAAATGCACATCTTCCCTTTATTCGGCAAGAGTCACCCACCCCCCTTAAGGAGAAGAGGAGGAAAGCATCTAGCAAAAAGTATGTTTACTGTAACCATAGTTGAGGTGGAGCCTTCAACACCCTGATCAAGCCTCTAAACTCATTCCGTTTAATTTCTGTAGGTAGGTTAAGCTTTGGGTAATAAAATGCACCTGATAGGCTCAGACCTGCTTGTGACAAATACCACAGTGAAATAGTCCACTGGAACTTGCTATTAAGGTTCGCACATCAGTTATGGTCACTCAGACGGGTATACAGGGAAAAAGATAGGCTCGGAAAGGATTTATTACGCGTATTAAAGCAAAATACTGTGGAAGCTGGAGATCTGAAATAAAAATGGAAATTCCAGATTTCCATACTGCCTTCTGGACTCGACATTGAGTTCAATAATTCCCAATGATAACCTCTTTGCCCATTTTCTTTCTTTTTTCTTTGCTGGTTTGTTTTTTTCCCTCTCTCGTTTCTCTCTTATTTCCTTCTCTTTGCTTTTGGGTGGCAGCTACTCAAGACCCTGCCATTCATACCTCCTTTAGACACATCTTTTCTTTCCTTACTTTTCCCTTTTACCTTGCACCATCAACAATTTTCTTATTTATCCTGCACTTCAACCTATCACAGACCTTCTCATTTATTCTTTCCTTCCCCCCCTACCCACCACCTTTTTACTTGCTTAAAACCACCTCCATTTCAAATTTTTCCCAATCCAGACCTGAAACATTAACTCTGTTTCTCTGCACAGATGCTGCCTGACCTTCATTATGAATAATTGATAGATGTAGTACTGACACATTCCTGCTGGTGGTGCTACTGAACCATTGAGAGTTCTCTTAGATCTCAGAACAGAATGGCAACATACAATAACTGCGCGTGTATATCTTTACAAAATAAAATTAATGGTGCTGTTTTAATTCTCTGCTGATGTTTCTCCTGTATACCTTCCTCTATTATGTCAGCTATGGCTCAGTTGATAGCACTCTTGCCTTTCAGTCAGAAGATTGTGGGTTCAAGTCCCACTGCAGAAACTTGAGCACAGAAATCTAGACTGACCTTCTGGTGCAATACCAAGAGAGATTTGGAGATGCTATTTTTCGGATGAGGTTGAGATGTTAAATCAAGTCTGCCCTGTTAGATGGGCGTAATAGATCCCATGACAATATTTTGAAGAACAGGGGAGTTCTCCCTGGTGTCCTGACCAACAACACTAAAACAGATTATCCGATCATTATCAGATTTCTGTTTGTGGGAGTTTGTTTTGTGCAAATTTCTGCCATGGTTTCTATGGTATATCAGTGACCACACTTCAAAAGTACTTCATTGGTTGTAAGGGACGTCCTGAGTTGTGAAAGAAAGTCTCTCTTACTCTCCTCACTGATGGTTAAGGTACATTTTAGCAGTACATGGTACCTCCTGAGAGATTTTGATAGAGTAAATAAAGAGAAACTGCTTTCATTGGTAGGAGAGTCAGCAAACAGGTGAAACAGACTTAAAGTAATAGGTAAAAGAACCAGAGGTGAGATGAGGCATTTTTTTCATGCATTAAGTTGTGATGATCTGGAATGGACTGCCTGAAAGGGTGGTGGAAGCAGAACCAATGAAAAGCTTTCAAACAGGAAATACTTGAAGGGGCAAAAAAAATGCAAGGCTATAGGGAAAAAGCAGGGAAGAGTGAAACTGATTGGATAACTTATTCAAAAAGCCAGTACAGGTACAATGGTCGAATGGCCTCTTCTGTGCTACATAATTCTGATTCAGCTGAGTGGCTTTCATTTATATCACCTGTGAGTCTTGATATAGAGTGTGAACAAACCATTTAACTGCAATGGCAGAAGAAGAGGAACTGCAGCCAAATCTCACCCTGTTTTTAGCCAATCATACTTCCAGAAAGGATTGGTAGAAAGCGATCAGGAGTGAGAAACCGTCCTGACTTTCAGCCCTCCACAAAGCAAGCCCACCAATCACCCCATCACCACCTAGTCCTCTGGCTAGGACTGACTAACATAGCACAAACCTGCCACCTTCCTGCTCTGTATGTCTCAAATACTCAGGAAAGTTGGATGTCAATACTATTAAATTTGCTGCTTTGTGACTTCTGTTTATTATAGATACAGTGGCTTGCTCCAATAAATACGGTGCCACGTCACCTGATTATATGACGAGCCTCTGACCAGTGGAATAACAATAATGCACAATGACATGGGAATTTCTATGAACAATAATTAGGCCCAATAAGCCTGAAGCGTAATGATAGATCTCAAAGACCTTCTCACCATATCCCTCCCTCAACTCCTATAGCCAGAAACACATCTGATTGTCAGGTTCCAGTCTAGCGACTTAAGCACACTCCATTGAAGTACTGAGAATGGGCTGCACTAGTGGAGGTGCCTTCTTCCGGACAAGGCGTTAAACTGCGGCTTTGCTTGCATTACAAAAGCAAAATACTGTGGATGCTGGAGATCTGAAATAAAAGCAGAAACAAATACAAAAACAAGTTCTGATGAAAGGTTACAGACTTCAAGCGTTAACTGGGTTTCTCTCTCCACAGATGCTGCCAGACCTGCTGAGTATTTCCAGCATTTTCTGTTGTTACCCCATTTGCCCTCTCTGGTGAGCATAAAAGATCCCATGACAGTATTCCTAAGAAAAGCAGGGGATTTCTCCCTGGTGACCTGGCCAATAATTTATCCCCCAAATGACACCTAAAACAGATTATCTGGCCATTATCCCATTGCTGTTTGTGGGAGATTACTGCGGGCAGATTGACAGCCACGTTTTCCTATATTCAGGGTGACCAACTCTTAAGAAAAAAATAAAGGAGCACAGAGATCAAACCTGAAAGGGACCCCCTCTCCCCCCCCAAGTGAGGAGTTATAGAATTTTTCGCTTTGAAATGGAGCTGTCTGTTGCATTATTTCCCTATTTTCATTGAAAATAGATATTCAGTCAAGATTGAAAACATGTCAAGGATAACCTCTTCCCACACAAATTCACTTTAACTATGTAATTTCACCTGTGAATTGAACTTCGAGATTGTTTACAAGACTTTGTCTCCGGGTGTGACGTCCGGTAGGTGAAAGACGGTAAAGGTGATGCTAAACGGCACCGGAAAGTCCTCCAAGATAATACCCAGGGAAGGACTAAACCCGCCATTCGCTCGACGGGGAGGCGGTAAATGCATTTCCGGCCTCATTCGCGAGGAAAGTTGCGGGGTTCTCAATGCCTTCTTGGAAAATCTCATTATTTTCCAGCTACCATTCAATGTGAATCAAATTTCGTTACTTGTATACACAATTTGTGTCGATAACCTTTTTTTATGATTCATGCCATTGCTTATCCTAATAAAAGCTTGATTGATGCAAATGGAAACTCTTGCAGTAAATGTTCCTTTTTTTGTGATATTTTAGATTTGATTAAACTTATCATAGACTGGAGTGGAGTAGTTTGGAAATGTCTAGTCGCTCAGTGAAATCACCTGTTTAGATAAAATGGCTGAGGGCAAAAACTGTGCAAACCAATGTTTAACGTTGGCTGGGAGAGCCCCGGGCGCCATCAGAGCTGTAGCTACCTCCCCTCTCCAGTCCCGTCCCAATCTCGCCGCTATCGCCAATATTTGCCTGGCTGCTTCAGCTCTCCCCGGGCAGCCTCACCACTGCCCAGCGCCGCTGCTCCTCCAGCTCTCCCCGGGCAGCCTCACCACTGCCCAGCGCCGCTGCTCCTCCAGCTCTCCCCGGGCAGCCTCACCACTGCCCAGCGCCGCTGCTCCCCACTGACTCCGAGCCGAAGGCAGCAAGGCGAGACTCCCAGCAAAACATTTCAGCCTGTCAGCAGCACCAGACTTCGGAGCACAAATGAAAATATGGGGCAAATGGGGCCCCCGGGGAGATTTCCCACTGGACAAGGAACAAATGTCAAAAATACGGGACAATCCTGTAAAATACCGGATGGTTGGTCACTGTCTACATTACAACAGTGAGTGACTACACTTCAAAAATACTTCCTTGGCTGTAAAGCGCGTTGCGATGTCTTGAGGTCGTGAAAAGTGCTATATAAGTGCAAGTTTTTTTCTTTTTATTTCATTAGCCTTCCCTCAATTTATTTCACAACCCTGGTTGCGCTTTGTTTTAAAAAGTTGCATTGAGTCTTTCCCTTTCACCCCACCTTGTTTATTTGTAATGTATGTCCAATATAGCCTATGGCTCTATTATTTCATGTGCTCAGTGACATTTACAATGTTCCTGGTATCAGAAATGTGATGAAAAGGAAGCCAACACAGTAACATACTGTTTCTTATTCTGGGAAACCAGCCCTTTTAATCTAGCCGATGCTTTTCTTAACAGGTTCTTTTAAGAGTCCAAAGTGTAGAGAGCAAGGACAGTCTCAACCCCGTTTCCAGTGCTTTGCAACTAATCACCAGTTGGAACTAATCCAGGAAACCGAGAGGCCATTGGGTGTGTCAGACTGGAGTGCCACAGTGGCGGAGGGGGGGGCGGGGTTGAGAGCTGACATGGTCACACCAATGTAGATGAGTTCAGAATTCCCTCTAATTCTTTCTGTGCAAGGACAGGTTAATGGCCCCAATGCGTTGATTTTAAAAGTCTCATATTTGTCCTCAAACCCCTCAATGGCCTTGCCCCTCCCTATCTTTGTGATCTGCTCTAGCCCCATAACCCTCTGAGGTATCTGCGCTCCTTCAACTGTGGTCTCTTGCGCACCCCCCGATTTTAATCGCTCCACCATTGGTGGCCATAGTTCAGATGTCTTGGCTCTAAGCTCTAGAATTCCCTCCTCAAACCTCTGTCTCTCTACCTCTCGCTCTAATCCTTTAAGGTACTCCTTAAAACCCACTTTTTTGAGCAAGCTTTTGGTTACCTGTCCTAATAACTCCTTACATGGCTCAGTGTCAAATTTTGGTTGATAATATCCCTTTGAAGCACCTTGAGACATTTTAATATGTTAAAGGTGCTATATAAATGCAATTGTTGTGGTTTGCAAAGATTGCAAGGTCCCATAAACTGCCATGAGATACTGACCAGATAGTCTGTTTTTTTCAGTGATGCTGGTTTCTGGATAAATGTTGGAAAGGTCAACCAGGGAGAATACTGTTTTTCCTCTTTGAAATATGTGTCATGAAATCTTTTTTCCCCCCATGAGAAAGCACATAGGGTTGCAGTCCCTCAATACTGCACTGGGAGTATTAGTGTAGGTTTTGTGCTGAAATCTCTGGAATGGGACTTGAAGACACAACTTTCTGATGCAGAGATGAGAGTGTTACCAACT
This sequence comes from Cetorhinus maximus, assembly GCF_964194155.1. NCBI lineage: Eukaryota > Metazoa > Chordata > Chondrichthyes > Lamniformes > Cetorhinidae > Cetorhinus > Cetorhinus maximus. The sequence continues at coordinate 62,986,169 of NC_135893.1, forward strand.
GGGCTATGCCCAGCAGGATAAGTTAGGTTATTAGCTGAAGAGGGTAAAAATCATTTCCTAAAATCTAACAGTTTCAGGGGCTCTCCTCATGACTTACCAGGTAAATTCACTCCCAGTTTGGCTCTGAATCACACAGGCTTTTTAAAAAATCTTTCATGGGATGTGGGCATGACTGGATAGGCCAGCATTTATTGCCCTTCCCTAATTGCCCTTGATAAGGTGGTGGTGAGTTGCTTTCTTGAACCACTGCAGTCCATGCGGTGTAAGCTAGGAAGGCATGAGGTTTGATCCTTGGTTCCTGGTCAGATAGTCAAAATCAATCAGAACCTAACAACTAGCCTCAGTCCCTGAGGTAGGAAGGAGACAAGTCAGGGAGGGTTACTTTTCCTGATCGCTGTCTAACTGACTCTGCTATGCAAAGTGTGCCTGCATGGATGTTGTATGAGGGCAGGATTGGGCTGGGCTGTGATAATGACTCCAAAGTTGAACTGCCTGGTGGCACATAATGCCCTAGGCTCACAAACAAAGACTGGCCACTTGGGGCAAGATTAAATGTGTTCCATGGAGAGGTAGCCAGCCCATCAAGGAGTCAATGCTTTGAGGACTTGAGGAAAGTCAGGAGGAAAATACTTCCTTCAAGGAAATTGGAGAATTCCTCCTCTTCCCTCAGTACTTTTTTCCAGATTATTTTCAGTTATTTTTGAACATTTCCATGGTATGACATAGCAAAGAAACAAACTGCATTGCAATGGCTTTGACTGTCAGCTCAGACAGTCACAATGACCCAGCCTGTGATTTTCTATCATTGGGAATTTCTTTTATGTCATTCCCATGAATCATTCCAATGGTCAGGGAAAGAACAAAAATTGAGTTGAATCAATTAGACTTTAATGCAGCTAGTCATACAGTCTGGAAATAAATCCATGCCCTCACCATCCCCGATTATTTGTAGTGTTCAATGGTTCTATAGGTGCAGGTCAATGGGACTAGCGGAATAATATCTTGGCACAGACTAGAAGGGCCGAATGGCCTGTTTTCTGTGCTGTAGTGTTCTATGGTTCTATATACAGTTTTAAGAAAACTAACTGAAGCCCTTCACACCAGCAACAGTCTCTCTCAGTCAGTGCTTGTCTGGGATCTTCAGCATCTTATTATCATCATTGTGGTTCAGTCGTAGGGCTCTGATTTTTGAGGCAGAAGGTTATAGGTTCATGGCTGTTTAAAAGTCAACCATGATGGAGAAACACCAAGGCTCAGGCCTTGTTCCTTCTAAAGACACAGGTTCCTTCTAAAGGACATTAGTGAACCATTTAGGTTTGTATGCCAAACCCAACTGCTTCACATCTCTCTGTATAATGTCTCCCGTTAAGCATGTATCTCTATATCACCTATCGTTTTTGCACATGATGCTACGAGGATAATCACACCTTTGGAGAGGCTAGCTAAACGTTGAACTTCGATTTCCGATTTGACTTGTACCATCCTAGCAGCCAGGAGCGCTGAATTTGACTTTCATTCATTTAAAGGTGCAGTCACCATGGTAAATGCCTTATGGACTCATAGAACCTTATAACACCGAATCAGGCCTGTTAGGTCTGCAGTGGTGTTCATCTCCCCATGACCCATGTAGACCAGTCCCACTTCCCTGCTCATTTCCTGTACTGTTTAGTATTCCTCTTTTATGAAGTAATTCTTTTTTACAATAATTTATGAAATTTGCTACAGTTAAGTATGTTTTGTGCCAGAGGATTCTAGATTCTATCTTCTGTGCAAAGAATCTATTTTAACACTTAATTCTCTAGTGCAATTATTCTAATTTTACATGAAACACGTAATTTAATTTTACATATAATTTTAATGTAATATAGCATTCTATATATAATTTATATTCAGGCTTTTATATATTATTTAGATTCAATATTTTATACAATTTAGATTATTTTATGTAATTTATATACAATTAATATTCAGTATTTAATATATAATTTAAAATTGTATTTTATATATTATTTAGGTTATGTAATATGTATATAATTTAGATTAAGTATTTTACATGTCATTTATATTCGGTACATCATATATAATTCATTTTGAGATATTTCCGCTTTTCCCGCCACTTCCAGGGTCCCTGTGACGTTGCCGGAATTTTCATGAATGAAGTCACATGAGCAAACAGCGGGTGACGTCAACGCTCCCGGAACTGGGCTCCGTGTGTGTGCGTGTGGACAGCAGGGATCGAGAGAAAGCGCGTCCCCGACACCGCCCGCGCTACCGACAGGTAGGGGCGCACCAATGGTGGGGGGGGTATACTCATTTATTTGTTTGTGCTGCTACAGTTAGTCATTTATAACCAGACACTGGGAGAGAGAGAGAGAGAATGTGAGTGTGTGTGGGCACTGGGAGAGAGTGGGCACTGGGTGGGATGGAGAGAGTGTGGGCACTGGGTGAGAGGGAGAGAGAGAGAGGGCACTGGGTGGGAGGGAGAGAGAGTGGGCACTGGGTGGGAGGGAGAGAGGGCACTGGGTGGGAGGGAGGGAGAGAGGGCACTGGGTGGGAGGGAGGGAGAGAGGGCACTGGGTGGGAGGGAGAGAGAGGGGGCACTGGGTGGGAGGGAGAGAGAGAGGGCACTGGGTGGGAGGGAGAGAGAGAGGGCACTGGGTGGGAGGGAGAGAGAGAGGGCACTGGGTGGGAGGGAGAGAGAGAGGGCACTGGGTGGGAGGGAGAGAGAGAGGGCACTGGGTGGGAGGGAGAGAGAGGGCACTGGGTGGGAGGGAGAGAGAGAGGGCACTGGGTGGGAGGGAGAGAGAGAGGGCACTGGGTGGGAGGGAGAGAGAGGGGGCATGGGGTGGGAGGGAGAGAGTGGGCACTGGGTGGGAGGGAGAGAGAGGGCACTGGGTGGGAGGGAGAGAGAGTGGGCACTGGGAGGGAGAGAGAGAGGGCACTGGGTGGGAGGGAGAGAGAGAGGGCACTGGGTGGGAGGGAGAGAGAGTGAGCACTGGGTGGGAGGGAGAGTGGGCACTGGGTGGGAGGGAGAGAGAGAGGGCACTGGGTGGGAGGGAGAGAGAGAGGGCACTGGGTGGGAGGGAGAGAGAGAGGGCACTGGGTGGGAGGGAGAGAGAGAGGGCACTGGGTGGGAGGGAGAGAGAGAGGGCACTGGGTGGGAGGGAGAGAGAGAGGGCACTGGGTGGGAGGGAGAGAGAGAGGGCACTGGGTGGGAGGGAGAGAGAGAGGGCACTGGGTGGGAGGGAGAGAGAGAGGGCACTGGGTGGGAGGGAGAGACAGAGGGCACTGGGTGGGAGGGAGAGAGAGAGGGCACGGGGTGGGAGGGAGAGAGAGAGGGCACGGGGTGGGAGGGAGAGAGAGAGGGCACAGGGTGGGAGGGAGAGAGAGGGCACTGGGTGGGAGGGAGAGAGAGAGGGCACTGGGTGGGAGGGAGAGAGAGAGGGCACTGGGTGGGAGGGAGAGACAGAGGGCACTGGGTGGGAGGGAGAGAGAGAGGGCACGGGGTGGGAGGGAGAGAGAGAGGGCACGGGGTGGGAGGGAGAGAGAGAGGGCACAGGGTGGGAGGGAGAGAGAGAGGGCACAGGGTGGGAGGGAGAGAGAGGGCACTGGGTGGGAGGGAGAGAGAGGGCACTGGGTGGGAGGGAGAGAGAGGGCACTGGGTGGGAGGGAGAGAGAGGGCACTGGGTGGGAGGGAGAGAGAGGGCACTGGGTGGGAGGGAGAGAGAGGGCACTGGGTGGGAGAGGGGGCACTGGGGGATGGGAGAGGGGGCACTGGGGGGGTGGGAGAGGGGGCACTGGGGGTGGGAGAGGGGGCACTGGGGGGGTGGGAGGAAGAGGGGCACGGGGGTGGGAGAGGGGGCACTGGGGGGGTGGGAGAGGGGGCACTGGGGGGGGTGGGAGAGGGGGCACTGGGGGGGGTGGGAGAGGGGGCACTGGGGGGGTGGGAGAGGGGGCACTGGGGGGGTGGGAGAGGGGGCACTGGGGGGGTGGAAGGGGGGCACTGGGGGATGGGAGGGGCACTGGGGGGGTGGGAGGGGGCACTGGGTGCTGGAAGAGAGCTGGGCACTGGGAGCGAGAGAGAGAGATTGGCACTGGGAGCGAGAGAGAGGCATTGGCACTGGGAGCGAGAGAGAGGCATTGGCACTGGGAGCGAGAGAGAGGCATTGGCACTGGGAGCTAGAGAGAGGCATTGGCACTGGGAGCGAGAGAGAGACATTGGCACTGGGAGTGAGAGAGGCATTGGCACTGGGAGCGAGAGAGAGGCGTTGGCACTGGGAGCGAGAGAAAGATGGGCACTGGGAGAGAGAGAGAGGCATTGGCACTGGGAGCGAGAGAGAGGCATGGGCACTGGGAGCGAGAGAAAGATGGGCACTGGGAGCGAGAGAGAGGCATGGGCACTGGGAGCGAGATGGGTACTGGGAGTGAGAGAGAGAGGGCTCTGGGAGCGAGACAGAGAGAGTGCACTCGGAAAGAGAGAGAGAGTGCACTCGGAAAGAGAGAGAGAGTGTGCACTCGGAAGAGAGAGAGAGAGAGAGTGCATGCGGAAAGAGAGAGAGTGCACTGGGAGCGAGAGAGAGGGAGTGCACTAGGAGTGAGAGAGAGAGAGAATGCACTGGGCAAGAGAGCAAGAGGGTGCACTGGGAAAGAAAGTGGGCACTAGGAAAGAGCGAGAGAGTGAGCACTGGGAAAAAGAATGAGAGTGGGCAATAGGAAAGAACGAGAGAGCGGGCACTGGGAAACAGAGCGGGCACTGAGAAAGGGGGAGCGAGAGAGAGGATGCACTGGAAGCAAGAGAGAGAGTGCACTGGTAAAGAGAGAGAGATTGCACTGGGAAAGAAAGAGAGAGCTTGCACTGGGAGCGAGGGAGAGCACTGGGAGGGGAGAGAGAGAGAGTGCACCGGGAGCGAGCGAGAGAGAGAGTGCTCTGGGGGAGGGAGAGAGAGTGCACTGGGGGAGGGAGAGAGAGTGCACTGGGGGAGGGAGAGAGAGTGCACTGGGGGAGGGAGAGAGAGTGCACTGGGGGAGGGAGAGAGAGTGCACTGGGGGAGGGAGAGAGAGTGCACTGGGGAGGGAGAGAGAGTGCACTGGAGGAGGGAGAGAGAGTGCACTGAGAGCGAGCGAGAGAGTGCACTGGGAGCAAGAGAGAGAGAGTGCACTGGGAGCGAGCGAGAGAGAGAGAGAGTGCACCGGAGCGAGCGAGAGAGAGTGCACCGGGAGCAAGCGAGCGAGAGAGAGAGTGCACCGGGAGCGAGCGAGAGAGGGAGAGTGCACCGGGAGTGAGAGAGGGAGAGTGCACCGGGAGTGAAAGAGGGAAAGTGCACCGGGAGCCAGAGAGAGTGCACTGGGAGCGAGCAAGAGAGAGAGCGCACCGGGAGCGAGCGAGCGAGAGAGAGAGTGCACTGGGAGTGAGCGAGAGAGAGAGCGCACCGGGAGCGAGCGAGCGAGAGAGAGAGTGCACCGGGAGTGGGAGCGAGAGAGAGAGTGCACCGGGAGCGAGCAAGCGAGAGAGAGCGCACCGGGAGAGAGACAGAGAGTGTACCGGGAGCGAGCGAGCGAGAGAGAGAGAGAGTGCACCGGGAGCGAGCGAGCGAGAGAGAGAGAGTGCACCGGGAGCGAGCGAGCGAGAGAGAGAGAGAGTGCACCGGGAGTGAGCGAGCGAGAGAGATAGAGTGCACCAGGAGCGAGCGAGAGAGAGAGTGCACCGGGAGCGAGCGAGAGAGAGAGCGCACCGGGAGCGAGCGAGCGAGAGAGAGAGTGCACCGGGAGCGAGCGAGCGAGAGAGAGAGTGCACCGGGAGCGAGCGAGCGAGAGAGAGAGTGCACTGGGAGCGAGTGAGAGAGAGAGCGCACCGGGAGCGAGCGAGCGAGAGAGAGTGCACCGGGAGTGGGAGCGAGAGCGAGAGAGAGAGTGCACCGGGAGCGAGCGAGAGAGAGCGCACCGGGAGAGAGAGAGAGAGAGAGAGTGTACCGGGAGCGAGCGAGCGAGAGAGAGAGAGAGTGCACCGGGATCGAGCGAGCGAGAGAGAGAGAGAGTGCACCGGGAGCGAGCGAGCGAGAGAGCGAGCGCACCGGAAGCGAGAGAGCGAGCGAACCGGGAGCGAGCGCACCGGGAGCGAGCGAGCGAGAGAGAGAGTGCACCGGGAGCGAGCGAGCGAGAGCGAGCGCACCGGGAGCGAGCGAGCGAGAGAGAGCGCACCGGGAGCGAGCGAGTGAGAGCGTACCGGGAGCGAGCGAGCGAGAGACAGAGCGCACCGGGAGGGAGCGAGAGAGATAGAGCACCGGGAGCGAGCGACAGAGAGAGCGCACCGGGAGCGAGCGAGCGAGAGAGAGAGAGAGAGAGTGCACCGGGAGTGAGAGCGAGAGAGGGAGAGTGCACCGGGAGCGAGAGAGGGAGAGAGAGAGTGCACCGGGAGTGAGAGAGGGAGAGAGAGAGTGCACCGGGAGTGGGAGCGAGAGCGAGCGAGAGAGACAGCGCACCGGGAGTGAGAAAGGGAGAGTGCACCGGGAGTGAGAGAGCGAGAGTGCACCGGGAGTGAGAGAGGGAGAGTGCACCGGGAGTGAGAGAGGGAGAGTGCACCGGGAGTGAGAGAGGGAGAGTGCACCGGGAGTGAGAGAGGGAGAGTGCACCGGGAGTGAGAGAGGGAGAGTGCACCGGGAGTGAGAGAGGGAGAGTGCACCGGGAGTGAGAGAGGGAGAGTGCACCGGGAGCGAGCGAGCGAGCGAGAGAGTGCACCGGGAGTGGGAGCGAGAGCGAGTGAGAGAGACAGCGCACCGGGAGCGAGCGAGCGAGAGAGAGAGTGCACCGGGAGCAAGCGAGAGAGAGAGTGCACCAGGAGCGAGCGAGCGAGAGAGAGCACTGGGAGCGAGCGAGCGAGAGAGAGAGCACTGGGAGCGAGCGTGCGAGAGAGAGAGCACTGGGAACGAGCGAGCGAGAGAGAGAGTGCACCGGGAGCGAGCGAGCGAGAGAGAGAGTGCACCGGGAGCGAGCGAGCGAGAGAGAGAGTGCACCGGGAGCGAGAGAGAGAGTGCACCGGGAGCGAGCGAGCGAGAGAGAGCACTGGGAGCGAGCGAGAGAGAGAGTGCACCGGGAGCAAGCGAGCGAGAGAGAGAGTGCACCGGGAGCAAGCGAGCGAGAGAGAGAGCACTGGGAGCGAGCGAGCGAGAGAGAGAGCACTGGGAGCGAGCGAGCGAGAGAGAAAGCACTGGGAACGAGCGAGAGAGAGAGTGCACCGGGAGCGAGCGAGCGAGCGAGAGAGAGAGTGCACCGGGAGCGAGCGAGCGAGAGAGAGAGTGCACCGGGAGCGAGCGAACGAGAGAGAGAGTGCACCGGGAGCGAGCGAGCGAGAGAGAGAGTGCACCGGGAGCGAGCGAGCAAGAGAGAGAGTGCACCGGGAGCGAGCGAGAGAGAAAGAGTGCACCGGGAGCGAGCGAGCGAGAGAGAGAGTGTACCGGGAGCGAGCGAGAGAGAGAGAGAGAGAGAGTGTACCGGGAGCGAGCGAGAGAGAGAGAGAGAGTGTACCGGGAGCGAGCGAGAGAGAGAGAGAGAGTGTACCGGGAGCGAGCGAGAGAGAGAGAGAGAGTGTACCGGGAGCGAGCGAGAGAGAGAGAGAGAGTGTACCGGGAGCGAGCGAGAGAGAGAGAGTGTACCGGGAGCGAGCGAGAGAGAGAGAGAGAGAGAGTACCGGGAGCGAGCGAGAGAGAGAGAGTGTACCGGGAGCGAGCGAGAGAGAGAGAGAGAGAGAGTACCGGGAGCGAGCGAGAGAGAGAGTGCACCGGGAGCGAGCGAGAGAGAGAGTGCACCGGGAGCGAGCGAGAGAGAGAGAGAGAGAGAGTACCGGGAGCGAGCGAGAGAGAGAGTGCACCGGGAGCGAGCGAGAGAGAGAGTGCACCGGGAGCGAGCGAGCGAGAGAGAGATTGCACCGGGAGCGAGCGAGCGAGAGAGAGAGAGAGTGCACCGGGAGCGAGCGAGCGAGAGAGAGAGTGCACCGGGAGCGAGCGAGCGAGAGAGAAAGAGTGCACCGGGAGCGAGCGAGCGAGAGAGAGAGAGTGTACCGGGAGCGAGCGAGAGAGAGAGAGAGAGAGTGTACCGGGAGCGAGAGAGAGAGAGAGAGAGAGTGTACCGGGAGCGAGCGAGAGAGAGAGAGAGAGTGTACTGGGAGCGAGAGAGAGAGAGTGTACCGGGAGCGAGCGAGAGAGAGAGAGAGAGAGTGTACCGGGAGCGAGCGAGAGAGAGAGAGAGAGTGAACTCGGAAAGAGAGAGAGAGAGAGTGAACTCGGAAAGAGAGAGAGAGTGAGTGCACTCGGAAAGAGAGAGAGAGAGCACTCGGAAAGAGAGAGAGAGAGTGAACTCGAAAAGAGAGAGAGAGTGAACTCAGAAAGAGAGAGAGAGAGAGTGAACTCAGAAAGAGAGAGAGAGAGTGAACTCAGAAAGAGAGAGAGAGTGAACTCAGAAAGAGAGAGAGAGTGAACTCAGAAAGAGAGAGAGTGAACTCAGAAAGAGAGAGAGAGTGAACTCAGAAAGAGAGAGAGAGAGTGCACTCGGAAAGAGAGAGAGAGAGCACACTGGGAAAGAGAAAGAGAGAGTGCAATGGGAAAGAGAGAGAGAGAGTGCACTGGGAAAGAGAGAGAGAGAGTGCACGCGGAAAGAGAGAGAGTGCACCGGGAGCAAGCGAGAGAGAGAGTGCACCAGGAGTGAGCGAGCGAGAGAGAGCACTGGGAGCGAGCGAGCGAGAGAGAGAGCACTGGGAGCGAGCGTGCGAGAGAGAGAGCACTGGGAACGAGCGAGAGAGAGAGTGCACCGGGAGCGAGCGAGCGAGAGAGAGAGTGCACCGGGAGCGAGCGAGCGAAAGAGAGAGAGAGTGCACCGGGAGCGAGCGAGCGAAAGAGAGAGAGAGTGCACCGGGAGCGAGCGAGCGAGAGAGAGCACTGGGAGCGAGCGAGCGAGAGAGAGAGCACTGGGAGCGAGCGAGCGAGAGAGAGAGCACTGGGAACGAGCGAGAGAGAGAGTGCACCGGGAGCGAGAGAGAGAGAGAGTGCACCGGGAGCGAGCGAGCGAGAGAGAGAGTGCACCGGGAGCGAGCGAGCGAGAGAGAGAGAGAGTGCACCGGGAGCGAGCGAGCGAGAGAGAGAGTGCACCGGGAGCGAGCGAGAGAGAGAGAGAGAGAGAGTGTACCGGGAGCGAGCGAGAGAGAGAGAGAGAGTGTACCGGGAGCGAGCGAGAGAGAGAGAGAGAGAGTGTACCGGGATCGAGCGAGAGAGAGAGAGAGAGAGTGTACCGGCAGCGAGCGAGAGAGAGAGAGAGAGAGAGAGTGTACCGGGAGCGAGCGAGAGAGAGAGAGAGAGTGCACCGGGAGCGAGAGAGTGCACCGGGAGCGAGCGAGCGAGAGAGAGAGTGCACCGGGAGTGAGCGAGTGAGAGAGAGAGAGAGTGCACCGGGAGCGAGCGAGCGAGAGAGAGAGTGCACCGGGAGCGAGCGAGCGAGAGAGAAAGAGTGCACTGGGAGCGAGAGAGAGAGAGAGAGTGTACCGGGAGCGAGCGAGAGAGAGAGAGAGAGAGTGTACCGGGAGCGAGAGAGAGAGAGAGAGAGAGAGTGTACCGGGAGCGAGCGAGAGAGAGAGAGAGAGAGTGTACTGGGAGCGAGCGAGAGAGAGAGAGAGAGTGTACCGGGAGCGAGCGAGAGAGAGAGAGAGAGAGAGAGAGTGTACCGGGAGCGAGCGAGAGAGAGAGAGAGAGTGCACTCGGAAAGAGAGAGAGAGAGTGAACTCGGAAAGAGAGAGAGAGAGTGAACTCGAAAAGAGAGAGAGAGTGAACTCAGAAAGAGAGAGAGAGTGAACTCAGAAAGAGAGAGAGAGAGTGAACTCAGAAAGAGAGAGTGAACTCAGAAAGAGAGAGAGAGTGAACTCAGAAAGAGAGAGAGAGAGAGTGAACTCAGAAAGAGAGAGAGAGTGAACTCAGAAAGAGAGAGAGAGAGTGCACTCGGAAAGAGAGAGAGAGTGCACTCAGAAAGAGAGAGAGAGAGTGAACTCGGAAAGAGAGAGAGTGCACTGGGAAAGAGAGAGAGAGAGTGCAGTGGGAAAGAGAGAGAGAGAGTGCACTGGGAAAGAGAGAGAGAGAGTGCACGCGGAAAGAGAGAGAGTGCACTGGGAGCGAGAGAGAGGGAGTGCACTAAGAGTGAGAGAGAGAGAATGCACTGGGCAAGAGAGCGAGAGGGTGCACTGGGAAAGAAAGTGGGCACTAGGAAAGAGCGAGAGAGTGAGCACTGGGAAAAAGAATGAGAGTGGGCAATAGGAAAGAACGAGAGAGCGGGCACTGGGAAAGAGAGCGGGCACTGAGAAAGGGGGAGCGAGAGAGAGGATGCACTGGAAACAAGAGAGAGAGTGCACTGGTAAAGAGAGAGAGATTGCACTGGGAAAGAAAGAGAGAGCTTGCATTGGGAGCGAGGGAGAGCACTGGGAGGGGGAGAGAGAGAGAGAGTGCACCGGGAGCGAGCGAGAGAGAGAGTGCTCTGGGGGAGGGAGAGAGAGTGCTCTGGGGGAGGGAGAGAGAGTGCACTGGGGGAGGGAGAGAGAGTGCACTGGGGAAGGGAGAGAGAGTGCACTGGGGGAGGGAGAGAGAGTGCACTGGGGGAGGGAGAGAGAGTGCACTGGGGGAGGGAGAGAGAGTGCACTGGGGGAGGGAGAGAGAGTGTACTGGGGGAGGGAGAGAGAGTGTACTGGAGGAGGGAGAGAGAGTGCACTGAGAGCGAGCGAGAGAGTGCACTGGGAGCAAGGGAGAGAGAGTGCACTGGGAGCGAGAGAGAGAGAGAGTGCACCGGGAGCGAGCGAGAGAGAGAGTGCACCGGGAGCGAGCGAGAGCGAGTGCACCGGGAGCGAGCGAGAGAGAGAGAGAGTGCACCGGGAGCGAGCGAGTGAGAGAGGGAGAGTGCACCGGGAGTGAGAGAGGGAGAGTGCACCGGGAGTAAGAGAGGGAGAGTGCACCGGGAGTGAGAGAGGGAGAGTGCACCGGGAGTGAAAGAGGGAGAGTGCACCGGGAGCCAGAGAGAGTGCACCGGGAGCGATCGAGAGAGAGAGTGCACTGGGAGCGAGCGAGAGAGAGAGTGCACCGGGAGTGGGAGCGAGAGAGAGAGAGAGAGAGTGCACTGGGAGCGAGCGAGCGAGAGAGAGAGAGAGAGTGCACCGGGAGCGAGAGAGAGAGAGTGAACTCGGAAAGAGAGAGAGAGAGTGAACTCGAAAAGAGAGAGAGAGTGAACTCAGAAAGAGAGAGAGAGTGAACTCAGAAAGAGAGAGAGAGAGTGAACTCAGAAAGAGAGAGTGAACTCAGAAAGAGAGAGAGAGTGAACTCAGAAAGAGAGAGAGAGAGAGTGAACTCAGAAAGAGAGAGAGAGTGAACTCAGAAAGAGAGAGAGAGAGAGTGCACTCGGAAAGAGAGAGAGAGTGCACTCAGAAAGAGAGAGAGAGAGTGAACTCGGAAAGAGAGAGAGTGCACTGGGAAAGAGAGAGAGAGAGTGCAGTGGGAAAGAGAGAGAGAGAGTGCACTGGGAAAGAGAGAGAGAGAGTGCACGCGGAAAGAGAGAGAGTGCACTGGGAGCGAGAGAGAGGGAGTGCACTAAGAGTGAGAGAGAGAGAATGCACTGGGCAAGAGAGCGAGAGGGTGCACTGGGAAAGAAAGTGGGCACTAGGAAAGAGCGAGAGAGTGAGCACTGGGAAAAAGAATGAGAGTGGGCAATAGGAAAGAACGAGAGAGCGGGCACTGGGAAAGAGAGCGGGCACTGAGAAAGGGGGAGCGAGAGAGAGGATGCACTGGAAACAAGAGAGAGAGTGCACTGGTAAAGAGAGAGAGATTGCACTGGGAAAGAAAGAGAGAGCTTGCATTGGGAGCGAGGGAGAGCACTGGGAGGGGGAGAGAGAGAGAGAGTGCACCGGGAGCGAGCGAGAGAGAGAGTGCTCTGGGGGAGGGAGAGAGAGTGCTCTGGGGGAGGGAGAGAGAGTGCACTGGGGGAGGGAGAGAGAGTGCACTGGGGAAGGGAGAGAGAGTGCACTGGGGGAGGGAGAGAGAGTGCACTGGAGGAGGGAGAGAGAGTGCACTGGGGGAGGGAGAGAGAGTGCACTGGGGGAGGGAGAGAGAGTGTACTGGGGGAGGGAGAGAGAGTGTACTGGAGGAGGGAGAGAGAGTGCACTGAGAGCGAGCGAGAGAGTGCACTGGGAGCAAGGGAGAGAGAGTGCACTGGGAGCGAGAGAGAGAGAGAGTGCACCGGGAGCGAGCGAGAGAGAGAGTGCACCGGGAGCGAGCGAGAGCGAGTGCACCGGGAGCGAGCGAGAGAGAGAGAGAGTGCACCGGGAGCGAGCGAGTGAGAGAGGGAGAGTGCACCGGGAGTGAGAGAGGGAGAGTGCACCGGGAGTAAGAGAGGGAGAGTGCACCGGGAGTGAGAGAGGGAGAGTGCACCGGGAGTGAAAGAGGGAGAGTGCACCGGGAGCCAGAGAGAGTGCACCGGGAGCGATCGAGAGAGAGAGTGCACTGGGAGCGAGCGAGAGAGAGAGTGCACCGGGAGTGGGAGCGAGAGAGAGAGAGAGAGAGTGCACTGGGAGCGAGCGAGCGAGAGAGAGAGAGAGAGTGCACCGGGAGCGAGAGAGAGAGAGTGCACCGGGAGCGAGAGAGAGAGAGCGCACCGGGAACGAGAGAGAGAGAGTGCACCGGGAGCGAGCGAGCGAGAGAGAGAGAGTGCACTGGGAGCGAGCGAGCGAGAGAGAGAGTGCACCGGGAGCGAGCAAGCAAGAGAGAGAGTGCGCCGGGAGCGAGCGAGCGAGAGAGAGAGAGTGCACCGGGAGCGAGCGAGAGAGAGGGAGAGTGCACCGGGAGTGAGCGAGCGAGAGAGAGAGTGCACCGGGAGCGAGCGAGAGAGAGTGCACCGGGAGCGAGCGAGAGAGAGAGAGTGCGCCGGGAGCGAGCGAGAGAGAGAGTGCGCCGGGAGCGAGCGAGAGAGAGAGTGCGCCAAGAGCGAGCGAGCGAGTGCGCGCCGGGAGCGAGCGAGAGAGAGAGAGTGCGCCGGGAGCGAGCGAGCGAGCGAGAGAGAGTGCGCCGGGAGCCAGCGAGCGAGAGAGAGAGTGCATCGGGAGCGAGCGAGCAAGACAGAGAGAGTGCACCGGGAGCGAGCGAGCGAGAGAGAGAGTGCACCGGGAGCGAGCGAGCAAGACAGAGAGAGTGCACCGGGAGCGAGCGAGCGAGAGAGAGAGTGCACCGGGAGCGAGCGAGAGAGTGCACTGGAAGAGAGAGCGAGTGCACTGGAAAAGAAAGAGGGAGGATGCACTGGGAAAGAAAGTGGGCACTAGGAAAGAGCGAGAGAGCGGGCACTGGGAAAGGGAGAGCGAGAGAGTGCACTGGGAGTGAGAGAGAGAGAGAGTGCACTGGGAGTGAGAGAGAGAGAGAGAGAGAGTGCACTGGGAGTGAGAGAGAGAGAGTGTGCACTGGGAGTGAGAGAGAGAGAGTGCACTGGGAGTGAGAGAGAGAGAGTGCACTGGGAGTGAGAGAAAGAGTGCACTGGGAGTGAGAGAGAGTGTGCACTGGGGCGGGGAGAGAGAGAGAGCACTGGAAGAGAGCGAGTGTACTGGGAAAGAAAGAGGGAGGATGCACTGGGAAAGAAAGTGGGCACTAGGAAAGAGCGAGAGAGCGGGCACTGGGAAAGGGAGAGCGAGAGAGTGCACTGGGAGTGAGAGAGAGAGAGAGTGCACTGGGAGTGAGAGAGAGAGAGAGAGAGTGCACTGGGAGTGAGAGAGAGAGAGTGTGCACTGGGAGTGAGAGAGAAAGAGTGCACTGGGAGTGAGAGAGAGTGTGCACTGGGGCGGGGAGAGAGAGAGAGCACTGGAAGAGAGCGAGTGTACTGGGAAAGAAAGAGGGAGGATGCACTGGGAAAGAAAGTGGACACTAGGAAAGAGCGAGAGCGCGGGCACTGGGAAAGCGAGAGCGGGCACTGGGAAAGGGAGAGCGAGAGAGTGCACTGGGGGAGAGAGAGAGAATGCACTGGGAAGGAGAGAGAGTGCACTGGGAAAGAGAGAGATAGGGGGCGTGTACTGGGGGAGAGAGTGCACTGGGAAAGAGAGAGCGGACACTGGGAAAGGGAGAGTGAGAGAGTGCGCAGTGGGAAAGGGAGAGTGGGCACTGGGAAAGAGAGAGCAAGAGAGGGACACTGGGAAAGAGTGAGTGGGCACTGGGAAAGAGTGAGTGGGCACTGGGAAAGAGTGAGTGGGCACTGGGAAAGAGAGTGGGCACTGGGAAAGAGAGTGGGCACTGGGAGAGAGAGGGGCCACTCAGGGAGAGAGTGTTAGTGGGCACTGGGAGAGAGCGGGCAGTGGGAGCAAGAGAGAGTTGGCACAGATTGGGCACTGGGAGAGAGAACTTGGGCACCTGGCGAGCCGGCACTGGGAGAAGGGAGAGTGGGCACTGAAGGGAGGGAGGGAGAGACAGCAGGCACTGAGGGAAGAGACTGAGGGCAGAGAAAGAGTGGTCACACTGGGAGAGAGAGAGAGAGCAGGCACTGTGGTTGGAGAGGGAGGGCAAGCACTGAGGGAGAGAAAGAGTGGGCACACTGGGAGAGAGGAGAGAGCAGGCACTGGGGTTGGAGAGAGAGGGCAAGCATTGGGGGAGAGAAAGAGGGCAGGCACTGGGGTAGAGAAAGAGTAGGCACTGGTGGAGAGGGGGCATTGGTGGAGACAGGGAGATAGCGGGTACTGGTCCGAAGGAGAGAGACAGCAGGCATTGGGGGTGGGGGAGATGGACAGACCGGGCACTGGGGAGAGAGAGAGAGCAAGCACTGGGGGAGAGAAAGAGTGGGCACGGGGGAGAGAGCGAAAGAGCAAGCAACGGGGGTAAGAGAGAGACTAGGCACTGGGGATAGAGTGAGAGAGTGGGCACTGGGGAAGGGAGAGTGGGCACTGGGGAAGAGACTGGGCACTGGGAAAGAGACAGAGAATGGGCACTGGGAAAGAGAGTGGGCACCGGAGATGGTTGGGACTGGGAGACACGGCACTAAGAGGGAGATATGGGCATAGAGAGAGTGTGCACTGAGGCTGGGCACTGTGAGAGAGTGGGCGGGCACTGGGAAAGAGTGGGAGAATGGGCACTGAGAGAGAGAGGGGCCACTTGGGGAGAGAGTGTTAGTGGGCACTGGGAGAGCGTGGGTAGTGGGAGCGAGAGAGAGTTGGCACAGATTGGGCACTGAGAGAGAGAAATTGGGCACCTGGAGTGCCGGCACTGGGAGAAGGTAGAGTGGGCACTGAGGGGAGGGAGGGAGAGACAGCAGGCACTGAGGGAAGAGACTGAGGGCAGAGAAAGAGTGGGCACACTGGGGGAGAGAGAGAGAGAGAGAGCAGGCACTGTGGTTGGAGAGAGAGCAAGCACTGAGGGAGAGAAAGATTGGGCACACTGGGAGAGAGGAGAGAGCAGGCACTGGGATTGGAGAGAGAGGGCAAGCACTGGGGTAGAGAAAGAGTGGGCACTGGTGGAGAGGGGGCATTGGTGGAGACAGGGAGAAAGCAGGTACTGGTCCGAGGGGGAGAGAGCAGGCACTGGGGGTGGGGGAGATGGACAGACCGGGCACTGGGGGGAGAGAGAGAGCAAGCACTGGGGGAGAGAAAGAGTGGGCACTGGGGGAGAAAGCGAAAGAACAGGCTATGGGGGTAAGAGAGAGACTAGGAACTGGGGATAGAGTGAGAGAATGGGCACTGCAGGAAAGAGAGTGGGCACTGCAGGAGAGAGAAGGGGGCACTGGGAAAGAGAGGGAGAATGGGCACTGGGAAAGAGAGGGAGAATGGGCACTGGGAAAGAGAGGGAGAATGGGCACTGGGAAAGATAGGGAGAATGGGCACTGGGAAAGAGAGAGAGAGTGGGCACTGTGAATGAGAGGATGGGCACTGGGAAAGAGAGTGGGCACCGGAGATGGTTGGGCCTGGGAGACATCGCACTGGGAGGGAGATGATGGGCATAGAGAGAGTGTGCACTGAGGGTGGGCACTGTGAAAGAGAGTGAATGGGCACAGAGGGGGTGGGCACTGAATGAGAGAGGGGGTGGGCACTGTGAATGAGAGAGGGGGTGGGCACTGTGAATGAGAGAGGGGGTGGGCACTGTGAATGAGAGAGAGGGGGTGGGCACTGTGAATGAGAGAGAGGGGGTGGGCACTGTGAATGAGAGGACGAGCACTGGGAAAGAGAGGGAAAGTGGGCACTGGGAAAGAGGGAAAGTGGGCACTGGGAAGGAGAGAGAAAGTGGGCACTGGGAAAGAGAGGGAAAGTGGGCACTGGGAGAGGGAAAGTGGGCACTGGGAAAGAGAGAGAGTGGGCACTGGGAAAGAGAGAGAGTGAGCACTGGGAGAGAGAGGGGCCACTCGGGGAGAGAGTGTTAGTGGGCACTGGGAGAGAGCGGGCAGTGGGAGCGAGAGAGAATTGGCACAGATTGGGCACTGGGAGAGAGAAATTGTGCACCTGGAGAGCCGGCACTGGGAGAAGGGAGAGTGGGCACTGAGGGGAGGGAGGAAGAGCAGGCACTGAGGGAAGAGACTGAGGGCAGGGAAAGAGTGGGCACACTGGGAGAGACAGCAGGCACTGTGGTTGGAGAGAGAAAGCAAGCACTGAGGGAGAGAAAGAGTGGGCACTGGGGGAGAGGGGGCACTGGTGGAGACAGGGAGAGAGCGGGTCTGGTCCGAAGGAGAGAGAGCAGGCACTGGGGGTGGGGGAGATGGACAGACCGGGCACTGGAGGGGGGGAGGGGGGGAGGGGGGGAGGGGGGGGGGGGGAGAGAGAGAGAGAGAGAGAGAGAGCAAGCACTGGGGGAGAGAGCGAAAGAGCAGGCTATGGGGGTAAGAGAGAGATTAGGCACTGGGGATAGAGTGAGAGAGTGGGCACCGGGGAAGGGAGTATGGGCATTGGGGGAGAGACAGTGGGCACTGGGAAAGAGTCGGAGAATGGGCACTGGGAAAGAGATGGAGAATGGGCACTGGGAAAGAGACGGAGAATGGGCACTGGGAAAGAGTCGGAGAATGGGCACTGGGAAAGAGATGGAGAATGGGCACTGGGAAAGAGACGGAGAATGGGCACTGGGAAAGAGACGGAGAATGGGCACTGGGAAAGAGAGGGAGAGTGGGCACTGGGAAAGAGAGGGAGAGTGGGTACTGGGAAAGAGAGGGAGAGTGGGTACCGGGGATGGTTGGGACTGGGAGACATGGCACTGGGAGGGAGATGATGGGCATAGAGAGAGTGTGCACTGAGGGTGGGCACTGTGAAAGAGAGAGTGGGCGGGCACAGTGAATGAGAGAGAGGGCGAGCACTGGGAAAGAGAGGGAAAGTGGGCATAGGAAAAGAGAGAGGGGGGCCTGGGAAAGAGAGTGGGCACTGGGGGAATGAGCAGGGATTGGGAGAGAGCGCACAGGGAGAGAGAGGGCACTGGGAGAGAAAGCGAGAGAGTGGGCACTGGCACTGGGAAAGGGAGAGAGAGGGCACTGGGAAAGAGAGGGAGAGAGTGCGCACTGGGAAAGAGAAAGAGAGAATGCGCACTGGGACAGAGAGAGTGTGTGGGGCCACTGGTAGGGAAGAGAGAAGGGGGCACTGGAAAAGAGTGGGCACTGAGAAAGAGAGGGAGAGTGGGTACTGGGAAAGAGAAAGGGGGGACTGGGAAAGAGAGAGAGCGGGCACTGGGGAAGAGAGAGCGGGCACTGGGGAAGAGAGAGCAGGCACTGGGGAAGAGAGAGAGGGTGGGCACTGGGGAAGAGAGAGAGGGCGGGCACTGGGGAAGAGAGAGAGGGCGGGCACTGGGAAAGAGAGGGCGGGCACTGGGGAAGAGAGAGAGGGCGGGCACTGGGGAAGAGAGAGAGGGCAGGCACTGGGGAAGAGAGAGAGGGCGGGCACTGGGGAAGGGAGGGAGAGCAGGCACTGGGGAAGGTAGAGAGACCGGGCACTGGGGAAGAGAGAGAGCGGGCACTGGGGAAGAGAGAGAGAGCGGGCACTGGGGAAGAGAGAGAGAGCGGGCACTGGGGAAGAGAGAGAGCGGGCACTGGGGACGAGAGAGAGTGGGCACTGGGCTAGAGAGAGAGTGGGAACTGGGGAAGGGGGAGAGAGTGGGCACTGGGGAAGGGAGAGAGAGTGGGCACTGGGGAAGGGAGAGAGAGTGGGCACTGGGGAAGGGAGGGAGAGCGGGCACTGGGGAAGGTAGAGAGAGAGCGGGCACTGGGGAAGAGAGAAGGAGCGGGCACTGGGGAAGAGAGAGAGAGCGGGCACTGGGGAAGGGAGGGAGAGTGGGCACTGGGGAAGGTAGAGAGAGCGGGCACTGGGGAAGAGAGAGAGCGGGCACTGGGGAAGAGAGAGAGAGCGGGCACTGGGGAAGAGAGAGAGTGGGCACTGGGCTAGAGAGTGGGAACTAGGGAAGGGAGAGAGAGTGGGAACTGGGGAAGGGAGAGAGAGTGGGCACTGGGGAAGGGAGAGAGAGTGGGAACTGGGGAAGGGAGAGAGAGCGGGCACTGGGGAAGAGAGAGAGAGCGGGCACTGGGGAAGAGAGAGAGTGGGCACTGGGGAAGAGAGAGAGTGGGCACTGGGCTAGAGAGTGGGAACTAGGGAAGGGAGAGAGAGTGGGAACTGGGGAAGGGAGAGAGAGTGGGCACTGGGGAAGGGAGAGAGAGTGGGCACTGGGGAAGGGAGAGAGAGTGGGCACTGGGGAAGGGAGAGAGAGTGGGCACTGGGGAAGGGAGAGAGAGTGGGCACTGGGGAAGAGAGAGAGCGGGCACTAGGGAAGAGAGAGCGGGCACTGGGGCCGAGAATGAGTGGGCACTGGGCTAGAGAGAGAGTGGGAACTGGGGAAGGGAGAGTGGGCACTGGGGAAGAGAGAAGGAGCGGGCACTGGGGAAGAGAGAAGGAGCGGGCACTGGGGAAGGGAGGGAGAGCGGGCACTGGGGAAGGGAGGGAGAGCGGGCACTGGGGAAGAGAGAGAGCGGGCACTGGGGAAGAGAGAGAGAGTGGGCACTGGGGAAGAGAGAGAGCGGGCACTGGGGAAGAGAGAGAGCGGGCACTGGGGACGAGAGAGAGTGGGCACTGGGCTAGAGAGAGAGTGGGAACTGGGGAAGGGGGAGAGAGTGGGCACTGGGGAAGGGAGAGAGAGTGGGCACTGGGGAAGGGAGAGAGAGTGGGCACTGGGGAAGGGAGGGAGAGCGGGCACTGGGGAAGGTAGAGAGAGAGCGGGCACTGGGGAAGAGAGAAGGAGCGGGCACTGGGGAAGAGAGAGAGCGGGCACTGGGGAAGGGAGGGAGAGCGGGCACTGGGGAAGGTAGAGAGAGCGGGCACTGGGGAAGAGAGAGAGCGGGCACTGGGGAAGAGAGAGAGAGCGGGCACTGGGGAAGAGACAGAGAGCGGGCACTGGGGAAGAGAGAGAGCGGGCACTGGGGACGAGAGAGAGTGGGCACTGGGCTAGAGAGAGAGTGGGAACTAGGGAAGGGAGAGAGAGTGGGAACTGGGCAAGGGAGAGAGAGTGGGCACTGGGGAAGGGAGAGAGAGTGGGCGCTGGGGAAGGGAGAGAGAGTGGGCACTGGGGAAGGGAGACAGAGTGGGCACTGGGGAAGGGAGAGAGAGCGGGCACTGGGGAAGGGAGAGAGAGCGGGCACTGGGGAAGGGAGAGAGAGCGGGCACTGGGGAAGGGAGAGAGAGCGGGCACTGGGGAAGGGAGGAAGAGCAGGCACTGGGGAAGAGAGAGTGGGCACTGGGGAAGGGAGGGAGAGCGGGCACTGGGGAAGGTAGAGAGAGCGGGCACTGGGGAAGAGAGAGAGTGGGCACTGGGGAAGAGAGAGAGAGCGGGCACTGGGGAAGGGAGGGAGAGCGGGCACTGGGGAAGAGAGAGCGGGCACTGGGGAAGAGAGAGAGTGGGCACTGGGGAAGAGAGAGAGTGGGCACTGGGGAAGAGAGAGAGCGGGCACTGGGGAAGAGAGAGAGAGCGGGCACTGGGGACGAGAGAGAGCGGGCACTGGGGACGAGAGAGAGCGGGAACTGGGGAAGGGAGAGAGAGCGGGAACTGGGGAAGGGAGAGAGAGTGGGCACTGGGGAAGGGAGAGAGAGTGGGCACTGGGGAAGGGAGAGAGAGTGGGCACTGGGGAAGAGAGAGAGCGGGCACTAGGGAAGAGAGAGCGGGCACTGGGGCCGAGAATGAGTGGGCACTGGGCTAGAGAGAGAGTGGGAACTGGGCTAGAGAGAGAGTGGGAACTGGGGAAGGGAGAAGGAGCGGGCACTGGGGAAGAGAGAAGGAACGGGCACTGGGGAAGGGAGAGAGAGTGGGCACTGGGGAAGGGAGAGAGAGTGGGCACTGGGGAAGGGAGAGAGAGTGGGCACTGGGGAAGGGAGAGAGAGTGGGCACTGGGGAAGGGAGAGAGCGTGGGCACTGGGGAAGGTAGAGAGAGCGGGCACTGGGGAAGAGAGAGAGCGGGCACTGGGGAAGAGAGAGAGAGCGGGCACTGGGGAAGGGAGAGAGAGCGGGCACTGGGGAAGGGAGAGAGAGTGGGCACTGGGGAAGGGAGAGAGAGTGGGCACTGGGGAAGGGAGAGAGAGTGGGCACTGGGGAAGGTAGAGAGAGCGGGCACTGGGGAAGGTAGAGAGAGCGGGCACTGGGGAAGAGAGAGAGAGCGGGCACTGGGGAAGAGACAGAGCGGGCACTGGGGAAGAGAGAGAGCGGGCACTGGGGAAGAGAGAGAGCGGGCACTGGGAAGAGAGAGAGAGCGGGCACGGGACGAGAGAGAGTGGGCACTGGGCTAGAGAGACAGTGGGAACTGGGGAAGGGAGAGAGAGTGGGTACTGGGGAAGGGAGAGAGTGGGCACTGGGGAAGGGAGAGAGAGTGGGCACTGGGGAAGAGAGAGAGCGTGGGCACTGGGGAAGGGAGGAAGAGCGGGCACTGGGGAAGAGAGAGAGAGTGGGCACTGGGGAAGAGAGAGAGAGTGGGCACTGGGGAAGAGAGAGAGCGTGGGCACTGGGGAAGGGAGGAAGAGCGGGCACTGGGGAAGAGAGAGAGAGCGGGCACTGGGGAAGAGAGAGAGAGTGGGCACTGGGGAAGAGAGAGAGAGTGGGCACTGGGGAAGAGAGAGAGCGTGGGCACTGGGGAAGGGAGGAAGAGCGGGCACTGGGGAAGAGAGAGAGAGCGGGCACTGGGGAAGGGAGAGAGAGTGGGCACTGGGGAAGAGAGAGAGCGTGGGAACTGGGGAAGGGAGGAAGAGCGGGCACTGGGGAAGAGAGAGAGAGCGGGCACTGGGGAAGGGAGAGAGAGTGGGCACTGGGGAAGGTAGAGAGAGCGGGCACTGGGGAAGAGAGAGAGTGCGGGCACTGGGGAAGAGAGAGAGTGGGCACTGGGGAAGGGAGAGAGAGTGGGCACTGGGGAAGGGAGAGAGAGTGGGCACTGGGGAAGGGAGAGAGAGCGGGCACTGGGGAAGGGAGAGAGCAGGCACTGGGGAAGGGAGGGAGAGCGGGCACTGGGGAAGGTAGAGAGAGCGGGCACTGGGGAAGGTAGAGAGAGCGGGCACTGGGGAAGAGAGAGAGCGGGCACTGGGGAAGAGAGAGAGAGCGGGCACTGGGGAAGGGAGAGAGAGCGGGCACTGGGGAAGGGAGAGAGAGCGGGCACTGGGGAAGGGAGAGAGTGTGGGCACTGGGGAAGGGAGGGAGAGTGGGCACTGGGGAAGGGAGAGAGCGTGGGCACTGGGGAAGGGAGAGAGAGTGGGCACTGGGGAAGGGAGGGAGAGTGGGCACTGGGGAAGGGAGAGAGAGTGGGCACTGGGGAAGGGAGAGAGAGTGGGCACTGGGGAAGGGAGAGAGGATGGACACTGGGGAAGGGAGAGAGGATGGGCACTGGGGAAGGGAGAGAGGATGGGCACTGGGGAAGGGAGAGAGGATGGGCACTGGGGAAGGGAGAGAGGATGGGCACTGGGGAAGGGAGAGAGGATGGGCACTGGGGAAGGGAGAGAGGATGGGCACTTGGGAAGGGAGGGAGCAGGCACTGGGACCAAGATGGGGGCACTGGGTGAGAGAGAGTGGACACTGGGAAGTAGAGAGAGTGAGTGGGCACTGGGAAAGAGTGGGGAGAGAGAGTGATCATTGGGTGGGAGAGTGTGTGGGCACTGGGGGTAGAGGGAGAGTGAGCACTGGGGTAGAGAGAGAGTAGGTACTGGGAGTAAGAGTGAGCACTGGGAGCGAGAGCGAGTGGGAACTCAGAGCTATAGAGTGGGCACAGAGATTTGGCACTGGTAAAGAGTGGGCTGTGGGGAAGTGAGAGGGAGTGGGGCACAGAGAGAGTGCGCTCTGGGAGAGAGCACTGGGAGAGTGAGTGGGCACTGGGAAATGAAGAGAGTGAGTTAGCACTGGGAAACGGAGAGAGTGAGTGGGCTCTGGGAGAGAGAGTGAGTGAGTGGGAATTGAGAGAGAGTGGGCCCTGGGAAAGGGAGAAAGAGAGAGTGGGCCCGGGGAAAGGGGGAGAGAGAGAGTGGGCACTGGGGGAGAGAGAGAGCGTGGGCACTGGGGGAGAGAGAGAGAGTGGGCACTGGGGGAGAGAGAGAGAGTGGGCACTGGGGGAGAGAGAGAGTGTGGGCACTGGGGGAGAGAGAGAGAGAGTGGGCACTGGGGGAGAGACAGCGTGGGCACTGGGGGGGGGGAGAGAGAGAGAGTGGACACTGGGGAAGAGAAAGAGAATGGACACTGGAGAAGAGAAAGAGAATGGACACTGGGGAAGAGAGAGAGAGAGTGGACACTGGGGAAGAGAAATGAGAGTGGACACTGGGGGAGAGAGAGAGAGTGGACACTGAGGAAGAGAGAGAGAGTGGACACTGGGAGAAGGGCGGGAGGGAGAAAGAGGGCACTGGGTGAGGAGAGTGGGACCAGGCAGTGGGGGCAGAGTGGCCACTGTGGCGGGGGTGGGGCAGAGAGTAGTGGGCACTGGGGTGTAGAGAGTACACTTGGGGAGAAAGAGAGAGGGTGGCACGGGGGGAAAGAGAGAGAGGGAACGCTGGGGGAGAAAGAGAGTGGGGGCCACTGGGGGAGAAAGAGAGAGAGACTGGTAACTGGGGGTGAAAGAGGGGGTACTGGGGAAGAAAGAGAGGGGGGCACTGGGGGACAGAGAGAGGGGGGCTTTGGGGAGAGGGAAGTGGGACATTTGGGGAGAGAGGGGGGCACAGGGAGAGATTGGCACTTGGGGGGAGAGAGTGAGCACAGGGGGAGAGGGCGTGGGCATGGACTGAGAGAGAAGTGGGCACTGAGGGCATGGGGTCTGGGGGAGGGAGAGTGGGCATTGGGGGAGGGAGAGTGGGCACTGGGGCTGGGTGACTGAGTGGGCACTGGGAGAGAGCAGGTACTGGGAGAAGGAGAGAACGGGCATTGGGACTGGGAGAGAGCGTGAGCACTGGGAGATAGGAAGCACAGGGAAGGAGAGAGTGGCACTGGATAAAGCAGGCACTGGGGGGGAGGAGAGAGGAGAGACAGTAGACACTTGGAGACAAGGCACTAGGAAAGAGAGAGTGGGCACTTGGAGAGAGAGATAACAGGCGCTGGGAGTGTTCATGAGAGAACTGGCACTGGGGGAGCCAGAACTAGCAGACACTGGGAGAGAATGCTGCAACTGGGAGAGAGAGACAGAGCAGGCACTAGGACTGGGGGAGAGCGCTGGGACAGTGAGAGAGCGCGGGCACTGGAAGTGAGAGCAGGTACTGGGAGAGAGAGAGGGCACAGAGAATGCAGGCACTGGGAGCGAGCAATGGGAAATAACGGGCACTGAGAGGGCGAGACTGGGCACTTGGAGGGTAGGCAATGGGAAAGGAAACAGGCATTGGGAGTGAGTAATGGAAGAGAGCAGGCACTGGAGGACTGGGCAATGGGAGAGAGCAGAC
This sequence comes from Cetorhinus maximus, assembly GCF_964194155.1. Classification (NCBI taxonomy): domain Eukaryota; kingdom Metazoa; phylum Chordata; class Chondrichthyes; order Lamniformes; family Cetorhinidae; genus Cetorhinus; species Cetorhinus maximus. Next base: position 63,010,047 of record NC_135893.1, read on the forward strand.
ATTGGGAGATTGAGCACTGTGAAAGAGTAGATATTTGAAAAAAGAGTGGGCACTGGGAGATGGGACATTTGGACAGAACATAGGCACCGTTAGACCAGGCTCTAGGTGGAAACACGGGTACTAGAAAAGAGCGAGCATGAACTGAGAAAATATGCACTGGGAGAGAGACACTAGGAGATCGGGCATTGGAAGGGACTGTGGGTACTGGGAGAGAGCACAGGCACTGAAAGAGAATGGGCACTGGGAGAAAGAGAGACCAGGCAATGAGGGTAAGGAAGGGCACTGAAAGAAAGTGGGCACTGGAAGACAGCAACAGGGAAAAGGCAGCAGGGGAGAAAGCAGCACGAGGAGACAGGGAGCATTGGGAGACTGGACACTGGGAGAGAGACTCCAATGCTCTGAGCACTGTGCAAGAGACTGGGCACTGGGAGACTGGGTGAGAAACTGGTCACTGGGAGACTGGGTGAGAGAAAGGCACTAGGAGAGGGTCTGGGTACTGGGTGAGAAAGTGAGCAGTGAAAAACTGCATGAAAAAAAATTCTGCTCATCTACTCTCAGGTTCTTTTGCCAATTATGATGCCTGTTCCTTCTGGTTATGACCTATATTCATGAACCAAAGAATGCAGAGTAAGTCCTGACTTTCAGATTGGTCTGTGCCATTCATGTGTCAATCACTTAGCAGGAACCAATCACAACCCAGAACTGTAAGGAAGCAAGTTCCAGGGTCCCAACTCATCCAGGCCTGAGAGTTAAATGATCTGACATGTCTGTAGATTAATAGATTTATGTTTTATCTGTAGCTTTCACCTAAGCAGTCTACATAGGCGAAAAGTTTAATAAAGTGCAGAGTGACATGCTTTGTGTGTATGGTAAACTTTTGATCCCTCGTTCTCTGCTATTGTAATGGATATTCAGGTCTAGCTCTAGCCCAACATGTTTGCAATATCTGAGTGAGCTGAATCCTTGGTAAACATGGTGACTCATCACCCTGCTCTGGACTTTACTGTCTCTATCAATGCAGCTGGTAAAATGTAGAAGTGTCTA